>NC_073647.1:106974371-107575799 GCF_029407905.1 Bubalus kerabau
CACCCCCACTAGAGACTAGTCTTCCTCCTCCACAACTAGAGAAAGCCCTCGTGCAGCAACAAAGACGCAGTGCAGCCAACAATGAATAAATAAATAAGAAGAAAGAAAACCGGGCCAATCTTACTGTATGTTCATTTGAAAGATCCAATGGTAGATACAGAAGTAGGTGCATCTCTCTATATCCTTTGAATGATCATATCTTGGGTGAAGCTAACAAAAATTACATCACAGGCTATGTTAAAACTTTAGATCAGCTTCCCAGGCACTGCTCTTTTCTAGAGAGCTACTTTTCTCAGAGAACTGTTACCTAGGCTCTTTAGTCACCGGAACTGAGGCCTCCACCACATTCCAGGGCAGAAAGCAAAAGACAATAGGAAGACACGGTTCAAATCCTATGAGTTTATGAGTTGCCTGTGACCACAGGCTAGGATGAACACACATCCCAGAAAGAGTCTCTTCACATTTCAGTAACTGAAACCTGTATTTCAACCACTTAGTTCAGTTCCTTTAGGCCACTGCTGTCCCCTTAGACAAACACTTGGTGTGAAACACTTGGAAAATGACCGTAACCCAATTCACTCGCAACCTCTTTTCACATGTCACAAGGAGTCTCTCACGATGATATTTCCTCACCTAGAAAGCCAATTCTCAGATAAAGAAAAAAATTCACACACACACACCTTGTGAAGAAATACTGAGATTTTAGAAAGTGACTCCCAACTAGCCCATGGTTCATCATTCTTTTCTCTCTTCTCCCTCCATCCACTCTGAGAACTGAATATTTGGCCATGCTGTCTGATTTGCCCACCAAGTTGCTCATACCACACACAGGATGTTGTTACAAGTGAGCCTATACACAAGGCGTTGACACCAGCCAGCCCTACTGAAGTCGGCTACCTGGGAGGCAGGGAGGTGGCCGGGGCAATAAATTCATCATCTCATTTCCTTCATCACCCTACCCCATTTCATTCCCTGCAGTCACTCGGCCCAAACGAATACAGATGTCACACCATATCGCTGCATAAAGCACCACCGCCTCAAGTTTCCTTCGTCATCTCACGTGGCTTCTGAGGCCAGGGAACAGATTTTACTTGAGATGAATAAAGCTAGAAAGACAGCCCATTGGCCAGAGATTCTGTTTGGGAAGTCATGTCTCTTGGTGTACTCTTTACGACCCCATTGACCAAGGCCCGCCAGGCTCCTCTTTCCAGGGGATTCTCCAGGTGAGAATACTGAAGTGGGTTGCCATGCCCTCCTCAAGGGAACCTTCATGACCCAGGAATTGAACCCAGGTGTCCTAATTCCCCTGCATTGCAGACAGATTATCTACCGCTGAGCCCCCGGGGAAGCCCATGACGAACCTAGACAGCATATTAAAAAGCAGAGACATCACTTTGGTGACACAGGTCTGCAGAGTCAAAACTATGGTTTTTCCAGTAGTCGTGTACAGATGTGTGAGTTGGATCATTAAGAAGGCTGAGCGATGCTTTCGAATTGTGGTGCTAGAGAGATGACCCTTTAGAATCCCTCGGACCGTAAGGAGAA
Source organism: Bubalus kerabau (assembly GCF_029407905.1). Taxonomy (NCBI): domain Eukaryota; kingdom Metazoa; phylum Chordata; class Mammalia; order Artiodactyla; family Bovidae; genus Bubalus; species Bubalus kerabau. Next base: position 106,975,917 of record NC_073647.1, read on the forward strand.
CAACCCGGCCAATCCTAAAGGAAATGAACTCTGAATACTCACTGGAAGGACTGATAATGAAGCTGCAATACTTTGGCCACCTGATGCGAATAGCTGACTCATTGGAAAACACCCTAATGCTGGAAAAGATCGAAGGCAGGAGGAGAAAGGAAGAGACAGAGGGTGAGATGGTTAGATAGGATCACCAACACAATGGACATTACTTTGTTCAAACTCAGGGAGCTAGTGTAGGACAGAGGAGCCTGGCGTGCTGCAGTCCATGGGCTCGTTAATAGTCAGACACGACTGAGCGACTGAACCACCACCACCACCACCCTACCTTTGAGCTTCCCTAAGGTGCCACAGCCCCACTCTCAGCAGGGCTAAGAAGCTTTCTGTGTCTGTCAGTGGTAAAGGCTGAGACTCAATGTCTTCACACTCTCAGCGCCCCCTGCTTAGGGTTGACGGAGGGTCCTTAGAACGCTCATCACTCCCTCCCAGAGCTCAGACCAGGAAGCCTTCTCACAACAGTAATGGAGCACCCTACCCTGGTACAGAATTGGGAGTTGGAGCTGTTTACCCCCTCAACGTGTTTTCTCTCTTTACATGCACTTCCACATTTCTTCCTTGAGTCACCGAATCCAACTCTGCTCATCCCCAACGGGTTCCTGTAACAAGCTGCACCTGCATCTCTAGCACATCTCTAGCACCACATGCACAGGGTGGGTGCATGTACCCCCTGCGCTATGTATCTTCTTTCTCCTTTCTCTTCGGAATCTGTCGATTCCCAGACATCATAAAAAAGGCTCCAGATCGCCCACAAAGGGGGCGGTGCTGCAGGGGAGGCTGAGACTCTCATCTACCGTCTGGGTCAAAGCAGGACTCTGTTATAAGCACCACAAGCTGCCCCACTGCATCACGGGAGCCAAAAGAGCAAAGGTCTGAAAGTCCTAACACGGACATTTCCGTGCATAGAACACCAGTGTCTACCTTGGGACCTGGTGAGCTGTTGTTTGGTTGGGGCCTATAGCGTCAGTGACCTTTTTCACAACGCTTGCAGGCTTAGCCAGCCCTCCATCAGGACCTCTCTACTCCCCACAGCCCCCCACCTACTGTACCAAAGATATTACTTCTGACTTCAGTGCGCCGATTGGGTTTTCACCTGGCAAGGATACCAACACAACTTTTTTATGCTGAAACCTGAGGAGAACAAGTCTTCAGAAAGTCCATTTTTCAATTATAATAGAAAAACTGCCTATGTAACAATGAAGATACAACACATTAAAATACCAATAAAATGCTATTTGGAAATTATCCAGAATGTCACACTTAAGAGGAAAAAACTTAGTATGTGGTCTATTGCCTTCCAGGTTTTGTTCTCTGCATTTAAGAAAATTATGAGATGGGGGAGGTAATGCCTTCATGATATTGTATCTGTGGTTCTATCTGTTTATCACGATGGTTATGCTACTTTCCACAATGATGAGGGTGCTCGACTAGTGTCGGTCCGAGGAAACACTGTTTAGACCTCGGTATGGACCAGAAACTGTTCTCTGTGATGTGTGCATGTTGACATGACACCCCATGGCCTTTCACGCACCTAGGAGACACTGTCTTCAATCCATACACAGATCCATAGTAATGTTTCATGCGGATGGACAGGTTGATCTGCCTTTTGATCCAGACTACACCAGACACTGCACTGCATTCCAGATTGGGGGTCAGATACCACACCTGGCTGTTTCTCTCTGGCCTGGGCACCAATCTGACTCAGCTCTTGCCAGCTAGGTGACTTTGTGCAGATTCATTCACCCATTAACGTCTATGTGTCTCTGCTCCTCAGCTGCCGAAAGGGATGAAAGCACTAAAAATGCTTACCTCACAGTTTTGCTGCTGCTGCTACTGCTAAGTTGCTTCAGTCGTGTCCGACTCTGTGGGACCCCAGAGAAGGCAGCTCACCAGGCTCCCCTGTCCCTGGGATTCTCCAGACAAGAGTACTGGAGTGGGTTGCCATTGCCTTCTCCGCACAGTGCTGCTATGAGTACTCAAAGACTTCATTACGCGTATATGTACGGAGAGCTAAGCACGGTGCAGAGGGGAGCTCTTCTTCTTGTGTCTTCACTTCTGTTTCCGCTTGTACTAGTAGCCCCCTGTCCCTGCCCCCACGCTTTCACCTCCCCCACCCCTACTCTGCTCTCTCTCCCCTGTGCCCCTGTCCTCAGACTCTCCCTCCCAAAACACAGCTGAACACCTCCTCACGATTTACCCCAGAAAATACCCATACCATCACCCTCGGATTAAACAATCACGAATATTAGCAGAAAAGATAAGAAACACAATATACGGGCAATGCTAAAACTACACAAGAAATAAGGCATTACTGATGAAAGTCTGACTCCTAATATTTTCATATCTTCATCAGAGTCAGATCTTCAGAATTTGATATACGAGAATTAGACTTGATAAAACAATGGCAGAAAAGGCAATGCAACGTGGTTCCTTAAATAAGACCTAACAAAATAGGGGCACACGGTGTGTTCACGGGTTGAGAAATTCAATATAATTAGGATGTCAGTAGTCCGCATACAGATCCATCAATTTCATACAATTCCAGTCAGAAATTCCAGCAGGACTTTTTTTGTACATATAGACTAACTGATGATAAAATTTCTGTGGTAAGACAAATGAACTAGAATAGCCAAATGATTCTGAAAAACAATGTTGGAGGATTAACACTAACCTGAAATTTACTTTGCACCTTCAACCAACAGTTGTAAGCAACTAGGTGTCTATGAAGAGTGAATGGATATAGAAAACGTGGTGACACCGGTCAGAACGGCCACCATCAAAAAGTCTACAAACAACATATGCTGGATAGGGTGTGAGAAGGGGAACGCTCTCACTCAGTTGATGGGAATGCAAACTGGTATAGCCACTGCGGAGAAGAGTGTGGGATTCCTTTAAAAACTGGGAATAGAACTGCCACGTGACCCAGCAATCCCGCTGCTGGGCAGACACCCCAAGGAAACCAGAAGTGAAACAGACACATGTACCCCAACGTTCACTGCAGCACTGTTTACAATAGCTAGGACATGGAAGCAACCTGGATGTCCATTGGCAGACGAACGGATAAGGAAGTTGTGGTACATATACAATGGAATATTACTCAAGTATTAAAAGGAATGCCCTTGAGTCAGTTCTAATGAGGTGGATGAACCTGGAGCCTGTTATACAGACTGAAGTAAGTCAGAAAAAGAGAAATACTGTATATGAACGCATATATATGGAATTTAGAAAGGCGGTACCAATGACCCTACATGCAGGGCAGCAAAGGAGACACAGACGTAAAGAACAGACTCTGGGACTCAGTGGGAGGAGTGGGTGGGATGATTTGAGAGAACAGCATTGAAACATGTACAGTACCATATGTAAAACAGATGACCAGTGTTAAGTTCCATACATGACGCAGGGCACCCAAAGCCGATACTCTGGGACAACCCGAGGGATAGGGTAGGGAGGGAGGTGGGAGGGGGGTTCAGGATGGGGGACACGTGAATCGCTATGGACGATTCATGTTGATGTATGACAAAAACATCACAATATTGTAAAGTAATTATCCTCCAATTAAAATAAATTAATTTAAAAGGAGGAAATGTGGTGATATATACAATGGAATACTATTCAGTCACAAAGAAGAAACTTATGCCTTTTGCAACAACATGAATGGACTTTAAAGGCTTTATGCTAAGTGAAAAAGATGAAAGAGAGAAAGACATATATTGTATGTTCTCACGTATATGCAGAATCTAAAAAAGTCAAACTTACAGAAATAAGAGTTTAGAATGGCGGTTTGCAGGCCCTGGGGAAAATGTTGAATACAGGGTACAAACTTACAGGTATGAGATGAATAAGTTACGTGGATCCAATGTATAGCATGGTGAGTATAATTAACAAAACTGTATAATACACTGAAAGCTAAGAGGGTAGATCTGAGATGTTATTTCCAACATTTTTTAAAAGGATTATGTGAGGGGATAGAGTGCCAACCCTGCCATGGTAATGGTTTTGCCAAATATGTGTGTATCAAATCATCACATTGGCATCTTAAACTTACAGGTTATATGTCAATAATACCTCAAAAAAGGTGGAAAAAATAAGAGAGTCCTGCGTGTTTCTGGCGGGAGAGCCCTCAAGCTATATTCTGTGTCCCTCTGACATCTCCCCATCATTCTTGAGCTTTCCCTTATTACTGACATGACAAGGTGAACCAGGCTCATTTATCCTTTCCTTCCTCAGCCTGGGAACCCCATCCTTTAGTGGAGAAAGGTGTTCAGAAGCTAGGATCTGGGGACTGGTGTAATTAGTGCCATTGGAATGTTGCTGTTTCCGGTAAGTTGGGAATACATGTGTGTACACAATCACACACACAAACACGTAGACACACATCTATAGTTATATATCAGTCTAGCCACATATGCACACCTATCGAATACAAGAAGTTTGCATGGAGACCTTTAATTCCAGTAGAATTCCTCACAATTTGTTCTAGTTTACTTCCTTTCCATACTGGAAATTCCCTTTTCCAAAAATGAGACGTGGCTCTCGGCATTCTTATGTATTTGCTGAGTTGATGAATGCCAGTGCATATAAGTGATCCTTCCTCCACAAAAAGGTCCTCCTCCCAATCTATGCAGAACCATCCCTGGCCCTTGACTTCCACACCTCACTCAAGCTTGAATCCATGAAGCAGTTAGCCTCCTTCCTACCCAACCCCAGGAATATCCTTCTTTCCACCTTGGGCTCTGACTCTCCAGGCAGGGATGCCCCTTTGCACATACACATGCCTTGCCTGGCAACACCTAATGGCTTTAGGACTGACTTGCTCAGGCACAAAAAAGGGAAAGGAAAGAAAGGGTAGGGACAGGAAAAGGTGACTATGTCCTAATACAGTCAGCCAATCAACGTGAACTGGGCCAAACCCAAGCAATGTGATGAAGCCAGCCGTGTTTTGTTTTGTTTTTTTCCCTCATTGTCCTCCATCTTCCTTCCTGCCTCTGTCCTTTGCCCCAGTTCCTTTTTCTTCTTAAGTCCTGCCCCCATCAAGAGTATCAATATTATGAGGCATGATTCCCACATTATAACTGATCTCTGCTGCTTGGCTGACATTCAGCATGACATCCCTGCAGCTAGGACACTCAAATTCTCTCTCTCTCTCATGATGGACCAGAAGGCTTCACTCCTAATTTCAGGGATAGGTAGGAGAGACGGTACAGGCCACATGCTGGAGCCTTCAGTCCTTCATCTGTGAAATGCAGATGATCACAAATTGTGGGAGAAACAGAGACAGCAGCAACCAGCCCCCCTTTCAATGCCAACCCAGTGCATCACAGGACTGCTTGACATTCAGGAGCACGCCAAGTAGATTTCCATGCCAGGACAGTTGCATTTGTTGTTCCTTCTGCCTGGAATACTCTTCCCTTAGATAACCCCATGGCCTGCTCCCTCACTTCCTCCAGATCTCTGCTTACTTGCCATCTTTCAGGGAGACTTTCCCTCATTACCTTGAATAAAATAATAACCTCATACCTACATATACCCTTTCCCCTGATCTAGCATTATCTTTCTTCATAGCGCCTGCCACCCTTGATTTATTTACTGACCAGCAAGTCTACGAAAGGAGACTTGGTCAGTTCTGTGCTGTCCCAAACTCCTCCAATAGTGCTCAGGTATATGGCAGGTGCTCAGAAAATATTTGCTGAAGGACAGTCTGAAGCCAGGCCCTTTGCACACAACGCTAACACGCACAGGTACCCTGCAAGACGCGCACTGGCCCCACTGTATTAATTATGATACATACTGAGATTCCAGGAGACAACTGATATGCTCAACAACACACAGTCAGCATGTGAGGTTCAAGGCCTTGGAATCATGTCTGCCACCTTCCAAACCCTCAGTTCCCGGACAGAGACTTCACAGCCAAGAACATAAGAGGTTTTATTTCTGACACAAAGACTCCAAGCAGCTCAGATAGATACCCAGAGACACCAAAAAGAGCTCACTGAATCTCTGCACAGAGAGTGCACAACTCGTTTCAGACCCTCAAACACAACTGAGACCATAACCATACACACTGTGACAAAGACCCTCCAAACAGACCAAAGTCTTCCAGACAGAAACAAATGAAAACTGCACAGATACTTCACATCATGGAGAATCACTCCCAAACCACTCGACACTTACCAATCTAATACAAAAGCCCTAAACAGAAAGACAGAACTTTTAATAACTCAAGAACATCATATAACCTTTAGATAAAGTCCCCAGACAAATGGAAACCCTGCACCCTGTGCACAGATCCCCAAGCAGCTGATAGTGTACACCTTTAGACAAACCCATCCTTAAAGCAGCTCAGAGACATCACAACTTAGGGCCCAGAATCAAAATCTCAGAGCTCTCGCAATCTCAGGTGCACACGCCTACACAGAGATCTCACACCCAGGGACTGAAATGCCAGAAAGCTCCAAAAATGCACACCCCGGAATACAGGCACACGGATCCTAGGGGCTCTGTACTATGGCTCCCAAAGTCCACTCAGATCAAATATCCCACCACGCACAACTCCGCCCAAAGGCTCAAGGAGATCAAATGTACCCGAACAGCACCTGTGTTGTCACACGTAGCGATACACAAGCCCAGGATCCCTGACACAGGTGACCCTCCAGGGAGAGACAGCAAAGTCAGAGACCTCTCCCTGGACAGGAATTGCATGCATTTCTGCGAATAACCCTGCGCTGCCACACGATCCAGACTGAGCGAGAGCTGAACAAGACTGAAACGCCGTCACCATGCACAGCCAGCGACTGCGCCAAACCTAGCCACTAACCAGGGTAGCTATTCGACCCCTTCGGGAAAAGCAAAAAACCTAGCAGAACAATTGTATGCTCTAAAAAGCCGCGCACGGCAACACGCCTCTCGGCCTCAATTCCAGCTCTGCGATCCCAATGCCTGTAACAGCCAGCCAGCCAATTGGAACTGGGCAGGAGACGAAGCAGGGCGGAAGTCGCGGGACTTCCGGCTCCTATTCGCGCCCTGGAAGAGCTAATTCCGGGGATCACGCGGTGACCAATCAATGCCCAGAACGCTTCAGTGATGCCATACCCCAAACTGGCAGCCCATCTCGCTCGTAGCCGTCCCCCCCTCGGATGTAACCATGTAGAAACGAAGGGGTCGAATTGGAAACGAGACGAAGACAGTTGAGGCTTAATACCGGTGACCACTCGGACTCAAATGCAGCGGGAAGACGGAATGGAGCGAATGGGGATGGACCCAGTGGTGCCACGAGTGCCTCCGCTGGGAACTCCGGTCGATGCCTGACGCGGTGTAAAAGTACTCTCTTTGTTGTCATACGCCCCCTCGAATGGTACCTTCCAGAGTGGGTGGTCTTCCCGCTACCCCTTCGTGGTACATCCCAGGACAGAACAGTTTCATCTCGCGCGCCCCTTGGTGGTGAGACTGGGGAACAGCCGATGTAGATCCTGTGGACAATTAGCAGATGATCCTCCAAGGGTGGAAAGGCAAAGTTAGGATGAAATCCCCATCGATTGCTGCAATCTTGGCCTCAGAAAAATGTCTTCATAAAATGAAGATTGCTTCTCTGTAGTGGCCACTATCGTAACTGGAAGCATTGAAAGCATTTTCTCTGTGCTGGGCATTGTGCTTGTTTGTGCTTTCCTGTTTAATACAGAATAGGCCTCACTGGGGAAAGCCAGCCACAGTCCCCCAGCGGGCAGGGGAGAGAAAACTTCGGACTGGGATCTGAAGGTCTGGAGTAGGGAAGGCCTCTGTCGTTGACTGCGAGTAATATGTGAGAAGGACAACAGGACTTTCCATTCTGTTAGGAAAGGGGTCAACCCCGAGGGGACCCAAGGACACCGCGTAGGTGAGATAAAGACCATGGCTTTGTCCCCATCTTGTCATCCCTGAATATGTCCCTAGCAGAATCTTCAGCCGGTTTAGCTATGCCTCTCTCAACAAGTTTAAATTTGCTTTTTCACTCCGACATTCATTCATCCTCTCCACGGTTTCTGTCAAGCACAGCTATGTGTGTTAGGAAAGAGAAAATCAACTTTGGCTTCATGGAACTTACATTGTGTTGGGGTCATACAGCCCCCAAAGATAAGTAATTGATCAGGTGTTCATAACTGCTGTGATTAACATTAAACCGGGATAGTGAAATAGAGAAAGGGGATGATATCTAGAAAGAGTGGTCAGGGAAGTTCCTTCTAAGACTGTGACATTTGAGCAAAAGCCTAGAGGAGATGCCTATCTGGGAGAAAAGTATCCCAGACAGAGTTAAGGCCAGTGGAAAAACTGGGGAGTGGAACTCAGTGTAGTGTGTATAAAAAGAATGAGGAGGGCTATGTGACTGTCATGCATGATGGAGGGAGAGCCAGGAGATCGGATGAGAGCAGTGATGAGGGGCGGGTCCCCTAGGGCCTTCTGGCCATAGCAGGGACTTTGACTTGAGCCACAGGAGGGTTCTTACCAGAGAAGCCCCCAGGGTTCTTTCAGAGGCCCAGATCACCCAATGATTGTTGAAGAGCTCTAGATTCATTCCCGGAAAACCACAGACCCTCTGCAGCTGAACGTGCCTTTCCTGGAATCCCCTACACTCAAGGGGAATCCCCCCTACTGCTCCCAGTGAACAACCGTGTCAATTGATGATACCCTCAGGAGAGACAGAGGAAGGACCCTCCCGGTATGAGTGAGGTCACAGTCAGTCTCGTAAAGGCAAAGAGGGAGGATGTAACAGGCACAGAGATGGCAGGGAGAAAGACAAAGATGGAACATTGAACAGGGACAGAGAGACTATTTCTGGCAGCAATGGATCCCCAATTAGCACCCACATGTGGGCCCCCAGCCCTGCTACTGGATGATGTACCTATCTCTAGAGGAGAAAAGAAACTGCTCCCCCTGCCCCCGCCCCCCCCCCCCAACCAGGGACTGTCTCTTGGAAATGACTCAGTTGCCCATGGCCTGGGTCTTAATTATGCTCCCATGGCAGACATTAGGTTCCTCTGCTCTGATCAAGACATGGAGATGTTCCAGTCATGGGGAGGCTCATGCTGTACCCAGGGTCCCTTACAACCTGTCCAGCCCTGTCTGCCCTCCTGCTGACTTCAGTGCCAAGGAATGCTTTAATGGGGGAAAGAGAGGCATGGATCTCTGCATTTGTGGTGGAGCCTCATGCAAATTGGTGAATGTGAGGTTTCTCCCCACCTGCTTGGAGGCTCACCTCTGTATTTTCCACCACCATGTCCCCAGGGAATGTGCAGATTACATTCCATACATCAGGTAAGAAGCTGGGTGTGTGATGGGGAGACACAGAGACATATCCTGACAGTGAGACAGTCACGGGGTCCTTGGGGCCCTGTACCAACGCCTCCCTCCCCCACTACCTGGCCAGGGTTCTGCTGAGTCTTCCCTGCCTCCTCCAAGGAGCCCAAGCCTGCATCCAGTTCCTCCTGTCCTCATGAGCCGCGACCTTCCATCTGCACTGGGCCTTGGGCTCCCATCTGCAAATGGTGGCCTCTTTGTCGTGGGTTGGGCAGATTGTCTGAGTGAGTGTGTGTACACAGTGTTTTCACAGGGCCCCTATCAAGGGTGGTAGTCATGTCAGGAAGTACTGTTCTTATCAGTATTGTTACCGTGGGCTGCTGTGTACTGCACATGACTTGCCCTCCCTGAGGATGGGGCCACAAGCTTTTATCTCCGTAGGGAGGCATGGTAGAAATCGTAGCAAATGTGATACCACAGGTCTACTTCTAAGACCCACGAGAGCGGGGTCCATCCAGCCTTCCTCTTAAGACTACTCTCATATGCGGATCCATGAACAGCTCAGAGACCAACCCTCTGGACAAAAGCTACCCAAATATTTCCAACTTCATGCCTGGGACAGAGATCCATGAACAGTTCAGAGAGCACTCATCCTGGAGAGCAACCCAAAACAGCTCAAATACGTCACACCTGAGGACACAGACCCTAACCATCTTGGACAATTCCAACTCTCAGTTCAGTTCAGTCGTTCAGTCGTGTCCCGCTCTTTGAGAGCCTGTGGACTGCAGCATGCCAGACCTCCCTGTCCATCGCCGACTCCCGGCGTTTACTCAAACTCATGTCCATTGAGTCAGTGATGCCATCCAACCATCTCATCCGCTGTCATCCCCTTCTCCTCCTGCCTTCAATCTTTCCCAGCATCAGGGTCTTTTCAAATGAGTCAGTTCTTCCCATCAGGTGGCCAAAGTATTGGAGTTTCAGTTTCAGCATCTGTCCTTCCAATGAATATTCAGGACTGATTTCCTTTAGGATGGACTGGTTGGATCTCCTTGCAGTCTAAGGGACTCTCAAGAGTCTTCTCCAACACCACAGTTCAAAAGCATCAATTCTTCAGTGCTCAGCTTTCTTTATAGTCCAACTCTCACATCCATACATGACTACTGGGAAAACCATAGCCTTGACTAGATGGACCTTCGTTGGCAAAGTAACGTCTCTGCTTTGTAACATGCTGTCTAGGTTGGTCCTAATTTTTCTTCCAAGGAACAAGCGTCTTATAATTTCATGGCTGCAGTCACCATCTGCAGTGATTTTGGAGCCCCCCCAAAATAAAGTCTGTCACTGTTTCCACTGTTTCCCCATCTATTTGCCATGAAGTGATGGGACCAGATACCATGATCTTAGTTTTCTGAATGTTGAGTTTTAAGCCCACTTTTTCACTCTCCTCTTTCACTTTCTTCAAGGGACTCTAGTTCTTCTCCACTGTCTGCCATAAGGGTGGTGTCATCTGCATATCTGAGGTTATTGATATTTCTCCTGGCAGTCTTGATCCCAGCTTGTGCTTCATCCAGCCCAGCGTTTCTTATGATGTACTCTGCATATAAGTTAAATAAGCAGGGTGACCATATACAGCCTTGAGTTACCCCCTTTTCCTATTTGGAACCAATCTGTTGTTCCATGTCCAGTTCTGGTTGTTGCCTCCTGACCTGCATAGCGATTTCTCAAGAGGCAGGTCAGGTGATCTGGTATTCCTATCTCTCAGAATTTTCCAGAGTTTCTTGTGGTCCACACAGTCAAAGGCTTTGGCATAGTCAATAAATCAGAAGGAGGTGTGTTTCTGGAACTCTTTTCCTTTTTCTGTGATCCAAAGGATGTTGGCAATTTGATCTCTGGTTCCTCTGCCTTTTCTAAATCCAGCTTGAACATCTGGTCTCAGGTAAATTCAGATCCTGAAGACAAACAGCATTACTCACAGCCAGTTCTACAAGTGTTAAGTTGTAACCACTGTGGTTGCTGACCTAAAGTGCATTCTGAAGGAATTGAGGGTGAAAAACAGTGTGAGGCACACTGTGCTTTGGACAAGTTGGCCTTTATTTATTTACAGATACCTCAAGAAAAGGTTCAGTGACCCTAGATTCTTGCATCTTCCACACACAGAAAAGTATGAAAATAATGAACTTGTGACATCTGATATCTATGTTTCACAGTAATCTTTTACCAGTATGCACGCTTGACTGCATGTATTTCCTAGGAAAAATCATACTGACTTCTCTGCTACCTCCTCCAAGCCGTTTCCTCAGAGCTAACGGAGGAGCTGTGTCCTGGATTGTAGTTCCCAGGAGACTCCAAATCCAACTTAAACTCATAACTCTCCTGTTGTATGCTTTTCTTATTTTTTAAATTTATTTTATTTATTTTCTTAAAGTCCATAAATAAGAGAGTAATTCATACCCAAAATGTTACAGACATTGTTTACATAGTGAAACTCTGAAAACTGTTTTGTTGTATTCTGCTTTTCTCTACTTTTCAATTTTTCTTTAATGAGTATGGAGTTCTTTCGTATTTTTTTTCTTTTGCAAGAATTTATTTTATTTATTTATTTTTTTACTTTACAATATTGTAAAATATTGAAAAAGGAAAAGAGTTCCAGAAACACACCTCCTTCTGATTTATTGACTATGCCAAAGCCTTTGACTGTGTGGACCACAAGAAACTCTGGAAAATTCTGAGAGATAGGAATACCAGATCACCTGACCTGCCTCTTGAGAAATCGCTATGCAGGTCAGGAGGCAACAACCAGAACTGGACATGGAACAACAGATTGGTTCCAAATAGGAAAAGGGGGTAACTCAAGGCTGTATATGGTCACCCTGCTTATTTAACTTATATGCAGAGTACATCATAAGAAACGCTGGGCTGGATGAAGCACAAGCTGGGATCAAGACTGCCAGGAGAAATATCAATAACCTCAGATATGCAGATGACACCACCCTTATGGCAGACAGTGGAGAAGAACTAGAGTCCCTTGAAGAAAGTGAAAGAGGAGAGTGAAAAAGTGGGCTTAAAACTCAACATTCAGAAAACTAAGATCATGGTATCTGGTCCCATCACTTCATGGCAAATAGATGGGGAAACAGTGGAAACAGTGACAGACTTTATTTTGGGGGGGCTCCAAAATCACTGCAGATGGTGACTGCAGCCATGAAATTATAAGACGCTTGTTCCTTGGAAGAAAAATTAGGACCAACCTAGACAGCATGTTACAAAGCAGAGACGTTACTTTGCCAACGAAGGTCCATCTAGTCAAGGCTATGGTTTTCCCAGTAGTCATGTATGGATGTGAGAGTTGGACTATAAAGAAAGCTGAGCACTGAAGAATTGATGCTTTTGAACTGTGGTGTTGGAGAAGACTCTTGAGAGTCCCTTAGACTGCAAGGAGATCCAACCAGTCCATCCTAAAGGAAATCAGTCCTGAATATTCATTGGAAGGACAGATGCTGAAACTGAAACTCCAATACTTTGGCCACCTGATGGGAAGAACTGACTCATTTGAAAAGACCCTGATGCTGGGAAAGATTGAAGGCAGGAGGAGAAGGGGATGACAGCGGATGAGATGGTTGGATGGCATCACTGACTCAATGGACATGAGTTTGAGTAAACGCCGGGAGTCGGCGATGGACAGGGAGGTCTGGCATGCTGCAGTCCACAGGCTCTCAAAGAGCGGGACACGACTGAACGACTGAACTGAACTGAGAGTTGGAATTGTCCAAGATGGTTAGGGTCTGTGTCCTCAGGTGTGACGTATTTGAGCTGTTTTGGGTTGCTCTCCAGGATGAGTGCTCTCTGAACTGTTCATGGATCTCTGTCCCAGGCATGAAGTTGGAAATATTTGGGTAGCTTTTGTCCAGAGGGTTGGTCTCTGAGCTGTTCATGGATCCGCATATGAGAGTAGTCTTAAGAGGAAGGCTGGATGGACCCCGCTCTCGTGGGTCTTAGAAGTAGACCTGTGGTATCACATTTGCTACGATTTCTACCATGCCTCCCTACGGAGATAAAAGCTTGTGGCCCCATCCTCAGGGAGGGCAAGTCATGTGCAGTACACAGCAGCCCACGGTAACAATACTGATAAGAACAGTACTTCCTGACATGACTACCACCCTTGATAGGGGCCCTGTGAAAACACTGTGTACACACACTCACTCAGACAATCTGCCCAACCCACGACAAAGAGGCCACCATTTGCAGATGGGAGCCCAAGGCCCAGTGCAGATGGAAGGTCGCGGCTCATGAGGACAGGAGGAACTGGATGCAGGCTTGGGCTCCTTGGAGGAGGCAGGGAAGACTCAGCAGAACCCTGGCCAGGTAGTGGGGGAGGGAGGCGTTGGTACAGGGCCCCAAGGACCCCGTGACTGTCTCACTGTCAGGATATGTCTCTGTGTCTCCCCATCACACACCCAGCTTCTTACCTGATGTATGGAATGTAATCTGCACATTCCCTGGGGACATGGTGGTGGAAAATACAGAGGTGAGCCTCCAAGCAGGTGGGGAGAAACCTCACATTCACCAATTTGCATGAGGCTCCACCACAAATGCAGAGATCCATGCCTCTCTTTCCCCCATTAAAGCATTCCTTGGCACTGAAGTCAGCAGGAGGGCAGACAGGGCTGGACAGGTTGTAAGGGACCCTGGGTACAGCATGAGCCTCCCCATGACTGGAACATCTCCATGTCTTGATCAGAGCAGAGGAACCTAATGTCTGCCATGGGAGCATAATTAAGACCCAGGCCATGGGCAACTGAGTCATTTCCAAGAGACAGTCCCTGGTTGGGGGGGGGGGGGGCGGGGGCAGGGGGAGCAGTTTCTTTTCTCCTCTAGAGATAGGTACATCATCCAGTAGCAGGGCTGGGGGCCCACATGTGGGTGCTAATTGGGGATCCATTGCTGCCAGAAATAGTCTCTCTGTCCCTGTTCAATGTTCCATCTTTGTCTTTCTCCCTGCCATCTCTGTGCCTGTTACATCCTCCCTCTTTGCCTTTACGAGACTGACTGTGACCTCACTCATACCGGGAGGGTCCTTCCTCTGTCTCTCCTGAGGGTATCATCAATTGACACGGTTGTTCACTGGGAGCAGTAGGGGGGATTCCCCTTGAGTGTAGGGGATTCCAGGAAAGGCACGTTCAGCTGCAGAGGGTCTGTGGTTTTCCGGGAATGAATCTAGAGCTCTTCAACAATCATTGGGTGATCTGGGCCTCTGAAAGAACCCTGGGGGCTTCTCTGGTAAGAACCCTCCTGTGGCTCAAGTCAAAGTCCCTGCTATGGCCAGAAGGCCCTAGGGGACCCGCCCCTCATCACTGCTCTCATCCGATCTCCTGGCTCTCCCTCCATCATGCATGACAGTCACATAGCCCTCCTCATTCTTTTTATACACACTACACTGAGTTCCACTCCCCAGTTTTTCCACTGGCCTTAACTCTGTCTGGGATACTTTTCTCCCAGATAGGCATCTCCTCTAGGCTTTTGCTCAAATGTCACAGTCTTAGAAGGAACTTCCCTGACCACTCTTTCTAGATATCATCCCCTTTCTCTATTTCACTATCCCGGTTTAATGTTAATCACAGCAGTTATGAACACCTGATCAATTACTTATCTTTGGGGGCTGTATGACCCCAACACAATGTAAGTTCCATGAAGCCAAAGTTGATTTTCTCTTTCCTAACACACATAGCTGTGCTTGACAGAAACCGTGGAGAGGATGAATGAATGTCGGAGTGAAAAAGCAAATTTAAACTTGTTGAGAGAGGCATAGCTAAACCGGCTGAAGATTCTGCTAGGGACATATTCAGGGATGACAAGATGGGGACAAAGCCATGGTCTTTATCTCACCTACGCGGTGTCCTTGGGTCCCCTCGGGGTTGACCCCTTTCCTAACAGAATGGAAAGTCCTGTTGTCCTTCTCACATATTACTCGCAGTCAACGACAGAGGCCTTCCCTACTCCAGACCTTCAGATCCCAGTCCGAAGTTTTCTCTCCCCTGCCCGCTGGGGGACTGTGGCTGGCTTTCCCCAGTGAGGCCTATTCTGTATTAAACAGGAAAGCACAAACAAGCACAATGCCCAGCACAGAGAAAATGCTTTCAATGCTTCCAGTTACGATAGTGGCCACTACAGAGAAGCAATCTTCATTTTATGAAGACATTTTTCTGAGGCCAAGATTGCAGCAATCGATGGGGATTTCATCCTAACTTTGCCTTTCCACCCTTGGAGGATCATCTGCTAATTGTCCACAGGATCTACATCGGCTGTTCCCCAGTCTCACCACCAAGGGGCGCGCGAGATGAAACTGTTCTGTCCTGGGATGTACCACGAAGGGGTAGCGGGAAGACCACCCACTCTGGAAGGTACCATTCGAGGGGGCGTATGACAACAAAGAGAGTACTTTTACACCGCGTCAGGCATCGACCGGAGTTCCCAGCGGAGGCACTCGTGGCACCACTGGGTCCATCCCCATTCGCTCCATTCCGTCTTCCCGCTGCATTTGAGTCCGAGTGGTCACCGGTATTAAGCCTCAACTGTCTTCGTCTCGTTTCCAATTCGACCCCTTCGTTTCTACATGGTTACATCCGAGGGGGGGACGGCTACGAGCGAGATGGGCTGCCAGTTTGGGGTATGGCATCACTGAAGCGTTCTGGGCATTGATTGGTCACCGCGTGATCCCCGGAATTAGCTCTTCCAGGGCGCGAATAGGAGCCGGAAGTCCCGCGACTTCCGCCCTGCTTCGTCTCCTGCCCAGTTCCAATTGGCTGGCTGGCTGTTACAGGCATTGGGATCGCAGAGCTGGAATTGAGGCCGAGAGGCGTGTTGCCGTGCGCGGCTTTTTAGAGCATACAATTGTTCTGCTAGGTTTTTTGCTTTTCCCGAAGGGGTCGAATAGCTACCCTGGTTAGTGGCTAGGTTTGGCGCAGTCGCTGGCTGTGCATGGTGACGGCGTTTCAGTCTTGTTCAGCTCTCGCTCAGTCTGGATCGTGTGGCAGCGCAGGGTTATTCGCAGAAATGCATGCAATTCCTGTCCAGGGAGAGGTCTCTGACTTTGCTGTCTCTCCCTGGAGGGTCACCTGTGTCAGGGATCCTGGGCTTGTGTATCGCTACGTGTGACAACACAGGTGCTGTTCGGGTACATTTGATCTCCTTGAGCCTTTGGGCGGAGTTGTGCGTGGTGGGATATTTGATCTGAGTGGACTTTGGGAGCCATAGTACAGAGCCCCTAGGATCCGTGTGCCTGTATTCCGGGGTGTGCATTTTTGGAGCTTTCTGGCATTTCAGTCCCTGGGTGTGAGATCTCTGTGTAGGCGTGTGCACCTGAGATTGCGAGAGCTCTGAGATTTTGATTCTGGGCCCTAAGTTGTGATGTCTCTGAGCTGCTTTAAGGATGGGTTTGTCTAAAGGTGTACACTATCAGCTGCTTGGGGATCTGTGCACAGGGTGCAGGGTTTCCATTTGTCTGGGGACTTTATCTAAAGGTTATATGATGTTCTTGAGTTATTAAAAGTTCTGTCTTTCTGTTTAGGGCTTTTGTATTAGATTGGTAAGTGTCGAGTGGTTTGGGAGTGATTCTCCATGATGTGAAGTATCTGTGCAGTTTTCATTTGTTTCTGTCTGGAAGACTTTGGTCTGTTTGGAGGGTCTTTGTCACAGTGTGTATGGTTATGGTCTCAGTTGTGTTTGAGGGTCTGAAACGAGTTGTGCACTCTCTGTGCAGAGATTCAGTGAGCTCTTTTTGGTGTCTCTGGGTATCTATCTGAGCTGCTTGGAGTCTTTGTGTCAGAAATAAAACCTCTTATGTTCTTGGCTGTGAAGTCTCTGTCCGGGAACTGAGGGTTTGGAAGGTGGCAGACATGATTCCAAGGCCTTGAACCTCACATGCTGACTGTGTGTTGTTGAGCATATCAGTTGTCTCCTGGAATCTCAGTATGTATCATAATTAATACAGTGGGGCCAGTGCGCGTCTTGCAGGGTACCTGTGCGTGTTAGCGTTGTGTGCAAAGGGCCTGGCTTCAGACTGTCCTTCAGCAAATATTTTCTGAGCACCTGCCATATACCTGAGCACTATTGGAGGAGTTTGGGACAGCACAGAACTGACCAAGTCTCCTTTCGTAGACTTGCTGGTCAGTAAATAAATCAAGGGTGGCAGGCGCTATGAAGAAAGATAATGCTAGATCAGGGGAAAGGGTATATGTAGGTATGAGGTTATTATTTTATTCAAGGTAATGAGGGAAAGTCTCCCTGAAAGATGGCAAGTAAGCAGAGATCTGGAGGAAGTGAGGGAGCAGGCCATGGGGTTATCTAAGGGAAGAGTATTCCAGGCAGAAGGAACAACAAATGCAACTGTCCTGGCATGGAAATCTACTTGGCGTGCTCCTGAATGTCAAGCAGTCCTGTGATGCACTGGGTTTGGCATTGAAAGGGGGGCTGGTTGCTGCTGTCTCTGTTTCTCCCACAATTTGTGATCATCTGCATTTCACAGATGAAGGACTGAAGGCTCCAGCATGTGGCCTGTACCGTCTCTCCTACCTATCCCTGAAATTAGGAGTGAAGCCTTCTGGTCCATCATGAGAGAGAGAGAGAATTTGAGTGTCCTAGCTGCAGGGATGTCATGCTGAATGTCAGCCAAGCAGCAGAGATCAGTTATAATGTGGGAATCATGCCTCATAATATTGATACTCTTGATGGGGGCAGGACTTAAGAAGAAAAAGGAACTGGGGCAAAGGACAGAGGCAGGAAGGGAAGATGGAGGACAATGAGGGAAAAAAACAAAACAAAACACGGCTGGCTTCATCACATTGCTTGGGTTTGGCCCAGTTCACGTTGATTGGCTGACTGTATTAGGACATAGTCACCTTTTCCTGTCCCTACCCTTTCTTTCCTTTCCCTTTTTTGTGCCTGAGCAAGTCAGTCCTAAAGCCATTAGGTGTTGCCAGGCAAGGCATGTGTATGTGCAAAGGGGCATCCCTGCCTGGAGAGTCAGAGCCCAAGGTGGAAAGAAGGATATTCCTGGGGGTTGGGTAGGAAGGAGGCTAACTGCTTCATGGATTCAAGCTTGAGTGAGGTGTGGAAGTCAAGGGCCAGGGATGGTTCTGCATAGATTGGGAGGAGGACCTTTTTGTGGAGGAAGGATCACTTATATGCACTGGCATTCATCAACTCAGCAAATACATAAGAATGCCGAGAGCCACGTCTCATTTTTGGAAAAGGGAATTTCCAGTATGGAAAGGAAGTAAACTAGAACAAATTGTGAGGAATTCTACTGGAATTAAAGGTCTCCATGCAAACTTCTTGTATTCGATAGGTGTGCATATGTGGCTAGACTGATATATAACTATAGATGTGTGTCTACGTGTTTGTGTGTGTGATTGTGTACACACATGTATTCCCAACTTACCGGAAACAGCAACATTCCAATGGCACTAATTACACCAGTCCCCAGATCCTAGCTTCTGAACACCTTTCTCCACTAAAGGATGGGGTTCCCAGGCTGAGGAAGGAAAGGATAAATGAGCCTGGTTCACCTTGTCATGTCAGTAATAAGGGAAAGCTCAAGAATGATGGGGAGATGTCAGAGGGACACAGAATATAGCTTGAGGGCTCTCCCGCCAGAAACACGCAGGACTCTCTTATTTTTTCCACCTTTTTTGAGGTATTATTGACATATAACCTGTAAGTTTAAGATGCCAATGTGATGATTTGATACACACATATTTGGCAAAACCATTACCATGGCAGGGTTGGCACTCTATCCCCTCACATAATCCTTTTAAAAAATGTTGGAAATAACATCTCAGATCTACCCTCTTAGCTTTCAGTGTATTATACAGTTTTGTTAATTATACTCACCATGCTATACATTGGATCCACGTAACTTATTCATCTCATACCTGTAAGTTTGTACCCTGTATTCAACATTTTCCCCAGGGCCTGCAAACCGCCATTCTAAACTCTTATTTCTGTAAGTTTGACTTTTTTAGATTCTGCATATACGTGAGAACATACAATATATGTCTTTCTCTCTTTCATCTTTTTCACTTAGCATAAAGCCTTTAAAGTCCATTCATGTTGTTGCAAAAGGCATAAGTTTCTTCTTTGTGACTGAATAGTATTCCATTGTATATATCACCACATTTCCTCCTTTTAAATTAATTTATTTTAATTGGAGGATAATTACTTTACAATATTGTGATGTTTTTGTCATACATCAACATGAATCGTCCATAGCGATTCACGTGTCCCCCCATCCTGAACCCCCCTCCCACCTCCCTCCCTACCCTATCCCTCGGGGTTGTCCCAGAGTATCGGCTTTGGGTGCCCTGCGTCATGTATGGAACTTAACACTGGTCATCTGTTTTACATATGGTACTGTACATGTTTCAATGCTGTTCTCTCAAATCATCCCACCCACTCCTCCCACTGAGTCCCAGAGTCTGTTCTTTACGTCTGTGTCTCCTTTGCTGCCCTGCATGTAGGGTCATTGGTACCGCCTTTCTAAATTCCATATATATGCGTTCATATACAGTATTTCTCTTTTTCTGACTTACTTCAGTCTGTATAACAGGCTCCAGGTTCATCCACCTCATTAGAACTGACTCAAGGGCATTCCTTTTAATACTTGAGTAATATTCCATTGTATATGTACCACAACTTCCTTATCCGTTCGTCTGCCAATGGACATCCAGGTTGCTTCCATGTCCTAGCTATTGTAAACAGTGCTGCAGTGAACGTTGGGGTACATGTGTCTGTTTCACTTCTGGTTTCCTTGGGGTGTCTGCCCAGCAGCGGGATTGCTGGGTCACGTGGCAGTTCTATTCCCAGTTTTTAAAGGAATCCCACACTCTTCTCCGCAGTGGCTATACCAGTTTGCATTCCCATCAACTGAGTGAGAGCGTTCCCCTTCCTCCACACCCTATCCAGCATATGTTGTTTGTAGACTTTTTGATGGTGGCCGTTCTGACCGGTGTCACCACGTTTTCTATATCCATTCACTCTTCATAGACACCTAGTTGCTTACAACTGTTGGTTGAAGGTGCAAAGTAAATTTCAGGTTAGTGTTAATCCTCCAACATTGTTTTTCAGAATCATTTGGCTATTCTAGTTCATTTGTCTTACCACAGAAATTTTATCATCAGTTAGTCTATATGTACAAAAAAAGTCCTGCTGGAATTTCTGACTGGAATTGTATGAAATTGATGGATCTGTATGCGGACTACTGACATCCTAATTATATTGAATTTCTCAACCCGTGAACACACCGTGTGCCCCTATTTTGTTAGGTCTTATTTAAGGAACCACGTTGCATTGCCTTTTCTGCCATTGTTTTATCAAGTCTAATTCTCGTATATCAAATTCTGAAGATCTGACTCTGATGAAGATATGAAAATATTAGGAGTCAGACTTTCATCAGTAATGCCTTATTTCTTGTGTAGTTTTAGCATTGCCCGTATATTGTGTTTCTTATCTTTTCTGCTAATATTCGTGATTGTTTAATCCGAGGGTGATGGTATGGGTATTTTCTGGGGTAAATCGTGAGGAGGTGTTCAGCTGTGTTTTGGGAGGGAGAGTCTGAGGACAGGGGCACAGGGGAGAGAGAGCAGAGTAGGGGTGGGGGAGGTGAAAGCGTGGGGGCAGGGACAGGGGGCTACTAGTACAAGCGGAAACAGAAGTGAAGACACAAGAAGAAGAGCTCCCCTCTGCACCGTGCTTAGCTCTCCGTACATATACGCGTAATGAAGTCTTTGAGTACTCATAGCAGCACTGTGCGGAGAAGGCAATGGCAACCCACTCCAGTACTCTTGTCTGGAGAATCCCAGGGACAGGGGAGCCTGGTGAGCTGCCTTCTCTGGGGTCCCACAGAGTCGGACACGACTGAAGCAACTTAGCAGTAGCAGCAGCAGCAAAACTGTGAGGTAAGCATTTTTAGTGCTTTCATCCCTTTCGGCAGCTGAGGAGCAGAGACACATAGACGTTAATGGGTGAATGAATCTGCACAAAGTCACCTAGCTGGCAAGAGCTGAGTCAGATTGGTGCCCAGGCCAGAGAGAAACAGCCAGGTGTGGTATCTGACCCCCAATCTGGAATGCAGTGCAGTGTCTGGTGTAGTCTGGATCAAAAGGCAGATCAACCTGTCCATCCGCATGAAACATTACTATGGATCTGTGTATGGATTGAAGACAGTGTCTCCTAGGTGCGTGAAAGGCCATGGGGTGTCATGTCAACATGCACACATCACAGAGAACAGTTTCTGGTCCATACCGAGGTCTAAACAGTGTTTCCTCGGACCGACACTAGTCGAGCACCCTCATCATTGTGGAAAGTAGCATAACCATCGTGATAAACAGATAGAACCACAGATACAATATCATGAAGGCATTACCTCCCCCATCTCATAATTTTCTTAAATGCAGAGAACAAAACCTGGAAGGCAATAGACCACATACTAAGTTTTTTCCTCTTAAGTGTGACATTCTGGATAATTTCCAAATAGCATTTTATTGGTATTTTAATGTGTTGTATCTTCATTGTTACATAGGCAGTTTTTCTATTATAATTGAAAAATGGACTTTCTGAAGACTTGTTCTCCTCAGGTTTCAGCATAAAAAAGTTGTGTTGGTATCCTTGCCAGGTGAAAACCCAATCGGCGCACTGAAGTCAGAAGTAATATCTTTGGTACAGTAGGTGGGGGGCTGTGGGGAGTAGAGAGGTCCTGATGGAGGGCTGGCTAAGCCTGCAAGCGTTGTGAAAAAGGTCACTGACGCTATAGGCCCCAACCAAACAACAGCTCACCAGGTCCCAAGGTAGACACTGGTGTTCTATGCACGGAAATGTCCGTGTTAGGACTTTCAGACCTTTGCTCTTTTGGCTCCCGTGATGCAGTGGGGCAGCTTGTGGTGCTTATAACAGAGTCCTGCTTTGACCCAGACGGTAGATGAGAGTCTCAGCCTCCCCTGCAGCACCGCCCCCTTTGTGGGCGATCTGGAGCCTTTTTTATGATGTCTGGGAATCGACAGATTCCGAAGAGAAAGGAGAAAGAAGATACATAGCGCAGGGGGTACATGCACCCACCCTGTGCATGTGGTGCTAGAGATGTGCTAGAGATGCAGGTGCAGCTTGTTACAGGAACCCGTTGGGGATGAGCAGAGTTGGATTCGGTGACTCAAGGAAGAAATGTGGAAGTGCATGTAAAGAGAGAAAACACGTTGAGGGGGTAAACAGCTCCAACTCCCAATTCTGTACCAGGGTAGGGTGCTCCATTACTGTTGTGAGAAGGCTTCCTGGTCTGAGCTCTGGGAGGGAGTGATGAGCGTTCTAAGGACCCTCCGTCAACCCTAAGCAGGGGGCGCTGAGAGTGTGAAGACATTGAGTCTCAGCCTTTACCACTGACAGACACAGAAAGCTTCTTAGCCCTGCTGAGAGTGGGGCTGTGGCACCTTAGGGAAGCTCAAAGGTAGGGTGGTGGTGGTGGTGGTTCAGTCGCTCAGTCGTGTCTGACTATTAACGAGCCCATGGACTGCAGCACGCCAGGCTCCTCTGTCCTACACTAGCTCCCTGAGTTTGAACAAAGTAATGTCCATTGTGTTGGTGATCCTATCTAACCATCTCACCCTCTGTCTCTTCCTTTCTCCTCCTGCCTTCGATCTTTTCCAGCATTAGGGTGTTTTCCAATGAGTCAGCTATTCGCATCAGGTGGCCAAAGTATTGCAGCTTCATTATCAGTCCTTCCAGTGAGTATTCAGAGTTCATTTCCTTTAGGATTGGCCGGGTTGTTCTCCTTACGGTCCGAGGGATTCTAAAGGGTCATCTCTCTAGCACCACAATTCGAAAGCATCGCTCAGCCTTCTTAATGATCCAACTCACACATCTGTACACGACTACTGGAAAAACCATAGTTTTGACTCTGCAGACCTGTGTCACCAAAGTGATGTCTCTGCTTTTTAATATGCTGTCTAGGTTCGTCATGGGCTTCCCCGGGGGCTCAGCGGTAGATAATCTGTCTGCAATGCAGGGGAATTAGGACACCTGGGTTCAATTCCTGGGTCATGAAGGTTCCCTTGAGGAGGGCATGGCAACCCACTTCAGTATTCTCACCTGGAGAATCCCCTGGAAAGAGGAGCCTGGCGGGCCTTGGTCAATGGGGTCGTAAAGAGTACACCAAGAGACATGACTTCCCAAACAGAATCTCTGGCCAATGGGCTGTCTTTCTAGCTTTATTCATCTCAAGTAAAATCTGTTCCCTGGCCTCAGAAGCCACGTGAGATGACGAAGGAAACTTGAGGCGGTGGTGCTTTATGCAGCGATATGGTGTGACATCTGTATTCGTTTGGGCCGAGTGACTGCAGGGAATGAAATGGGGTAGGGTGATGAAGGAAATGAGATGATGAATTTATTGCCCCGGCCACCTCCCTGCCTCCCAGGTAGCCGACTTCAGTAGGGCTGGCTGGTGTCAACGCCTTGTGTATAGGCTCACTTGTAACAACATCCTGTGTGTGGTATGAGCAACTTGGTGGGCAAATCAGACAGCATGGCCAAATATTCAGTTCTCAGAGTGGATGGAGGGAGAAGAGAGAAAAGAATGATGAACCATGGGCTAGTTGGGAGTCACTTTCTAAAATCTCAGTATTTCTTCACAAGGTGTGTGTGTGTGAATTTTTTTCTTTATCTGAGAATTGGCTTTCTAGGTGAGGAAATATCATCGTGAGAGACTCCTTGTGACATGTGAAAAGAGGTTGCGAGTGAATTGGGTTACGGTCATTTTCCAAGTGTTTCACACCAAGTGTTTGTCTAAGGGGACAGCAGTGGCCTAAAGGAACTGAACTAAGTGGTTGAAATACAGGTTTCAGTTACTGAAATGTGAAGAGACTCTTTCTGGGATGTGTGTTCATCCTAGCCTGTGGTCACAGGCAACTCATAAACTCATAGGATTTGAACCGTGTCTTCCTATTGTCTTTTGCTTTCTGCCCTGGAATGTGGTGGAGGCCTCAGTTCCGGTGACTAAAGAGCCTAGGTAACAGTTCTCTGAGAAAAGTAGCTCTCTAGAAAAGAGCAGTGCCTGGGAAGCTGATCTAAAGTTTTAACATAGCCTGTGATGTAATTTTTGTTAGCTTCACCCAAGATATGATCATTCAAAGGATATAGAGAGATGCACCTACTTCTGTATCTACCATTGGATCTTTCAAATGAACATACAGTAAGATTGGCCCGGTTTTCTTTCTTCTTATTTATTTATTCATTGTTGGCTGCACTGCGTCTTTGTTGCTGCACGAGGGCTTTCTCTAGTTGTGGAGGAGGAAGACTAGTCTCTAGTGGGGGTGCACGGGCTTCTCATCTCAGAGACTCCTCTTGTTGCGGAGCATGGGCTCTAGGCTCGAGGGCTTCCGTAGTCGGAGCAGGTGGGTTCAGTAGTTGTGACACACAGTCTTCGTTGCCCTGCGGCACGTGGGGTCTTCCTGGACTAGGGACCGAACGCCTGCCCCGTTGCATTGGCAGGGCGCTTCTGTTTTATTTTTTTAATCATCAATTCATTTTAATTGGAGAATAATGACTATACGATATTGTGATGGGTTTTGCCATATATCAACATGAATCGGCCGCAGTTATACGTGTGTCCTCCCCTCCTGAACCCCCCTCCCACCTCCCTCCCGACCCTATCCCTCTGGGTTATCCCGGAGCACCGGCTTTGGGTGCCCTGCTTCATGCATTGAACTTGCACTGGTCATCTGTTTTACATGTGGCAATGTATATGTTTCACTGCTATTCTCACAAATCATCCCACCCTCGCCTTCTTTTGCCGAGTTGAAAAGTGTGTTCTGTACGTCTCTGTCTCCTTTGCTTCCCTGCATGTAGAATCGTTGCTACCTTCTTTCTAAATTCCATATATAGGCATTAATATAAGTATTTGTCTTTCTCCTTCTGACTGACTTCTGTCTGTATAACAGGCTCCAGGTTCATCCACCTCATTAGCACTGATTCAAATGTGTTCCTTTTTATAGCTGAGTAATGTTCCATTGTGTATATGTACCACAACTTCCTTATCCATTCATCTGCCGTTGGACATGTAGGTTCCTTCCCTGTCCGAGCTATTGTAAATAGTGCTGCTGTGAACATTGGGGTACATGCGTCTGTTTCACTTCTGGTTTCCTCAGGGTGGTATGCCCAGCAGTGGGATTGCTGGGTCGTGTGGCAGTTCTAGTCCCAGTTTTTTAAGGAATCTCCACTCTGTTCTCCTCTCCACGGTGGCTGTACCACTTTACATTCCCACCAACGGTGGAAGAAGGTTCCCTTTTCTCCACACCATCTCCAGCATTTATTGTTTGTAGACTTTTTGATGATGGCCATTCTGACATGTGTGAGATGATACCTCATTGTGGTTTTGATTTGCAGTTTTCTAATGAGTGATGCTGAGCATCTCTTCATGTGTTTGGTAGCCATCTGTATGTCTTTGGAGAAATGTCTGTTCAGGTCTCTTGTCCGCTTTTTACGGGGTTGTTCGTTTTTCTGGTATTGAGCTGCATGAGCTGCTTGTATATTTTGGAGATTCATTCTTTGACAGTTGTTTCATTTGCTATTATTTCCTCCCGTTCTGAGCGTTGTCTTTTCACCTTGCTTATAGTTTCCTTCATTGTGCAAAAGCATTGAAGTTAAATTTGGTCCCTTTTGTTTATTGGTGTTTTTATTTCCATTACTCTGGGAGGTGGGTCATAGAGGATCTTGCTGTGATTTATGTCAGAGAGTGTTCTGCCTATGGTTTCCTCTTAAGGGTTTTATAGTTTTTGGTCTTACATTTAGGTCTTTAATCCATTTTGAGTTTATTTTTGTGTATGGTGTTAGAAAGTCTTCCAGTTTCTTTCTTTTACACGTAGTTGAGCATTTTCCCCAGCATCACGTGTTGAAGAGACTTTGTTTATGCCATTGTATATTTGTGCCTCCTTTGTCAAAGATAACGTGTGCATAGGTGTGTGGATTTATCTCTGGGTTCTCTCTTTTGTTCCATCGATCTATACGTCTGTCTTTGTGCCAGTACCATACTGTCTTGATGACTGTAGCTTTGTAGTATAGTCTGAAGTCAGGAAGGTTGATTCCTCCAGTTCCATTCTTCTTTCTCAAGATTGCTTTGGGTATTTGGAATCTTTAGTGTTTCCATACAAAGTGTGAAATTATTTGTTCTAGTTCTGTGAAAAAATACCTTTGCTAGTTTGATTGGGACTGTGATGAATCTATAGATTGCTTTGGGTAGTAGAGTCATTTTCACTGTACTGATTCTTCCAATCCAAGAACGTGGTACATTTCTCCATCCATTTGTGTCATCTTTGATTTCTTTCACCAGTTTTTTTTTTTTTATAGGTCTCTGTATACAGGTCTTTTGTTTATTTACGTAAATTTATTCCTAAGTATTTTATTCTTTTCATTGCAATGGTGAATGGGGTTTTTTGCTTAATTACTCTTTCTGATTTTTCCTTATTAGTTTATAGGAATGCAAGGGGTTTCTGTGTATTAATTTCAAATGGCAGGCACATTCTTAACCACCAGACCACCAGGGAATTCCTGGCCTGCTTGTCTTCGGGTGTGCAGCTATCTGAGCTGTGACACACGGAGAGATTCCAGTGATCACCACCACGACCAGGACACAGGCCATGTCCATCACCCTAAAAACGCCCAGGTGCTGCCCCTTCTGGTTTCCCCTCCCACACCCCAAGCCCTGGCACAAGGCTCTGTCCTCCTTCACTACATTTTGTCCTCTGCAATTTTAAAATTCCTTACGTATTCTGAATAGAAGACCTTTCTCAGATCTGTGCTTCACCAACGTCTTTCCCCTAATAACAAATAGCTTGCCTTTTCATTACAGGAGACATGAGTGATGAAATGTACTTTTCCTCCCCACACTCAGAGCCCAATGTTGTGTAGCCAGCAAGTGCCCGTGAGATTCTTCAGAAGTGACAATAAATTCGGCTGTCTGTCAGTCTTTGCTCTCAGATAGCCCCCAGAGGTATATTTCTGCAGAAACCCACGAGTCTTCTGCAGACAGAGGCACTTGAGAACAGGTATATTTATTGGAGTCTGAACTGGTCATCTCATCAAAGAGCTTCAGAGCTCAACCCATCTTGCAGGACTTGTCTCCCAGCTCCAAGGGAATTTTTCTTCTTGAAACTCAGAGGCATGAATTTAGTCAGTGTGGGCACGTTTAGCAGGCCTAACATGGCATTTCAAGGTTGTTCATCCTTTACCAGGTATCAGACCACATTCAATATATTTCTTTCTGTCACCTTAGTTACTCCTCCTTCAAAGACCCATCATTTTGGAAGATGTCAATCCTAATCGATGAGGTGAGAAAGCAGAGGACAGGGAAGTTAGGGGGATTGCTCAGAGTCACATAGGCTGCCGGAGGAAAAGTGACCCACGAACCTCGGCATCCTCCATTCAGAGCCCCCGCTCGTTATTTCTTCAGTAAAGTTGCCATGCGTGTGTGCATGCTGTCACATCAGCCATGTCCAACTCTTTGCGACCACATGACTGTAGCCCGCCAGGCTGCTCTGTCCATGGGATTGTCCAGGCAAGAATACTGGAGTGGGTTGCCATGCCCTCCTCCAGGGGATCTTCCCAACCCAGGAGTCCAACCCACGCCTCCTGCAGCTCCAGCATTGCAGGAGGATGCTTTACCGCTGAGCCACTGGGGAGGCCCAAAGTTGACATATGATATTATATTTGTTTCAGGTGCACGACAGAGTGATTCCATATTGTTAAACATTATGAAATGAATTGCTAGGATAAGTTTGGTTACCATGTGTCACCGCAGAGATTTCTTACAAGATTATTGACTATATTTCCTGTATGTACATTCCATTCCCATGACTTATTTTATAACTGGAAGTTTGTATCTCCTAATGCCTTCCCTGTTTCACACATCTCCCTCCTCCCTTCTCCTCTGGTAACCACCAGTTTGTTCTCTGTGTCTCTGAATCTATTTCTGTCTTGTTTCCCGTGTTCTCTTATTTTATCTCTGAGGTTGCACATGTAAATAAAACTGTGTGGTATTTGTCTTTCTCTGTGTGCCTAGTTTTACTTGGCATAACACCCTCTAGGTCCATCCATGTTGTCGACAATGACAACATTTCATTCTTCTTTTATTGCTGAGTAATATTCCACTGTGTGTGTGTGTGTGTGTGTGTGTGTGTGTGTACCATTTCTTCCTTTTGGACTCATCTATCGATGGGCACTTAGGTTCCTTTCATATCTTGGCTCCCCTTGGCTGTAAATAACGCTTCAGAGAACTGAGGCGCACATATATGTTTTGTGACTAGTGT
This sequence comes from Bubalus kerabau, assembly GCF_029407905.1. Classification (NCBI taxonomy): domain Eukaryota; kingdom Metazoa; phylum Chordata; class Mammalia; order Artiodactyla; family Bovidae; genus Bubalus; species Bubalus kerabau. The sequence goes on from NC_073647.1 coordinate 107,004,569, forward strand.
TTCTTGTATTCTTAAGAAAAATACCGAGAAGTGGAAATGCTGGATCATATAGTAGTTCTTATTTTCAGTTTTTGAGGAAACCCTCATTGTCTCCATAGTGGCTGCACCGATATACATTTCGACCAACACCTCACGAGGGTTTCCTTTTCTCTACACCCTCCCCAACATTTCTTACTTGTTGTCTTTTTGAAAACAGCTACTTGACAGGTTGAGGACGTACTTCACTGTGGTCATGATTTTCTAATCCCTGAGGAGGAGATGTTCAGCATCTTTTCATATGTCTATTAGCCATCTGTATCTCTTCTTTGCAGAAATGTCTATTCAGTGCTTTGCCCCATTTTAAAATCGGGTTTTGGGTGTTTTTCCCAATACATTCTATGAGTCCTTTAGCTATTTTGGATATCTACCTGTTTTCCGATGTATATCACTTGCTCTTATCTTCTCCCACTCAGCAGGTTGCCTTTTTCTTTTCTTGACGGTTTCCCTTGATGAGTAAAAGCTTTTTAGTTTGATGAACTCCCATTTGTTTATTTTTGCTTTTGTTGCTCTTGCCTGAGGAGACATGTCAAAAAAGCTATTGCTAAGACCTATGTCAAAGGGCGTACTGCCTACGTCTTCTTCTGGGAGCTTTATGGTTTAAGGTCTAACAATTTCGTCTTTAATCGTCTGTTGTTGTGGTTTGTTTTTGAATGTTGTGAAGAAAGGGGTCCAGGTTTCCATAACCATTTATTGAAGAGACAGCATTTTCCGTGATGGATGTTCTTGGCCCCTTTGTCATAGACTAATAGGCCATATGAGCGCAGGTTTATTTCTGACAGAGCATCCCCAACTGTACCCTCCGTAAAGGCTGGGGTGAAGTAAGAAGACCCGGTGACTTCAGTGTCCGTCCACAGCTGGTGGCACACCAAGTCTGGATGAGGTGCATCCCTGATGCTAGCCACAGGGCACTGGGGCAGGGATGGTCATCTCCGCCTGGCACAAGGTCCCCAGGGTGGGATGCGACGGGCTCACTCCAGCAGCCAACCCAGGTCGATCCCGCCATCCACAGTCCCTCATTTAGCCAATCATGAAGGTTTTCACTGTATATGTTACATCTCCTCCATGCCGTGCCAGGCTGGCTATTGAGACGGGGAGGTGAGGAGGAATTGCATGGCCAGTCCCTGCCCTCGAGAGTTGAGTCATTGAGCAGAGAGGAGATCTGACACCCTTAGATGTGGTGGCGAGTGCCTCACTGATCCCCTGTGAGGCTGCCTTGCTAGTAGAGGAGAAGAATGACAAGGATCAGCGTAGATGAAGTGGCCATGGCGGGAGGGGACAGGGTACTCTGGGTCCTTGCTGTGCCAGTCCCAACTGCAGAATTACCCACGGCCTGCATGAGGGCGCCCGGAGGATGGATAGGCGGTTGTAAATGAAGATATCAGCTGTGCCACCCCCTCCCCACCTCAAAGTCTGTATCCCCAACCTGCCCATTGGGTGTTGGTGATCTGGGGGTCACTTCTGAGCAGCATACTCTCCCCAGTCACAGAGTAGGAGCCAGAATCCTGTGATGTGCAGAGATGTCCAGCACGTCAAATCCTAGGCCAGAGACCGAGCCATAGGAACCAACAGGCCAGAGAACACTGGGTGTGAGTTGGCTTAAAGGCAGTGCCCCAATAACAAATCTGCATGTACCTGTAGCAAGCAACGATACTGAACCATTCATTTAAAGACCTTCCCACAGAGGGAAGTCCTGGGCCTCGTGGTTTCATCAGTGAAATCTATCAAAGGTTTAAACAAGAAATAGCACCCATCCTTCACAGATTCTTCCTGAATAGACAGCAGGGAGGAAGGAACATTTCCTAATTCGTCCTATAAGCACAGTATTACCCCAGTACCAAAGCCAGAGTTGCCATCACCAGAAAGCTACAGACCCATTTCTATCATGAATAGCGATGCATACACCCTCAACACAGTATCTGCAAACCAGATCGAGAAACATTTTGCAAAGGGCTGTGCGAGATCTTTCCCAGGACTGCAGTATTGGACCAACACTCAACTTCAGTTATGGGAAACAGCGTATTGATATAATGAAGGACGGAAACCACCTGCCATCTTGACAGACAAAGAAAAAGCATTTGACACAGTTCAAGACCCGTTCATGACAAATAAGTAAATAACTAAATCAATAAACACGGTCAGCCATCTCGGGATAGAAGGGATCGTCGTGGCCGTGTGAAGAACATCCGTGAGAAACATCCAGCTCTCGTCACATCACATCTAGTAGAGTCTGAGTGAATGCTTGCCTCTTGAGATCCAGACTAGGAAAGGAGGTCTGCTTCAACCACCTCTATTCCACACTGACTGAAGGGTCTAGCCTGTGCACCATGCAAAAGAAGAAATGACATCATGGAGAAATGAGAAATGAAACCCATGTCCACACAAATACTCATCCTTACATGTCTTTCACAGCAGTACTGTTTATAATCTCCAAATAGTGGAGCAGCCTAAAGGTCTGTCAGCTGGAGAGTGGTAAAGAGAGTATTCTTAGCCATTCAGTGGAACAACACAGATGGATGAAAAGTGATGAACTTCTGCTTTCTGCTGCCACATGGGTGAGCCTCCAAAGCACTGTGCTAAGTGAAAGAACCCAGACACAAAAGGCCACTTCCTGCAGGAGTCCATTGATGTGAATGCCCACAAAGGGCAAATCTACAGAGACAGAAATTAGATGAGAGGATGCCTGGGCGTGCAGGTCCTGTTGGGGATCGACTGCTGATGGGTACACGGAACCTTTTAGTGGTGTTGGCAGTGTTGCACAACTGCACTGTGGAGGTGGTTGCACCACTGTGTGAAGTTATCAAAGACACTGCACTGGATGCATTGGATGACTGTGATTTGTGGTGTGTAAGTATACCTCAGTAAAGCAGTTTAGGAAGGTAATGCAGACGTCCACGTGAGACATGTGGGAAAAGATAGGCCATTGCTTTTGTAACAGCGAGGAGTGCCCCTGCTCCTTCCACGTTCTGGGTCCGGCCTCCTCCACATGTGCTAGATGCTCCCTCCAGAGACAGTCGCTGTGCACGTCAGGACGGAATCCCCAGTGAGCACACACGTCTAGTGTGTCTTTGTGTTTACGCACAGGCGCCCATTGTGTGACCACAAGTCAGTGGCTCTGGACAGGCTCCCAGAACCCACCCTGCATCTGAAATTCTACTTAGTTTTTTCCCATTCTTCTCAAATCACGTGGACCCAGCTTCCGTTTCCCAGATTCAGTAACGGATCTTGGCCCTTAGTTCCAACCTCTGGTCACAGGAATACCTGTTAACCTGGTGCGAGGGCCCCTTCCTGACCTCAGCGACCCAGGAGGGATGCTCAGCAGAGCAGTAACCAAGACAACGGAACTCCATCCATCCTCCTTCTGCCGCCAAGACTGAGGTGCGTTCCCTCCCATCCATCTATCTGCCTGAGTGTCTGGTAAGGAAGGGGACTTGGGGGCATAACACACCACTGAGTCATTGAAATTGTTCTAAATATAGCTGTGACTAAATATGTCAAAATACCACTCAGAAGGGAAGACACATAATTTTAAAAAAATTTTGCTTTAGTAGCAAACATGGCTCTTCAGTTCAGGATTCTATTTAAAAGCAGGAAGGGTGAAGCATCATGCGATTGGGCTTCTCAACCTAAACTGTGCATCAAATCTCCCCTGGAGAGGCTTTAGAAGAGCTGATGCTGGCAGGACATCCCCAGAGGGTCTGAAGTAGTAGGTCTGGAATGTGGCCCTGGCGTGAGCATTGTCTGAAAGTGTTCTCTTGTGAAAGCCGAGCTTGCAGCTGTGGAAACAGAACCCACCATGCTTACAGGAGGAAATCGAAGATCAAAAATTTGCGACTCCTCTCTGCAGCGAAAGCAGGTTTTCATCATGACCCGCTATACTTGACAGCTATCTTAGGCTGAGGAAAGGGACAACTTGCCCAAATTAACACTGGCTTGAAAACTGACCTTGTGCTTGCTCTGCTGCATGTTCCTGAATCCAAAGTTTTACAGTTGAAACCCTGCTGTTGTTAGTGAAACTCCGTACGTTTTAGTTCTTGTCAGGATCCCTTGTGCCTAGTTAGTTGAATACATTTCTAAAACACTGTGGAGATAACTTCATTCGACAGATCAGAATAGTGCATCAAAGTTTAAAGATGGCTGAGAATTGTAGCTGCTGATGTTGATGTACGAGGATCGGCTGTCCGCGTATCTGCTGTCTGCGCTCAGTTGCCGTTTTAACCTGTTTGCTGTGTGATCACATTAACTCCCGCGCTCAGATGAAGACCGAATCGGAACGGGATGCTTATTGGGAGAAATACAGTTAAGCAATCCCTTGTTTGGTGCACACCCATGAAGACCCACCTCCCTCAAAGTTCTTTAGGGGTCTCTTCCAAATATTCTTTGGCACATTCCCCAGTGATGGGCTTGCACTGCTGTGTCCTGACTCATCGTCTTGGTAAAGACAGGGCTTTCAACCTCTCAGGTGCATTACAGCACCCGGGTTCTCTCAGAGATCCAAAAGAGGGTGAATGCCCGAGCTCAGGACACCTTCAGAGCGTGTCTGCAGGAACAGGGCCTCTCAGAGGAACCCATCCCCACCTGTGGCAACAGGAAGATCTCGCGTCAGCCTTTTCCAGAGCAGCTCCAGAGATGTCATGGCACAGTGAAGATCACACCCAGCAGCATGCCCGGGATTGTGGTTTAAGGAACTGTGTGGATGGCAGTGCCCATCCGTGTGACAGGAAACGTTGCCCTGGGGCTACTAGCAGGCCTGCAGGGCTTATGGGACAACTGAGTGCACATGCCCCATACGTCTCAGCCTGTGGGGAATCTGGGGCCCAGCTGAGATGTTCTACGTAGATTTAGTGGTAGGAAAAGCCAACAGCATACAGGGGGATACTGATGAAAACAAGTCAGATGGGTAAAAGCTCTGGCGGGTGACGTGGTCCCCAAGGCTCATGTATGGAGTGGAAGAGCACAGGACAGAGGTTGGAAACCAGAGGAAAACAAAGCCCAAGATTTAGGAGGGGATCAAAGTAAATGGACAGATAAGGAGACTTAGAAGTAATGGCCTGAGAGGTTTGGGGAAAGCCAGGGTGGGCTGCTGTCACAGACTCTGACCAAGGAAAAGTGGTTTTGAAAATGGAATGTGTCTGTGGCCAATAGAGCACTGGGTACTATGGTTTGGCCCACGGAGCTCTTGGGAGACGTTAGCAAGGGGATGTTCTGTGGATGGGCACATGGCGGAGGAATCGAGAGGTAACCAGATAAGGATGGTCCTGGTGTCTATACTTTGAAGAAGCATGGCTTGAAAGGAACCAAAGACGCACAGTATTGGAAGTAGCAGGCTGTGTGCTCACAGGGTGTGCTCTCCTCTCCTGGCTCCACCTGGTGATGCTGACCTGCACCGCCCGTGGGTGGGGGTGGTGAAACTTGCATTTTTGTCTCCCTCCTCTTGCTGTGGGCCCGGTCCTCCCCAGCTGACTGAGCCTCAGCCACCCTGCTGGCATGTGCAGACCCCTCTGAATCTGGGTCTGATCGTCCAGCCCATCCCCGGGCAGGGACGTCCACTCCTCAGCCTCAGCCGCAAGGTCCCCTAGCCCGTTGCCTGCTTAGGCTTCGTCTGGATTCAGCCCCTTTCCACATTTCTCCCTCGGGTGTTGCAGAGCCCTCCCTTGGATTTCACCTGCACCACAGCAGGAACCAAGATCAGCTCCAGAAAATGAAATTCCTAAACTGCAGCCACCCTTCTGCCCAAAGCCTCCGTTGGGTCATTGTACAGTGTGCCCCCTGTGAGTCCCAAGTGTGAATGGGGTGCAACCCTCCTTTCCCTGGTGTTCCTCTTCATTTCTTGTCACACCTCCCTTGTCTGAGCTCTCTCACCTCTGCCTGCCACTGCCTCTGTGGGCCATTCCCCCGCTGTGACTGGGACGCTCTTTCCTCTGGCTTGTCTTTCATTTGACCCAAGACTTCCCAAACAATATCCAGGTGTAGAATATGTACCTTGTCGAGTACATCTAGGAGACGCTGTTGTCACATAAGCCCCCGCCCCTGAACTATAAAAAAAAACAGAGGGATAAAGAACACAAGAGTCAAATATGCCAAAGGTGCCTGAGATGTTGGTTAAGGTGAGCACTGAAGAGTGTCTGTGGGATCAGGAAGTATGGATATTAATGATGGCCATGACGAGGGCAGTTACAGTGGAGTGACTGGGACAAAAGCTCCGTGGAAGGGGGCTGAGGAGAGAATATCTCAGCAGAATCTGAAGCAGTTTTACTTTGAAGGGCAACCGGTAATGTGCCAGTAGCTGCAGAATAGGGTGGTGGAAGACGGTGGGTTTCCCCCTGTGCTGTGGAATGCTCCGATGTAGAGGGAGCAGCTGCTGGTTCAGGAGAGAGGAATGATAACTGCAGGTGCAAAGGCCCTGAGAAGGTGCAAGGCATGGGATCCCGGGCAGAGGTGAGGGGCTGGGTGCAGTCAGGAGCAGGCGTGGAGAGGGGCAGCAGAGTGCCAGGGCAGAAACATGCAGATCGGGACTGGGAAACTTGAGAAATCCCACGGGGTTGCTTCGGTATTCTCCACGAATTATTAGTGGGTGGAGCTGGTGGTCATTAGCATGGAGGAAGGTTACTAGTGTGTAGTGTAGGAGTGTAGCTAGGTGACCGCAAGGAGCCCAAGAGGTGTGTTTGTCGGGGAGAGGTGTGTTTGCCGGGGACAGCTTCCAGCCCTGGCTCAGCCTATCCGGGAGGGGCCTGGTGCATGCTGGGAAAGGACGCGTGGTCGGTGAGCTGGGTCTCCAGGAGGTCGTATCCGTGCCCTGGCACTAGTGCGAAGGAGCTGGAGGACAGGACGTCATGTTGAGGGTGATGACTGGGAGGAAGGCTGGAAACAGGACAGCATGAGGGCGCGCGGTCTTTCCTGATGCCTGGGGCGGGACCGTGGGCAGAGGGATGCTCGGGTGGGGAGGAAGGGAGCATCGCTAAGGACGGAGAGTCTCCCGGGGTGACCGGGTGAGCCTCGTGGGCACTGAGGACGGATCAGAAGAGTGAGGCCTGAGAGAACTGTGAGTGTACCACGGGAGGAACGCGTTCACAGGCCGGGGGTGGGAGGGAGGAGAATGGACAGGGGACTTGTAACGTCCCCGTACGTGGGGGGCTTCGGTGGGGGGCTTCGGCAGTGGGCGACAGGACCCGGACGTCACCGTTCAGGTTCTTCAGTGGAGAGTTCGAAACGCGGTCCCCGAGAAAACTCCCAGCCGACCAGGGCCAGGAGACTGGCATGGGCCTCACTGGGTGGCTGCGCGCAGGCCCAGAGCCAGCCAATCGGAGTTCAGCCCCGCCCACCAAGCTCAGGATCTTCCCGGACACCCTGACTTCCTGCCCATGTTGCTTTGGTCCCGCGAACGGCTGGCTGTCCAGGGATGGTTTGGCCGGACCCGGTCCAGAGATTCCCTTCCTTTCTCTGGTCCTTACGGGCATCCCCCTTAACTTTGGCATCCACGCTGTCCAGACCTCTGCGCGAGAATCCAGCAGAAACGATGAATTTTCTTCCGGGCTTGCGGCATTTTGGTTTCTGCGGTCTGCAGGTGGCAGTGTTGCTCCATCCACAGTGTCGCCGGGCCGGTTTTTCCTCTGCTCTCGCGCTTTAATAAAAGGACAGGAAGCCTTTTCCCACAAGCAGGGGCTGGTTTGGTTTTGTTTTCCTCCGCTTGTGCCGGTTGCCTGATTCAAACTGCATCGGAGCCCTTCAGAGAGCCCGTTGTGAGAACTTTGACCGGACCCACTGACACTTAAAATTACAATAAAATAATATAAGCTGACGTAGTGAATGGTAGTGGAGGGAGTAAACCCTCCCTTGGCTTGTTTACCCTTGTCTTGCTTCGGATCCTTGAGATATTCATGTATGTTTAAAGAGAACTTTTATTATGACAGTGAGCTTTGACTTCAAAATCATTACGTGAAGTGGAAGTGAAAGTGGCTCAGACTTGTCTGATTCTTTAAGACCCCTTGGAATGTAGCCTGCCAGGCTCCTCTGCCCATGGGATTCTCCAGGCAAGAATAATGGAGTAGGTTGCCATTTCCTTCTCCAGAGGATCTTCCCAACCCAGCGATTGAATCTGGCTATCCTGCACTGCAGGCTGACTCCTTACCATCTGAGCCACCTACAATAATTACATGACAGGGACAAGTGCCGAGCTAAGATCCTGCTGGGTAATTGATGCTGGACACCACCCAAGAAGCAGATGCTATTACTGCCCTCACTTTATGCCTTTGGGACCTGGGGCACACAGAGGAAGAGTCAGCTCTCCAGGTTCTCAGGGTTCCTCAGAGAGTGTTCCTATGTTCAGGTCTCAAGGCTGTCAGATTGTAGCTTGCACACTGGTTTGCAGGATACATTCTCCTCCCCAGTGGAAGAGTGAAAGAAAATGCTCACTGGGATCCAGGGTAAGACAGCCTGCAATGCTTCGAAAGACTGACTGCAGGAGGAGAAGGGGACGACAGAGGACAAGATGGTTGGATCGCATCACTGACTCAATGGACATGAGTCTGAGCAAGCTCCGGGAGGTGGTGAAGGACAGGGAAGCCTCCTGACGTGCTGCATGCAGTCCATGGGGTCGCAAAGAGTCGGACACGGCCGACGGACTGAAAACCAACAATAACATATTTATGACAATGAGATACTAAATGAAAGGGGGCAGGGAGGGAAACTACATAGAAAACGACTCATCCACTCTATCAAGATTATGACATGGTAACACATTTATAATGCAAAGCACCTGGAAGTAGTCAGCTGTTACAGAGTACAAGTTGCTCAGCTCACTGCAAGGTGGGTCAGGAAGGGACTTTAATCCAGAGTGGACAGACAGAGAAGAGGGCAGAGTCGACTGACAGAAAAGAGGTCAGGGTAGTGACGCAAAATAATCATCTTGTTGGGGCCAGGTTGGACAGGACCCAGACATCACGGATCAAGTCCTTCAGTGGAGAGTTCCAAGCTGCTTCAGGGAGAAATCTCCCAGCAGACACAGGCTGGGAGACTGGCACTGACCTCACTGCTCCCCGGGGCAGGCCCAGAACCAGCCCTCAGCAACCCCGGATATTCCTGGACCTCCTGACTTCTTGCCCGCCTCGCTGTGGTTCTGTGGGCGGGTCGAGCGGAACTCGCGCGGTCCAGGGGCGGTTGGCCCGGGCCCCTTCGAGAGGTTCCCTTTCTTTCTCTGGTCCTCAGGGGCATCCCCCATTAAGTCCTCTGCCCGAAAACCGAGCGGCAAGGATCCATTTTCTTCCGGGCTTGCTGGCAGTTTGGTTTCTGTGGTCTGCAGGGGGCAGTGTTGCTCCGCGGAGCTGCTTGCCCGTTTCTCCCCCGCCCGTCCGGTTTGAAAAAAGGTCTCAAAGCCTTTTGTGGTAATCAGCGGCGCATTTTCTTTCTGTGCTTGTGCCGGTTGGCTGGCTGGAAGTGCTGAGGCAAATGCTGAGACACATATTAAGCAAACTGAAAAATTAACGACAGAGAGAAAATGTTAAGCAGGTCAAGGGAAAAGTAGCAAATAACATCGGAGGGAATCCTAATAAGTTTATGAGCTGATTTCTCAGCAGAAACTCTGCAGGCCAGAAAGGAGTGGCATGATGTATATAAAGTGGTGAAAGGGAAAAAGCTACAATCAAAAATACTCTACCAAGCAAGGCTCTTCTTTCAGATTCAACAGAGTAATCAAAAGACAGGCAAAGGCTCAGAATTCAACAGTACCACACCAGCTTTACAACAAAGACTAATGTAACATCTCTAGCTATGCCTCTCTCAACAAGTTCAAGTTTGTTTATTCATTCCGTCATTCTTTCATTCTCTCCACAGTTTGTGTCAAGCACATCTATGTGTGTTAGGAAAGAGAAAATCAACTTTGGCTTCATGAAACATATTGTGTTGGGGTCATACAGCCCCAAAAGATAAGTAATTTTCAGGTGTTCATAACTGCTGTGATTAACATTAACCCGGGATAGTGAAGTAGGGGGATGATACCTAGAAAGAGTGGTCAGGGAAGTTCTTTCTAAGATTGTGACATTTGAGTAAAAGCCTAGAGGAGATGCCTATCTGGGAGAAAAGTATCCCAGAGAGAGTTAAGGCCAGTTGAGAAATTGGGGCGTGGAACTCAGTGTGCTGCTGCTGCTGCTGCTAAATCGCTTTAATAGTGTCTGACTCTGTGCGGCCCCATAGATGGCAGCCTACCAGGCTCCTCTGTCCCTGGGATTCTCCAGGCAAGAATACTGGAGTGGGTTGCCATTTCCTTCTCCAATGCATGCATGCATGCTAAGTCACTTCAGTCATGTCCGACTCTGTGTGACCCTATGGACAGCAGCCCACCAGGCTCCTCTGTCCACGGGATTCTCTAGGCAAGAATACCGGAGTGGGTTGCCATTTCCTTCTCCAGGAACTCAGTGTAGTGTGTATGAAAAGAGTGAGGAGGCCTATGTGACTGTCACAGCATGATGGAGGGAGAGCCAGGAGATCTGATGAGAGGGGTAATGAGGGTCAGGTCCCATAGGGCTTTCTGGCCATAGGGAGGCCTTTGACTTGAGCCACAGGAGGTTTCTTACCAGAGGAACCCCTAGGCTTCTCTCAGAGACCCAGATCACACACTGATTTTTGAGGAGCTCTTTATTTACCCCAGAAAAACCACAGGCCATCTGCAATTGAACACACCTTCCCTGGAATCCCCTACACTCAAGGAGAATCCCCCCTACTGCTCCCAGTGAACATCCATGTGAACTGAAGATACCCTACCTCTTGGTGTGAGGGAGGTCACACAGAGTCTTGCAAAGGCAAAGAGGGATGATATAACAAGCACAGAGATGGCAGAGAAAAAGACAAATATAGAGCATTAGACAGGGACAGAGAGACTACTTCTGGCAGCAAACTGTCCCCACTTAGTTAGCACCCACCTACAGGCCCCCAGCCCTGCTACTGGATGATGTACAGTACATTTTCTCTATAGGAGAATAAAAGCCCCTCCCCAGGGACTGTCTCTAGGGAATGACTCAGTTGCCCATGGCCTGGGCTTTAATCATGCTCCCTTAACACACATCCGGGGCCTCTGCCTATCATGATAAGGACATGTACCAGTCATAGCGAGGCTCATCTGTATATAGGGTCCCTCACAATTTGTCCAGCCCAGCCTTCCCTCCTGCTGATCTCAGTGCCAATGACTGCTTTAATGGGGGAAGAGAGGCAGGGATCTCTGCATTTGTGGTGGAGCCTTGTGCAAATTGGCGAATGTGAGGTTTCTCCCCAGCTACTTGGAGGCTCACCTCTGTGACTTTTAGCACCACCTCTCCGGGAAATATTAAGATTACATTCCATACACCAGGTAAGAAGTTGTGTGTGTGATGGGGAGACACAGAGACATATCCTGACAGTGAGTCAGTCACAGGGTCCTTATGGCCCTGTGCAAACGCCCCCCTACCCTCTACCTGGCCAGGGTCGTGCTGAGTCTTCCCTGGCTCCGCCAAGGAGCCCAAGCTTACATCTGGTTCCTTCCGTCATCATGAGCTGAGACCTTCCACCTGTACCGGGCCTTGAGCTCCCTTCTGCAAATGCTGCCCTCCTTGTTGTGGGTTGGGCAGATTCACTGAGTGAGCGTGGGTACACAGTTTTTGTCACAGGACCCCTATCATGGGTGGTACTCATGTCAGCAAGCATTGTTCTTAACAGGATTATTACCATGGGCTCCTGTGAACTGCACATGACTTACCCTTTCTGAGAATGGCACCCCAAGCTTTTATCTCTGTAGGGAGGCATGGTAGAAATCATAGCAAATGTGAAATCACAGGTCTACTTCTAAGACCCGTGACAGTGGGGTCCATCTAGCCTTCCTCTTAAGACTATTGTCATATGCAGATGCATGAACAGCTCAGAGGCCCAACCCTCTTGACAAAGACCCCTTAAGTAGTTCAGAGACTTCATGCCCTGGGACAGATATCTGGAATCACTTCAGAGACTTCTCATCCTAGACTCCCACTCAAAACAGCTTTAATAGATCACACCTGAGGACACAGACCCCAGCCAGCTCAGAAATTCCAACTGTAGACTCAGAAAAATTAGGATCCCTAAGACAAACAGCGCTGCTCACAGCCAGTTCTACAGGGTTAAATTGTAACCTCTGTGGTTGCTGAATGACAGTGCATCCTGAGGGATTCAGGATGAAAAACAGGATGAGGCACTCTGTGCTTTGGACAAGCTGGCCTTTATTTAGTTACACGCCTACCTCAGGAAAAGGTTCAGTGACCCCAGATTCTTGCATCTTCCCACACACAGAAAAGCATGAAAATGATTTACGTGTGATATCTGATCTCTGTGTTTCACAGTAATTGTTTACCAATATCCATGCTTGACTGCATGTATTTCATAGCCAAAAATCATATCGACTTCTCTGCTACCTCCTCAGAGCAGTTTCCTCAGAGCTAACAGAGTAACTGTGTCCCAGGCTATAGTCCCCAGAAGACCCTGAATTCAACTCAAACTCACAACTCTTCTGTTGTATGCTTTTCTTTAAGTGGACACTACTCTAGCTAACAGCACCCCATTAGCTCTGAGGCTTCACATTTCTCCCCAACCACCCACAGGCTGCACCCTGGGACACAGAGCCCCAAATCTTCGCCTCTGGGCTTCTGTGTGGGCAGTGGCAGTGGGTTTCTGTTCAGTCAACCCCAAGAGAGTGAGGCATCCCGTCTTGAAGTCCCTGCAATCTGCATTCACCAGCATGTCATCCTGAGGAATGCAAGTTCATTCCAGGGGTGGGGATTGCCTTAGAGCTGAGGGGTTCTGAAATTGATTTCCCATGTCTGGGTCCTGAGAATGGACCTAACACACTCTAGTCACCTCTCGTCGTGGTGACTTTGTACCCTGCCCAATGGGAGGTTTAGAGTGAATACCAGATCCACAGAACAAGCCCTGAGGACCTTGTCCTCTTCGTCATCTCTCAGCACCCACTGTGGGATCCTGAATTCTGGAGCTAGGAGAGGTCTTCCCCTCACTGTGGCTATGACAACTCCCTTACATCCCTCTAATCATCTGTCATTTTCCAAAGGCCCTCTCCTGGTAACAGCTGCCACAAGTCCTCTCTCCCCAAATCCTCACCTCTCCCCTCATCTTCCACCAGGCCTCCCCTCCCACCCACGGGCCTCTTTAGCCCCTCCCCCAGCCCTGCTCCCAGGCCTCATTTACACCCTCAGCTCTTGTGTGGCCCCTCACCCAGGACCGGTGCTGCCTCAGAGGAGCCCCTCAGGACCCTGCCTACTCCCTACATTCTGCAGGACACCTCTTTCCTGCCCACACACAGGGATCTGTCATAAAGTCCCTGAAAGAGCCAAACTGAAAGTCTCTCCAGGATCCGGAGAAAATCCAGACCCAGACCAGGAGTCCAGGGCACTTCCCTCAGGGCTAGGGGGAAAGGGAGAGGGTCTGTGAGAGAAAGAGCTCGACTGAAGGACACACAGGGGTGACAGGGTTTTCTTCAAGGGGCCTAGTGAGGAAGAAGTGAGATGGCACCTTAAAAGTGCTTCAGTCCAGTCGCTCAGTCCTGTCTGACACTTTGCTACCCCATGAACTGCAGCACACCAGGGCTTGCTGTCCATCACCAACTTGCAGAGTCCACCCAAACACATGTCCATTGAGTCTGTGATGCCATCCAACCATCTTATCCTCTGTTGTCCCTTCTCCTCCTGCTTTCAGTCTTTCCCAGCATCAGGGTCTTTTCCAATGAGTCAGCTCTTCGCAGCAGGTGGCCAAAGTATTGGAGTTTCAGCTTCAGCATCAGTCCTTCCAATGAACACGCAGGACTGATCTCCTTTAGGATGGACTGGTTGGATCTCCTTGCTGTCCAAGGGACTCTCAAGAGTCTACTCCAACACCACAGTTCAAAAGCATCAATTCTTCAGTGCTCAGCTTTCTTTATAGTCCAACTCTCACATCCATACATGACCACTGGAAGAACTATCCCTTGACTAGGAGGACCTCTGTTGGCAAAGTAATGTCTCTGCTCTTTAATATGCTGTCTAGGTTGGTCATAACTTTTCTTCGAAGGAGTAAGCATCTTTTAATTTCATGGCTGCAATCACCATCTGCAGTGATTTTGGAGCCAAGAAAAATAGTGTCAGCCACCATTTCCACTGTTTCCCCATCTATTTCCCATGAGGTGATGGGACTGGATGCCATGATCTTTGTTTTCTGAATGTTGAGCTTTAAGCCAACTTTTTCACTCTCCTCTTTCACTTTCATCAAGAGGTTCTTTAGTTCTTCACTTTCTGCCACAAGGGTGGTGTCATTTGCATATCTGAGGTTATTGATATTTCTCCCAGCAATCCTGATTCCAGTTTGTGCTTCATCCAGCCCAGCATTTCTCATGATGTACTCTGCATATAAGATAAATAAGTAGGGTGACAATATACAGCCTTGACATACTCCTTTTCCTATTTGGAACCAATCTGTTGTTCCATGTCCAGTTCTAACTGTTGCTTCCTGACCTGCATACAGATTTCTCAAGAGGCATGTCAGGTGGTCTGGTATTCCCATCTCTTTCAGAATTTTCCACCGTTTATTGTGATCCACACAGTCAAAGGCTTTGGCATAGTCAGTAAAGCAGAAATAGATGTTTTTCTGGAACTATCTTGCTTTTTCGATGATCCGGCAGATGTTGGCAATTTGATCTCTGGTTCCTCTGCCTTTTCTAAACCCTGCTTAACAATCTGGATGTTTGTGGTTCACATATTTCTGAAGCCTGGCTTGGAGAATTTTGAGCATTACTTTACTAGCGTGTGAGATGAGTGCAATTGTGAGGTAGTTTGAGCATTCTTTGGCATTGCCTTTCTTTGGGACTGGAATGAAAACTGACCTTTTCCAGTCCTGTGGCCACTGCTGAGTTTTCCAAATGTGCTGGCATATTGAGTGCAACACTTTCACAGCATCATCTTTCAGGATTTGAAATAGCTCAACTAGAATTCCATCACCTCCACTAGCTTTGTTCGTAGTGATGCTTTCCAAGGCCCACTTGACTTCACATTGCAGGATGTCTGGCTCTAGGTGAGTGATCACACCATCATGATTATCTGGGTCGTGAAGATCTTTTTTGTACAGTTCTTCTGTGTATTCTTGCCACCTCTTCTTAATATCTTCTGCTTCTGTTAGGTCCATACCATTTCTGTCCTTTATTGAGCCCATGTTTGCATGAAATGTTCCCTTGGTATCTCTAATTTTCTTGAAGAGATCTCTAGTCTTTCCCATTCTGTTGTTTTCCTCTATTTCTTTGCATTGATCGCTGAGGAAGGCTTTCTTATCTCTTCTTGCTGTTCTTTGGAACTCTGCATTCAGATGTTTATATCTTTCCTTTTCTCCTTTGCTTTTCGCTTCTCTTCTTTTCACAGTTATTGTGATATAATGGCTTCCGCAGACAGCCATTTTGCTTTTTTGCATTTCTTCTCCATGGCAATGGTCTTGATCCCTGTCTCCTATACAATGTCACGAACCTCAGTCCGTAGTTCATCAGGCACTCTATCTATCAGATCTAGTCCCTTAAATCTATTCCTCACTTCCAGTGTATAATCATAAGGGATTTGATTTAGGTCATACCCAAATGGTCTAGTGGTTTTCCCTACTTTCTTCAATTTAAGTCTGAATTTGGCAATAAGGAGTTCATGGTCTGAGCCACAGTCAGCTCCTGGTCTTGTTTTTGTTGACCGTATAGAGCTTCTCCATCTTTGGCTGCAAAGAATAGAATCAATCTGATTTCGGTGTTGACCATCTGGTGATGTCCATGTGTAGAGTCTTCTCTTGTGTTGTTGGAAAAGGGTGTTTGCTATGACCAGTGCATTTTCTTGCAAAACTCTATTAGCCTTTGCCCTGCTTCATTCTGTATCCCAAGGCCAAATTTGCCTGTTACTCTAGGTGTTTCTTGACTTCCTACTTTTGCATTCCTGTCCCCTATAATGAAAAGGACATCTTTTTTGGGTGTTAGTTCTAAAAGGTCTTGTAGGTCTTCATAGAATTGTTCAACTTCGGCTTCTTCAGCGTTACTGATTGGGGAGGGAACATTACTATTACTTTAATAACAGAGTTCACATATTTTTTGAAAGATAGTTCAGACCCTAGATGTCTGAGTGCCTGACTTACAGACTTTCAAATAAAGAAACAGACAGCATCAAAGCCATATCGAATTGAAAATATGAAGCCGTTTTCTTCTCTTGAGTATAAGTACTTTAAGCAACAGCTAATAATTTTCAGGTTCTTTTATAATTTGTGCTTGTAACAAATATGTAATGCATTTGTAATAAATATCAGTTTATATGAAATATGCTCAGGCATTCAACTGGTTCTGGTACGAGCTTTAACATAAAGTGTGTGATTCTGCAAAATCCCTTAACTTCTAAACTCAACTTTACTCATATAAGTTGTGAATTCAGAACAGGTATACTAAAATGCTAATTTTTCAATGCTCATTTTTGCATTCTCTGGTTCTCTTCGATGGGATGCATACAAGAATTCTCTGTTTTTCATGATTTATTTATTATAAAATGGCATCTTGAGTCAAATTATAACAGGGGAATTGAGATTTCATTTTCTGATGGGGAACACATGTACACCTGTGGCTGATTCATGTCGATGTGTGGCAAAAACCACCACAGTATTGTAAAGTAATTAGCCTCCAATTAAAATAAATAAATAAACTTTTTTAAAAAAGAAAATGAGCTAATGTACTGCTTGAGTTTGTTAAATCCTCTCAAATTCTGAATTCTCTAGCTCTTAAAAAGGAGCCTATTATACAGAGTGAAGTAAGCCAGAAAGAAAAACACCAATACAGTATACTAACGCCTATATATGGAATTTAGAAAGATGGTAACAATAACCCTGTGTACGAGACAGCAAAAGAGACACTGATGTATAGAACAGTCTTATGGACTCTGTGGGAGAGGGAGAGGGTGGGAAGATTTGGGAGAATGGCATTGAAACATGTAAAATATCATGTATGAAACGAGTTGCCAGTCCAGGTTCGATGCACGATACTGGATGCTTGGGGCTGGTGCACTGGGACGACCCAGAGGTATGGTATGGGGAGGGAGGAGGGAGGAGGGTTCAGGATGGGGAACACATGTATACTTGTGGCGGATTCATTTTGATATTTGGCAAAACTAATACAGTTTTGTAAAGTATAAAAATAAAATAAAATTTAAAAAAAAGTTGCATTTTAAATCCTTTCCCCAATGAAGCATGAAGTGACTGAACAATGAAATGGCAAAAGATAGTCTAGTTTCCTGTGTCTGTGGCTGATGAAGTTGAGAGAGTGCATGTAGTCACTGATGTTCAAGGCAGGTGTGAGTAACATACACATGCTATGCACACTACCTGCCCCCACGTTTGGTCTGTGTTTTGGGTTTTTTTTTTTTTTTGCTTATTTTAATTGAAGGATAATTACTTTGCAATACTATGATGGTTTTTGATGATGGTTTTTGCCATACATCCCACTCTTAAAGAACTGTCACTCTTAAAGAACTAATAAAAATCGGAGCCTCATGATATAATCGTCTCTAACCATATCAAATATGTTATTTTTCCTCTTTGATACATCAGTTTAAAAAGTTTTGAAGGTCAAAGCCTGTAACTCTAGTTCTTCCCGCGTAATCAACTTAGTATCTTTCACATACGTGTTTTCCAAATTGCTGACAATGAATTGCATGGTTCTGATTTTAAAGGAAGAACTTCATGGTTAGGGAAGAATTTACTGTGTATTGGCCTTCTAAATATTTTCACTTTATATTTTTGTTCCATTCCATTAGAACATTTAGACGAAAATACCACTTCCAGTCTACTTGCAAGTAACTACAGAACATGATTAAAAGGTTCTCATAGAAAACTCTTAGCCCTAAATATGTGTGGTACCTAAAAAGAACAATACATAAATTACAAAGCACAAAAATATAAAATCCTACGTACAATATAAAAGGTAAGAAAAAGAGCAACAGGATAAACCTACAGGAAAAATAAAACGATACTTAATAAAAGACAGGTATGAATTGTTAGGAAGAGGAAAATAAATTCAACTAATAAATACAGACAATGTGCTAGTTTACATAATTTTTTAACACACATATATACATTTTTTAAATATTCTTTTCCATTGTGATTTATCACAGGAGATTGGAGGTAGTTCCCTGTGTGGTATAGTAGGACCTTGTTGTTTATCCATTCTGAGTGTAATAGTTTGTATCTGCCAACCCCAAATTCCCAGTCCATTCCTCTCAGTTTACATAATTGTGAAGAAAATGGACAAAGCCCAAGTACACATAATTAGAAATATGAACAAGACACTGCTGCTGCTGCTAAGTCGCTTCAGTCGTGTCCGACTCTGTGCGACCCCATGGACGGCAGCCCACCAGGCTCCCCCGTCCCAGGGATTCTCAAGGCAAGAACACTGGAGTGGGTTGCCATTTCCTTCTCCAGAACAAGACACTAACAGTTAGTATATTACAGAATTAAAACAGTATAATCTGGAACTCAGATATTTTCAGAATATTGATGAAATGGCTAATAGGATAGAAAAACAAATACTGTTTAACATACCCCACGGTAACTAAATAACTAAACATCACAGATACCGTGGATGAACTTTTGAAATTGGTCAGAGTTGTCTCTCAAAAGCCATTATCATTTAGAAGCAAAGAAAAATATCTGCTTTTCCAGACTTTCTTTCTGTCTTCCTACTTGCTTTTCTGTCTCACTCATACGCCCTCTTGCTCTCCCTTTCCTTGTCTTCTCTCCTTTTTTTCTTTCTTTTTTTGGTGTGGCTGTGAGAAACAGTGCTATTTCTGCTTCACATTTTGATGTCACCATGTCGCCAGTGATAGTAATGACTTAAAATTAGTGTCAGCATATAATGTATTATAGCAACTGGAATGCTTTCCAGGGTGAAAAGAAACATTTAGAATTACATGAGGGCCACAAGTAAAAAGGGGAACAACTGCTGAACCAACTTAAAACAACCGTATCAGGGATAAACTAAAACAAATGAAAACTTCTATACTTTTCCACAGTAGAGAAGAAACAAATGTAATACTGGCCTTTTTATTTACTTCACTTAAGCAGTAACAGAGAGAACAACTGTTTAGCTATCCTATATTCAGAATATTATTTCAAATCAATACATTTAAATGATAGTTTTGGGGGACTTTTTTGTTTCATTTTTGTGCATTTCCTTTTTCTTAGGGTGCTTTTTGTTGTTAGATATTTTACTGAATGTGTACACAGTTTTGCCTTCTACTGAAAACTACCTTCTGATAGGTTCCATTGATTTCATTTGTTCTGAACTCAGTGTCTTTGTTTCCTTGTATAACTAGGAAGAGTAGTGTGTTTTTAAAAATACTGGTAATGTGCCTGAAAAGTCTATGAAATCTCTATAGAGGATTAACTAAAGGTAAGCCAAAGGTCGCCCTTAGTGTTCCTGTTTTAGTCCATTTTATAAAACTACAACTGCAGTGAGCTTTGTATACCTCTCCTGTCATCAAAGTTCTGCTGAGTAACTTTTTTAATGTTTATATTATAGGTGAAGGGCAACCATTTGCTTGAAAGAAGATAAACTGAAGCCATCTCTGCTGTTCTTATGCTGTATATTTGACTGTTAATGTTCTGTCAATAAAGCTTCATTTTCTACTTGCACATGTTTTGTTAAATTTATCCCTGGGTATTTAATGTTACTGAAAATTCATGGTTTGCGATTTTTATTGTCTAGTTGAGGATGTATGTAGAGATAGAATGTTTGTATATAGACTTTCTGTCCAACAGTTCCTCTAAATATGCATATTAATTCCAAAACTTTAGATCTAGATTGTTTTTGCTTTTCAAAATATACTATTATATTTGAATATCAACAGTTTCTACTGGCTTAAATCTTAAACCTTTCCTCATTTTGCAGCATTGAACAAACCTAGCCAGAATAGTCTTGACTAAAACAGGTGATAATCGGCATTTTTTCCTGATAGAAAATGAAAAATCTACTCCATTTCAACCTGTTTAAGTTTCTTTTTTGTAGATATACTTTATCAGAGTAAGTTCCATTCTATTCCTAGTTTGCTGTCTTAAATATAGATTAATTTTCATCAAACACTTATCCTTCATCAATTGTGATGATGATAGAATTGTTTTCCCTCCATTTTTCTATGAATGTGGTGAATTGCATTGGTAACCTTATACATGTAAACCACCCTTGCACTTCTAGGGTTAAAAAAATTTGGTCATAACATATTCTTTATGTGTAATCAAATGTTAATACATATATGTACATATATATACCCACACATAAAAAAGTCATAAAAGCCTTTGGTCTTCTCTTGAATATGTGGGTTTACAAAATGTGCAACCCAAATCTCATATGGTCCCTGATGAAATCATTGACAGGGAAACATTTTTTAAAACTTAATATATTTGTATGGTCCTATAGAGAAATGAAATGCCAAAGCCATTGTTAAACATTCTAGGGAGACAAAGAAAAAAACTGCTGTCAAATTCCATGGCAAATGCCACAGCGCATCTTTCACACACTTCTGACTTGCCTTCCAAGTTTTTTGGGGTACAGGGAGAGAGCAGCCACAAACATCTTTTCTTCTCCGTGACATCCTCCATTGGCTTGATAGTCACCAGATCTCAGAAGCCCTCCAGCTGTGCGTGTGTGTGTGTTAGTCACGCAGTCATGTCCGACTCTTTGTGACCCCACAAACTGTAGCCCACCAGGCTTCTCTTTCCATGGAATTCTCCAGGCAAGAATACTGGAGTGGATTGTCATTCCCTTCTCTAGAGGATCTTCCCAACCCAGGGATCGAACCCTGGTCTCCTGCATCACAGGCAGATTCTTTACCGTTCGAGCTTCAGGGAAGTCCTCCAGCTGTCTGATTCCTCCCTTATATCCTTATTATTACATAATAACAAAACGCTTACATCTCTGAGCCCCCATCTGCATCCTCACACACCAAAAAATATATTTCTGCAACAAAGGACCTATTCAGAATGAACTCTGCTTAGGGAATAACAGGGGATTATAAACAGCAGCTGTTGTGCCCTTACAGAGGTATGAAAACCCAGGTCCAAAAGGACTGAAAATGGGAGGTTCAAATCTACCACGAGACTTAAGTTAGAGTGTCCCATCTTACCAAAAACTGTGTGAAAAAGCCCCTAGGTCATGGAGCTGCCTGACAAGAATAGATCCTAGCTAGAAGAAAAGGGAAAGGAGCGAGGGGAACTTCATGAGCCAAAATGACTTGAGTCTTATCAGCTCTGTCTCCTTATTGGCTATGACATGACATAACTGGGCTTCCCTGGTGGCTCAGTCGGTAAAGAATCCGCCTGCAGTGCTGGAGACCTGGGTTCGATCCCTGTGTTGGGAAGATCCCCTGGAGGCGGCCACGGCAACCCACTCCATTATTCTTGCCTGAAGAATCCCCATGGATAGAGGTGCCTGACGGGCTACAGTCCATGGGGTTGCAAAGAGTCGGACACGACTGAGCGACTAAGCACAGCAGGTGACATAACGAAGAGTATCAGTACTGGCTCTGACACATACTGAGTGAAGGTGAGAAAGGTATTTACATCCTTTGGATCTGTTTCCCCATTTCTGAAATGGAAATTACAAGTTTACACTAAATATTTGTTATGAAGAATAAACAAGATAACATGTGAAGTAGGCATTACATTGCAAATGGATTTGGCTTATTCTACTCCAATTTTTCATTTAAACTTTCAAAATTTTTAATTTCATTTACCTTTACAATTACAATTTTCTCAGGTGATACAGATTTTGAATTTCAAGTAGACTATAAGGCTAACTTTTAAAATGAATTGGACTTCAGAAACATATTTTGTCTAAATAAATATATTGATTCAATAGCAGATTCAATAGCTGGTATCAGACATGGCATCCATTGTAAGGTTGGTTTGTTAATGAGGACTGACAAGGCTACCCTAAGTCATAGAATGTAGTGAAAACCGTGCTCCTTGCTATGTGTGATGACAAAGAAAATAATCCCATATTCTGGTCATGCAATCACACAACTCAACACCAGACTCTGTCACGTAGTCAGGCAGCCAGTCCCTAAGTCACAGCGCAGGTGCTACAGGGCCTCAGGGCACCACTGCAGTTGTTAGTGTGGCTTGTCACCTTCTACGGGCTTGGCCAGTAAGGAGACAATGAACCCGAACGGATTCAGATTCTAACTTAGAGACAGTGCAGAAGCAATACGACCCTGGTGGCAGTTGCCTTGTCCCTAGACCAACGGTTTGACACTGAACTGGAAGGCCTCAGTAAAGGCACTACAGGTGGTGGGTCTCTGCCAGGAAGGAGCCTGCAGTTGCGCCCTAGGGCACTGAGCAGCTCTGTAGTCCACAGCTGTATCTCAGCTGGGGCTAGGGAGACCATCCTATGTTCAACGGAAAACAGAGGTGGATGAGTAACAACTTTGTGTCACCTCCAGCTGGATGAGGAGGCAGGTGAGAAATGGCCTCATAGCAGCTCTTCATCAGGCTGCTTATCTCCCCTTGCTGCAAGAGCAGTCAGGAGGTTCTCTGACAAGGTTCAAGTCAGCCTGCACTTTAGCCTTGCCTACATAGCCTAAGTGGGGACAGGCAAGGGCACCAGGGCATGAAGACAGAGCCACACCCCTACAGTGTCTGGAACAAGACACAAGACTATGTATGGTGCTACAAATGTGACACCTATATACTGACTCCTACATGGAGGAGATGCTTTTCCTGTCAGTCATTAAAAATATTCCTTCATTGAGTACACACACATTGATTACTAGCATGTCTCAGGACGTGTCTGCAATGCTTGAAACAACAAGACCAGTGATGTGAGGTGGATGATGGGAATATCACACTGGTGGACCAGACAGACACATAAACAGAAAAGAAGTGCAAAGGAGAAACACAGGGAATGGACCTAAGGGAAAAACAAAGCAAAACGGTGAGCAGGGTGGCCAAGAAGCAGGAGGAAAGCTAGAAGATAAGGTTCATTCTAAGAGTGAAAGAGGTTATATATAACACAGTCGTGCTTTAACCTAGGCTGTGGATGAGAGTCACAACCTCCCCTTCATCACTGCCCCTTTTGAGGGTGGTGTCTGGGAGTCTAGAGATTCTGAAGGGAGAGAAAGAAAATAGAGAGTGCAGGGGGTACATGCACCCGCCCTGATAGAGATGCAGGTGCAGCTTGTTACAGTTACCAGGTGGGGATGTGCAGAGTTGGATTTGGTGACTCAAGAAGAAATGTGCAAATGAATGTAGAGGGAGAAAACACATTGAGAGGGGGTAAACATCTACAACTCCCATTTCTGTACCAGGGTAGGTGCTCCATTACTGTCGTGAGAAGGCTCCCTGGTCTGAGCTCTGGGAGGAGTGATGCGCATTCTAAGGACCCATCATCACCTAAGCAGGGGACACTGAGTGTGTGAAGACAGAAGTCTCAGCCTTTACCACTGACAGACACAGAAAGCTGATTAGTCCTGCTGAGAGTGGGGCTCTGGCAGGTTAGGGAAGCTCAAAGGTAAGGGGGAGGTGGTGATTGTTGCTCAGTCATGTCCGACTATTTACGCCTCATGACCTGTACCCAAACTCATCTTTCCATGTTGTCTCCCTCCATACCAGAGTTCACAGTTTACGCTCAAGCTGGGTTCCAGTGCAGGCCCTACCGCCCAGGCACTCTCCTTCAGCCTCAAATTCCTTATCTGTAAAATGGCAATAACTCTACCTGTTGGTGAGGTTTATTGGGAGACCTAGTGGAGATAACAGATGTAAAACACCTAGCGCCCATGACCTGGCAGGTGGAAGGCACTAAATAAACGGCTGTGTCCTCTATCAGCTCCTGTAATGAACAGCATCTGGTGTGGGATAATACAGTGACTCAGTCGATGTCTTTGGACTGAAGGGTCTAGCCTGTGCAAGGGGCAAAACAAGAAATGAAATTGTGGAATAATAAGAAAGAAAGAAATGAAACCTATGTCCACACAAATACTCGTCCTTACATGTCTTTCACAGCAGCACTGTTTGTAATCTCCAAATAGTGGAGCAGCCTAAAAGTCTGTCAGCTGGAGAGTGGTAAACAGAGTATTCTGTAGCCATTCAGTGGAATAGCATAGATGGATGAAAGTGATGAACTTCTGCTTCCTGCTGCCACATGGGTGAGCCTCCAAAGCATTATGCTAAGTGAAAGTACCCAGACACAAAAGGCCACTTCCTGCAGGAGTCCGTTGATACGAAATGCGCACAAAGGGCAAATCTACAGAGACAGAAATTAGATGAGAGGATGCCTGGGCCTGCAGGTCCTATTGGGGATCGACTGCTGATGGGTACACGGAACCTTTTAGTGGTGCTGGCAGTGTTGCACAACTGCACTGTGGAGGTGGCTGCACCACTGTGTGAAGTTATCAAAGACACTGCACTGGATGCATTGAATGGCTGTGATTTGTGGTGTGTAAGTATACCTCAGTAAAGCAGTTTAGGAAGGTAATGCAGATGTCCACGTGAGACATGTGGGAAAAGATATGCCATTGCTTTTGTAACAACGAGGAGTGCCCCTGCTCCTTCCACGTTCTGGGTCTGGCCTCCTCCACATGTGCTAGATGCTCCCTCCAGAGACAGTCGCTGTGCACGTCAGGACGAAATCCTCAGGGAGCACACGTCTAGTGTATCTCTGTGTTTACGCACAGGCGCCCTTTGTGTGACCACAAGTCAGTGGCTCTGGACAGGCTCCCAGAACCCACCCTGTGTCTGAAATTCTACTTAGTTGTTTTCCCATTCTTCTCAAATCACGTGGACCCAGCTTCCGTTTCCCAGATTCAGTAATGGATCTCAGCCCTTAGCTCCAACCTCTGGTCACAGGAATACCTGTAGCTGGATGTGGGGACCACTGCCTGAGTTCAGCAACCCAGGAGGGATGCTCAGCAGAGCAGTGACCAAGACAGCGGAACTCCATCCATCTTCCTTCTGCTGCCAGGACTGAGGTGCATTCCCTCCCCTCCAACTTCCTGAGTGTCTGGTAAAGAAAGGAACTTAGGGGCAGAACACACCACTGAGTCATTGAAATTGTTCTAAATATGGCTGTGAATAAATATGTCAAAATTCCTCTGAGAAGGGAAGACACATAATTACAAATTTTTTGAAATTTCATTAGTAGCAAACATGGCTCTTCAGTTCAGGAATCCGTTTAAAACCAGGACAAATGAAGCATCATGCGATTGTGCTTCTCAATCTTAACTGTGCATCAAATCTCCCCTGGAGAGGCTTTAGAAGAGCTGAGGCTGGCAGGACAGCCCCAGAGAGTCTGAAGTAGTAGGTATGGAATGCGACCCTGGCCTGAGCATTATCTGAAAAAGTTCTCTTATGAAAGCCGAGCTTGCAGCTGTGGAAACAAAATCCATTCTTACAGGAAGAAATGCAACATCGAAAACTTGTGACTCCTGACTACAAGCAAAGCAGGCGTTCATCATGACCTGCTATACTTACTTGACAGGTATCTTAGGCTGAGGAAAGGGACAACTTGCCCAAATTAGTACTAGTTTGAAAACTGGCCTTGTGCTTGCTCTGCTGCGTGTTCCTGAATCCGAAGCTTTACAGTTAAAACCCTGCTGTTGTCAGTGAAACTCAGTACGTTTTAGTTCTTCTCAGGATCCCTTGTGCCTAGTTAGCTGAATACATTTCTAAAACACTGTGGAGATAATTTCATTCGACAGATTAGAATAGTGCATCAAAGATTAAAGATGCCTGAGAATTGTAGCTGCTGATGTTGATGTAGAAGGATCGGCTGTCAGTGTATCTGCTGCCTGTGCTCAGCTGCAGTTTTAAACTGTTTGCTGTGTTATCAAATTAACTCCCATGCTCAGATGAAGACCAAATAAGAACAGGATGTTTACTGGGAAAAATACAGTTAAGGAATCCCTTGTTTGATGCCCACCCATGAAGACTCACCTCTTGAAATATTCTACTTTAGGGATCTCTTCTGGATATTCTTTGGCATGTTCCCCAAAGACGGGCTTACACTGCTGTGTCCTGACTCACCGTCCTGTTAAAGACAGGGCTTTCAACCTCTCAGGTGCATTACAGTGGCCAGGTTCCCTCAGACATCCAAAAGAAGGTGATGACCTGTGCTCAGGACACCTTCAGAGCGTGTCTGTAGGAACAGGGCCTCTGAGAGGAACGGATCCCCACCTGTGGCAACAGGAAGATCTCGGGTCAGCCTTTTCCAGAGCAGCTCCAAGGGAGTCGTGGCTCGGTGAAGATCACACCCAGCAGCATGCCCTGGATTGTGGTTTAAGGAACTGGGTGGATGGCGGTGCCCATCCATGAGACACCCCAGGGAACATTGGCCTGGGGCTACTAGCAGGTCTGCAGGGCTTATGGGCCATCTGAGTGCAGATGGCCCGTATGTCTCAGCCTGTGGGGATCTGAGGCCCAGTTGAGACATCTTAGGTAGATTTGGTGATTCAAAAAGCCATCAGCATATAGAGGGATACTAATGAAAACAAGTCAGATGGGTAAAAGCTCTGGGGGGTGACGTGGTCACCCAAGGATCATGTATCAAATGGAAGAGCACAGGGCACAGGTTGGAAACCAGAGGAAAGCAAAATCAAGATTTAGGAGGGGATCAAAGTAAATGGACAGGCAAGGAGTCTTAGAAGTAATGAACTGAGAGGGAGGAGGAAAGCCAAGGTGGGCTGCTGTCACACCCTGACCAAGGAAAGTGTTTTTGAAGACGGAATGTGTCTGTGGCCAATACAGCACTGGGTACTACGGTTTGGCCCATGGAGTTCTTGGGAGACGTTAGCAAGGGGATGTTCTGTGGATGGGCACTCAGAGGAGGAATCAAGAGGTAACCAGATAAGGATGCTGCTGGAGTCTATATCTTCAAGAAGCATGGCTTGAAGGGAATGAAAGACTCAGGGTATTGGAAGTAGAGGCCTGTGTGCTTGCAGGGTATGCTATTTTCTATTCCCCAAACCAAAGAGACCAGGATGCCAGTTCCAAAAGAATTATCAGGACTGTTGACTAGAAGACAGAGTGGAGAATTGGAATGATCTTCACAGGTGAGTATTCATGTTGAGGAGAAGGGAGTGTGGTATTTTCAAAGCAGCAGTGGAGTTCCAGGAAGACCTCCTTCCTCTCCCTCTGGGCCCCACTCTGCCTCTGTGATCCATGGTCACAGGAAGAGCCAGGATGGTGGTGGGGGACTTGGGTTGTTGAAATCACAGTCTCAATGTATACTCCTTAGACTCCACGGACACTTTAATGTATTTGTTCTTCCTGGATGATCTGATCTTCCTCATGAGTGTTCACCCTTCATACTGGTTAGTAACAGGAAGACCCCCACTGAAGTTGCTTCTGACTTGCAAAGTGTGGTTGCATGCAACCAACTGAATATCCACAGATACAAATGCTCAGTCTATTCTGGTGAGAATGCTCTCTACTTCTTTCAGCGATGGAGCAGGGGTATATGTCACTTACAAGGCTCGCAGTCATGTGGGAGAGGGAGTCTATAACACGGCATACGTTTGTTCCTCACAGAGGCCTCAGTGTTCCCTGAGGGAAAAATGACTGTCCTCTCCTGGCTCCAGCTGTCGATGCTGACCTGTACCGCCCATGGGTGGGGGTGGTGAAACTTGCATTTTTGTCTCCCTCCTCTTGCTGTGGACCCAGTGCTCCCTGGCTGACTGAGCATCTGCAGACCCCTCTGAATCTGGGACTGATCATCCAGCTGATCCCCGGGCAGGGATGTCCACTCCTCAGCTTCAGCCTCAAGGTCCCCTAGCCCATTGCCTGCTTAGGCTTCATCTGGATTCAGTCCCTTTCCCCATTTCTCCCTAAAGTGATGCAGATCCCTCCCTTGGATCTCACCGGCACCACAGCAGGAACCACGATCAGCTCCTGAAAACAAAATTCCTAAACTGCAACCACATTTCTGCCCAAAGGACTCCGTTGGGTCACTGTACAGTGTGCCCTGGAGTCCCAAGTGTGAATAGGGTGGAATCCTCCTGTCCCTGGTGTTCATTTCTTGTCACACCTCCCTTGCCTGAGCTCTCTCACCTCTGCCTGCCACTGCCTCTGTGGGCCATTCCCCACTGCGACTGGGATGCTCTTTTCTTTGGCTCGTCTTTCACTTGACCCAAGACTTCCCAAACAATATCCAGGTCAAAGGGGGCATAATGTAGAATGTGTACCTTGTGGAGTACAGTTAGGATATTTGGTGTCACATAAGTCCCACGCCCCTGAAATATGAAAACAGAGGGATAAAGAACACAAGAGTCAAATATGCCAAAGATGCCTGGGATGTTGGCTTAGATGAGCACTGAACAGTGTCTGTTAGATCAGGAAGTATGGATATTAATGATGGCCATGACGAGACCAGTTACAGTGGAGTGACTGGGACAAAGCTCCATGGAAACGGGCTGAGGAGAGAATATCTTAGCAGAATTTGAAGCAGTTTTGCTTTGAAGGGCAGCTGGTAATGTGCCAATAGCTGCAGAATAGGGTGATAAAAGACGGTGGGTTTCCCCCTGTGCTGTGGAATGCTGCGATGAAGAGGGGTTCTGGTTCAGGAGAGAGGAGTGATAACTGCAGGTGCAAAGTCCCTGGGAAGGTGCAAGGCATGGGATCCCGAGCAGAGGTGAGGGGCTGGTGTAGTCAGGAGCACACGTGCAGGGGGGCAGCTGACTGCCAGGGCAGAAACACCGAGTTTGGGACTGGGAAAATTGAGAAACCCCACGGGATTGCTTCTTCCTTCTCCAAGAATTATTGCCATGTGGGGCTGGTGGTCATTAGGATGGAGGAAGGTTACTACTGTGTAGTGTAGTAGTGTAGGTAGGTGAGAGTGAAAATAAACAGCAGTTCTACTTTGGCCACGGATTTAAGATAAAACACTTCTGTAAAGTTTGCTCCTCAACGTTCCGGTGCTCAGACACAGGCAGGGCGTGGGTAGGCAGGAGGGTGCAAGGAGCAGAAGAGATGTGTTTGCAGGGGACAGCTTCCAGCCCTGGCTCAGCGGATCCAGGAGGGGCCTGGCGGGTAGTGTTGAAGGACGTGTGGTAGGTGAGGTGGGGGTTTCCAGGAGGTTCTGGTATCAGTGCATTGGCACTAGAGCGAGGGAGCTGGAGGACAGGACATCGTGTTGAGGGTGATGAGAGGGAGGAAGGCTAGAAACAGGACAGCACGAGGGGCGCGGTCTTTCCTGATGCCCGGGGCAGGACCATGTGCAGGGTGATGCTCCGGTGAGGAGGAGGGGAACATCGAAGAGGACGGAGAGTCTCCGGGATGACCGGGTGAGCCTCGTGGGCAATGCGGACGAATCAGAAGAGTGAGGGCTGAGAGAACAGTGAGTGTACCACGGGAGGAACGCGTTTCACAGGCCTGGGGTGAGCGGGAGGAGAAATACAGGGGACTTTTACCGGTCCCGCACTTTGGGGGCTTCGGCAGTGGGCGACAGGACCCGGACATACCCGGTCAGGTTCCTCAGTGAATGAAGACTTAGAAACAGGGTCCAGGAGAAAACTCCCAACCGACCCGGGCCAGGAGACTGGCGCGGGGCTCACTGGGTTCCTGCGCGCAGCCGGGCCCACCAAGCTCCGGATTTCCCGGATTCCCTGACTTCCTGCCTGTGTTGCCTTGGTTCCGTGGGCCAGTGGAGAGGAGCCCGCGGTCCCCGGGTGGTTTGGCCGGGCCCCTTCGAGAAGTTCCCTTCCTTTCTCTGGTGCTCATGGGGATTCCCCCTCAACTTCCGCGTCCACGCTGTCCAGTCCTCTGCGCGAAAACCCACCAGAAAGGATGGGTTTTCTTTGGGCCTTGTGGCGTTCTGGTTTCTGTGGTCTGCAGGTGCCAGTGTTGCCCCAAGTATCGCCATTCTGTTTCTCCCCCGCCCTTCGTCGTTGAAAAAACGCGACGAAGCCTTTTGCCACAAGAAGTGTTGTATATTTTTCTCTGCTTGCAAGGGTTGGCTGGTTGAAACTGCATTTGACAAGACCTTCAGACAGCCCTTTGTGGAAACTTTGAACAAGCCCATCGACACTTAAAATTACGATAAAATAATATAAGCTGATCGATTGAATAATGGGGGAGGGACTGAGCTCCCTTGTCTTGCTTCTGATCCTAGAGGAAATGCTGTATTTAGAAAGACCTTTATTATGACAGTGAGTTTTGACTTGAAAATGTTTATGTGAAAGGAAATGAAACTTGCTCAGTCCTGTCAGATTCTTTAAGACCCCTTGGACTGTGTAGGCTGCCAGGCTCCTCTGCCCATGCGATTCTCCATTTAAGAATATTGGAGTGGGCTGCCATTTCCTTCTGCAGCGGATCTTTCCAACCCAGGGACTGAACCTGGGTCTCCTGCATTGCAGGCTGACTCCTTACCATGCGAGCCCCCTACAATAATACCATGACAGGGACAAGTGCCAAGCTAAGACCCTGCTGGGTAGATGCTGGACACCACCAGTGTTACAGCCCTCATTGTTTTGCCTTTGAGAACTGTGGCACACAGAGGGAGAATCAGCTGCCAAGGTTCCCAGGGTTCAGCCAAGAGTGTCCCTCCGATCAGGTCTCAAGTCTGTCAGATTGTAGTTTGCACACTGGTTTGCAGGGTGCTTTCCTATCCCCAAGAGAAGAATGAAATAAAACAATGGGAATGAGGGTAAAGTGAAAGTGTTAGTCGCTCAGCCCTGTCTGATTCTTTGAGACCCCCTGGACTGTAGCCCACCAGGCTCCTCTGTCCATGGGGATTCTCCAAGCAAGAATATTGGAGTTGGTTGCCATTCCCTTCTCCAGCGGATCTTCCCGACCCAGGGATTGACCCTGGGTCTCACAGGGATTGCACCGAGGTCTCCCACATTGCTGGCAGATTCCTTACTATTTGAGCCTCCAGAGAAGCCCAAATGAATGTAAAATAGCCTGCAAAATAGCCTTTTTAAAATGTGTAATAACATAGTTATTACAATAAGATGCTAAATGAAAAGGGAGGGTGCCACATAGAAAACAATTCATGTACTGTATCAGTATCATGCCACAACACAATGATAAAGTAAAGCACCTGGAACAAATCAGGTACTTTTCATTTGGTCTATATTTGACCAGATTTTTATTGAGAACAGACTGCGGGTCATTTCTTGGTTGATAATGGAAATACTAGTGTGAGGAAAAACACAGCAAAAGATATAGCACCTGTCCTTAGACAGTTCTATTATATTTCCCATTTAAGTAGGGGATCCGAGATGAGAAATATAGCTCTGGGGACTACCTGAGAGACAGATGGGCAGACAGCAGAATGCATTTTCACTTCTGAAGAATCTCATGGGCACACAACATTGAGCTCTGAGGGTGGGGAGGAAAAGTAGATTTCATCACTCATGTCTCCTGTAATGAAAAGGGAAGCTGTTTGTTATTAGGGGAAAGATGTTTGTGAATCACAAGTATGAGAAAAGTCTTATATTCAGATACGTAAGGAATTGGAAAATTGCAAAGGACAAAATGTAGTGAAGGCAGACAGATCCTTTTGTCAGGAATTCAGGTGTGGAAGGAGAAACGAGAAAGTGGCAGCTCCTGGGCATTTTCAAGGTGATGGGCGTGGCCTGTTCCTGGTCATGGTGGTGATCACTGGAATTTGCCATGTGTCAGAGCTCAGAAAGCTTCACACCCAAAGACAAGCAGGCCAGGATTTCCCTGGTGGTCCAGTGGTTAAGAATCCGACTGCCATATATAAAATTAATACACAGAAATCCCCTATATTCCTATACACTAACAATGAAAAATCAGAAAGAGAAATTAAGGAAACAATCCCATTCACCATTGCAACAAAAATAATAAAATACTTAGGACTAAATATACGTAAAGAAACAAAGGACCTGTATACAGAAAAAAAAAAAAAACTGGTGAAAGAAATCAAAGATAACACAAATAGATGGAGAAATGTATCATGTTCTTGGATTGAAGAATCTATATAGTGAAAATGATTCTACTACCCAAAGCAATCTGTAGATTTATCACAATCCCGAACTACCAATGGTATTTTTCACAGAACTACAAGAAATAATTTCACAGTTTGTATGGAAACACCAAAGACCCCGAATTCCCAAAGCAATCTTGAGAGAGAAGAGTGTAATGCAGGAATCAACATTCCTGACTCAGACTATATTACAAAGCCACAGTCATCAAGATGGTATGGTACTGGCACAAAGACAGAAATATAGATCAATGGAACAAAACAGAAATCTCAATGATAAATCCCTGCACCTACGAACACCTTGTCTTTGACAAAGGATGCACAAATATGCAATAGCTAAAACACAGTCTGTTCAACGCATGATGCTGGGGAAACTGGTCACCTATGTGTAAAAGAATGAAACTGGAAGACTTTCCAACACCATACACAAAAAGAAACTCAACATGGATTAAAGACCTAAATGTAAGACCAGAAACTAGAAAACTCTTAAGAGGCAAACATAGGCAGAACACTCTGTGACATAAATCACAGCAAAATCCTCTAGGATCTACCTCCCAGAGTAATGGAAATAAAAACAAAAATAAACAAATGGGACCTAATTATACTTAAAAGCTTTTGAACAGCGAAGGATACTATAAGCAAGGTGAAAAGACAGCCCTCAGAACAGGAGAAAATAATAGCAAATGAAACAACTGACAATGAATGAATCTCCAAAATGTACAAGAAGCTCATGCAGCTCGATATCAAAAAAATGATCAACCCAATAAAAAGTGGGCAAGTGACCTAAACAGACATTTCTCCAAAGATATACAGATGGCTAATAAACACATGAAAAGATGCTCAGTATCACAGATTATTAGAAAAATGCAAATCAAAACCACAATGAGGTATGATCTCACACAGGTCAGAATGGCCATCATCAAAATGTCTACAAACAATACATGCTGGAGAGTGTGGGGAGAAAAGGGAACATTATTTCACGATTGGTGGGAATGCAAACTGGTATAGCTACTATGGAGAAGAGTGTGCAGATTCCTTAAAAAACTGGGAATGGAACTGCCATACGACCCACTGCAGGGCATACACTTCAAGGAAACCAGATTTGAAAGAGACATATGTACCCCAATGTTTACTGCAGCACTATTTACAATAGTTAGGACATTGAAGCACCCTAGATGTCTATGAGCAGATGAATGGATAAGGAAGTGGTGGTAAATATACACAATGGAAAATTACCCTGCTATTGAAAAGGAACACGCCTGAATCAGTTCTAATGAGGTGGATGAACCTGGAGCCTGTTATACAGACAGAAGTAAGTCAGAAAGAGAAAGACAAATACTTATATTAATACATCTATATGGAATTTAGAAAGGCGGTAGCAACGATTCTACATGCAGGCTGGCAAAGAAGACAGAGACCTATACAACAGACTTTTCAACTCAGTGGGGGAAGGGGAAGGTGGGATGATTGGAGTGAATAGCATTGAAACATACACATTACCATATGTAAAATAGATGACCAGAACAAGTTCAATGCATGAAGCAGGGCATGGGGAGGGAGGTGGGACCCCCAGTTCCGGAATGGGGGGACATATATATAACTGTGGCCGATTCATGTTGATATATGGCAAAACCCATCAGAATATTGTGAAGAATTATTCTCCAATTAAAATAAATTAATGATTAAAAAAAAAGAAGAATCCACCTGCCAATGAAACAGGCAGACGTTCAGTCCCTGGCCCAGGCAGTTTCCACGTGCCACAGAGCAGCTAAGACTGTGTGTCACAACTCCTGAACCCGCCTTCTCCAACTACCGGAGCCACGAGCCTAGAGCTCATGCTCCGCAACAAGAGCAGTCTCTGCAATGAGAAGCCCGGGCACCACCGCTAGAGAGTAGTGCTCCTTCTCCACAGCTAGAGAAAGCCCTCGTGCAGCAACAAAGACTCAGTGCAGCTACAATAAAGAAAGAAATAAGAAAGAAAACCAGGCCGATCTTACTGTATGTTCATTTGAAAAATCCAGTGGTAGATACTGAAGTAGGTGCATCTCTATATTCTTTGAATACTCGTATCTTGGGTGAAGCTAACAAAATTTACATCACAGGCTATATTAAAACTTTAGAGCAGCTTCCCAGGCACTGCTTGTTTCTAGAAACTACTTTTCTCAGAGAACTTACTTCGGAACTTTAGTAACCGGAACTGCAGCCTCCAGCACATTCAAGGGCAGGAAACAAAACACATTAGGAAGACAGGGTTCAAATCCTGTGAGTTGCCTGTGACCACAGGCTAGGATGAACACACATCCCAGAAAGAGTCTCTTCACATTTCAGTAACTGATCCTGTATTTCAACCACTTAGTTCAGTTCTTCAGGGCCACTGCTGTCCCCTTAAACAAACACTCGGTGTGAAACATTTGGAAAATGACCTCAACCCAATTCACTCCCAACCTCTTTTCACATGTCACAAGGAGTCTCTCACAATGATATTTCTTCACCTAGAAAGCCAATTCTCAGATAAAGAGAAGAATTCACACACACCTTGTGAAGAAATAGTGAGATTTTAGAAACTGACTCACAAGTAACCCATGGATCAACATTCTTTTCTCTCTTCTCCCTCCATCCACTCTGAGAAATGAGTATTTAGCCATGCTATCTGCTTTGCCCACCAAGTTTCTCATACCACACACGTGGTGTTAATAGTGAGACTATACACAAAGGCATTAATACCAGTTAGACCTATTGAAGTCGGCTACCTGGGGGCAGGGAGGTGGCTGGGGCAATGAATTCATCATCTCATTTCCTTCACCACCCCACCCCATTTCATTCCCTGCAGTCACTGGGCCCAAATGAAAAAAGATATCATACCAGATCTCTCCTTAAATCACCACTGCCTCAAGATTCCTTCCTTATCTTACATGGCTTCTGAGGCCAGGGAACAGATTTTACCTGAGATGAGTAAAGCTAGAGAGACAGCCCATTGGCCACAGATTCTGTTTGGGAGGTGATGTCTCAGTGTACTGCTCCCCCAGTGTGATGAATAAAGAAAAAGTCATCTTGGCTTGGCTCTGGTGCCGCATGTTTCAGATGTTAGCCACTAGATGGCAGGCTAGTAAGGTACTTGGATACTTGATCAATAGACTTTCAGTTCAGTTCAGTTGCTCAGTCATGTGCAACTCTTTGTGACCCCATGGACTGCAGCATGCCAGGCCTCCCTGTGCATCACCACCTCCCGGAGCTTACTCGAACTCACGTCCATTGAGTCGGTGATACCATCCAACCATCTCATCCTCTGTTGTCCCCTTCTCCTCCGACCTTCAATCTTTCCCAACATCAGGGTCTTTTCCAATGAGTCAGTTCTTCACATCAGGTTTCAAAATATTGGAGTTTCAGCTTCAGTATCAGTCCGTGTAATGAATATTCAGGACTGATTTCCTTTAGGATGGACTGGTTGGATCTCCTTGCTGTCCAAGGGACTCTCAGGAGTCTTCTCCAACACCACAGTTCAAAAGCATCAATTCTTTGACATTCAGCTTTTTTTATAGTCCAACTCTCACATCCATACATGACTACTGGAAAAACCATAGCTTTGATTTGACAGGCCTTTGTTGGCAAAGTAATGTCTCTGCTTTTTAATATGCGGTCTAGGTTGGTCATAACTTTTCTCCAAGTAGACTTTAAGGGAATTATATTACCGGGCATAATGGGGAAGTGGGGGAGGGGGGGGGAGTGCAGATTCTTCATCCAATCAGTTGAAAAAGCTTAAGCGCAGGGACTGAGGCTTCCTGAGGATGAAACAATTTAGCCTCAAGGCTACAGCCTGAGAAACCCTGCATGAGACTCGACATTGCTGGCCTGCTCTGCAGATTTGGGTCTCTAGAGTGCAACCTGGATTTCCAGCCAGCCGACCTGCCCAAAGGACATCAGAACTGTCAGCACCCACAAGCCCATGATCCAATTCCCTAAAAGAAGTCTCTCTCTATTGGCTGTGTTCCTCTGGAGAAGCCTAACATACCCCCAATATGTCACATCTTTCTCTGTCCAATCCAAAAACATTGGCTGAGTCGAGTATTATTCCACACCAGATGCTGTGCATTAAAGAAGCTGACAGATAAGAGGACACAGACATTTATTTGGAGCCTCCCACCTGCCAGGTCATGGGCGCTAAGTGTTTTACATCTGTTACTTCTGGTAGGTCTCCCAATAAACCTTACCAACAAGTAGACTTATTGCCATTTTACAGATAAGGAATTTGAGGCTGAAGGAGAGTGCCTGGGCTGGTAGGGCCTGCACTGGAACCCAGCTTGAGTGTAAACTGTGAACTGTGGGATGGAGGGAGACGACATGGGGAGAGGAGTTTGGGCACAGGTCCCAGAGAGTTTCCATGGCATAGGGGAGCATGGAAACATCACACCCTTATTTTCAGTCCTGGGCATCTCCTTGCAATAGGAGGAGCCTCAATCCATCTGAGGACAATATTACCAGGAACAGAATGATGTGCGCAACAGAAGATGAAGTCCGTGAGTGGTTTCCAGGCGGGACAGGTGTAACAGAAAAGCCAGCCTCCTAGTGAGGGTTCGTCTAGCTGTGAGGGAGAAGCTCGAGGAGTGTGGCTGAGAAGGAAGGAGCCTCTAGGGCTGGACACAGATGTTTAATGTGACCTTGAAGCTCAGTAGTCATTACACCAGGGAATATGCCAGCACAAACCTCATGCCATACTCACAAATACAACCTGCTAAGTTCGTGTCATTATTCAGAATAATTCACCCATTTTCAGGTGAGGCTGCTGTGGCACAGTGAGCCAATTTAATTTCTCAAGATGTGATGATAACAAGTGGGAGAACTGGGTGCAAGGAAGGTTGTCTAGAATCAGAGCTAGTGTCCGTACCCACACACTGTATTGTTTCCTCATAAAAGAGAAAAAAGGAAGAAAAAAAGAAGAAAATGAAAGAAAAAGAATAAAAGGAGACCCATGATGCTTACAGTATTGCGGCATCCACCTTGGACTGTGAGTAAAGAGAAAACTGCTCAAAGAACCTAATCAGAAAGGTAACTGACGATCACACAACGTGAAATCAGGGGAATGGCTGGGCTCAAGCACAGTGTACATGCACACGGAGAGCAGTGGGAGCACAAAGGAGGGCACGGGAAAGGTACGGAGTAGAAGAAGCTATGGAAGCAAGAGGAAGAGAGGAGAGCAGAGTGACAGGGCTCCTGTGGACTTGGCCAAGGACACTGATCAGCAGGTTCAAAGCGTCCATCCTGCTAATGGCAGAATGAGTGGAAGTTACACCTCTCACCGGTGAAAGAAAGTAGCCTGGCTGTCAGAGCTGTATTCATCCAACAAGTATCCCCCCAGCGCCCACCTGGTCATCAATGCCCTCAGCACAGTGCTGAAAGCAGCTGTAGCCTAGGACAGACCTCAGTCTCAGGAGGTAACGGATTGTCCAAGATATAGAATAAATGGGAAGCCAAGTGGGAAGGGACGGACACTAGACACTCCTGTCCAAGTGGGGACAGAAGACAGGATGCCCACCACCCACTCAAAGGAGCAGAAATGTGAGCCTAAAATTTTCAGAGTTCACTCACTGGCAATTCAGTTGAGAAACAGCTGCTTGATGGTGATGCACTAGGGAGAGGAAAGGCGAGTGTTACTCTCGTACAACAAGGTTCCGGACAAGGTGGGAATAAAAGACAGACACAGCCCTGAGCCTATGAAAACTGAGCCAAGAGGTTTGCTCTAGCCACTTTTTTCGTGTATGTTGTTTGCAGCAAACAAATTAACAAGTATCAACAGCTGCACTGCTCTGTGTACGTCACCTTATCATCACTCATAAGATGGTGAACGTGTTCTGAGCTCCTGTGGGGCACCAGACTCCCAGACCGGTGCTTTCCAGACTCTGTGGGCACAAGAACGTTTCAGGCAGCAAGAGGGTCCTCAAGGAGCTCACCGTGGGGTGGGCAGGGAGCCAGACTGAAGACAATGGTCACACAAGTGTGATGAGAGCCTTGGCCTCAGGAGCCAGCGGAGGCTGGGATCAGAGGGTCAGGAATGGGCTTCTCCTGGGGGTGGGACAACATATAATATTATTGTCCCCATTTGCAGACATGGGAACCGAGGATCAGAGAGGGTGAGCATCTTACTCAAGGTCACACTGCTTGGTAGTGGTCCTGATCATTTTCCATCTGTGTGGGTTGAAATGTGAAGGTTTCTGCACTATTCATAATACCACTCTCTCAATGTCGTCACCTATTTTAGCTCACAATCACCACATCACACATTCCCTTGGCTCTAGGTCCTCCTTTATTAGATGAATAATCTGCTGAACAAAGTATAGATTTCCTGTTAGCACATCCAGTCTGTCCACTTTATAAACAAAATTTCCGTGCAGAACGTGTTGGCTCTACCCAAACTCATTGTTTACACTGAGTTTGTATTGCATCCACATGCAGGGTAAAGAAAATGGATCACTGGGATCTGTAGTTGTACTTACCTATTTCACACAATCTCAAGCATAATTTTAAATGTAGCCAATAATCACTTAAAAAGAGTAGAACCACTTCTTTTCTAAAATGACCACTCATGAAAGAGTTCATTCAATGTCAGTACGTGCTAGGCAGGAGACTAAACCCCTTCATAGGGAGTTGTGGAAATTCATCTCCTTAAGATATGGAAATACTTTTTTTTTTTAAATACATTTTTACTGTTGCTGGTTCCCTGAGAGACTTAAGCAAGCAATGCCACTTCACTTTTCTGTTTCTGACAAAACAAACAAGCAAAGCAACCCTAACACACAGGCGCATAGACGTATATAATACAGCCAATAGAGGTATGTCAAATATAAGGCAATGGTATTGGAAATACAAGGGCTTCCCTGGTGGCTCAGCGGTAAAGAATCCACCTGTTAATGCAGGAGACTGGGGTTTGATCCCTGGGTCATGAAGATCCCCTGACAAAGGAAATGGCAACCCACTCCAGTATTCTGGCCTGGGGAATCCCATGGACAGAGAAGCCTGGTGGGTACAGTCCATGGGATCACAAAAGAATGGGACACGACTTAGGGACTAATCAATAACAATCGAAATACAAGTGGAAATCCCTAACTAATCATATATCCAAATTTCTGACCACAGCAGAGGTCTACTGCCCAGGATCAGCTGTACCCCAGGACACCAGACAACCAAAGATGCCTTCCTTTTTAAATTACTATACACTGCTACTGGTCGATTCAGGAGACAAAAGTTTTCAAAAGCATTGCACACCAAGGCAGGACTCAAGAGCCTATTAAAAGTATGTACTTATTCCTATGTCACATCAAGGTCTAACTCACACACTCTGGAGAACACCTGTGATGATTTCAATATGGGAAACGCATTTCCCCTGAAAATACTTCATTATTTTGTCTCATTTTGTGACGTGGGACAGGAGGTGTGGAGGAAGCTGATGCCAAGGAAAGAGCCTACTTCTGAACCTGGTGAACACCAATTTGAGCCCAGTTATCCTGGTCATCGACTGATGTCCATAGGATGTTTCGATATCAGTTTAAAATGGCGACCCACAAGGAAAGAAACAGAAATAAGTCACATACAGACTGCCCGTACTGTTCATGGGGTTCTCAAGTACCTCAAGGCTATATATTGTCACCCTGCTTATGTAACTTATATGCAGAGTACATCATGGGAAATGCCGGGTCGCATGAACCACAAGCTGGAATCAAGATTGCTGGGAGAAATATCAATAACCTCGGATATGCAGATGACACCACCCTCGTGACAGAAAGCGAAGAAGAACTAAAGAGCCCCTTGATGAACTTGAAAGAGGAGAGTGAAAAATACACCACCTTTATGGCAGAAAGTGAGGAAGAACTAAAGAGCCTGTTGATGAAAGTAAAAGAAGAGAGTGAAAAAGTTGGCTTAAAATTCAACATTCAGAAAACTACTATCATGGCATCCGGTCCCATCACTTCATGGCAAATAGATGGGGAAACAATGGAAACAGTGAGAAACTTCATTTATTGGAATTGAAAATCACTGCAGATGTTGACTGCAGACATGAAGTTAAAAGGCGCTTTCTCCTCGGAAGAAAAGCTGACTAACTTAGACCGCATATTCAAAAGCAGAGACATTACTTTACCAACAAAGGTCCGTCTAGTCAAAGCTTTGGTTTTTCCAGTAGTCATGTATGGATGTGAGAGGTGGACTATAAAGAAAGCTGAGTGCCAAAGAATTGATGCTTTTGAGCTGTGGTGTTGGAAGAGACTTGAGAATCCCTTGGACTGCAGGGAGATCCAGCCAGTCCATTCTAGAGCAAATCAGTCCCGAATATTCATTGGAAGGACTGATGCTGAAACTGAAACTGCAATACTTTGGGCCACCTGATGAGAAAAACCAGCTCATTGGAAAAGACCCTGACGCTGGGAAAGATCGAAGGAAGGAGGAGAAGGGGACAACAGAGGATGAGATCGTTGGATGGAGTCACTGATGGGACGGACATGAGTTTGAGTAGGATCTGCAGGTTGATAAGAGACAGGGAAGCCTGGTGTGCTGGACTCCATGGGGTCGCCAAGAGTCGGATACGACTGAGCAACTGGACTCAACTGAAGACTGTCCAACCGCCATCTGCTACTGAAGTGGTGGGTCATCTGGGGAAAATAACTGTTCTGAGAGAACACGGATCCCACTTGGCTAAAGAGGTTTCTGGTCCTGTGACACTAAGGCACACCTGGTTGGTCCTAGAGAGATAGATGTCTTCCTCTGCGTCTGTCCCTCTCTCTACCCCCTCGCTCTCACACATTCCTTCTCAGGATCAGGTTCTCAACAGCAGGAAGCCAATGCAGTGCCTCCCATCCTCCGCCCGTGCAAGAAGCCGGGAGTGGGTGGCGGTCAGCCTCCCATCCTTAGTGTGTGCAGAATGGAAGGGTAAAGACCACCGAGAGGAGTCCTCCAGCGTCCTATAGAGCCCACCCACCTTTCAGGGGTGAGGAGTTGGCTGGCCTGGTTTTGACGTCACAAAGATGGGACATTTACCCCTCCCTTCCTTATAGAAGGACCTTCCTGCGTATTCCCTGGGTTGTAGTGGATTGAGAGGGAGCCTGGAATGGCCTGAAGACAAGTAGGTTCCTCCACAGGGACGATGGCAGTACGGCGGGGGGGATTCGGAGAAGAGGAGTTAGTGCCGGGTCCTCTCGACCGCGTGCCCAGAGGTCCTCTCCCAGCAGCTTGGAGGCTAGGAGGGACCATCCTTGCCAGAGTCACAGGAAGTTTCCTTCCACACAGATGGCAGCTGGTGATGGTCGGCTCTTGGGATCGGAAGGCGGGGGCTTCTCCCTGATGCCTGGTAATTTGTGTTGTCCCCTGTCCACGTGAGGAGCAGCTCCTGTTACTTGCATGTTTTTCTACCAATTGTTACTAGTAACACACTAGGAAAGAGTAAAAGCAAACTATTAGAGACACTGGCTGTATTTCTACCGATTGAATTTGGGAGAGCACCACAGACCAGATGATCAGACTGCCAGCAAGGTGGTTTTGCACTGTACTTCATTCCACAGAGAGTAGTAGAGAAGTGACAGTGGGGACCTTTGCAGGGGGGAAAACATTTAGGGGGAAATCCCGACAGAAGAGGAAATGATTATCTTTGTGACGAGCTAGTTTCAGGAGAACTGACTTTTAATCTCCGTTCCTAGTCATGAGACAGAAAACAAGGAGTTGGATGGTCTGTGTCTGCCTTTTAATGACAAGGAGGAAGGTCTGTACTTGACCTTGTGGTAGGTAAACCCAGGAGTCACTGGATACTTTGGATGAGTCTTACCGAAGTCTGACAGGGAAGGGTGGTGCTTTGCATTAAGTCATTTTGGGGACATGAAAGTCTGCAGAGATTTCTTTCCTGTGGCTTTTCTTAGCAGCTCAGGTGAAGTGGAACATTGTCAGCATGGTAAATATGAGCATCCTGCATGCCGGTCCCAGTAGATAAGTATAAAGGCAGAGAGGTTCGAACACCCCTCACCTTTTAAAATTGGATTATGATTGCTTTAAATGTTGTGCTAATTTTTGCTGTAGTACAAGGGTGAATAAGCTATAAGTGTATACATATATCCCCTTCCTCTTGAACTTCTCTTCAACCCCGAACCCCACCCCTCTAGGTCATTACAGAGCGCCAAACTAAGCTTCCTGTGCTATACAGAAGCTTCCACTAGCTTTCTATTTTACACATGGTAATCTATATTTCAGTGCTACTCTCTCAATTCAATCCATCCTCTCCTTGCCTCCTGTGTCCATAATTCTCTTGTCCATGACTGAGACTCTAATCTTGCCCTGCAAATAGGTTCATCAGTGCCGTTTTTCTAAATTTCACATATATGTGTTGATGTAGGATATTTGTTTTTCTCTTTCTGATTTATTTCACGCTGTATAAGAGGCTCTGCTGCTGCTAAGTCACATCAGTCGTGTCCGACTCTCTGCGACCCCATAGATGGCAGCCCACTAGGCTCCCCCGTCCCTGGAATTCTCCAGGCAAGAACATGGAGTGGGTTGCCATTTCCTTCTACAATGCATGTAAGTGAAAAGTGAAAGTGAAGTC
Organism: Bubalus kerabau; assembly: GCF_029407905.1. Taxonomy (NCBI): domain Eukaryota; kingdom Metazoa; phylum Chordata; class Mammalia; order Artiodactyla; family Bovidae; genus Bubalus; species Bubalus kerabau. The sequence goes on from NC_073647.1 coordinate 107,047,147, forward strand.
GCTCAGTCGTGTCTGACTCTTAGCAACCCCATGGACTGCTGCCCACCAGGCTCCTCTGTCCTAGCTTCATCCAATTCACTAGAAATGACTCAAATTTGTTCCCTTTTATAACTGATGACTATTCCATTGTATACATGTACCACAACATGTTTATCCATTCATTGACAGACATCTATGTTTCTTCCAAGTCGTAGATATTGTAGATACTGGTGCAAGGAACATTTGGGTACACGTGTCTTTCGGAATTATAGTTTTCTCAGGGCGTATGCCCAAGAGTGTGATTTCTGGGTCATATGGTAGTTTTATGGGCTTCCATGGCAGCTCAGCTGGTAGAGAGTCCATGTGCAGTGTGGGAGAACCCAGTTGAAATCCTGGGTCGGGAAGACCCCCTGGAGAAGGGATAGGCTAGCCACTCCAGTATTTATGGGCTTCCCTGGTGGCTCAGACAATAAAGGATTGCCTGCACTGCGGGAGACCGGCTTCGGTCCTGGGTTGGGAAGATCCCCTGGAGGAGGGCATGACAACCCACCTCGGTATTCTTGCCTGGGCAGTTCCCATGAGCAGAGTAGCCTGGTGGGCTACTCTGGGGTTGCAAAGAGTCGGACACAACTGAGCAACTAAGCACAGCACAGCATATAGTAGTTTTATTCCCAGTTTTTAAAGAAATCTCCATGCTGTTCTCCATAGTGGCTGTATTAATTTTCATTCTCACAAAGAGTGTAAGAGGATTCCCTTTTCTCCACGTCCACTCCCACATTTCTGATGATGGCCATTCTGACTGCTGTGACAAGATAGCTAATTGTGGTTCTGATTTTCATTTCTCATGATGAGCGAGTTGAGCATCTTTTCATGTCTTTGTTGACAGGTTCCGTTTTTACTCTGGATGTAATCGACACTTGAACATCACTGTATAGTTCTCAACAGGTTTTTTTTTTTTTTTTGGTAATCTAAATGAAGGCAGCAAAAAGGAGTCATTATTGCAGAATAGGATCATCATCCTCTTCAATTCAGGAAACTAAGCCACACAGACTGTAAGTAACTTGCCCACGGTCACAGAAGGAATAAGTGGTGGGACCTTGATTCAGATCTAGGTGTCTGTGGCTTCATCACCTCCCAGCTCGGCACCACAGGCTGATGGTTTCCAGATCCACACATCAGGCTCAGCACTCTCTTCCTGACTACAGACTTCCCTAGTCAACTGACAAGGCTGCAGGGAGACTGCACTCAACAAGTGCTAGGCAACTTCTGGGACACCAGAGATGCCTTCACAGGGAAGAGAAGTGAAAGACACGCTGGGTCCCACAGGCCTCTACCCAGCCCCTGGAGGGAGTGAGGAGATACAGGAGGTTCTAAAGGGGGCTGTGTCTCCGAGAGACAGGCTGATGGACTGCCATTCTGCATGCATGTGACAGGAAACACTTGTTCCTTTGAGTTTATTTCTCTTACGGTTGACAATACATACCACATGGTGAAAATAGACAAAGCAGATATGTAAAACCAAGCAGATATATGGATAAGCAGATACATTCCCATTATACTGATGGAATACCTGACAGTAAGACAGCACTTGTTTGTAAAAGGAGAACATTCTCCTAGACTATAGCAATGAAACAGGAAATTAGTCTTTTTCTTAATTCTTAGCCTCATTCCCCCATCACAGATGAGGCATCATGGGCACAGAGAAGTTAGGTCAACTCCCCCAAGTCGTTCTGATAGTACATGTTTGAGTCCCCCAGGCAAGGAATATTCAACATGTCCAAACTGCACCCATCCCTCCAACCTCGCCCCCCCCACAGCTGCACCTCCTTTACTGTTCCCTGACTCAGTGCAAGGCAGCCTTCTCCCCAGCTGCTTAGGCCAGAGATGCTTACAGCCATCCTTGCCTGCTGCCTCTCTCTCACCACACTCGCAATCATCAAGCCTCACCTCTCTGCCTCCTAAGTCTAAGTAAGTTTCTGTTCCTTCTCCCCATCACCACAGTGAGTTCCCTAGGCCAGGTCACCCTCGTCTCTCTCCTTGACAAGCACCAGCAATCCTGATACTTTCCAATACATGGTCTGTCCTGCTGCCTGAGGAAGGGAAGCTTTCTTCAGTGCAATCTGGGCATGACACCCCTGCTCAAAACTCTGCACGGGCTGCCTGCTGCTCTTAGGATACTGTCCAGCCTCCTGGACTAGGCGCAGCAGGTCTTGTCTGCCCCCAAATGCCCGATCTTCACCAGACACCCTCCTTCTGTTCCATGCCCCACTTGATATTCCAGCCACCCAGACCTCTCTCTGTTCATCAGATGGTCGGTGTGCTCACATTCCTACTCCCTAGCCGCCCCCCCGCCCCCTCTCGCCCCCTCCCCCCACCCACTGAATTCACAATTTCACTCCTGCCTTTGCCTCCATCTTACATGCCCTTTCTCCCTCCTCATCTGCCTGATTCCTTCTTAGGTTCAGCTGCCAGGCTGGGTAGAGCAATTTCCGTTTTTCCTGGGGAGTACCTGGGAGAAAAGTCACAGTTAACAGTTTTGATATTTTTACCAAATGGAAGGTGGTGGAGATTTCACTATGAATCCCCGCTGCACGATGAGCTGAAGAGAAATGCAATCTGATGGCAGAGTTTGTCTGGGAAAGGCTTCCTTGCTAAGAATAGGATACAGACAGAAAAGCTCTCCTCGTGCTTTATATGTGCCTGTTGTTGTCTTTGAATATGGCCTTTTGAATTTGGTCACAGCGTTGGAAGCATAAAGGGATCCAGGGTGACCACCTGCTTCACAGTGAGCAGGGATCAGTGGAAGCGTGGAAATTTCACAATGTCACTTTACGGTGTCTGTGACCCAGTACATGGAACAGGACTTGAGCTGCCCTACCCACGCACTGTGTGTTGAAGAGATTTTCACTATTTTTCACTCTATAGTGTTGAGTTCCTGTTAGGACAAGATGAAGTATATTGACACATCCTCCCTATGCGGGGGTTTGATTTACTAGTCCCTGTGGTCATCAGGGAGGCAAGGACGAGCTGCCAGCTCAGTATGGGGACCCTCCTAGGGAATGTCACAGCACCTTCTTGCAACTCCTCAGGTGTCTCCACCTGGTGCCAACAACCATGGAGGGAACCGCCAGTTCCTGTGATGGCCAGTGGAGGGAGCGACCCCACTGCTGCTTCTACCTGCTACAGATTCAACTGTGATGACTGACTTCCTTCACTACAACTCCTCTGAGCAGAACACACCTAAATATGAAATGAAGTGTGTGCTTATGGTATGTAAAGCCAATTAAATAGTTGGACACGGCACCAGTTCCACCACCCCACCCCAACCCCCACCCCAGCCAGAGGATGGAGTAGATTCTCAGGGGCTCTGGCATGCCACCCTCCCCACTGATGTGTCCATAACACAGGGTGCAGTGTAAATGACTCACCTTGAGCCTACTTATGGAGCTTGTGGGAGCCAGGTATATGGGGTTTTATTCCACACAGACCCAGAGGAGTAAGAATGAACCCCAGCCTTCTCACAGACAAGGAAACAAGCTGAAAGAGCTTAGGTGGCTGATGCAGTAAAAGCTGGATCTGGGAGTCACGCCCTAGTTTCTCTTGAGTGCAAAGCCAGTCCTCTCTGCAGTCACAACAACACGCGTGGCTTGTGTTTCAGTTACCGACATGCAGATGTTGTTCCATGAGAGGAGAGCCACCAGTGTCCCAGTCTCCTGTCCACTTGTGAAACGTGGGTACCCAGTAGGGCAAAGCCACCCTGAAGGGTCCTAAGCCCCTTTGTGTGTGCCTTAGGAGGAGCAGACTTGCAGCCAAGAAACTGGAGTCCGCTGGTAGGAAAGGGTTGCTCCAGAGGCAACACCAAGCAGGACTTTAACTTCCCCTGCGGGGACGCACTCTGCCATATCAGAGAGGCTTTGCAACCAGCCCCCACCCCAGTTATGTCTCCAGCAGTCTCACTCTATTTATCAGGTATAAGGAATCGGGAGGCACGCCAAAGCACAGGAAGTGTTTTTAGTGGCTGTAAGACAGCGCTGGAGACGACCCAGCTGCCATGGTGCTCTGGAGACAACTGGGGATGAAAGTCTGGCTCCACCTGTGTCCAGGTCTGTGCTCTTCTGCTTGTGTGTGTGTAAACTGTGGAAGGTCAAAGTGCCACCTCAAGAAATCTCTCCGTCCCCCCGAGAATGTGTCCTGACTAGGAACCCACACCACATCCCACCCCCGGACATATGGCAGGGGTCAGATGCTCTCTTCTGTGTTCCCAGAGTTCTATAATTTAAATCCTGCCATCGCTTTTCTCACAGAGCACGTGGCAGTCATCTGCTTGCAGGGGACAGTCCCCATCATCCCTAACCAATCCAGCCGCAGTAGGAGGAGACATAGCGTCTGGTCCCTGCTTAGAACTACTTCCTCATGAATGAAGGACCGGGACTCAAGGTAAATTCTCAGTCAATAAAGCGTAGCTCTTCGTGGACCAGTTACTTTTGTGTTAATAATGACACAGGAGAATGGAGTAAGCAGGATATCTGTGGAATAGATTCTCTACCCTTTGGAGGCGGGGATTGGAGTGCATGTTTCATATGACCCCTAATTCTGGAAACTCCTGATCAAAGAGGCTGCAAGGTTCATTACACACGTGTGGGTCACTCTGTTGCCCCATCAGCCACAGTTGTAGCCTCACAGTGGAACTGGGGTCAAGATCCTGAGAGCACCCACTGAACGTTTCCCAAGGACCAAGTGGCAATGTAGGCCCCGCAACTATGTGTCCAGACGATGGACTGTTGAACGAACTCAGGCTGCTAGTGGAGTCTCTGACCCTGTGCCTGGAGCACAGGCGTCTATGGAGTCAGGGACACCAGCACAGGTAGGAAAGGCGTGTGGAGTCCAGGGGAGGCCGTCAGCCTCACTCGGAGCTGCCCCTCGTGCATCCTCCTCACTCCTTGCTTGCCCCACCTCAGCTGTCTCTGCTCTTTCCCCCTGTCCTGCCTCTGCCTCCCTCACAGGCCTGGCACAGGCATGTCCATCAGCACCTATGACCCGTGCTTGTCCCTGTTGGTTCGCCGACAGAGCAGACGCTTACCCAGTGCCGCGGTATCTAGTCCCCACTTTCTGTTCAACTCTCACTCCCTGCTCCCGGCTGCCCTGGCCTCCTGGCAGTGTCTGCCCCCCACATTTATCCCCACTGTTCCCTCTTCTGCAATATCCTGACTCCAGATGTCTGCTGTGCTCATTTCCCCCTTCAAGTCTTTGTTAAAATATCAGCTCCTCAATGAAGCCCGCCCTGGTTGCTCTGTTCAATACTGTGACTTGCAGCTTTCCCCCTTGCTGCCCACAGTACCAGTCCCTTACAGGACTTACATGTATCTGATCACAGCACCACCCCCTTCTAACACACTGTAGAATGTCCTGGGTTATGAGGAGGGTTTACTGGGTGCCTCCTACCCCTACCCGTTCCCCTTTGGAGAGAGTAATTCCAGCACAGGGATTTATGTGGGTTGGCCACTTGTATCCACCACAGAGAACCAGGAAAAGCCTTGATGCATATGTGCTGCCTGAAGCAATGTGCCTGCCTCCCTGCTAGACTGTGAGACCCCTGAGGGTCCTGTTCTTCTCGTCCTTGGGGCAGGCCCTCCCTCCACGCAGGGAGAGGCCCTCAAGTTGCGGCTGCGTCAGTTTCAGCCACACCTCCAGCCCAGCAGCTCCATGACCTGGGACTCAGGAGTCAACTGGCTTCATTCCAAAGTGTAAACGCCTGTCTTTAAAGGAATTTAGGTATTATCAATGTTTAGACTTTACTTTGGGCCTTAAGTTTTTTGGCACCCACATTAAGTAGGAATTGTTGTAGCCTCTGAAACACAAGTTCACAATTTTTGATGAATTTGGTTGTGCCAATGTGAAACAACGTGAAACATACTGGAGTGTGACATCAAGTGGGCCTTAGGAAGCATTACTGTGAACAAAGCTGGTGGAGTTGACGGAATCCTGGCTATTTCAAATGCTAAAAGATGATGCTGTTGAAGTGCTGCTTTCAATATGCCAGGAAATTTGGAAAACTCCACAGTGGCCACAGGACTGGAAAGGTCAGTTTTCATTCCAATCCCAAAGAAGGGTGATGCACTGGACACCCAACACCAAACAATCCACCAAACTGAAACTCTAGAGACTCAATAAATGAGGCAAGACACATGAAATCAGCTGAGATGAAATTCGAATACAGGCTGACATGCATTTTAGCAACTTCATAAGCTGCCATGGAGAAACCCAACTGCACAGAGCACTGGTATGGTGAACGCATACAGCTCTTTCACGATGTTCCATGCAGCCACCACAAAGAGACCTCAGACCATGGTACCCCGCATCCTACAAACCCCAAAGTTCACAGCCTAAGGCATAGTAAACCCCTCAAGGGTTTAGCACCCTCAATCCCTGGCTCACAGACTTATCTCCAGGTCAGAGATGGCACACTCAGGGTGCAGAGCCAGCGATGGGTCACATACCTCCCATGCTTTGTCAAATACACTTTGTGATGTCACAACCAAGGGTATGGACACCTAGGGTGTTCACGTCCCCTGAAATCCCTACGTGGATCAATCCTAGTTGTGGACTTGAGGCTCTTCTAAGGAACTGGACACAAGGTGTCCAGCCTCCTGCCAAGACCTCCCACCCTACAAATGGTACCCAGATGCCAGTAAAGGCACATTCACTCCCCTGCCCCACTGAGGCCAGTGTGAACTGGTGAAACACCTTTGCAGGGGTCTGTGGCAGCACCCATCAGAATTCACATTCCATCCTGCCCTCACCCTCGGCAGCATTTGACTTCATGAAAGAGGGACAAGTGTCAGTCCTATTCTGTGTTGCCTCCTTGGCATTTAGAACAGTGTCAGGCACATGCACATAGTAGGTACTCCACACATGTGTGTTTAGCCAAGGAAGTCTTTGATCCAGCGGTCTCCCTGCTATGAATGTGCCTTAAGGAAATATTCCCACATGCTCAGAGATGTGTGTACAATGACAGCAAATTTCTAGGGGAAACTCTAGTGCCCATTGATAGTCAGCGACCATTTACTTAAATTTTCATTAATTTCGTTCAACTGGTTTTGTCATTTTCAGTGTACAAATCTTACACCTCCTTGGTTAAACTAATTCCTAAGTTCTTTTTATATTGTAACTGGAATTTTCTTACTTATTAGGAGTATTCACCACGAGTATGGAAATACAGTTGAGTTTTGTATATTGAAGCTGGTGATGATTTCACGGGTGTGATGATTTCACGGGTGTGTACACAGCTTTTTACATGTCACACATACCACAATAAAGTGGTTTAAGAAAATAAAAATGAAAGCAAAGTAAAGGTATGCCCAAATTAAAAAAAAAAAAAAACTCAGGGAATGTGTTGGTAGACCTGGCTTACAAGAAAAACTAAAGGAAGTTCTTCATGCTACAATAAGTGAATTCAGATGTTAATCTGAATCCATGTGAAAAAGCAAAGAGCACAGGTAAAGGTAATTATATGAAGAAAAATTCTTTATGGACACATATTTCCCTCCTTTCTTCCTGTATTTAAAAAGCAACTGTCTAAAACAATATCACATAATTTATTGTCGTGAAAGCAGAAGTTGCTCAGTCATGTCTGACTCTTGGCAACCCCATGACTGTAGCCTGCCAGGCTCCTCTGTCCATGGGAATTTCCAGGCAAGAATACCAGAGTGGTTAGCCATTCCCTTCTCCAGGGGATCTTCCTGACCAAGGGATTGAACCCACGTCTCTGAATTGCAGGCACATTTCTTACTGTCTGAGCCACCAGAGAAGCCCAATTATTGTTGGGCCAACAACATATGGCATGTAATATATTTGCAGTAGCAGCACAAAGGAGGTGGTTTGGAGCAAAGTTGTATTAGGTAAGGAAACAAATCTGGATGGTGTCAAATCCATACAGACATATGCAAAGTATCAGAAATCATGACAAAGAGGATGAATATAACAGAAGTTATAAATAGATACCTGATATCCTGCCATATATCAGCTTTTCATCACATAACGTTATATATAATGTAATAATAATAATGTATTAATGGGCTTACCCTTTATAGATTTATTATATATGTGACAATATGAGGAAAAGAGGGAAACATGAATAGAGCGATATAGGAGTAATGTTTCTGTATCTCATTAGCATTTGTGTAAATTTCAAGCTGATTGTGATCAAGTAAGATGTTTACGGTGGCATACAGCTAAGGAAACAACTTAAAAGTAGTGGAAAATCAGTAAAGGGTTTAAAATGCTACATTAGAAACTATCCATTGACTGGAAAAGAAAGCAGTAAAATGAGGACCATAGAAGAAAATGACATGAGACAGAAATATACATTGGCAGATGTAAGTCTGTATCAACATTAAATGTAAATAGATAAAACAATCCAACCAGAAGGCAGACACTGAGAGAACAGTTAAAAAAACATCCATGTGTATCTGGTCTACAGAAGACACAGTTTAGATTCTAAGATACACAAATTACCATGTATGTGTGTGTGTGTTCCGTCGCTCAGTCGTGTTTAACTCTCTGGGGCCCCATGGACTGTAACCTGCCAGGACCCCTCTTCATGGAATTTTCCAGGCAAGAATACTGGAGCGGGTTGCTATTTCCTACTCCAGGGGATCTTCCAGAGCAAGAGATTGAAGCTGAGTCTCCTGCATTGGCAGATGGGTTCTTTACCACTAGCGCCACCTGGGAAGCCTTATATGACCCAGCAAGTCTACTCCTAGGCAGTTTTCCCAAGAGAAATGAAAACATGCTCACACAGTGGGCTGCACTCAAATATTCCACACGTGTATTCCTAATAGCCAAACGTAGAAACAACCCAGTTATTCAACAACTGGTATACAGATGAAAGAAAAACAAAAGAGTATACCTGCACAAAGCAATACTACACGATAATAAAAAAAAAAAAAGTAACTAATGCATGTAAGAGCAAGGATGCATCTCAACTGTGCAAATGAGAGAAACCAGACACAGAAGGCTACATATTATATGATTTCATGCCAATGGATTTCTGGAAACGGCACAACTGTTGGCACAGAAATGTATCTGTGGTTGCCAGGGTACAGGAGTGGAGGAAGGAGTCTGATGGCAAATGCCCCAAGGGAGCATTTTTGAACATTGAGCCCTTTTCTACGTTTTTATTGTGGTAGCATTTACACCACGGTATACATTTGTCAAATATTTACAAACGGTAATACGTTTAAGTGTTGGCTTTTATTGTATATAAATTATACCACAATACTTTTTTTAAAGGAAAAGTAAATTTTAAGTATTTAAATACTGGTTATTGTATCCATGTAGACCATGAGCTCAAAAACATAAAAATCTAATTTGGAATTCTTCCCAGACCTGGCCAACTTCCAGAATTCACCATGACAGTTTTGTACTTTATGACAGGACACTTGGTCTTAACCATGTTTACGATTCCCTCTCCCTCACCTCAAGTCCAAATTCTTGCTGAGTTCTGTCCATTTTACTTCGTAAACGTCTAACGTATCTAATTTTTCTAAAACATCTACTTCTGTGTCATTGACTACGCTAAGACCTCTGACTGCGTGGATCACAACAAATAGAGAAAATTCTTAAACAGAGGGCAGTACCAGACTACTCGACCTGTCTCTTCAGAAACCTGTATGGGGGCCAAGAAGCAACTGTTAGAACCAGAGTTGGAACAAATGACTGCTTCATAATTGGGGAAGGAGTACGACAAGGCTGTATATTGTCATGCTGCTTATTTAACTTATACGCAGAGTACATCATGGAAAATGCTGTACCGGATGACTCAAAAGCTGGAATGAAGATTGCTGGGAGAAATCTCGACAAGTTCAGATACACAGATGATACCACTCTAATGGCAGAAAGTGAAGAGCGACTAAAGAACCTTTGGATACGGGTGAAAGAGGAGAGTGAAAAAACTGGCTTAAAACTCAACTATTAAAACACTAAGATCATGGCATCTGGTCCTATCACTTCATGGCAAATAGAAGGGGGGTAAGTGGAAGCAGTCCATCCTAAAAGAGATCAGTCCTGGGTGTTCATTGGAAGGGCTGATGTTGAAGCTGAAACTCCAATATTTTGGCCACCTGATGCGAAGAACTGACTCATTTGAAAAGACCCTAATGCTGGCAAAGATTGAGGGAAGGAGGAGAAGGGGACGACAAAGGATGGGATGGTTGGATGGCATCACCAGCTCAATGGACATGAGTTTGGGTGAACTCCGGGAGTTGGTGATGGACAGGGAGGCCTGGCATGCTGCGGTTCAAGGGGTCACAAAGAGTCGGACACGGCTGAGCAACTGAACTGAACTGAACTGAAGTGGAAGCAGTGACACATTTCATTTTCTTGGGCTCGAAAATCACTGCAAATGGTGATTGCAGCCATGAAATTAAAAGACGCTTGCTCCTTGGAAGGAAAGCTATGACAAACCTAGCTTGCATGCATTCTCAGGCACTTCAGTAGTGTCTGGCTCTTTACGACCCCATGGACCGAGGCCCACCAGGCTCCTCTGTCCAGGGGATTCTCCACATGAGAATATTGGAGTGGGTTGCCATGCCTTCCTCCAGGGGATCATCCTGACCCAGGGATTGAACCCATATCTCCTAAGTGTGCTGCATTACAGACAGATTATTTACCGCAGAGCCCCCAGGGAAGCCCATGAAAAACCTGCTGCTGCTAAGTCACTTCAGTCATCTCCGAATCTGTGCGACCCCAGAGACAGCAGCCCACCAGGCTCCCCTGTCCCTGGGATTCTCCAGGCAAGAACACTGGAGTGGATTACCATTTCCTTCTCCAATGCATGAAAGTGAAAAGTGAAAATGAAGTCGCTCAGTCATGTCCGACTCTTAGCGACCCCATGGACTGCAGCCTACCAGCCTCCTCCGTCCATGGGATTTTCCAGGCAAGAGTACTGGAGTGGGGTGCCATTGCCTTCTCCGATGACAAACCTAGACACCATATTAAAAAGCAGAGCCATCACTTTGCTGACAAAGGTCTGTAGAGTCAAAACTATGGTTTCTCCAGTAGTGATGTACAGATGTGTGAGTTAGATCATTAAGAAGGCTGAGTGCCAAAGAATTGATGTTTTCGAATTGTGGTGCTAGAGATGAGCCTTGAGAATCCCTTGGACAGCAAGGAGAACAAACCCGCCAATCCTAAAGGAAATGAACTCTGAATAGTCACTGGAAGGACGGATGCTGAAGCTTTGGCCCCCAGATGCAAATAGCTGACTAATTGGAAAGGACCCTGATGCAAAAAATCGAAGGCAGGAGGAGAAGGGGGCGACAGAGGGTGAGATGATTAGATAGCATCACCAACCCCAATGGACATTAATTTGATCAAACTCAGGGAGACAGGGTAGGAGAGAGAAGCCTGGCATGCTGCAGGCCATGGGTAGTAAATAGTTGGACACGACTGAGCGACTGAACAACCACCACCACCTCCACCTTACCTTTGAGCTTCCCTAAGCTGCCAGACGGAGAAGGCAATGGTACCCCACTTCAGTACTCTTGCCTGGAAAATCCCACGGACGGAGGAGCCTGGTGCGCTGCAGTCCATGGGGTCGCTAGGGGTCGGACACGACTGAGCGACTTCCCTTTCACTTTTCACTTTCACGCTTTGGAGAAGGAAATAGCAACCCACTCCAGTGTTCTTGCCTGGAGAATCCCAGGGACGGGGGAGCCTGGTGGGCTGCCGTCTATGGGGTCGCACAGAGTCGGACGCGACTTAGCAGCAGCAGCAGAAGCTGCCAGAGCCCCACTCTCAGCAGGACTAAGAAGCTTTGTGTCTGTCAGTGGTAAAGGCTGACACTTATGTATTCACACACTCAGTGCCCCCTGCTTAGGTGATGATGGGTCCTTAGAATGCTCATCACTCCCTCCCAGAGCTCAGACCAGGGAGCCTTCTCACGACAGTAATGGAGCACCTACCCTGGTACAGAAATGGGAGTTGGAGCTGTTTACCCCCTCTCAATGTGTTTTCTCCCTTTACATTCATTTGCACATTTCTTCTTGAGTCACCGAATCCAACTCTGCTCATCCCCACCTGGTTACTGTAAAAAGCTGCACCTGCATCTCTATCAGGGCGGGTGCATGTATCCCCTGCACTCTTTATTTTCTTTCTCTCCCTTCAGAATCTCTAGACTCCCAGACACCACCCTCAAAAGGGGCAGTGATGAAGGGGAGGTTGTGACTCTCATCCATAGCCTGGGTCAAAGCACGACTGCGTTATATATAACCTCTTTCATTCTTAGAATGAACGTTATCTTCTAACTTTCCTCCTGCTTCTTGGCCACCCTGCTCACCGTTTTGCTTTGTTTTTCCCTTAGGTCCATTCCCTGTGTTTCTCCTTTGCACTTCTTTTCTGTTTATGTGTCTGTCTGGTCCACCAGTGTGATATTCCCATCATCCACCTCACATCACTGGTCTTGTTATTTCATGCATTGCAGACACGTCCTGAGACATGCTAGTAATCAATGTGTGTGTACTCAATGAAGGAATATTTTTAATGACTGACAGGAAAAGCATCTCCTCCATGTAGGAGTCAGCATATAGGTGTCATATTTGTAGCACCATACATAAAGCCTTGTCGTGTTCCAAAAAACACTGTTGGAGTGTGACTCTGTCTTGTTGCCCTGGTGCCCTTGCATGTCCCCAGTTAGGCTACGTAGGCAAGGCTACACTGCAGGCTGACTTGAACCTTGTCAGAGAACCTCCTGATTGCTCTTGCAGCAAGGGGAGATAAGCAGCCTGATGAAGAGCTGCTATGAGGCCATTTCTCACCTGCCTCCTCATCCAGCTGGAGGTGACACAAAGTTGCTACTCATCCACCTCTGGTTTCAGTTGAACATAGGATGGTCTCCCTAGCCCCAGCTGAGATACAGCTGTGGACTACAGAGCTGCTCAGTGCCCTAGGGCGCAACTGTGGGCTCCTTCCTGGCAGAGACGACCACCTGTAGTGCCTTTACTGAGGCCTTCCAGTTCAGTGGCAAACCGCGGGACTAGGGACAAGGCAACTGACGCCAGGGTCGTATTGCTTCTGCACTGTCTGTAAGTTAGAATCTGAATCCGTTCGGGTTCATTGTCTCCTTACTGGCCAAGCCCGTAGAAGGTGACAAGCCACACTAACAACTGCAGTGGTGCCCTGAGGCCCTGTAGCGCCTGCGCTCTGACTTAGGGACTGGCTGCCTGACTACGTGACACAGTCTGGTGTTGAGTTGTGTGATGTTGCGTGACCAGAATACTGGCTTATTTTCTTTGTCATCACGCACAGCAAGGAGCACAGTTTTCACTATATACTATGACTTAGGGTGGCTTTGTCAGTCCTCATTAACAAACCAGCCTTAGAATGGATGCCATGTCTGATACCAGCTATTGAATCTGCTATTGAATCAATATATTTATTTAGACAAAATATGTTTCTGAAGTCCAATTCATTTTAAAAGTTAACCTTATTGTCTACTTGAAATTCAAAATCTGTATCACTTGTGAGAGAATTATAATTGTAAAGGTAAATGTTTAAATGAAAAAATGGAGTAGAATGAGCCAAATTCATTTGCAATGTAATGCCTACTTCACATGTTATCTTGTTTATTCTTCATAACAAATATTTAGTGTAAACTTGTAATTTCCATTTCAGAAATGGGGAAACAGATCCAAAGGATGTAAATACCTTTCTCACCTTCACTCAGTATGTGTCAGAGCCAGTACTGATACTCTTAGTTATGTCACATCCTGTGCTTAGTTGCTCAGTCTTGTCCAACTCTTTGCGACCCCATGGACTGCAGTCCGTCAGGCACCTCTATCCATTGGGATTCTTCAGGCAAGAATACTGGAGTGGGTTGCCGTGGCCTCCTCCAGATCTTCCCAACACAGGGATCAAACCCAGGTCTCCAGCACTGCAGGCGGATTCTTTACTGTCTGAGCCACCAGGGAAGCCCAGTTATGTCATGTCATAGCCAATAAGGAGACAGAGCAGATAAAACTCAAGTCATTTTGTCTCAGGAAGTTCCCTCATTCCTTTCCCTTTTCTTCTAGCTAGGATCTAATCTTGTCAGGCAGCTCCATGACCTAGGGGCTTTTTCACATACTTTTTGGTAACATGGGATACTCTTATTTAAGTCTCATGGTAGATTTGAACCTCCCTTTTTCAGTCCTTTAGGACCTGGATTTTCATACCTCTGTAAGGGCACAACAGCTGCTATTTATAATCCCCTGTTATTCGCTAAGCAGAGTGAAGTCTGAATAGGTCCTTTGTTGCAGAAATATATTTTTTTGGTGCCTGAGGATGCAGATGGGGGCTCAGAGATGTAAGCGTTTTGTTATTATGTTAATAATAAGGATGTAAGGGAGGAATCAGACAGCTGGAGGACTTCCCTGTAGCTCAAACGGTAAAGAATCTGCAGGAGACCAGGGTTCGATCCCTGGGCTGGGAAGATCCTCTGGAGAAGGGAATGGCAATCCACTCCAGTATTCTTGCCTGGAGAATTCCATGGACAGAGAAGCCTGGCGGGCTACAGTTCGTGGGGTCGCAAAGAGTCAGACATGACTGAGTGATTCACACACACACACACACACACACACACAGACAACTGGAGGGCTTCTGAGATCTGGTGACTATCAAGCCAATGGAGGACATCATGGAGAAGAAAAGATGTTTGTGGCTGCTCTCCCTGCACCCAAAAAAACTTGGAAGGCAAGTCAGAAATGTGTGAAAGATATGCTGTGCTATTTGCCATGGAACTTGACAGCAGTTTTTTTTCCTGTCTCCCTACCACCTTTAACAATGGCTTTGGCATTCCATTTCTCTATAAGACAGTACAAACACATTACATTTTTAAAAATGTTTCTCTGTCAATGATTTCATCAGGGACACCATATGAGATTTGAGTGGCACATTTTGTAAACGCATTTATTCAAGAGAAGACAAAAGGCTTTTATGAATTTTGTATGTGTGGGTATACATATGTATGTATAGGCATTAACATGTAGATTACGCCTAAAGAACATGTTATGACCCAATTTTTTTAACCCTAGAAGTGCAAGGGTGGTTTACATGTATAAGGTTACCAATGCAATTCACCACATCAACAGAAAAATGGAGGGAATTCAATTCTATGATCATCACAATTGATGCAATATAAGTGATGAAAATTAATCGATATTCAAGACAGCAAACTAGGAATAGAATGGAAATTACTCTGATAAAGTATATCTACAAAAAAGCAATGTAAACAGGTTGAAATGGAGAAGATTTTTCATTTCCTCTTGGGAAAAATGCCGATTATCACCTACTTTAGTCAAGAATATTCTGTCTAGATTTGTTCAATGCTGCAAAATGAGGAAAGGCTTAAGGTTTAAGCCAGTAGAAACTGTTGATATTCAAATATAATAGTATATTTTGAAAAGCAAAAATAATCTACATCTAAATTTTTGGAAATATGCATATTTAGACGAACTGTTGGACAGAAAATCCATATACAGACATTCTCTCCCTACATACATCCTCAACTAGACAATATAAATCACAAACCATCAATTTTCAATAACATTAAATACCCAGGGATAAATTTAACAAAAAAATGTGCAATTAGAAAACGAAACTTTCTTGACAGAACTTTAACAGTCAAATACACAACATAAGAACAGCATAGATGGTTTCAGTTTATCTTCTTTCAAGCAAATGGCTGCCCTTCACCTATAATATAAACATTAAAAAAGTTACTTAGCAGAACTTTATTTTGATGACAGGAGAGGTATACAAAGTTCACTGCAGTTGTAGTTTTATAAAATGGACTAAAACAGGAACACTAAGGGCGACCTTTGGCTTACCTTCAGTTAATCCTCTATAGAGACTTTATAGACTTTTCAAGCATATTACCAGTATTTTTAAAAACACACTACTCTTCCTAGTTACACAAGAAAATAAGGACACTGAGTTCAGAACAAATGCAATCAATGGAACCTATCAGAAGGTAGTTTTCAGTAGAAGGCAAAACTGTGTACACATTCAGTAAAATAGCTAACAACAAAAAGCACCCTAAGAAAAACAAAATACACAAAAACTGAAACAAAAAATCCCCCAAAAAGTATCATTTAAATGCACTGGTTTGAAATAATATTCCGAATATAGGATAGCTAAACAGTTGTTCTCTCTGTTACTGCTTAAGTGAAGTAAATAAAAAGGCCAGTATTACATTTGTTTCTTCTCTACTGTGGAAAGGTGTAGACATTTTCATTTGTTCTAAATGGTTGATATGGTTGTTTTAAGTCGGTTAAACATGTGTCCCCCTTTCTACTTGTGGCCCTCAGGTAATTCTGAACGTTTCTTTTCTCCCTGGAAAGCATTCCAGTTGCTATAATACATTATATGGTGACACTAATTTTAAGCCATTACTATCACTGGCGACATGGTGACATCAAAATGTGAAGCAGAGATAGGTCTGTTTCTCACAGCCACACCAAAAAAAAGGAAAGAAAGAAAAAAAGGAGAGACGAAAAGGGAGAGCAAGAGCGAGTATGAGTGAGAGAGAAAAGCAAGTAGGAAGAGAGAAAGAAAATCTGGAAAAGCAGATTTTTTTGTTTCTAAATGATAATGGCTTTTGAGAGAAAACTCTGACCAATTTCAAAAGTTCATCCACGGTGATGTTTAGTTATTTAGCTACTGTGGGGTATGTTAAATAATACTTGTTTTTATACCCTACTAGCCATTTCATCAATATTCTGAAAATATTTGAGTTCCAGATTATACCCTGTTTTAATTCTGTAATATACTAACTGTTAGTGTCTTGTTCCTATTTCTAATTATGTGTACTTGGGCTTTGTCCATTTGCTTCACAATTACGTAAACTGAGAGGAATGGACTGGCAGTTTGGGGTTGGCAGATACAAACTATTACATTCAGAATGGATAAACAACAAGGTCCTACTACATAGCACAGGGAACTAATGTCCAATCTGCTGTGATAAATCACAACAGAAAAGAATATTAAAAAATGTGTGTGTGTGTATATATATAAAATTTTGTAAACTAGAATATTGTCTTTATTAGTTGAGTTTATTTTCCTCTTCCTAACAATTCATACCTGTCTTTTATTAAGTATCTTTTTCTTTTTCCCTTAGGTTTATTCTGTTGCTCTTTTTCTTTGTCAATACCACACATATTTAGGGCTAAGATTTTTCTATGAGAACATTTTAATCATGTTCTGTAGTTACTTGAAAGTAGTCTGAAAGTTTTATTTTTCCTTAATTGTTCTAATGGAATGGAAAAAAAATGTAAAGTGAAAATATTTTGAAGGCTAATACACAGTAAATTCTTCCCTAACTATGAAGTTCTTCCTTTAAAATCAGAACCATGCAATTCATTGTCAGCAATTTGGAAAACACTTATGTGAAAGACACTAAGTTGATTATGTGGGAAGAACTAGACTTACAATATTTGGCCTTCAAAACTTTTTAAACTCATGTATCAAAGAAGAAAAATAACATACTTGATATGGTTAGAGATGATTATATCATGAGGCTCAGATTTTTATTAGTTCTTTAAGAGCGAGAGTGGGGTGTATGGCAAAACCATCATAGTACTGTAAAGTAATGATCCTCCGATTAAAATAAGCAACCTCCCCCTGCAAAAAAAACCAAACGTGGGGGCAGGTAGTGTGCTTAGCATATGTATCTTACTCACACCTGCCTTGAATATCACTGACTAAATGCACTCTCTCAACTTGACCAGCCACAGAAACAGGAAACTAGACTATCTTTTGCCATTTTATTATTCAGTCATTTCATGCTTCCCTGGGGAAAGGATTTAAAATGCAACTTTTTTTTTAAGAGTTAGAGAATTCAGAATTTGAGAGAATTTAACAAACATCAAGCAGAATGTTGGCTCATTTTCTTTTTAAAAAAAAATAATTAATTGATTTTAATTGGAGGCTAATTACAATAGTCTGGTCGTTTTTGCCATACATTGACATGAATCAGCCACAGGTGTACATGTGTCCCCCGTCAGAAAATGAAATCTCAATCCCCCTGTTAGAATTTGACTCAAGATGATATTTTATGATAAATACATCATACAAAACAGAGTATTCTTGTATGCATTCCATCAAAGAGAATCAGAGAATGCAAAAATTAGCATTGAAAAATCAGCATTTTCGTGTATCTGTTCTGAATTCACAACTTACAGGAGTAAAGTTGAGTTTAGAAGTTAAGGGATGTCACAGAATCACACACATTATGCTAAAGCTGGTACTAGAACCTACTTGGCTGCCTAAGCATATTTCAAATAAACTGATATTTATTACAAATGCATTCCATATTTGCTACAAGCAGAAATTATAAAAGAACCTGAAAATTATTAGCTGTTGCTTAAAGTACTTATACTCAAGAGAAGAAAACGGTTTCCTAGTTTCATTTTGATATGGCTTTGATCTTGTCTGTTTCTTTATTTGACAGTCTGTAAGTCAGGCACTCAGGCATCTGGGGTCTGAACTATCTTTTCAAAGAATACGTGAACTCTGTTATTAAAATAATAGTAATGTTCCCTCAATATTAGTAAAGATATAATATTCTGAAAAACAGAAACCACATAAATTACTTTCTGAATGGATGACATACCTGCTTCTGGCACTTCAACAGGCTCTGTATATGATGCAAACTCCTCCCTGACATCAGGACCATCTCCACCTTCACCCCCAGTCTTTGCCAAAGCCAATTGCTCGAGAGCAGCTTCCAGGCCAGAATCTTTAAAAAAAAAATGCATCAATTCAGCTGTAAAGCATACAATATAAACAAGGGAATGATGATATTCATTCCCTCGGTGTTATGAATTAAAAGCCTTAGGTTAGTATACTAAAAATGTGATGAATAAGAACCTCAGGAGCATTATTCTGGGAATGTTTTGCTGGAGAAAAAGGAAAGCAGAATTTTCCGAAAATGTTATTACCATTTTCCTTTTCCAGGGTTGTCCTCGGACAATTTAGTTGCCCGCCTCTCTGTCTTGAAACCAAGGGAAAATTTGAGCGACCACACTAGCCTGCAAACTATACTCGCCTCAGTTTTTTAGGAACTGTCTGAAGTCCTTTTCTAATGTTTCCTTTCCTCCTCTTACTGGTTATGTCTTAAGGCATGATGCACACATACACTTTACCTTCAGAGGCATCCTTCTCCTCCTCTTCATCACGATTCACTGGATCCTCTCCATGTACTTCCTCCTTTCCAGGTGTGATATCCTGAATCTCAGCTGGTGGTTCTCCTTGTTGAGGTTGCTCAACACTGGGCTGCTGGTCCTAGTAGAGTGTGCATGCAAATAAAAACTTTTGTTGTTAATACATCTAATAGCATAAATATACTTAAAACATAGATATATCTGATCATAAGCAAACCTAACAACATTTTCCCAACACAATTCTATGTACTTACTTTTAATACAATTACTCTTACCACAGAGAAGAGTTAGCACCCATAAGAGTTACCCAGAAAGACTTTGGAAGTTATTTAAATCTATGTTGGGATGGAAGCATGCAGGCTGTTGTTAATAATCAGGAGGAGGGAGTCACTGGGCACATTTCCAGGAAATTTAACAGTATAATCATCCAGGCAACGCCAGACTATAATATATCTGGATCAATGTTCCTTCCTAAGACAAATTCTCACCCTTTATCAGCATGGAAGACGTTTATCACTGCATCTGTACTACTTAACATTATTTTCTCAAAAATAAACTTGTGCTAATAGAAAACATCAAATGGCAAGGTACTCACAACCACAGGTTCATCCAGCTGGGAGGAATCTTGATCTATAGGTCCCAATGTTGATGCCACTTGCCCACTCATATTTCTCCCTGAAAGCAGAATATGGTGATTTAGAAAATGTATTTAAGAGTACAGCTATATTTGATCACTTTTATGACCATATGTTGACTTATTTTTTTTTTAATGTGAGAATACTTTCAAAAGAAAACTCTGGTAAGTATGAGTGTACATGCATTTCAATTACACCAAATACAGTCGCTTGCAAAGCCATTTGTGTCTTTGCGAAGCTGGCAGAGAAATCACCTGAAGGTACACAAGAAGGCTGAATGTTTGGGAGGACGTTTGATTTTACAACAGAATTCTCCATCATGAAGATATTTAGTGAAATGCTGCTAGGAATTTAAAAACTCAGGACTATTGCTCTTATCACACTCCTATTTACCAGACCTATTTTCCCCAACTCCTTTGGAATTCAGTTGGCACATGAAGAAAGGCTCAGTCTTTACAGCCTGACTATGGCGATTTTCTCAGTGTCTGGGGCTGAGGTGAGGCTGCATACAGAGCAACCGGTCCACTTCTCTCTCGGCACCTTACCACAAAACCCACAATACAGTCACAACCCCACGGCGGTCCGGTTTCTAGGCCTTTCCTTAATCGCCCACCCCGTCCCCTGCCCAGGTCCCAGTACCGGCCCCAGAGTCTGTGCTCTGTCGTCAGTTCCAGGGCCCCAATGAACCAGATATCTCAAATAGTACCCCCAAGTCTCCCCCCACCATCATCCTACCCCCTGCCCTCCTCTGCCCACTGCCCTTCCTCTCCCACCACCAGGGCAAGAACTATGGCGTCGCGACACTTGTGAGGAGAAAGATGACGACCTCAAAGGCCTTCGTCTTCAAAGGCCCCAAATCGCACTGCCCTACCCGCCCGAAACTCGCTGGCTCCCTCTCACACACACGCACGCTTAAACTCCAGACAGGACAGATCTGTGAACCTACCTGGTGAGTCTCAAGTAGTGAGAAAGAACCGGGACTGAATAAACAGACCCGGCTCAGGCCCAATGCTCCTCACAGAACGCTCAGGAAGGCGCATGCGCACCAAGGCGCATGCGCAGCAATGGATGCGCATGCACACACTGCGCATGCTCTCTGAGTTGGGCCTGTGCAGTGCCCGTTGCGGTTTTCCCGCCACTGAGGTAGACTCCTGGAACCGCAGGGTCTCTGGAGGATGAGAAAGGGGCTTGAAGACTATATTCTTTTCCTTCCACTACAGTCTTTCGTATGCATCCACAAACTGTGGTGATAGGTAGTCCCAGGTTACCCTTAGTGGAGAATGTGTCTCAGAAAGACAGTCATGACAGAAATAGATATTATGATTTTAATACCTAGTTTTACACATGCTCTGATGAACCATTTCCTTCAGTTGCTTCTGGGTTTTCCATTATACGCCCAATGGCTTTACTCACTTCCATGGAATAAGTACGTGAATAAATACCTCTGTTTCCACTTTTTGTTTGGCACATTGCACATTTAAATCTCTGAACTGGTAACTAGTTTCTCTGAATATACCTCTGATTCTTATACAGTATATTGTCCTTTTAGCATCGGACTTTACTTTCACCACCAGACACATCCACAGCTAGGTGTTGTTTACACTTTGGCTTACCTTTTCATTCCTTCTATAGCTATTTCTTCACTCTTCTCTAGTAGCACATTCTTCTTATTCTATTATAGCGGGAATTTTCGTACTTACTAGGAGTTTTAATTTTACCCAATTTTACCCAAGAGAAAGGAAAACATGTTCACACAAGGACCTTTACTCAAATATTCTACTCATGTACTCCTAATAGCCAAAACTAGAAACAGCCCAACTATTCAACAACTGGTATATAGATGAAAGAAAAACAAGAGTATACTCGTACAAAAGAACACTACACAGTCATTTGAAAAGGAACTACTAATGCATGTAACAGCAAGGATGCATCTCAGCTGTGCCAATGAGAGATGTCAGACACAGAAAGCTGTGTATTACATGACTTCATGTCAATGCATTTCTGGAAAAGCACAACTATAGGCAGAGAAATACATCTGTGGTTGCCAGCGTGTAGGAGTGGAGGAAGGAGTTTGAATGCAAATAGCCCAAGGGAGCATTTTCAAACCAATGGGACATTTTCTATGTTTTTATTCTGGTAGCATTTACACAATGGTATGCATAAGGCTGGGGTTATTGATATTTCTCCCAGCAATCTTGATTCCAGCTTGTGCTTCTTCCAGCCCAGCGTTTCTCATGAGGTACTCTGCATATAAGTTAAATAAGCAGGGTGACAATATACAGCCTTGACGTACTTCTTTTCCTATTTGGAACCAGTCTGTTGTTCCATGCCCAGTTCTAACTCTTGCTTCCTGACCTGTATGTAGGTTTCTCAAGGGGCAGATCAGGTGATCTGGTATTCCCATCTCTTTCAGAATTTTCCACAGTTTATAGTGATCCACACAGTCAAAGGCTTTGGCATAGTCAATAAAGCAGAAATAGATGTTTTTCTGGAAGTCTCTTAATGATCCAGCAGATGTTGGCAATTTGATCTCTGGTTCCTCTGCCTTTTTGAAAACCAGCATGAACATCTGGAAGTTCATGGTTCACATATTGCTGAAGCCTGGCTTTGGAGAATTTTGAGCATTACTTTACTAGTGTGTGAGATGAGTGCAATTGTGTGGTAGTTTGAGCATTCTTCGGAGAAGGCAATGGCACCCCACTCCAGTACTCTTGCCTGGAGAATCCCATGGACGGAGGAGCCTGGTAGGCTGCAGTCCATGGGGTCGCTAAAAGTCGGACACAACTGAGTGACTTCACTTCACTTTCATTTTGAGCATTCTTTGGCATTGCTTTTCTTTGGGATTGGAATGAAATCTGACCTTTTCCAGTCCTGTGGCCACTGCTGAGTCTTCCAAGTGTGCTGGCATATTGAGTGCAACACTTTCACAGCATCATCTTTCAGGATTTGAAATAGCTCAACTGGAATTCCATCACCTCCACTAGCTTTGTTCATAGTGATGCTTTCTAAGGCACACTTGACTTCACATTCCAGGATGTCCAGCTCTAGGTGAGTGATCACACCATCGTGATTATCTGGGTCGTGAAGATCTTTTTTGTAGAGTTCTTCTGCCCTTATGGCAGAAAGTGAAGAGGAACTAAAAAGCCTCTTGATGAAAGTGAAAGTGGGGGTGAAAAAGTTGGCTTAAAGCTCAACATTCAGAAAACGAAGATCATGGCATCTGGTCCCATCACTTCATGGGAAATAGATGGGGAAACAGTGGAAACAGTGTCAGACTTTATTTTGGGGGAGCTCCAAAATCACTGCAGATGGTGACTGCACCCATGAAATTAAGACGCTTACTCTTTGGAAGAAAAGTTATGACCAAGCTAGATAGCATATTATAAAGCAGAGACATTACTTTGCCAAAAAACGTCCGTCTAGTCAAGGCTATGGTTTTTCCAGTGGTCATGTATGGATGTGAAATTTGGACTGTGAAGAAGGCTGAGTGCCAAAGAATTGATGCTTTTGAAGTGTAGTGTTGGAGAAGACTCTTGAGAGTCCCTTGGACTGCAAGGAGATCCAACCAGTCCATTCTGAAGGACATCAGCCCTGGGATTTCTTTGGAAGGAATGATGCTGAAGCTGAAACTCCAGTACTTTGGCCACCTCATGCGAAGAGGTGACACATTGGAAAAGACCCTGATGCTGGGAGGGATTTGGGGCAGGAGAAGGGGACGACAGAGGGTGAGATGGCTGGATGGCATCACTGACTCGATGGACGTGAGTCTCAGTGAACTCCAGGAGTTGGTGATGCACAGGGAGGCCTGGCATGCTGCGATTCATGGGGTCGCAAAGAGTCGGACACGACTGAGCGACTGAACTGAACTGATGCATATGTCAAAACTTGACAAACGGTAATGTTTAAAACTTTGACTTCATTGTATATAAATTATATCTCAATACTTCTCACTTTTTTAAAAAGGAAAAGGATCTTTTAAGTACGTAAATACTGGTTATTGTATCCATCTAGACCTTGAGCTCATAAACCTAAAACTCTTATTTGGAATTCTTCCCAGACCTGGCCAACTTCCAGGATTCCCCATGACACCTTTGTACCCTTATGACAGGACACAGAAACTTGGTCTTAACCAGGTTTAAAATCCCCTCTCCTTCACCTCAAGTCAATATTCTTGCTGAGTTCTGTCCATTTTACTTCGAAAATGTCTAATGTATCTACTTTTTCCCATGTCCACCACACCTGCTCTAGTCCAAAGCCCCCCTCCATTTAAATGTCAACCCCCTTCTATTGGGTCTCTCACATCCATTCAGGGTGCCTGTCTCCCACTCACCGCCCTCTCCCTCCCTCTCTTACAGCTGCAGAACTGTTTATGACTTTCTAGATAAAGGCTACTGTCCTACACAAGAACTTGAAGGTATGGTCTAGCCGTTGCACAGCTTGCTAACAACATGGAAAGTAGAGAATCTTCTTCTTGTCTCTCTTATTGGGATTCATTCATACCCTCCAATTTCTCAAGCTTAGATTGTCCCATATTTCTGAAGCCTCCGGTTAGTAGACTCCTTCAAGCTAGGCTTCAACAGTATATGGAATGAGAACTTCCAGATATACAAGCTGGTTTTGAAGAGGCACAGAAACAAGAGATCAAATTGCAACCTTCGTTAGATCATGGGGAAAGCAAGGGAATTCCAGAAACACATCTACTTCTGCTTCATTGACTAGACTACCTCAAGGCCTCTGACTGTGTGGATCACAACAAACTGTGGAAAATTCTTAGAGATGGGAGTAACAGACTAGCTGACCTGTCTCCTAAGAAACCTGTATGAGGCTTAAGAAGCAACAGTTAGAATAAAACATGGAACAATGGGCTGGTTGAAAATTGGGAAAGGAGTAAGACAAGGTTGTACAGTGTCACTCTGCTTATTCAACTTACACGCAGAGCACATCATGGGAAATCCTGGGCTGGATGACTCACAAGCTGGAATCAAGGTTGCTGGCAGAAATATCAAGAAGCTCAGATATGCAGATCATACCACTTTAATGGCAGGAACTGAAAAGGAACTTAAGAACCTCTTGATGACTGTGAAAGAGGAGAGTGAAAAGGCTGGCTTAAAACTTAACATTCAAAAATATAAGATTATGGCATCCAGTCCTATCATTTCACGGAAAACAGAAGGGGGGAAGTGGATGCACAGAGAGATTTAATTTTGGAGGCTCCAAAATCACCGTGGATGGCGATTGCTGCCATAAAATTAAGACACTTGATCCTTGGAAGAACAGCTATGACAAAACTAGTATGCATGCATGCCCATTGCTTCAGTCGTGTCTGACTCTTTATGACCCCATGGACGGTAGCCTGCCAGGTGCCGCTGTCCATGGGATTCTCCAGGTGAGAATACTTTAATGGATTGCCATGCCCTCCTCCCACTGGGCATGGCAGAGCATCTTCCCAACCCAGGGGTGAAACCCATGACTCATGCATCCCATGCATTGCAGGGAGATTCTTTTTTTTTTTTTTTTTGCCACTTTATTTATTTTTTAATTGAAGGATAATTGATTTACAGAATTTTGTTGTTTTCTGTCAAACATGAACAAGAATCAGCCATAGGTACACCCGTGCAGGCGAATTCTTTACCAATGAGCCACCAAGGAAGCCCATGTCAAACCTAGACAGCATAGTATAAAGCAGAGACATCACTTTGCTGACAAAGGTCCATATAGTCAAAACTATGGCTTTTTCAGTAGTCATGTACAGATGTGTGACTTCGATCATTAAGAAGGCTGAGTGACAAAGAATTGACGCTTTCGGTTTGTGGTGCTGGAGAAGACACTTGAGAATTCCTCGGACAGCAAAGATATCAAAACAGCCGATCCTAAAGGAAACCAACTGAATATTCACTGGCAGGACCGATGCTGAAGCTGAAGCTCCAATACTTTGGCCACCTGATGGTAAGAGCTGACTCACAGGAAAAGACCCTGATGCTGGTGATCAGGATGGGAAGCGTAAAGCAGGTTATGCCCTGGTGACTGCTGAACAGGTTTTAGAAGCAAAATCTCTCCCCCAGGGAACCAGTTAGTGGAACTTGTGGTTCTGACCCGAGCTCTAGAGTTAAGCAAATGGCAGTGAGCAAATATCTTCACTGATTATAAGTATGCTTATTTGACTTTACACGCTCATGCTGCAATATGGAAAGAAAAACAGTTTAAAAGGGCAACAGGAGAACCTATTAAGCATTTCAGAGAGATCCAGAGACTTTTAACGACTATATATTGTCCTAAAGAAGTATCTGTAATGCACTGCAAAGGGTACAGCAGGGATGGGAGTAAAGTAGCTGAAGGTAATCAGCTGGTTGACTTTCAAGCCAGAAAAGCAGCACTTTAAGAATCCCCTTCACTGCAGATGCTTTTGATCTGGACAGGTCCTGTGGAACAGGAAAACCCACAATATACTGGGGAAGAATTAGAAAGATATGAGAAAAGAGGAGCAAAGATTACTGATAAAGGATGGCTACAGTCCGAGAGTTTACACCCGAGTTTTCGTTTAGGTGTAGAGAGTACTTCAGGTCAGTTCAGTTCAGTTCAGTTCAGTCGCTCAGTCGTGTCCGACTCTTTGCGACACCACGAGTCGCAGCACGCCAGGCCTCCCTGTCCATCACCAACTCCCAGAGTTCACCCAGACTCATGTCCATCGAGTCAGTGATGCCATTCAGCCATCTCATCCTCTGCCTTCCCCTTCTCCTCCTGCCCCTAATCCCTCCCAGCATCAGAGTCTTTTCCAATGAGTCAACTCTTTGCATGAGGTGGCCAAAGTACTGGAGTTTCAGCTTCAGCATCATTCCCTCCAAAGAAATCCCAGGGCTGATCTCCTTCAGAATGGACTGGTTGGATCTCCTTGCAGTCCAAGGGACTCTCAAGAATCTTCTCCAACACCACAGTTCAAAAGCATCAATTCTTTGGCACAGGGAAACGCAAAGGTAAGGTGGTGGTGGTTGTTCGTTTTCAATTGCTTGGTGTGTACCACTCTTTTCACGAGACCTCCATGGACTGTAGCACCCTAGGCTCCTGTGTCCTCCACTATCTGCCATAGTTTGTTCAAATTCATGTCCGTTGAGTCAGTGATGCTAAGCATCTCATCCTCTACTTCCCCCTTCTCCATTTGCTTTCAATCCTTCCCAGTGAAAGGTTGTTGCTGAACCATGAAAGACACTGGGATTCTTGGCCTCTGGAGGAGAAGACTTCATTCCAGGGCCAGAGACAAGCCTTGATCGCTCAGAGCAGAAATAGATGCTTTTCTGGAACTCTCTTGCTTTTTTGGTGATCCAGCAGATGTTGGCAATTTGATCTCTGGTTCCTCTGCCTTTTCTAAAACCAGCTTGAACATCTGGAAGTTCACGGTTCACGTTTTGCTGAAAGCCGGGCTTGGAGAATTTTGAGCAGTACTTTACTAGCCTGTGAGATGAGTGCAATTGTGAGGTAGTTTGAGCATTCTTTGGCATTGCCTTTCTTTGGGATTGGAATGAAAACTGACCTTTTCCAGTCCTGTGGCCACTGCTGAGTTTTCCAAATTTGCTGGCATAGTGAGTGCAGCACTTTCACAGCATCATCTTTCAGGATTTGGAATAGCTCAACTGGAATTCCATCACCTCCACTAGCTTTGTTCATAGTGATGCTTTCTAAGGCCCACTTGACTTCACATTCCAGGATGTCTGGCTCTAGGTCAGTGATCACACCATCGTGATTATCTGGGTCATGAAGATCTTTTTTGTACAGTTCTTCTGTGTATTCTTGCCATCTCTTCTTAATATCTTCTGCTTCTGTTAGGTCCATACCATTTCTGTCCTTTATCGAGCCCATCTTAGCATGAAATGTTCCTTTGGTATCTCTGATTTTCTTGAAGAGATCCCTAGTCTTTCCCATTCTGTTGTTTTCCTCTATTTCTTTGCATTGATTGCTGAGGAAGGCTTTCTTATCTCTTCTTGCTGTTCTTTGGAACTCTGCATTCAGATGTTTATATCTTTCCTTGTCTCCTTTGCTTTTCGCTTCTCTTCTTTTCACAGCTATTTGTAAGGCCTCCCCAGACAGCCATTTTGCTTTTCTGCATTTCTTTTCTATGGGGATGGTCTTGATCCCTGTCTCCTGTACAATGTCACGAACCTCATTCCATAGTTCATCAGGCACTCTATCAGATCTAGGCCCTTAAATCTATTTCTCACTTCCACTGTATAATCATAAGGGATTTGATTTAGGTCATACCTGAATGGTCTAGTGGTTTTCCCTACTTTCTTCAATTTCAGTCTGAATTTGGCAATAAGGAGTTCACGATCGGAGCCATAGTCAGCTCCTGGTCTTGTTTTTGCTGACTGTATAGAGCTTCTCCATCTTTGGCTGCAAAGAATATAATCAATCTGATTTCTGTGTGGACCATCTGGTGATGTCCATGTATAGAGTCTTCTCTTGTGTTGTTGGAAGAGGTGTTTGCTATGACCAGTGAATTTTCTTGGCAAAAGTTTATTAGTCTTTGCCCTGCTTCATTCCCTATTCCAAGGCCAAATTTGCCTGTTACTCCAGGTGTTTCTTGACTTCCTACTTTTGCATTCCACTCCCGTATAATGAAAAGGACATCTTTTTGGGGTGTTAGTTCTAAAAGGTCTAGTAGGTCTTCATAGAGCCATTCAACTTCAGCTTCTACAGCGTTACTGGTTGGGGCATAGACTTGGATTACTGTGATATTGAATGGTTTGCCTTGGAAACGAACAGAGATGATTCTGTCGTTTTTGAGATTGCATCCAAGTACTGCATTTCAGACTCTTTTGTTGACCATGATGGCCACTCCATTTCTTCTAAGGGATTCCTGCCCGCAGTAGTAGACATAATGGTCATCTGAGTTAAATTCACCCATTCCAGTCCATTTCAGTTCACTGATTCCTAGAATGTCGACATTCACTCTTGCCATCTCTTGTTTGACCACTTCCAATTTGCCTTGATTCATGGACCTGACATTCCAGGTTCCTATGCAATATTGCTCTTTACAGCATCGGACCTTTCTTCTATCATCAGTCACATCCACAGCTGGGTATTCTTTTTGCTTTGGCTTCATCCCTTCATTCTTTATGGAGTTATTTCTCCATTGATCTCCAGTACCATATTGGGCACCTACTGACCTGGGGAGTTTCTCTTTCAGTATCCTATCATTTTGCCTTTTCATACTGTTCATGGGGTTCTCAAGGCAACAATACTGAAGTGGTTTGCCATTCCCTTCTCCAGTGGACCACATTCTGTCAGATCTCTCCACCATGACCCGCCCATCTTGGGTTGCCCCACGGGCATGGCTTAGTTTCATTGAGTTAGACAAGGCTGTGGTCCTAGTGTGATTAGATTGACTAGTTTTCTGTGAGTATGCTTTCAGTGTGTTTGCCCTCTGATGCCCTCTTGCAACACCTACTGTTTTACTTGGGTTTCTCTTACCTTGGGCGTTGGGTATCTCTTCACGGCTGCTCCAGCAAAGCGCAGCCATTGCTCCTTACCTTGGATGAGGGGTATCTCCTCATCGCCGCCCTTCCTGACCTTCAACGTGGGATAGCTCCTCTAGGCCTTCCTGCGAACGCACAGCCAGGGCTCCTTGGACGTGGGGTTGGTCCTCCCAGCCACTGCCCCTGGCCTCGGGCGTGGGGTATCTCCTCCCGGCCGCGGCCCCTGACCTCGGACGCGGGGTAACTAACTCCTCTCATCGCTGCCCCTGACCTCGGACGTGGGGTAACTCCTCTCGTCGCAGCCCCTGACCTCGGACACTGGGTATCTCCTCTCGCCTGCCCCGCCTGACCTCTGACGCGGGGTAGCTCCTCTCGGCCGTTCCTGTGCCGCCGCAGTCTGGTACTCTTGGCCACTGCCCCTGACCTCGGACGTGGGGTAACTCCTCTTGGCCGCCGCCCTTCGGGCATGGGGTCCTCCCGGCTTCTGCCCCTGACCTCACACGTCGGGTGGCGCTTTAGCGCGCCCGTCGCAGCCGCCTGCACTGCGACGGGGCGTATGACAACAAAGTACCTTTACACTGCGTCAGGCATCGACCAGAGTTCCTAGCGGAGGCACTCATGGCACCACTGGGTCCATCCCCATTCGCTCCACTCCGTCTTCCCGCTGCATTTGAGTCCGAGTGGACACCGGTATTAAGCTGCAACTGTCTTTGTCTCGTTTCCAATTCCACCCCTTCGTTTCTACATGGTTACATCCAAGGGGGGATGGCTACGGAGCGAGATGGGCTGCCAGTATGGGGAATGGCCTCACGGAAGCGTTCTGGGCATTGATTGGCCACTGCGTGATTGCCGGAATTAGCTCTTCCAGGGCGCGAATAGGCGCCAGAAGTCCCGTGACTTCTACCCTGCTTCCTCTCCTGCCCAGTTCCAATTGGCTGGAAGGCTTTTACAGGAACTGGGATCGCAGAGCTGGAACTGAGGGCGAGAGGCGTGTTGCCCTGCGCGGCTTTTTAGAACATAAAATTTTTCTGCGAGTTTTATTGCTTTTTCCGAAGGGGTCGAATAGCTGCCCTAGTTAGTGGCGAGGTTTGGCGCAGTCGCTGGCTGTGCGTGGTGACGGCGTTTCAGTCTTGTTTAGCTCTCGCTCAGTCTGGATCGTGTGGCAGTGCACGGTTATTCGCACAAATGCATGCAATTCCTGTCCAGGGAGAGGTCTCTGAATTTGCTTTCTTTCCCTGGAGAGTCACCTGTGTCAGGGATCCTGGGCTTGTGTATCGCTACGTGTGACAACACAGGTGCTGTTTGGGTACATTTGATCTCCTTGGGCAGAGTTGTGAGTGGTGGGATATTTGATCTGAGCGGATTTTGTGAGCCATATAGTACAGAGCCCCTAGGATGCGTGTCCCTGTATTCCGGGCCATGCACTTTTGGAGCTTTCTGGCATCTCAGTCCCTGGGTGTGAGATCTCTGTGTAGGCGTGTGCACCTGAGATTGTGAGAGCTCTGAGATTTTGATTCTGGGCCCTAAGTTGTGACGTCTCTGAGCTGCTTTAAGGATGGGTTGGTGTAAAGGTATAAACTCTCAGCTGCTTGGGGATCTGTGCACAGGGTGCAGGGTTTCCATTTGTCTGGGGACTTTATCTAAAGGTTATATGATGTTCTTGAGTTATTAAAAGTTCTGTCTTTCTGTTTAGGGCTTTTGTACTAGATTGGTAAGTGTCAAGTGGTTTGGGAGTCAGTCTCCATGATGTGAAGTATCTGTGCAGTTTTCATTTGTTTCTGTCTGGAAGACTTTGGTCTGTTTGGAGGGTCTTTGTCACAGTGTGTATGGTTATGGTCTCAGTTGTATTTGAGGGTCTGAGACGAGTTGTGCACTCTCTGTGCAGAGATTCAGTGAGCTCTTTTTGGTGTCTCTGGGTATCTATCTGAGCTACTTGGAGTCTTTGTGTCAGAAATAAAACCTCTTATGTTCTTGGTTGTGAGGTCTCTGTCTGGGAACTGAGGATTTGGAAGCTGGTAGACAGGATTCCGAGGCCTGGAACCTAACATGCTGACTGTGTGTTGTTGAGCATATCAGTTGTCTCCTGGAATCTCAGTATGTATCGTAATTAATACAGTGGGGCCAGTGCACGTCTTGCAGGGTATCTGTGCATGTTAGTGATGTGTGCAAAGGGCCTGGCTTCAGACTATCCTTCAGCAAATGTTTTCTGAGCACCTGCCATATACCTGAGCACTATTGGAGGAGTTTGGGACAGGACAGAACTGACCAAGTCTCCTTTCATAGACTTAAGTAAAGTGAAGTCACTCAGTCAGGTCCGATTCTTTGCAACCCCATGGACTGTAGCCTACCAGGCTCCTCTGTATATGGGATTTTCCAGGCAATAGTACTGGAGTGGATTGCCATGTCCTTGTCCAGCGAATCTTCCTGACCCAGGGATCGAACCCAGGTCTCCTGCATTGTAGACAGACACTTTACCATCTGAGCCACCAGGGAAGTCCTTTCATAGATTCTGTGGTCAGTAAATAAATCAAGGGTGGCAGGCACTATGAAGAAAGATAATGCTAGATCAGGGGAAAGGGTATATGTAGGTATTATATTATTTTATTCAAGGTAATGAGGGAAAGTCTCCCTGAAAGATGGCAAGTAAACAGAGATCTGGAGGAGGTGAGGGAGCAGGCCATGGGGTTATCTAAGGGAAGAGCATTCCAGGCAGAAGGAACAAGAAATGCAACTGTCCTGGCATGGAAATCTACTTGGCGTGCTCCTGAATGTCAAGCAGTCCTGTGATGCACTGGGTTTGGCATGTAGCAGTCATTGAAAGGGGTCTGGTTCCTGCTGTCTCTGGTTCTCCCACAATTTGTGATCATCTGCATTTCACAGATGAAGGACTGAAGGCTCCAGTATGTACCCTGCACCTTCTCTCCTACATATCTCTGAAATTAGGCATGAAGCCTTCTGGTCCATCATGAGAGAGAGCGAGAGTTTGAGTGTCCCAGCTACAGGGATGTCACGCTGAATGTCAGCCAAGCAGCAGAGATCAGTTATAATGTGGGAATCATGCCTCGTAACATTGGTACTCTTGATGGAGGGGAGGACATAAGAAAAAAAAGGAACTGGGGCAAAGGACAGAGGCAGGAAGGGAAGTTGAAAGACAATGATGGGAAAAAACAAAACAAAACAAAACACGGCTGGCTTCATCACATTGCTTGGGTTTGGCCCAGTTCACGTTGATTGGCTGACTGTATTAGGACATATTCACCTTTTCCTGTCCCTACCCTTTCTTTCCCTTCCCTTTTTTGTGCCTGAGCAAGTCAGTCCTAAAGCCATTAGGTGTTGCCAGGCAAGGCATGTGTATGTGTAAAGGGGCATCCCTGCCTGGAGAGTCAGGGCCCAAGGTGGAAAGAAGGATATCCCTGGGGATTGGGTGGGAAGGAGGCTAACTGCTTCATGGATTCAAGCTTGAGTGAGGTGTGGAAGTCAAGGGCCAGGGATGGTTCTGCATAGATTGGGAGGAGGACCTTTTTGTGGAGGAAGGATCACTTATATGCACTGGCATTCATCAACTCGGCAAATACATAAGAATGCTGAGAGCCACGTCTGTCAATTTTGGAAAAGGGAATTTCCAATATGGGAAAGGAAGTAAACTAGAACAAATTCTGAGGAATTCTACTGGAATTAAAGGTCTCCATGCAAACTTCTTGTATTCGATAGGTGTGCATATATGGCTAGTCTGATATATAACTATCGATGTGTGTCTACGAGTTTGTGTGTGTGATTGTGTACACACATGTATTCCCAACTTACTGGAAACAGCAACATTCCAATGGCACTAATTACACCAGTCCCCAGATCCTAGCTTCTGAACACCTTTCTCCACTAAAGGATGGGGTTCCCAGGCTGAGGAAGGAAAGGATAAATGAGCCTGGTTCACCTTGTCATGTCAGTAATAAGGGAAAGCTCAAGAATGATGGGGAGATGTCAGAGGGACACAGAATATAGCGTGAAGGCCCTCCCACCAGAAACACTCAGGGCTCTCTTATTTTTTCCACCTTTTTTGAGGTATTATTGACATATAACCTGTAAGTTTAAGATGCCAATGTGATGATTTGGTACACACATATTTGGCAAAACCATTACCATGGCAGGGTTGGCACTCTATCCCCTCACATAATCCTTTTAAAAAATTGTTGAGGAAATAACATCTCGGATATACCCTCTTAGCTTTCACTGTATTACACAGTTTTGTTAATTATACTCACCATGCTATACATTGGATCCACGTAACTTATTCATCTCATACCTGTAAGTTTGTACCCTGTATTCAACATTTTCCCCAGGGCCTGGAAACCACCATTCTAAACTCTTATTTCTGTAAGTTTGACTTTTTTAGATTCTGCGTATAAGTGAGAACATACAATATATGTCTTTCTCTCTTTCACCTTTTTCACTTAGCATAAAGACTTTGAAGT
Organism: Bubalus kerabau; assembly: GCF_029407905.1. Classification (NCBI taxonomy): domain Eukaryota; kingdom Metazoa; phylum Chordata; class Mammalia; order Artiodactyla; family Bovidae; genus Bubalus; species Bubalus kerabau. The sequence goes on from NC_073647.1 coordinate 107,080,893, forward strand.
CCATTCATGTTGTTGCAAAAGGCATAATTTTCTTCTTTGTGACTGAATAATATTCCATTGTATATATCACCATATTGCCTCTTTTAAAATTAGTTTATTTTAATTGGAGGGTAATTAGTTTACAATATTTTGATGTTTTTGTCATATATCAACATGAATCGGCCATAGGGATTCACGTGTCCCCTCATCCTGAACCCCCCTCCCACCTCCCTCCCTACCCTATCCCTTGGGGTTGTCCCAGAGTACCGGCTTTGGGTGCCCTGCGTCATGCATGGAACTGGTCATCTATTTTACATATGGTACTGTACATGTTTCAATGCTATGCTCTCAAATCATCCCACCCATTCCTCCCACTGAGTCCCAGAGTCTGTTCTTTACGTCTATATCTCCTTTGCTGCCCTGCATGTAGGGTTATTGGTACCGTCTTTCTAAATTCCATATATATGTGTTAATATACAGCATTCGTCTTTCTCTTTCTGACTTACTTCACTCTGTATAATAGGCTCCAGGTTCATCCACCTCATTAGAACTGACTCAAGTGTGTTCCTTTTTATACTTGAGTAATATGCCATTGTATATGTACCACAACTTCCTTATCCGTTCATCTGCTAATGGACATCCAGGTTGCTTCCATGTCCTAGCTATTGTAAACAGTGCTGCAGTGAACGTTGGGGTACATGTGTCTGTTTCACTTCTGGTTTCCTCGGGGTGTCTGCTGGGTCACATGGCAGTTCCATTCCCAGTTTTTAAAGGAATCCCACACTGTTCTCCTCAGTGGCTATAGCAGTTTGCATTCCCATCAACTGAGTGAGAGCGTTCCCCTTCCTCCACACCCTATCCAGCATTTGTTGTTTGTAGACTTTTTGATGGTGGCCGTTCTGACCGGTGTCACCACGTTTTCTATATCCATTCACTCTTCATAGACACTTAGCTGCTTACAACTTTTGGTTGAAGGTGCAAAGTAAATTTCAGGTTAGTGTTAATCCTCCAACATTGTTTTTCACAATCATTTGGCTATTCTAGTTCATTTGCCTTACCACAGAAATTTTATCATCAGTTAGTCTATATGTACAAAAAAGTCCTGCTGGAATTTCTGACTGGAATTGTATGAAATTGATGGATCTGCATGGGGACTACTGACATCCTAATTATATTGAATTTCTCAACCCGTGAACACACCGTGTGCCCCCATTTTGTTAGGTCTTATTTAAGGAACCACGTTGCACTGCCTTTTCTGCCATTGTTTTATCAAGTCTAATTCTCGTATATCAAATTCTGAAGATCTGAATCTGATGAAGATATGAAAATATTAGGAGTCAGACTTTCATCAGTAATGCCTCATTTCTTGTGTAGTTTTAGCATTGCCCGTATATTGTGTTTCTTACCTTTTCTGCTAATATTCATGATTGTTTAATCCAAGGGTGATGGTATGGGTATTTTCTGGGGTAAATCGTGAGGAGATGTTCAGCTGTGTTTTGGGATGGAGAGTCTGAGGACAGGGGCACAGGGGAGAGAGAGCAGAGTAGGGGCGGGGGAGGTGAAAGCGTGGGGGCAGGGACAGGGGGCTACTAGTACAAGCGGAAACAGAAGTGAAGACACAAGAAGAAGAGCTCCCCTCTGGACCGTGCTTAGCTCTCCGTACATATACGCGTAATGAAGTCTTTGAGCGCTCATAGCAACACTGTGAGGTAAGCATTTTTAGTGCTATCATCCCTTTCGGCAGCTGAGGAGCAGAGACACATAGACGTTAATGGGTGAGTGAATCTGCACAAAGTCACCTAGCTGGCAAGAGCAGAGTCAGATTGGTGCCCAGGCCAGACAGAAACAGCCAGGTGTGGTATCTGACCCCCAATCTGGAATACAGTGCAGTGTCTGGTGTAGTCTGGATCAAAAGGCAGATCAACCTGTCCATCTGCATGAAACATTACTATGGATCTGTGTATGGATAGAACACAGTTTCTCCTAGGTGCCTGAAAGGCCATGGGGTGTCATGTCAACATGCACACGTCACAGAGAACAGTTCCTGGTCCATACCGAGGTCCAAACTGCGTTTCCTCTGACCAACACTAGAGGAGCACCCTCATCATCGTGGAAAGTAGCATAACCATCGTGATAAACAGATAGAACCACAGATACAATATCATGAAGACATTACCTCCCCCATCTCGTAATTTTCTTAAATGCAGAGAACAAAACCTGGAAGGCAATAGACCACATACTAAGTTTTTTTCTCTTAAGGGTGACATACTAGATAATTTGCAAGTAACATTTTATTAGTATTTTAATGTGTTGTATCTTCATTGTTACATAGGCAGTTTTTCTATTATAATTGAAAAATGGACTTTCTGAAGACTCATTCTCCTCAGGTATCTTGAGGTTTCAGCATAAAAAAGTTGTGTTGGTATCCCTACCAGGTGAAAACCCAATCGGCGCACTGAAGTCAGAAGTAATATCTTTGGTACAGTAGGTGGGGGGCTGTGGGGAGTAGAGAGGTCCTGATGGAGGGCTGGCTGAGCCTGCAAGCGTTGTGAAAAAGGTCACTGACGCTATAGGCCCCAACCAAACAACAGCTCACAGGTCCCAAGGAAGACACTGGTGTTCTATGCACGGAAATGTCTGTGTTAGGACTGTCAGACCTTTGCTCTTTTGGCTCCCATGATGCAGTGGGGCAGCTTGCGGTGCTTATAACACAGTCCTGCTTTGACCCAGGCTGTGGATGAGAGTCACAGCCTCCCCTGCAGCACCGCCCCCTTTGTGGGCGATCTGGAGCCCTTTTTGTGATGTCTGGGAGTCGACAGATTCCGAAGAGAAAGGAGAAAGAAGATACATAGCGCAGGGGGTACATGCACCCACCCTGTGCATGTGGTGCTAGAGATGTGCTAGAGATGCAGGTGCAGCTTGTTACAGGAACCCGTTGGGGATGAGCAGAGTTGGATTCGGTGACTCAGGAAGAAATGTGGAAGTGAATGTAAAGAGAGAAAACACGTTGAGGGGGTAAACAGCTCCAACTCCCAATTCTGTACCAGGGTAGGGTGCTCCATTACGGTTGTGAGAAGGCTCCCTGGTCTGAACTCTGGGAGGGAGTGATGAGTGGTCTAAGGACCCACCATCAACCCTAAGTAGAGGCGCTGAGAATGTGAAGACATTGAGTCTCAGCCTTTACCACTGACAGACACAGAAAGCTTCTTAGCCCTGCTGAGAGTGGGGCTGTGGCACCTTAGGGAAGCTCAAAGGTAGGGTGGTGGTGGCGGTGGTTCAGTCGCTCAGTCGTGTCTGACTATTAACGAGCCCATGGACTGCAGCACGCCAGGCTCCTCTGTCCCACACTATTTCCCTGAGTGTGATCAAATTAATGTCCATTGTGTTGGTGATGCTATCTAACCATCTCACCCTCTGTCTCCCCCTTCTCCTCCTGCCTTCAATCTTTTCCAGCATTAGGGTGTTTTCCAATGAGTCAGCTATTTGCATCAGGTGGCCAAAGTATTGCAGCTTCAGCATCAGTCCTTCCAGTCAGTATTCAGAGTATTCAGTATTCATTTCCTTTAGGATTGGCCGGGTTGTTCTTACGGTCCGAGGGATTCTAAAGGGTCATCTCTCTAGCACCACAATTCGAAAGCATCACTCAGCCTTCTTAATGATCCAACTCACACATCTGTACACGACTACTGGAAAAACCATAGTTTTGACTCTGCAGACCTTTGTCAGCAAAGTGATGTCTCAGCTTTTTAATATGCTGTCTAGGTTCGTCATGGGTTTCCCGGGGGCTCAGGGGTAGAGAATCTGTCTGCAATGCAGGGGAATTAGGACACCTGGGTTCAACCCCTGGGTCAGGAAGGTTCCCTGGAGGAGGGCATGGCAGCCCACTCCAGTATTCTCGCCTGGAGAACCCCCTGGACAGAGGAGCTTTGGTCCATGGGGTCGTAAAGAGTACACCGAGAGACATCACCTCCCAAACAGAATCTCTGGCCAATGGGCTGTCTCTCTAGCTTTACTCATCTCAAGTAAAATCTGTTCCCTGGCCTCAGAAGCCACGTCAGATGACGAAGGAAACTTGAGGCAGTGGTGATTTATGCAGCGATTTGGTGCGAGATCTGTATTCGTTTGGGCCAAGTGATTGCAGGGAATGAAATGGGGTAGGGTGATGAAGGCAATGAGATGATGAATTTATTGCCCCAGCCACCTCCGTGCCTCCCAGGTAGCCGACTTCAGTAGGGCTGGCTGGTGTCAATGCCTTGTGTATAGGCTCACTTGTAACAACATCCTGTGTGTGGTATGAGCAACTTGGTGGGCAAATCAGACAGCATGGCCAAATATTCCTTTCTCAGAGTGGATGGAGGGAGAAGAGAGAAAAGAATGATGAACCATGGGCTAGTTGGGAGTCACTTTCTAAATCTCAGTATTTTTTCACAAGGTGTGTGTGTGTGAATTCTTTTGTTTATCTGAGAACTGGCTGTCGAGGTGAGGAAATATCATCATGAAAGACTCCTTGTGACATGTGAAAAGAGGTTGGAAGTAAATTGGATTAAGGTCATTTTCCAAGTGTTTCACACCAAGTGTTTGTTTAAGGGGACAGCAGTGGCCTAAAGGAAGTGAACTAAGTGGTAGAAATACAGGATCAGTTACTGAAATGTGAAGAGACTCTTTCTGGGATGTGTGTTCATCCTAGCCTGTGGTCACAGGCAACTCATAAACTCATAGGATTTGAACCGTGTCTTCCTAATGTCTTTTGCTTTCTGCCCTGGAATGTGGTGGAGGCCTCAGTTCTGGTGACTAAAGTTCCTAGGTAACAGTTCTCTGAGAAAAGCAGCTGTCTAGAAAAGAGCAGTGCCTGGGAAGCTGATCTAAAATTTTAATAAAGCCTGTGATGTAATTTTTGTTAGCTTCACCCAAGATATGATCATTCAAAGGATATAGAGAGATGCACCTACTTCTGTATCTACCATTGGATTTTTCAAATGAACATACAGTAAGATTGGCCCGGTTTTCTTTCTTCTTATTTATTTATTCATTGTTGGCTGCACTGCGTCTTTGTTGCTGCACGAGGGCTTTCTCTAGTTGTGGAGAAGGAGGACTAGTCTCTAGTGGGGGTGCGTGCGCTTCTCATCTCAGAGACTCCTCTTGTTGCGGAGCATGGGCTCTAGGCTCGAGGGCTTCCGTAGTCGGAGCAGGTGGGTTCAGTAGTTGTGACACACAGTCTTCGTTGCCCTGCGGCACGTGGAATCTTCCTGGACTAGGGACCGAACGCCTGCCTGTTGCATTGGCAGGGCGCTTCTGTTTTATTTTTTTAATCATCAATTCATTTTAATTGGAGAATAATTACTATACGATATTGTGATGGGTTTTGCCATATATCAACACGAATCGGCTGCAGGTATACATATGTCCTCCCCTCCTGAACCCCCATCCCACCTCCCTCCCCACCCTATCCCTCTGGGTTATCCCGGAGCACCAGCTTTGGGTGCCCTGCTTCATGCATTGAACTTGCACTGGTCATCTGTTTTACATGTGGCAATGTATATGTTTCACTGCTATTCTCTCAAATCATCCCACCCTCGCCTTCTTTTGCCGAGTTGAAAAGTGTGTTCTGTACGTCTCTGTCTGCTTTGCTTCCCTGCATGTAGAATCGTTGCTACCTTCTTTCTAAATTCCATATATAGGCATTAATATAAGTATTTGTCTTTCTCTTTCTAACTTACTTCTGTCTGTAAAACAGGCTCCAGGTTCATCCACCTCATTAGCACTGATTCAAATGTGTTCCTTTTTATAGCTGAGTAATGTTCCATTGTGTATATGTACCACAACTTCCTTATCCATTCATCTGCCGATAGACATCTAGGTTCCTTCCCTGTCCGAGCTATTGTAAATAGTGCTGCTGTGAACATTGGGGTACATGTGTCTGTTTCACTTCTGGTTTCCTCGAGGTGTATGCCCAGCAGTGGGATTGCTGGGTCGTATGGCAGTTCTATTCCCAGTTTTTTAAGGACTCTCCACTCTCTTCTCCATAGTGGCTGTACCAGTTTGCATTCCCACCAACAGTGGAAGAAGTTTCCCTTTTCTCCACACCATCTCCAGCATTTATTGTTTGTAGACTTTTTGATGATGGCCATTCTGACTTGTGTGAGATGATACCTCATTGTGGTTTTGATTTGCAGTTTTCTAATAATGAGTGATGTTGAGCATCTCTTCATGTGTTTGGTAGCCATCTGTGTGTCTTTGGAGAAATGTCTGTTCAGGTCTCTTGTCCACTTTTTATGGGGTTGTTCGTTTTTCTGGTATTGAGCCGCATGAGCTGCTTGTATATTTTGGAGATTCATTCTTTGTCAGTTGTTTCATTTGCTATTATTTTCTCCCATTCTGAGGGCTGTCCATTCACCTTGCTTATAGTTTCCTTAATTGTGCAAAAGTATTTAAGTTAAATTTGGTCCCTTTTGTTTATTTGTGTTTTTATTTGCATTACTCTGGGAGGTGGGTCATAGAGGATCTTGCTGTGATTTATGTCAGAGCGTGTTCTTCCTATGGTTTCCTCTTAAGAGTTTTATAGTTTTTGGTCTTACATTTAGGTCTTTAATCCATTTTGAGTTTATTTTTGTGTATGGTGTTAGAAAGTCTTCCAGTTTCTTTCTTTTACACGTAGTTGAGCATTTTCCCCAGCACCACGTGTTGAAGAGACTTTGTTTATGCCATTGTATATTTGTGCCTCCTTTGTCAAAGATAACCTGTGCATAGGTGTGTGGATTTATCTCTGGGTTCTCTATTTTGTTCCATTAATCTATACTTCTGTCTTTGGGCCAGTACCATACTGTCTTGATGACTGTAGCTTTGTAGTATAGTCTGAAGTCAGGAAGGTTGATTCCTCCAGTTCCATTCTTCTTTCTCAAGATTGCTTTGGGTATTCGGAGTCTTTAGTGTTTCCATACAAACTATGAAATTATTTGTTCTAGTTCTGTAAAAAATACCTTTGGTAGTTTGATCGGGATTGTGATGAATCTATAGATTGCTTTGGGTAGTAGAGTCATTTTCACTGTACTGATTCTTCCAATCCAAGAACGTGGTCATTTCTCCATCCATTTGTGTCATTGTTGGTTACTTTCGTCAGTTTTTTTTTTTATACTCTGTATACAGGTCTTTTGTTTCCTTATGTAAATTTATTCCTAAGTATTTTATTCTTTTCATTGCAATGGAGAATGGGATTGTTTCCTTAATTACTCTTTCTGATTTTTCCTTATTAGTATATAGGAATGCAAGGGATTTCTGTATATTAATTTTATATGGCAGGCACATTCTGAACCACTGGACCACCATGGAATTCCTGGCCTGCTTGTCTTTGGACGTGCAGCTCTCTGAGCTGTGACACACGGAGAGATTCCAGTGATCACCACCACGACCAGGACACAGGCCACGTCCATCACCCTAAAAACGCCCAGGTGCTGCCCCTTTCTGGTTTCCCCTCCCACACCCCAACCGCTGGCACAAGGATCTGTCCTCCTTCACTACATTTTGTTCTTTGCAATTTTAAAATTCCTTATGTATTCTGAATAGAAGACCTTTCTCAGATCTGTGCTTCACAAACATCTTTCCCCTAATAACAAATAGCTTGCCTTTTCATTACAGGAGACATGAGTGATGAAATGTACTTTTCCTCCCCATACTCAGAGCCCGGTGATGTTTAGCCAGCAAGTGCTTGTAAGATTCTTCAGAAGTGCAAATGAATTCTGCTGTGTGTCAGTCTGTGCTCTCAGCTAGTCCCCAGAGCTGTATTTCTGCAGAAATCCACGAGTATTCTGCAGACAGAGGTGCTTGAGAACAGGTATATTTACTGGAGTCTGAACTTGTGATCTCATCAGAGAGCTTCAGAGCTCAGCCCATCTTGCAGGACTTGTCTCCCAAGGGAGCTTTTCTTCTTGAAACTCAGAGGCATGAATTTAGTCAGTGTGGGCACGTTTAGCAGGGCTAACATGGCATTTCAAGGTTGTTCATCCTTTACCAGGTATCAGACCACATTCAATATATTTCTTTCTGTCACTTTAGTTACCCCTCCTTCAAAGACCCATCATTTTGGAAGATTTCAATCCTAATTGATGAGGTGATAAACCAGAGGACAGGGAAGTTAGGGGGATTGCTCAGAGTCACATAGGCTGCCAGAGGAAAAGTGACCCACAGTCCTTGGCATCCTCCATTCAGAGCCCCTGCTCTTTATTTCTTCAGTAAAGTTGCCATGCGTGTGTGCATGCTAAGTCACATCAGCCATGTCCAACTCTTTGCGACCACATGACTGTAGCCCGCCAGGCTCCTCTGTCCATGGGATTCTCCAGGCAAGAATACTGGAGTGGGTTGCCATGCCCTACTCCAGGGGATCTTCCCGACTCAGGAGTCCAACCCACGCCTCCTGCAGCTCCAGCATTGCAGGAGGATGCTTTACCGCTGAGCCACTGGGGAGGCCCAAAGTTGACATATGATATTATATTTGTTTCAGGTGCACAACAGAGTGATTCCATATTGTTAAACATTATGAAATGAATTGCTAGGATAAGTTTGGTTACCATGTGTCACCACAGAGATTTCTTACAAGATTATTGACTATATTTCCTGTATGTACATTCCATTCCCATGACTTATTTTATAACTAGAAGTTTGTATCTCCTAATCCCTTCCCTGTTTCACACATCCCCCTACTCCCTCCTCCTCTGGTAACCACCAGTTTGTTCTCTGTGTCTCTGAATCTATTTCTGTCTTGTTTCCCGTGTTCTCTTATTTTATTTCTGAGGTTCCACATGTAAATAAAACGGTGTGGTATTTGTCTTTCTCTGTGTGCCTAGTTTTACTTGGCATAACACCCTCTAGGTCCATCCATGTTGTCGACAATGACAAGATTTCACTGTTTTTTTATATTGCTGAGTAATATTCCACTGTGTGTGGGTGTGTGTGTGTACCATTTCTTCCTTTTTGACTCATCTATCGATGGGCACTTAGGTTCCTTCCATATCTTGGCTCCCCTTGGCTGTAAATAACGCTTCAGTGAACAGAGGCACACATATATGTTTTGTGACTAGTGTTTCTTCTATTCTTAAGAAAAATACCGAGAAGTGGAACTGCTGGATCATATGGTAGTTCTTACTACCATGTACCCTCCATAAAGGCTGGGGTGAAGTAAGAAGACCCGGTGACTTCAGTGTCCGTCCACAGCTGGTGGCACACCAAGTCTGGATAAGGTGCGTCACTGATGCTAGCCACAGGGCACTGGGGCAGGGATGGTCATCCCCGCCTGGCACAAGGTCCCCAGTGTGGGATGTGATGGGCTCACTCCAGCAGCCAACCCAGGTCGATCGTGCCATCCACAGTCCCTCATTTAGCCAATCATGAAGGTTTTCACTGTATATGTTACATCCCCTCCATGCCGTGCCAGGCTGGCTATTGAGACGGGGAGGTGAGGAGGAATTGCATGGCCAGTACCTGCCCTTGAGAGTTGACTCATTGAGCAGAGAGGAGATCTGACACCCTTAGATGTGGTGGCGAGTGCGTCACTGAACCCCTGTGAGGCTACGTTGCTAGGAGATGAGAAGACTGACAAGGATCAGGGTAGATGAAGTGGACGTGGCGGGGGAGGGGACAGGGTACTCTGGGGCCTTGCTGTGCCAGTCCCAACTGCAGAATTACCCACGGCCTGCATGAGGGCGCCCGGAGGATGGATAGGTGGCTGTAAATGAGGATATCAGCAGTGCAACCCCCTCCCCACCTCAAAGTCTGTATCCCCAACCTGCCTATTGGGTGTTGGTGATCTGGAGGTCACTTTTGAGACAGCATACTCTCCCCAGTTGCAGAGTAGGAGTCAGAATCCTGTGATGTACAGAGATGTCCAGCACGTCAAATTCTAGACCAGAGACCTAGCCATAGGAACCAACAGGCCAGAGAATACTGGATGGGAGTTGCCTTAAAGGCAGTGGCCAAATAACAAATCCGAATGTACCTGTAGCAAGCAACGATATTGAACCGTTCATTTAAAGACCTTCCCACAGAGGGAAGTCCTGGGCCTCCTGGTTTCCTCAGTGAATTCTATCAAAAGTTTGAAGAAGAAATAGCACCCATCCTTCACAGATTCTTCCTGAATAGACAGGAGGGAGGAGGGAACATTTCCTAATTCATCCTATAAGCACACTATTACCCCATTACCAATGCCAGACTTGCCATCACCAGAAAGCTACAGATCCATATCTATCATGAATAGCGATGCATACACCCTCAACACAGTATCAGCAAACCAAATCGAGAAACATTTTGCCAAGGGCTGTGCGAGATCTTTCTTTGAGATTGGAATGAAAACTGACCTTTTCCAGTCCTGTGGCCACTGCTGAATTTTCCAAATTTGCTGTCATATTGAGTGCAGCACTTTCACAGCATCATCTTTCAGGATTTGGAATAGCTCAACTGGAATTCTATCACCTCCACTAGCTTTATTCGTAGTGATGCTTTCTAAGGCCCACTTGACTTCACATTCTAGGATGTCTGGCTCTAGGTCAGTGATGACACCATCGTGATTATCTGGGTCGTGAAGATCTTTTTTGTTCAGTTCTTCTGTGTATTCTTGCCATCTCTTCTTAATATCTTCTACTTCTGTTAGGTCCATGCCATTTCTGTCCTTTATCGAGCCCATCTTTGCATGAAATGTTCCTTTCGTATCTCTGATTTTCTTGAAGAGATCCCTAGTCATTCCCATTCTGTTGTTTTCCTCTATTTCTTACCATTGATCACTGAAGAATGCTTTCTTATCTCTTCTTGCTATTCTTTGGAACTCTGCATTCAGATGTTTATATCTTTCCTTTTCTCCTTTGCTTTTCGCTTCTCTTCTTTTCACAGCTATTTGTAAGGCCTTCCCAGACAGCCATTTTGCTTTTTTGCATTTCTTTTCTATGGGGATGGTCTTGATCCCTGTCTCCTGTACAGTGTCACGAACCTCATTCCATATTTCATCAGGCACTCTGTCTATCAAATCTAGGCCCTTAAATCTATTTCTCACTTCCACTGCATAATCATAAGGGATTTGATTTAGGTCATACCTGAATGGTCTAGTGGTTTTCCCTACTTTGTCCATTCTGAAGGAGATCAGCCCTGGGATTTCTTTGGAAGGAATGATGCTAAAGCTGAAACTCCAGTACTTTGGCCACCTCGTGCGAAGAGTTGACTCATTGGAAAAGACTCTGATGCTGCGAGGGATTGGGGGCAGGAGGAGAAGGGGACGACAGAGGATGAGATGGCTGGATGGCATCACTGACTCGATGGACGTGAGTTTGGGTGAACTCCGGGAGTTGGTGATGGACACAGAGGCCTGGCGTGCTGCGATTCATGCGGTTGCAAAGAGTCGGACACGACTGAGCGACTGATGTGATCTGTGCGAGATCTTTCCTAGGACTGCAGTATTGGACCAACACTCAACTTCAGTTATGGGAAACAGCGTATTGATATAATGAAGGACGGAAACCACCTGCCATCTTGACAGACAAAGAAAAAGCATTTGACACAGTTCAAGACCCGTTCATGACAAATAAGTAAATAACTAAATCAATAAACACCGTCAACCATCTCGGGATAGAAGGGGTCGTTGTTGCCAAGCTGAAGAACATCCCCGAGAAACATCCAGCTCTCGTCACATCACATCTAGTAGAGTCTGAGTGAATGCTTGCCTCTTGAGATACAGACCAAGATAGGAGGTTTGCTTCAACCACGTCTATTCCACACTGACTGAAGGGTCTAGCCTGTGCACCATGCAAAAGAAGAAATGAAATCATGGAGAAATGAGAAATGAAACCCATGTCCACGCAAATACTCGTCCTTACATGTCTTTCACGGCAGCACTGTTTGTAATCTCCAAATAGTGGAACAGCCTAAAAGTCTGTCAGCTAGAGAGTGTTAAACAGAGTATTCTGTAGCCATTCAGTGGAATAGCACAGATGGATGAAAAGTGATGAACTTCTGCTTTCTGCTGCCACATGGGTCAGCCTCCAAAGCACTGTGCTAAGTGAAAGAACCCAGACACAAAAGGCCACTTCCTGCAGGAGTCCGTTGATGTGAATGCCCACAAAGGGCAAATCTACAGAGACAGAAATTAGATGAGAGGATGCCTGAGCCTGCAGGTGCTGTTGGGGATCGACTGCTGATGGGTACACGGAACCTTTTAGTGGTGTTGGCAGTGTTGCACAACTGCACTGTGGAGGTGGCTGCACCACTGTGTGAAGTTACTAAAGACACTGCAGTGGAAGTGATGGGTGTAATTTGTGGTGTGTAACTATACCTCAGTAAAGCAGTTTAGGAAGGTAATGCAGATGTCCAAGTGAGACATGTGGGAAAAGATATGCCATTGCTTTTGTAACAAGGAGGAGTGCCCCTGCTCCTTCCACCTTCTGGGTCCGGCCTCCTCCACATGTGCAGGATGCTCCCTCCAGAGACACTCGCTGTGCACGTCAGGACAGAATCCCCAGTGAGCACACACATCTAGTTTGACTCTAGGAAACACGTCTTTGTTTACTCACAGGCGCCCGTTGTGTGACCACAAGTCAGTGGCCCTGGACAGGCTCCCAGAACCCACCCTGCATCTGAAATTCTACTTAGTTGTTTTCCCATCCTCAAATCACGTGGACCCAGCTTCCATTTCCCGGATTCAGTAACAGATCTCAGCCCTTAGCTCCAACCTCTGGTCACAGGAATACCTGTTAACCTGGTGTGAGGGCCCCTGCCTGACCTCAGCAATCTGGGAGGGATGCTCAGCAGAGCAGTAACCAGGACAACGGAACTCCATCCATCCTCTTTCTGCTGCCAGGACTGACGTGCATTCCCTCCCCTCCATCTGCCCAAGTGTCTGGTAAGGAAGGGGACTTGGGGGCATAACACACCACTGAGTCATTGAAATTGTTCTCAATATGGCTGTGAATAAATATGTCAAAATTTGTCTCAGAAGGGAAGACACATAATTAAAAATTTTTGTAACGTCTTTAGTAGCAAACATGGCTCTTCAGTTCAGGATTCTATTTAAAACCAGGAAGGGTGAAGCATCATGTGATTGTGCTTCTCAACCTAAACTATGCATCACTTCTCCCCTGGAGAGGCTTTAGGAGAGCCAATGCTGTCAGAATATCCCCAGAGAGTTTGAAGTAGTAGGTCTGGAATGTGGCCCTGACGTGAGCATTATCTGAAAAAGTTCTCTTATGAAAGCCGAGCTTGCAGCTGTGGAAACAGAACCCATGCTTACAGGAGGAAATCGAAGATCGAAAATTTGCGACTCCCTCTACAGCGAAAGCAGGTTTTCATCATGACCCGCTATGCTTGACTGCTGTCTTAGGCTGAGGAAAGGGACAACTTGCCCAAATTAATACTAGTTTGAAAACTGACCTTGTGCTTGCTCTGCTGCGTGTTCCTGAATCCAAAGTTTTACAGTTAAAACCCTGTTGTTGTTAGTGAAACTCAGTATATTTTAGTTCTTGTCAGGATCCCTCGTGTCTAGTTAGTTGAATACATTTCTAAAACACTGTGGAGATAACTTCATTTGAACAGATCAGAATAGTGCATCAAAAATTAAAGATGGCTGAGAATTGTAGCTGCTGATGTTGATGTAGCAGGATTGGCTGCCAGCATATCTGCAGCCTGTGCTCAGTTGCCGTTTTAACCTGTTTCCTGTGTTATCAAATTAACTCCCGCGCTCAGATGAAGACCAAATCGGAACAGGATGCTTATTGGGAAAAATACAGTTAAGCAATCCCTTTTTTGGCGCACACCCATGAAGACCCACCTCCCTAAACGTTCTTTAGGGATCTCTTCCAAATATTCTTTGGCACATTCCCCAGTGATGGGCTTGCACTGCTGTGTCCTGACTCATCGTCTTGTTAAAGACAGGGCTTTCAACCTCTCAGGTGCATTACAGTGCCCGGGTTCTCTCAGAGATCCAAAAGAGGGTGATGGCCCATGCTCAGAACACCTTCAGAGCGTGTCTGCAGGAACAGGGCCTCTCAGAGGAACCCATCCCCACCTGTGGCAACAGGAAGATCTCGAGTCAGCCTTTTCCAGAGCAGCTCCAGGGGAGTCATGGCACAGTGAAGATCACACCCAGCACCATGCCCTGGATTGTGGTTTAAGGAACTGGGTGGATGGCGGTGCCCATCCATGAGACACCCCAGGGAACATTGGCCTGGGGTTACTTGCAGGTCTGCAGGGCTTATGGGACAACTGAGTGCAGATGCCCCATATGTCTCGGCCTGTGCAGAATCTGGGGCCCAGCTGAGATCTCCTAGGTAGATTTAGTGATAGGAAAAGCCAAGAGCATACAGGGGGATACTGATGAAAACAAGTCAGATGGGTAAAAGCTCTGGGGGTGACATGGTCACCCAGGAACATGTGTGGAGTGGAAGAGCACAGGGCAGAGGTTGGAAACCAGAGGAAAGCAAAGCCCAAGATTTAGGAGGGGATCAAAGTAAGTGGACAGACAAGGAGACTTAGAAGTAATGGACTGAGAGGTATGGGGAAAGCCAGGGTGGGCTGCGGTCACAGACTCTGACCAAGGAAAAGTGGTTTTGAAAACGGAATCTGTCCGTGGCCAATAGAGCACTGGGTACTATGGTTGGCCCACGGAGCTCTTGGGAGACGTTAGCAAGGGGATGTTCTGTGGATGGGCACATGGCGGAGGAATTGAGAGGTAACCAGATAAGGATGGTCCTGGTGTCTATACTTTCAAGAAGCATGGCTTGAAAGGAACCAAAGATGCATGGTATTGGAAGTAGCGGGCTGTGTGCTCACAGGGTGTGCTCTCCTCTCCTGGTTCCCCCTGGTGATGCTGACCTGCAACACCCGTGGGTGGGGGTGATGAAACTTGCATTTTTGTCTCCCTCCTCTTGCTGTGGGCCCGGTCCTCCCCGGCTGACTGAGCTTCAGCCACCCTGCTGGCATGTACAGACCCCTCTGAATCTGGGTCTGATCGTCCGGGCCATACCCGGGCAGGGACGTCCACTCCTCAGCCTCAGCCGCAAGGTCCCCTAGACCATTGCCTGCTTAGGCTTCGTCTGGATTCAGTCCTTTTCCACATTTCTCCCTCGGGTGTTGCAGAGCCCTCCCTTGGATTTCACCTGCACTGCAGCAGGAACCAAGATCAGCTCCAGAAAATGAAATTCCTAAACTGCAGCCACCCTTCTGCCCAAAGCCTCCGTTGAGTCATTGTACAGTGTGCCCCCTGTGAGTCCCAAGTGTGAATGGGGTGGAACCCTCCTTTCCCTGGTGTTCCTCTTCATTTCTTGTCACACCTCCCTTGTTTGAGCTCTCTCACCTCTGCCTGCCACTGCCTCTGTGGGCCATTCCCACGCAGTGACTGGGACGCTCTTTCCTTTGGCTTGTCTTTCATTTGACCCAAGACTTCCCATACAATATCCAGGTGTAGAATATGTACCTTGTCGAGTACATCTAGGAGACGCTGTTGTCACATAAGCCCCATGCCCCGGAACTATAAAAAAAACAGAGGGATAAAGAACACAAGAGTCAAATATGCCAAAGGTACCTGAGATGTTGGCTAAGATGAGCACTGAAGAGTGTCTGTGGGATCAGGAAGTATGGATATTAATGATGGACATGACGAGGCCAGTTACAGTGGAGTGACTGGGACAAAAGCTCCGTGGAAGGGGGCTGAGGAGAGAATATCTCAGCAGAATCTGAAGCAGTTTTACTTTGAAGGGCAACCGGTAATGTGCCAGTAGCTGCAGAATAGGGTGGTGGAAGACGGTGGGTTTCCCCCTGTGCTGTGGAATGCTCCGATGTAGAGGGAGCAGCTGCCGGTTCAGGAGAGAGCAATGATAACTGCAGGTGCAAAGTCCCTGAGAAGGTGCAAGGCATGGGATCCCGGGCAGAGGTGAGGGGCTGGGTGCAGTCAGGAGCAGGCGTGGAGAGGGGCAGCAGAGTGCCAGGGCAGAAACATGCAGATCGGGACTGGGAAACTGGAGAAATCCCACGGGGTTGCTTCGGTATTCTCCACGAATTATTAGTGGGTGGGGCTGGTGGTCATTAGCATGGAGGAAGGTTACTAGTGTGTAGTGTAAGAGTGTAGCCTGGTGACAGTGAAACTGAACAGCGGTCTACTCCCGCCATGGATTCAAGATAAAACACTTCTGTCAGGTTTTCTCCTCGATGCTCAGGTGCTCAGACACAGACAGGGAGTGGGCAGGAGGGTGCAAGGAGCCCAACAGGTGTGTTTGTCGGGGAGAGGTGTGTTTGCGGGGGACAGCATCCAGCCCTGGCTCAGCCGATCGAGGAGGGGCCTGGTGCATGCTGGGAAAGGACGCGTGGTCGGTGAGCTGGGTCTCCAGGAGGTCGTATCCGTGCACTGGCACTAGTGCGAAGGAGCTGGAGGACAGGACGTCATGTTGAGGGTGATGCCAGGGAGGAAGGCTGGAAACAGGACAGCATGTGGGGCGCGGTCTTTCCTGATACCTCGGGCGGGACCGTGGGCAGAGGGATGATCGGGTGGGGAGGCAGGGAACATCGCTAAGGACGGAGAGTCTCCGGGGTGACCGGGTGAGCCTCGTGGGCACTGAGGACGGATCAGAAGAGTGAGGCCTGAGAGAACACTGAGTGTACCACGGGAGGAAAGCGTTCACAGGCGGGGGATGGGAGGGAGGAGAATGGGCAGGAGACTTGTAACGTCCCCGCACGTGGGGGGCTTCGGCAGTGGGCGACAGGACCCGGACGTCACGACCGGTCAGGTTCTTCAGTGAAGAGTTCCAAACAAGGTCCCAAACAAAACTCCCAGCCGACCAGGGCCAAGAGACTGGCACGGGCCTCACTGGGTGGCTGCGCGCCTGCCCAGAGCAAGCCAATCGGAGTGCAGCCCCGCCCGCCAAGCTCCGGATCATCCCGGACACCCTGACTTCCTGCCCGTGTTGCTATGGTCCCGCGGAGGGCTCCGTGTCCAGGGGTGGTTTGGCCGGACCCCGTCGAGAGATTCCCTTCCTTTCTCTGGTGCTTACGGGCATCCCCCTTAACTTTCTCATCGACGCTGTCCAGTCCTCTGCGCGAAAACCCAGCAGAAACGATGAATTTTCTTCCGGGCTTGCGGCGTTTTGGTTTCTGTGGCCTGCAGGTGGCAGTGTTGCTCCACAGTGTCGCCGGGACGGTTTTTCCTCTGCTCTCGCGCTTTAATAAAATGACAGGAAGCCTTTAGCCACAAGAAGCAGCCAGTTTGGTTTGGTTTTGTTTTCCTCCGCTAGTGCCGGTTGGCTGATTCAAACTGCATCTGAGCCCTTCTGAGAGCCCGTTGTGAGAACTTTCGCCGGACCCACTGACACTTAAAAATCCAATAAAATAATATAAGCTGACATAGTGAATGGTAGTGGAGGGAGTGGTTACCCTTGTCTTGCTTCCGATCGTTGAGGAATTCTTGTATGTTTAAAGAGAACTTTATTATGACAGTGAGTTTTGACTTCAAAATCATTACGTGAAGTGGAAGTGAAAGTGGCTCAGACGTGTCTGATTCTTTAAGACCCCTTGGACTGTAGCCTGCCAGGTTCCTCTGCCCATGGGATTCTCCAGGCAAGAATAATGGAGTGGTTGCCATTTCCTTCTCCAGAGGATCTTCCCAACCCAGCGATTGAATCTGGCTATCCTGCACTGCAGGCTGACTCCTTACCATCTGAGCCACCTACAATAATAACATAACATGCACAAGTGCCGAGCTAAGATCCTGCTGGGTAATTGACGCTGGACACCACCCAAGAAGCAAATGCTACTACTGCTCTCATTTTATGCCTTTGGGACCTGGGGCACACAGAGGAAGAGTCAGCTCTCCAGGTTCTCAGGGTTCCTCAGAGAGTGTCCCTATGTTCAGGTCTCAAGGCTGTCAGATTGTAGCTTGCACACTGGTTTGCAGGATACATTCCCCTCCCCAGTGGAAGAGTGAAAGAAAATGCTCACTGGGATCGAGGGTAAGACAGCCTGCAATGCTGCGAAAGACTGACTGCAGGAGGAGAAGGGGATGACAGAGGACAAGATGGTTGGATGGCATCACTGACTCAATGGACAGGAGTCTGAGCAAGCTCCGGGAGGTGGTGAAGGGCAGGGAAGCCTCTTGACGTGCTGCATGCAGTCCATGGGGTGGCAAAGAGTCGGACACGGCCGACGGACTGAAAACCAACAATAACGTATTTATTACAATGAGATACTAAACGAAAGGGGGCGGGGAGGGAAACTACATAGAAAACGACTCATCCACTCTATCAAGATTATGACATGATAACACATTTATAATGCAAAGCACCTGGAAGTAATCAGCTGTTACAGAGTACAAGTTGCTCAGCTCCCTGCAAGGTGAATTAGGAAGGGACTTTAATCCGGAGTCGACTGACAGAGAAGAGGGCAAGCTAGTGACCCAAAATAACCATCTTGTTGGGGCCAGGTTGGACAGGACTCGGACATCACGGATCAAGTCCTTCAGTGGAGAGTTCCAAGCAGTTTCAGGGAGAAATCTCCCAGCGGACGCAGGCTGGGAGACTGGCACTGACCTCAGTGCTCCCCGGGGCAGGCCCAGAACCAGCCCTCAGCAACTCCGGATCTTCCTGGACGTCCTGACTTCTTGCCCGCCTCGCTGTGGTTCTGTGGGCGGGTCGAGCGGAACTCGCGCGGTCCAGGGGTGGTTGGCCCGAGCCCCTTCGAGAGGTTCCCTTTCTTTCTCTGGTCCTCAAGGGCATCCCCCATTAAGTCCTCTGCCCGAAAACCCAGCGGGAAGGATCGATTTTCTTCCGGGCTTGCTGGCATTTTGGTTTCTGTGGTCTGCAGGGGGCAGTGTTGCTCCGCGGAGCCGCTTGCTCGTTTCTCCCCCGCCAGTCCTGTTTGAAATGAAGGTCTCAAAGCTTTTTGTGGTAATCAGCGGCGGGTTTTCTTTTTGTGCTTGTGCGGGTTGGCTGGCGGAAGTGCTGAGGAAAATGCTGAGACACATATTAAGCAAACTGAAAAATTAACAACAGAGAGAAAATATTAAGCAGGTCAAGGGAAAAGTAGCAAATAACATAGGAGGGAATCCTCATAAGATTATGAGCTGATTTCTCAGCAGAAACTCTGCAAGCCAGAAGAGAGTAGCATGATATATTTAAAGTGGTGAAAGGGAAAAACCTACAACCAAAAATACTCTACCAAGCAAGGCTCTTCTTTCAGATTCAACAGAGAAATCAAAAGACAGGCAAAGGCTCAGAGAATTCAACAGTACCACATTACAACAAAGACTCATGTAACATCTCTAGGCAAGAACAAAAAGAAAGACCAATGGAACACAATAGGAAGCCCAGAGATAGACCCATGCACCTATGGGGCACTTCAGCTATACCCAAGGAGGTAAGAATGTACAATGGAGAAAAGACAGCATCTTCAATAAGTGGTGCTGTGAAAATTAGACAGTAAATTGTGTAAATACTGTAAGTATAATTAGGTCCCATTTATTTATTTTTATTTTATTTCCATTAATGGAAAGAGGATATTGCTAAATTTTTTTTGTTAGAGTGTTCTGCCCATTTGTTCCCCTAAGAGTGAAATTAGAATACTTCCTAACACCAAGGTGGGGGCGTGGGGGGGAGGGGAGGGACACACGACTCAGAATCAATTAAAGACCAAATGTAAGGCCAGATACTATAAAATTCTTGGGGGAACAAATAGGCAGAACACTCTAACAAAAAAATTAGCAATATCCTCTTTTCATGTATTTTACACAGCAAGTTCAGTTCAGTCGGTTAGTCGAGTCTAACTCTTTTACACAGTACCACACTAAACTGAATTCTCTAAGCCTTTCCTATATTTTCCTATGTGTTCCTCTAAGAATTTTATAGTATCTGGCCTTACATTTGGTCTTTAATTGATTTTGAGTTTTTTTTCCCCCTGTGGTGTTAGGAAGTATTCTAATTTCATGAGCCTTTGCTTGTCTTTTGATTACTCTGTTGAATCTGAAAGAGCCTTGCTTGGTAGAGTATGTTTGGTTCTAGATTTTTCCCTTTCACCACTTTAAATATATCATGCCACTCCCTTCTGGCCTGCAGAGTTTCTGCTGAGAAATCAGCTCATAATCTTATGAGGATTCCCTCCTATGTTATTTGCTACTTTTCCCTTGACCTGCTTAATATTTTCTCTCTGTTGTTAATTTTTCAGTTTGCTTAATATGTGTCTCAGCATTTTCCTCAGCACTTCCGCCAGCCAACCCGCACAAGCACAGAAAGAAAATGCGCCGCTGATTACCACAAAATGCTTTGAGACCTTTATTTCAAACAGGACTGGCGGGGAAGAAACGGGCAAGCGGCTCCGCGGAGCAACACTGCCCCCTGCAGACCACAGAAACCAAAATGCCAGCAAGCCCGGAAGAAAATCGATCCTTCCCGCTGGGTTTTCGGGCAGAGGACTTAATGGGGGATGCCCTTGAGGACCAGAGAAAGAAAGGGAACCTCTCGAAGGGGCTCGGGCCAACCACCCCTGGACCGCGCGAGTTCCGCTCGACCCGCCCACAGAACCACAGCGAGGCGGGCAAGAAGTCAGGACGTCCAGGAAGATCCGGAGTTGCTGAGGGCTGGTTCTGGGCCTGCCCCGGGGAGCACTGAGGTCAGTGCCAGTCTCCCAGCCTGCGTCTGCTGGGAGATTTCTCCCTGAAACTGCTTAGAACTCTCCAGTGCGGGACCTGATTCGTGATGTCCGGGTCCTGTCAACCTGGCCCCAACAAGATGGTTATTTTGGGTCACTAGCTTGCCCTCTTCTCTGTCAGTCGACTCCGGATTAAAGTCCCTTCCTAATTCACCTTGCAGGGAGCTGAGCAACTTGTACTCTGTAACAGCTGATTACTTCCAGGTGCTTTGCATTATAAATGTGTTATCATGTCATAATCTTGATAGAGTGGATGAGTCGTTTTCTATGTAGTTTCCCTCCCCGCCCCCTTTCGTTTAGTATCTCATTGTAATAAATACGTTATTGTTGGTTTTCAGTCCGTCGGCCGTGTCCGACTCTTTGCCACCCCATGGACTGCATGCAGCACGTCAAGAGGCTTCCCTGCCCTTCACCACCTCCCGGAGCTTGCTCAGACTCCTGTCCATTGAGTCAGTGATGCCATCCAACCATCTTGTCCTCTGTCATCCCCTTCTCCTCCTGCAGTCAGTCTTTCGCAGCATTGCAGGCTGTCTTACCCTCGATCCCAGTGAGCATTTTCTTTCACTCTTCCACTGGGGAGGGGAATGTATCCTGCAAACCAGTGTGCAAGCTACAATCTGACAGCCTTGAGACCTGAACATAGGGACACTCTCTGAGGAACCCTGAGAACCTGGAGAGCTGACTCTTCCTCTGTGTGCCCCAGGTCCCAAAGGCATAAAATGAGAGCAGTAGTAGCATTTGCTTCTTGGGTGGTGTCCAGCGTCAATTACCCAGCAGGATCTTAGCTCGGCACTTGTGCATGTTATGTTATTATTGTAGGTGGCTCAGATGGTAAGGAGTCAGCCTGCAGTGCAGGATAGCCAGATTCAATCGCTGGGTTGGGAAGATCCTCTGGAGAAGGAAATGGCAACCACTCCATTATTCTTGCCTGGAGAATCCCATGGGCAGAGGAACCTGGCAGGCTAAAAGAATCAGACACGTCTGAGCCACTTTCACTTCCACTTCACGTAATGATTTTGAAGTCAAAACTCACTGTCATAATAAAGTTCTCTTTAAACATACAAGAATTCCTCAACGATCGGAAGCAAGACAAGGGTAACCACTCCCTCCACTACCATTCACTATGTCAGCTTATATTATTTTATTGGATTTTTAAGTGTCAGTGGGTCCGGCGAAAGTTCTCACAACGGGCTCTCAGAAGGGCTCAGATGCAGTTTGAATCAGCCAACCGGCACTAGCGGAGGAAAACAAAACCAAACCAAACTGGCTGCTTCTTGTGGCTAAAGGCTTCCTGTCATTTTATTAAAGCGCGAGAGCGGAGGAAAAACCGTCCCGGCGACACTGTGGAGCAACACTGCCACCTGCAGGCCACAGAAACCAAAACGCCGCAAGCCCGGAAGAAAATTCATCGTTTCTGCTAGGTTTTCGCGCAGAGGACTGGACAGTGTGGTTGCGAAAGTTAAGGGGGATGCCCGTAAGGACCAGAGAAAGGAAGGGAATCTCTCGACGGGGTCCGGCCAAACCACCCCTGAACCGGGAGCCCTCCGCGGAACCATAGCAACACGGACAGGAAGTCAGGGTGTCTGGGAAGATCCGGAGCTTGGCGGGCGGGGCTGCACTCCGATTGGCTTGCTCTGGGCCGGCGCGCAGCCACCCAGTGAGGCCCGTGCCAGTGTCTTGGCTCTGGTCGGCTGGGAGTTTTCTCCGGACAGTGTCTCGAACTCTCCACTGACTTCCGGGTCCTGTCGCTCACTGCCGAAGCCCCCCACGTGCGGGAACCTTAAAAGTCCCCTATCCATACTCCTCCCTCCCACCCCCGGCCTGTGAACGCGTTCCTCCCGTGGTACACTCACTGTTCTCTCAGGCCTCACTCTTCTGATCTGTCCTCAGTGCCCACGAGGCTCACCGTTCTCACCCGAGCATCCCTCTGCCCACGGTCCCGCCCCGGGAATCAGGAAAGGCCGCGCCCCTCATGCTGTCCTGTTTCCAGCCTTCCTCCCTGTCACCACGCTAAACATGACCTCCTGTCCTCCAGCTCCCTCGCACTACTGCCAGTGCACTGATGCCACAACCTCCTGGAGACCCAGCTCACCGACCACGCGTCCTTTCCCAGCATGCACCAGGCCCCTCCTGGATAGGCTGAGCCAGGGCTGGAAGCTGTCCCCCGCAAACACACCTCTCCCCGACAAACACACCTGTTGGGCTCCTTGCACCCTCCTGGCTGCCCACTCTCTGCCTGTGTCTGAGCACCTGAGCATCCAGGAGAAAACTTTACAACTTTACAGAAATGTTTTATCTTGAATCCATGGCCGGAGTAGATCGCTGTTCAGTTTCACGGTCACCTAGCTACACTCCTACACTACACACTAGTAACCTTCCTCCATGCTAATGACCACCAGCCCCAACCGCCAATAATTCGTGGAGAATGCGGAAGCAATCCCGTAGGATTTCTCAAGTCTTCCAGTCCCGATCTGCATGATTCTGCCCCTGCATTCTGCTGCCCCTCTCCACGCCTGCTCCTGACTGCACCCAGCCCCTCACCTCTGCCCGGGATCCCATGCCTTGCACCTTCTCAGGGACTTTGCACCTGCAGTTATCATTGCTCTCTCCTGAACCGGCAGCTGCTCCCTCTACATCGGAGCATTCCTCAGCACAGAGGGAAACCCACCGTTTTCCACCACCCTATTCTGCAGCTACTGGCACATTACCGGTTGCCCTTCAAAACAAAACTGCTTCAAATTCTGCTGAGATATTCTCTCCTCAGCCCCCTTCCATGGAGCTTTTGTCCCAGTCACTCCCCTGTAACTGGCCTCCTCATGGCCATCATTAATATCCATACTTCCTGATCCCACAGACACTCTTCAGTGCTCATCTTAGCCAACATCTCAGGTACCTTTGGCATATTTGACTCTTGTGTTCTTTATCCCTCTGTTTTTTTATATTTCGGGGTCGTGGGGCTTATGTGACAACAGCATCTCCTAGATGTACTCGACAAAGTACACAGTCTACACCTGGATATTGTATGGGAAGTCTTGGGTCAAATGAAAGACAAGCCAAAGGAAAAGAGCGTCCCAGTCACTGCGCGGGAATGGCCCACAGAGGCAGTGGCAGGCAGAGGTGAGAGAGCTCAAACAAGGGAGGTGTGACAAGAAATGAAGAGGAACACCAGGGAAAGGAGGGTTCCACCCCATTCACACTTGGGACTCACAGGGGGCACACTGTACAACGACCCAACGCAGGCTTTGGGCAGAAGGGTGGCTGCAGTTTAGGAATTTCATTTTCTGGAGTTGATCTTGGTTCCTGCTGCGGTGCAGGTGAAATCCAAGGGAGGGCTCTGCAACACCCGAGGGAGAAATGTGGAAAGGAACTGAATCCAGACGAAGCCTAAGCAGGCAATGGGCTAGGGGACCTTGCGGCTGAGGCTGAGGAGTGGACATCCCTGCCCGGGGATGGGCCGGACGATCAGACCCAGATTCAGAAGGGTCTGCAGATGCCACCAGGGTGGCTGAGGCTCAGTCAGCCGGGAAGGACCGGGCCCACAGCAAGAAGAGGGAGACAAAAATGCAAGTTTCACCATCCCACCCACGGGCGGTGCAGGTCAGCATCACCAGGGGGAACCAGGAGAGGAGAGCACACCCTGTGAGCACACAGCCTGCTACTTCCAATACCATGCATCTTTGGTTCCTTTCAAGCCATGCTTCTTGAAAGTATAGACACCAGGACCATCCTTATCTGGTTACCTCTCAATTCCTCCGCCATGTGCCCATCCACAGAACATCCCCTTGCTAACGTCTCCCAAGAGCTCCGTGGGCCAAACCATAGTACCCAGTGCTGTACTGGCCACAGACACATTCCATTTTCAAAACCACTTTTCCTTGGTCAGAGTCTGTGACAGGAGCCAACCCTGGCTTTCCCTCTACCTCTCAGTCCATTACTTCTAAGTCTCCTTGTCTGTCCACTTACTTTGATCCTAAATCTTGGGATTTGTTTTCCTCGGTTTCCAACCTCTGCCCTGTGCTCTTCCACTTGACACATGATCCTTGGGTGACCACGTCACCCCCCAGAGCTTTTTCCCATCTGACTTTTTTCATCAGTATCCCCCTGTATGCTGTTGGCTTTTCCTATCACTAAATCTACGTAGGACATCTCAGCTGGGCCCCAGATTCCCCACAGGCCGAGACGTATGGGGCATCTGCACTCAGTTGTCCTATAAGCCCTGCAGGCCTGCTAGTAGCCCCAGGCCAACGTTTCCTGTCTCATGGATGGGCACTGCCATCCACCCAGTTCCTTAATCCACAATCCCGGGCATGCTGCTGGGTGTGATCTTCACTGTGCCATGACTCCCCTGGAGCTGCTCTGGAAAAGGCTGACCCGGGATCTTCCTGTTGCCACAGGTGGGGATGGGTTCCTCTGAGAGGCCCTGTTCCTGCAGACACGCTCTGAAGGTGTCCTGAGCTTGGACCTTCACCCTCTTTTGTATCTCTGAGAGAACCTGGGCGCTGTAATGCACCTGAGAGGTTGAAAGCCCTGTCTTTAACAAGACGATGAGTCAGGACACAGCAGTGCAAGCCCATCACTGGGGAATGTGCCAAAGAATATCTGGAAGAGATCCCTAAAGAACGTTTAGGGAGGTGGGTCTTCATGGGTGTGCACCAAACAAGGGATTGCTTAACTGTATTTTTCCCAATAAGCCTCCTGTTCCAATTTGGTCTTCATCTGAGCGCGAGAGTTAATTTGATAACACAGGAAACAGGTTAAAACGGCAACTGAGCACAGGCAGCAGATAGGCTGACAGCCGATCCTCGTACATCAACATCAGCAGCTACAATTCTCAGCCATCTTTAATCTTTGATGCACTATTCTGATCTGTCAAATGAAGTTATCTCCACCGAGTTTTAGAAATGTATTCAACTAACTAGGCAGAAGGGATCCTGACAAGAACTAAAACGTACTGAGTTTCACTAACAACAGCAGGGTTTTAACTGTAAAACTTTGGATTCAGGAACACGCAGCAGAGCAAGCACAAGGTCAGTTTTCAAACCAGTGTTAATTTGGGCAAGTTGTCCCTTTCCTCAGCCTAAGATACCTGTCTAGCATAGTGGGTCATGATGAAAACATGCTTTCGCTGTAGAGAGGAGTCGCAAATTTTTGATCTTCCATTTCCTCCTGGAAGAATGGGTTCTGTTTCCACAGCTGCAAGCTCGGTTTCATAAGAGAACTTTTTCAGATAATGCTCACGCCAGGGCCACATTCCAGACCTACTACTTCAGACCCTCTGGGAATGTCCTGCCAGCATCAGCTCTCCTAAAGCCGCTCCAGGGGAGATTTGATGCACAGTTTAGGTTGAGAAGCACAATCTCATGATGCTTCACCCTTTCTGCTTTTAAATAGAATCCTGAACTGAAGAGCCATGTTTGCTACTAAAGACGTTAAAATATTTTTTTAATTATGTGTCTTCCCTTCTGAGTGGTATTTTGACATATTTATTCACAGCCATATTGAGAACAATTTCAATGACTCAGTGGTGTATTATGCCCCCAAGTCCCCTTCCTTACCAGACACTCAGGCAAATGGAGGGGAGGCATGCACCGCAGTCCTGGCGGCAGAAGGAGGATGGATGGAGTTCCGTTGTCTTGGTTACTGCTTGGCTGAGCATCCCTCCTGGGTCGCTGAGGTCAGGAAGGGGCCCTCGCACCAGGTTAACAGGTATTCCTGTGACCAGAGGTTGGAGCTAAGGCCAAGATCCGTTACTAAATCTGGGAAATGGAAGCTGGGTCCACGTGATTTGAGAAGACTGGGAAAACAACTAAGTAGAATTTCAGATGCAGGGTGGGTTCTGGGAGCCTGTCCAGAGCCACTGACTTGTGGTCACACAACGGGTGCCTGTGAGTAAACAAAGAGACACACTAGACGTGTGCTCACTGGGGATTCTGTCCTGACGTGCACAGCGACTATCTCTGGAGGGAGCATCCTGCACATGTGGAGGGGGCCGGACCCAGAACGTGGAAGGAGCAGGGGCACTCCTCCTTGTTACAAAAGCAATGGCCTATCTTTTCCCACATGTCTCACGTGGACGTCTGCATTACCTTCCTAAACTGCTTTACTGAGGTATAGTTACAGACCACAAATCACACCCATCACTTCCAGGGCAGTGTCTTTAGTAACTTCACACAGTGGTGCAGCCACCACCTCAGTGCAGTTGTGCAACACTGCCAGCACCACTAAAAGGTTCCGTGTACCCATCAGCAGTCGATCCCCAGCAGGACCTGCAGGCCCAGGCATCCTCTCATCTAATTTCTGTCTCTGTAGATTTGCCCTTTGTGGGCATTTCATATCAACGGACTCCTGCAGGAAGTGGCCTTTTGTGTCTGGGTTCTTTCACTTAGCACAGTGCTTTGGAGGCTGACCCATGTGGCAGCAGAAAGCAGAAGTTCATCACTTTTCATCCATCTGTGTTCCACTGTATGGCTACAGAATAAATACTCTGTTTACCACTCTCCAGCTGACAGACTTTTAGGCTGTTCCACTATTTGGAGATTACAGACAGTGCTGCTGTGAAAGACATGTAAGGACAAGTATTTGTGTGGACATGGGTTTCATTTCTCATTTCTCCATGATTTCATTTCTTCTTTGCACGGTGCACAGGCTAGACCCTTCAGTCAGTGTGGAATAGAGGTGGTTGAAGCAGACCTCCTATCCTGGTCTGGACCTCAAGAGGCAAGCATTCACTCAGACTCTACTAGATGTGATGTGACGAGAGCCGGATGTTTCTCGGGGATGTTCTTCAGCGTGGCAATGACGATCCCTTCTATCACGAGATGGTTGACCGTGTTTATTGATTTAGTTATTTACTTATTGGTCATGAACGGGTCTTGAACTGTGTCAAAATGCTTTTTCTTTGTCTGTCAAGATGGCAGGTGGTTTCCGTCCTTCATTATATCAATACACTGTTTCCCATAACTGAAGTTGAGTGTTGGTCCAATACTGCAGTCCTGGGAAAGATCTCGCACAGCCCTTTGCAAAATGTTTCTCGATTTGGTTTGCTGATACTGTGTTGAGGGTGTATGCATCGCTGTTCATGATAGATATGGGTCTGTAGCTTTCTGATGATAACAAGTCTGGCTTTGGTACTGGGATAATAGTGTGCTTACAGGATGAATTAGGAAATGTTTCCTCCTCCCTCCTGTCTATTCAGGAAGAATCTGTGAAGGATGGGTGCTATTTCTTCTTCAAACATTTGATAGAATTCACTGAGGAAACCAGGAGGCCCAGGACTTCCCTCTGTGGGAAGGTCTTTAAATGAACGGTTCAATATCGTTGCTTGCTACAGGTACATTCAGATTTGTTATTTGGCCACTGCATTTAAGCCAACTCCCATCCAGTATTCTCTGGCCTGTTGGTTCCTATGGCTCGGTCTCTGGCCTAGGATTTGACGTGCTGGACATCTCTGCACATCACAGGATTCTGGCTCCTAGTCTGTAACTGGGGAGAGTATGCTGTCTCAAAAGTGACCTCCAGATCACCAACACCCAATAGGCAGGTTGGGGATACAGACTTTGAGGTGGGGAGGGGGTTGCACTGCTGATATCCTCATTTACAACCGCCTATCCATCCTCCGGGCGCCCTCATGCAGGCCGTGGGTAATTCTGCAGTTGGGACTGGCACAGCAAGGCCCC
This sequence comes from Bubalus kerabau, assembly GCF_029407905.1. Classification (NCBI taxonomy): domain Eukaryota; kingdom Metazoa; phylum Chordata; class Mammalia; order Artiodactyla; family Bovidae; genus Bubalus; species Bubalus kerabau. Next base: position 107,109,200 of record NC_073647.1, read on the forward strand.
AGAGTACCCTGTCCCCTCCCCCGCCACGTCCACTTCATCTACCCTGATCCTTGTCAGTCTTCTCATCTCCTAGCAACGCAGCCTCACAGGGGATCAGTGACGCACTTGTCACCACATCTAAGGGTGTCAGATCTCCTCTCTGCTCAATGACTCAACTCTCAAGGGCAGGGACTGGCCATGCAATTCCTCCTCACCTCCCCGTCTCAATAGCCAGCCTGGCACGGCATGGAGGGGATGTAACATATACAGTGAAAACCTTCATGATTGGCTAAATGAGGGACTGTGGATGGCACGATCGACCTGGGTTGGCTGCTGGAGTGAGCCCATCGCATCCCACACTGGGGACCTTGTGCCAGGCGGGGATGACCATCCCCGCCCCAGTGCCCTGTGGCTAGCATCAGGGATGCACCTCATCCAGATTTGGTGTGCCACCAGCTGTGGACGGACACTGAAGTCACTGGGTCTTCTTACTTCACCCCAGCCTTTACGGAGGGTACAGTTGGGGATGCTCTGTCAGAAATAAACCTGCGCTCATATGGCCTATTAGTCTATGACAAAGGGGCCCAGAACATCCATCACGGAAAATGCTGTCTCTTCAATAAATGGTTATGGAAACCTGGACCCCTTTCTTACACAACATTCAAAAATAAACAACAACAAGAGAAGATTAAAGGCGAAATTGTTAGACCTTGAACCATAAAGCTCCTAGAAGAAGACGTAGGCAGTACGCTCTTTGACATAGGTCTTAGCAATAGTTTTTTTGACATGTCTCCTCAGGCAAGAGCAACAAAAGCAAAAATAAACAAATGGGAGTTCATCGAACTAAAAAGCTTTTACACAGCAAGGGAAACCGTCAACAAAAGAAAAAGGCAACCTGCTGAGTGGGAGAAGATATAAGCAAGTGATACACATCGGAAAAGAGGTAGATATCCAAAACAGCTAAAAGACTCATAGAATGTATTGGGAAAAACACCCAAAACCTGATTTTAAAATGGGGCAAAGCACTGAAAAGACATTTCTGCAAAGAAGAGATACAGATGGCTAATAGACATATGAAAAGATGCTGAACATCTCCTCATCAGGGATTAGAAAATCAAGACCACAGTTGAAGTACTTCCTCATACCTGTCAAGTAAGAAATGTTGGGGAGGATGGAGAGAAAAAGAAACCCTCCTGAGGTGTCGGTGGAAATGTATATCGGTGCAGCCACTATGGAGACAATGAAGGTTTCCTCAAAAACTGAAAACAAGAACTACCATATGATCCAGCAGTTCCACTTCTCGGTATTTTCCTCAAGAACAGAAGAAACACTAGTCACAAAAGATATACGCGCTCTTCTGTTCACTGCAGCGTTATTTATAGCCAAGGGGAGCCAAGATATGGAAGGAACCTAAGTGCCCATCAATAGATGAGTCAAAACGGAAGAAATGGTGTACACACACACACCCACAGTGGAATATTACTCAGCAATATAAAAAAAAACAATGAAATCTTGTCGTTGTCGACAACATGGATGGACCTAGAGGGTGTTATGCCAAGTAAAACTAGACACACAGAGAAAGACAAATACCACACCATTTTATTTACATGTGGAACCTCAGAAATAAAATAAGAGAACACAGGAAACAAGACAGAAATAGATTCAGAGACACAGAGAACAAACTGGTGGTTACCAGAGGAGGAAGGAGTAGGGAGATGTGTAAAACAGGGAAGGGATTAGGAGCTACAAACTTCCAGTTATAAAATAAGTCATGGGAATGGAATGTACATACAGGGAATATAGTCAATAATCTTTTAAGAAATCTCTGTGGTGACACATGGTAACCAAACTTATCCTAGCAATTCATTTCATAATGTTTAACAATATGGAATCACTCTGTTGTGCACTTGAAACAAATATACTATCATATGTGAAATTTGGGCCTCCCCAGTGGCTCAGCGGTAAAGCATCCTCCCGCAGTGCTGGACCTGCAGAAGGCGTGGGTTGGACTCCTGGGTCGGGAAGATCCCCTGGAGGAGGGCATGGCAACCCACTCCAGTATTCTTGCCTGGAGAATCCCATGGACAGAGGAGCCTGGCGGGCTACAGTCATGTGGTCGCAAAGAGTTGGACATGGCTGATGTGACACCATGCACACATGCATGGCAACTTTACTGAAGAAATAAAGAGCGGGGGCTCTGAATGGAGGATGCCAAGGACTGTGGGTCACTTTTCCTCTGGCGGCCTATGTGACTCTGAGCAATCCCCCTAACTTCCCTGTCCTCTGCTTTCTCACCTCATCAATTAGGATTGAGATCTTCCAAAATGATGGGTCTTTGAAGGAGGAGTAACTAAGGTACAGAAAGAAATATTTGAATGTGGTCTGATACCTGGTAAAGGATGAACAACCTTGAAATGCCATGTTAGCCCTGCTAAACGTGCCCACACTGACTAAATTCATGCCTCTGAGTTTCAAGAAGAAAAGGTCCCTTGGAGCTGGGAGACAAGTCCTGCAAGATGGGCTGAGCTCTGAAGCTCTCTGATGAGATCACAAGTTCAGACTCCAATAAATATACCTGTTCTCAAGCGCCTCTGTCTGCAGAAGACTCGTGGATTTCTGCAGAAATATAGCTCTGGAGGCTATCTGAGAGCACAGACTGACAGAGAGCAGAATTTATTGTCACTTCTGAAGAATCTCACCGGCACTTGCTGGCTACACAGCATTGGGCTCTGAGTGTGGGGAGGAAAAGTACATTTCATCACTCATGTCTCCTGTAATGAAAAGGGAAGCTATTTGTTATTAGGGGAAAGACGTTTGTGAAGCACAGATCTGAGAAAGGTCTTCTATTCAGAATACGTAAGGAATTTTAAAATTGCAGAGGACAAAATGTAGTGAAGGAGGACAGATCCTTGTGCCAGGGATTGGGGTGCGGGAGGGGAAACCAGAAAGGGGCAGCACCTGGGCGTTTTTTGGGTGATGGACATGGCCTGTGTCCTGGTCGTGGTGGTGATCACTGGAATCTCTCCGTGTGTCACAGCTCAGAGAGCTGCACATCCAAAGACAAGCAGGCCAGGAATTCCCTGGTGGTCCAGTGGTTCAGAATGTGCCTGCCATATAAAATTAATACACAGAAATCCCTTGCATTCCTATATACTAATAAGGAAAAATCAGAAAGAGTAATTAAGGAAACAATCCCATTCACCATTGCAATGAAAAGAATAAAATACTTAGGAATAAACTTACATAAAGAAACAAAAGACCTGTATACAGAAAGGTATAAAAAAAAAAAACTGACGAAAGTAACCAACAATGACACAAATGGATGGAGAAATGACCACATTCTTGGATTGGAAGAATCAGTACAGTGAAAATGACTCTACTACCCAAAGCAATCTATAGATTCATCACAATCCCGATCAAACTACCAAAGGTATTTTTTACAGAACTAGAACAAATAATTTCATAGTTTGTATGGAAACACTAAAGACTCCGAATACCCAAAGCAATCTTGAGAAAGAAGAATGGAACTGAAGGAATCAACCTTCCTGACTTCAGACTATACTACAAAGCTACAGTCATCAAGACAGTATGGTACTGGCCCAAAGACAGAAGTATAGATTAATGGAACAAAATAGAGAACCCAGAGATAAATCCACACACCTATGCACAGGTTATCTTTGACAAAGGAGGCACACATATACAATGGCATAAACAAAGTCTCTTCAACACGTGATGCTGGGGAAGATGCTCAACTATGTGTAAGAGAATGAAACTGGAACCCTTTCTAACATCAAACACAAAAATAAACTCAAAATGGATTAAAGATCTAAATGTAAGACCAAAAACTATAAAACTCTTAAGAGGAAACCATAGGCAGAACATGCTCTGACATAAATCACAGCAAGATCCTCTATGACCCACCTCCCAGAGTAATGCAAATAAAAACACAAATAAACAAAAGGGACCAAATTTAACTTAAATGCTTTTGCACAATGAAGGAAACTATAAGCAAGGTGAATGGACAGCCCTCAGAATGGGAGAAAATAATAGCAAATGAAACAACTGACAAAGAATGAATCTCCAAAATATACAAGCAGCTCATGCGGCTCAATACCAGAAAAACGAACAACCCCATAAAAAGTGGACAAGAGACCTGAACAGACATGTCTCCAAAGACATGCAGATGGCTACCAAACACATGAAGAGATGCTCAACATCACTCATTATTAGAAAACTGCAAATCAAAACCACAATGAGGTATCATCTCACACAGGTCAGAACGGCCATCATCAAAAAGTCTACAAACAATAAATGCTGGAGATGGTGTGGAGAAAATGGAACCTTCTTCCACTGTTGGTGGGAATGCAAACTGGTACAGCCACTATGGAGAAGAGAGTGGAGAGTCCTTAAAAAACTGGGAATAGAACTGCCACACGACCCAGCAATCCCACTGCTGGGCATACACCTCAAGGAAACCAGAAGCGAAACAGACACATGTACCCCAAAGTTCACAGCAGCACTATTTAGAATAGCTCGGACAGGGAAGGAACCTACATGTCCAAAGGCAGATGAATGGATAAGGAAGTTGTGGTACATATACACAATGGAATATTACTCAGCTATAAAAAGGAATGCATTTGAATCAGTGCTAATGAGGTGGATGAACCTGGAGACTGTTATACAGAGAGAAGTAAGTCAGAAAGAGAAAGACAAATACTTATATTAATGCCTATATATGGAATTTAAAAAGACGGTAGCAACGATTCTACATGCAAGGAAGCAAAGGAGACAGAGACGTACAGAACATACTTTTCAACTCAGTGAAAGAAGGCGAGGGAGGGAAGATTTGAGAGAATAGCAGTGAAACATGTACATTACCACATGTAAAACAGATGACCAGTGCAAGTTCAATGCATGAAGCAGGGCACCCAAAGCCGGTGCTCCGGGATAACCCAGAGGGATAGGGTCGGGAGGGAGGTGGGATGGGGGTTCAGGAGGGGAGGACATATGTATACCTGCGGCCGATTCGTGTTGATATATGGCAAAACCCATCACAATATCGTATAGTAATTATTCTCCAATTAAAATAAATTAACAATTAAAAAAAAAAAAAGAATCCAGCTGCCAATGCAACAGGCAGGCGTTCGGTCCCTAGTCCAGGAAGACTCCACGTGCCACAGGGCAACTAAGAGTGTGTGTCACAACTACTGAACTCACCTGCTCCGACTATGGAAGCCCTCGAGCCTAGAGCCCATGCTCCGCAACAAGAGAAGTCTCTGAGATGAGAAGCGCACGCACCCCCACTAGAGACTGGTCCTCCTTCTCCACAACTAGAGAAAGCCCTCGTGCAGCAACAAAGACGCGGTGCAGCCAACAATGAATAAATAAATAAGAAGAAAGAAAACTGGGTCAATCTTACTGTATGTTCATTTGAAAGATCCAATGGTAGATACAGAAGCAGGTGCATCTCTGTATATCCTTTGAATGATCATATCTTGGGTGAAGCTAACAAAAATTACATCACAGGCTTTATTAAAATTTTAGATCAGCTTCCCAGGCACTGCTCTTTTCTAGACAGCTGCTTTTCTCAGAGAACTGTTACCTAGGAACTTTAGTCACCAGAACTGAGGCCTCCACCACATTCCAGGGCAGAAAGCAAAAGACATTAGGAAGACACGGTTCAAATCCTATGAGTTTATGAGTTGCCTGTGACCACAGGCTAGGATGAACACACATCCCAGAAAGAGTCTCTTCACATTTCAGTAACTGATCCTGTATTTCTACCACTTAGTTCAGTTCCTTTAGGCCACTGCTGTCCCCTTAAACAAACACTTGGTGTGAAACACTTGGAATGACGGTAACCCAATTCACTCCCAATCTCTTTTCACATGTCACAAGGAGTCTCTCACAATGATATTTCCTCACCTAGAAAGCCAATTCTCAGATAAAAAAAAGAATTCACACACACACACCTTGTGAAGAAATACTGAGATTTTAGAAAGTGACTCACAACTAGCCCATAGTTCATCATTCTTTTCTCTCTTCTCCCTCCATCCACTCTGAGAAAGGAATATTTGGCCATGCTGTCTGATTTGCCCACCAAGTTGCTCATACCACACACAGGATGTTGTTACAAGTGAGCCTATACACAAGGCATTGACACCAGCCAGCCCTACTGAAGTCGGCTACCTGGGAGGCAGGGAGTTGGCCAGGGCAATAAATTCATCATATCATTTCCTTCATCACCCTACCCCATTTCATTCCCTGCAGTCACTTGGCCCAAACAAATAACAATCTCGCACCAAATCGCTGCTTAAAGCACCACCACCTGAAGTTTCCTTCGTCATCTGACATGGCTTCTGAGGCCAGGGAACAGATTTTACTTGAGATGAGTAAAGCTAGAGAGACAGCCCATTGGCCAGAGATTCTGTTTGGGAGGTGACATCTCTCAGTGTACTCTTTACGACCCCATGGACCAAGGCTCCTCTATCCAGGGGATTCTCCAGACCAGAATACTGGAGTGGGCTGCCATGCCCTCCTCCAGGGAACCTTCCCGACCCAGGGGTTGAACCCAGGTGTCCTAATTCCCCTGCATTGCAGACAGATTCTCTACCCCTGAGCCCCCGGGAAACCCATGACGAACCTAGACAGCATATTAAAAAGCTGAGACATCACTTTGCTGACAAAGGTCTGCAGAGTCAAAACTATGGTTTTTCCAGTAGTCGAGTTCAGATGTGTGAGTTGGATCATTAAGAAGGCTGAGTAATGCTTTCCAATTGTGGTGCTAGAGAGATGACCCTTTAGAATCCCTTGGACAGTAAGGAGAACAACCCGGCCAATCCTAAAGGAAATGAATACTGAACTCTGAATACTCACTGGAAGGACTGATGCTGAAACTGCAATACTTTGGCCACCTGATGAGAATAGCTGACTCATTGGAAAACACCCTAATGCTGGAAAAGATTGAAGGCAGGAGGAGAAGGGGGAGACAGAGGGTGAGATGGTTAGATAGGATCACCAACACAATGGACATTACTTTGTTCAAACTCAGGGAGCTAGTGTAGGACAGAGGAGCCTGGCGTGCTGCAGTCCATGGGCTCGTTAATAGTTGGACACGACTGAGCGACTGAACCACCGCCACCACCACCCTACCTTTGAGCTTCCCTAAGGTGCCACAGCCCCACTCTCAGCAGGGCTAAGAAGCTTTCTGTGTCTGTCAGTGGTAAAGGCTGAGACTCAATGTCTTCACACTCTCAGCGCCCCCTGCTTAGGGTTGATGGCGGGTCCTTAGAACGCTCATCACTCCCTCCCAGAGCTCAGACCAGGAAGCCTTCTCACAACAGTAATGGAGCACCCTACCCTGGTACAGAATTGGGAGTTGGAGCTGTTTACCCTCTCAATGTGTTTTCTCTCTTTACATTCACTTCCACATTTCTTCCTGAGTCACCGAATCCAACTCTGCTCATCCCCAACGGGTTCCTGTAACAAGCTGCACCTGCATCTCTAGCACATCTCTAGCACCACATGCACAGGGTGGTTGCATGTACCCCTGCGCTATGTATCTTCTTTCTCCTTTCTCTTCGGAATCTGTCGATTCCCAGACATCATAAAAAAGGCTCCAGATCGCCCACAAAGCAGGCAGTGCTGCAGGGGAGGCTGAGACTCTCATCCACCGTCTGGGTCAAAGCAGGACTGTGTTATAAGCACCACAAGCTGCCCCACTGCATCATGGGAGCCAAAAGAGCAAAGGTCTGACAGTCCTAACACAGACATTTCTGTGCATAGAACACCAGTGTCTTCCTTGGGACCTGTGAGCTGTTGTTTGGTTTGAGCCTATAGCGTCAGTGACCTTTTACACAACGCTTGCAGGCTTAGCCAGCCCTCCATCAGGACCTCTCTACTCCCCACAGCCCCCCACCTACTGTACCAAAGATATTACTTCTGACTTCAGCGCGCTGATTGGGTTTTCACCTGGCAGGGATACCAACACAACTTTTTTATGCTGAAACCTCAAGATACCTGAGGAGAATGAGTCTTCAGAAAGTCCATTTTTCAATTATAATAGAAAAACTGCCTATGTAACAATGAAGATACAACACATTAAAATACTAATAAAATGCTATTTGGAAATTATCCAGAATGTCACACTTAAGAGGAAAAAACTTAGTATGTGGTCTATTGCCTTCCAGGTTTTGTTCTCTGCATTTAAGAAAATTATGAGATGGGGGAGGTAATGTCTTCATGATATTGTATCTGTGGTTCTATCTGTTTATCACGATGGTTATGCTACTTTCCACGATGATGAGGGTGCTCCTCTAGTGTTGGTCAGAGGAAACGCAGTTTGGACCTCGGTATGGACCAGGAACTGTTCTCTGTGACGTGTGCATGTTGACATGACACCCCATGGCCTTTCAGGCACCTAGGAGAAACTGTGTTCTATCCATACACAGATCCATAGTAATGTTTCATGCAGATGGACAGGTTGATCTGCCTTTTGATCCAGAGTACACCAGACACTGCACTGTATTCCAGATTGGGGGTCAGATACCACACCTGGCTGTTTCTGTCTGGCCTGGGCACCAATCTGACTCTGCTCTTGCCAGCTAGGTGACTTTGTGCAGATTCACTCACCCATTAAAGTCTATGTGTCTCTGCTCCTCAGCTGCCGAAAGGGATGATAGCACTAAAAATGCTTACCTCACAGTGTTGCTATGAGCGCTCAAAGACTTCATTACGCGTATATGTACGGAGAGCTAAGCACGGTCCAGAGGGGAGCTCTTCTTCTTGTGTCTTCACTTCTGTTTCCGCTTGTACTAGTAGCCCCCTGTCCCTGCCCCCACGCTTTCACCTCCCCCGCCCCTACTCTGCTCTCTCTCCCCTGTGCCCCTGTCTTCAGACTCTCCCTCCCAAAACAGCTGAACACCTCCTCACGATTTACGCCAGAAAATACCCATACCATCACCCTTGGATTAAACAATCACGAATATTAGCAGAAAAGATAAGAAACACAATATACGGGCAATGCTAAAACTACACAAGAAATAAGGCATTACTGATGAAAGTCTGACTCCTAATATTTTCATATCTTCATCAGATTCAGATCTTCAGAATTTGATATACGAGAATTAGACTTGATAAAACAATGGCAGAAAAGGTAATGCAACGTGGTTCCTTAAATAAGACCTAACAAAATGTGGGCACACGCTGTGTTCACGGGTTGAGAAATTCAATATAATTAGGATGTCAGTAGTCCGCATACAGATTCATCAATTTCATACAATTCCAGTCAGAAATTCCAGCAGGACTTTTTTGTACATATAGACTAACTGATGATAAAATTTCTGTGGTAAGGCAAACGAACTAGAATAGCCAAATGATTCGGAAAAACAATGTTGGAGGATTAACACTAACCTGAAATTTACTTTGCACCTTCAACCAAAAGCTGTAAGCAGCTAAGTATCTATGAAGGGATGAATGGATATAGAAAACGTGGTGACACCGGTCAGAACGGCCACCATCAAAAAGTCTACAAACAACATATGCTGGATAGGGTGTGGAGGAAGGGGAACGCTCTCACTCAGTTGATGGGAATGCAAACTGGTATAGCCACTGCGGAGAACAGTGTGGGAATCCTTTAAAAACTGGGAATAGAACTGCCATGTGACCCAGCAATCCCACTGCTGGGCAGACACCCCGAGGAAACCAGAAGTGAAACAGACACGTGTACCCCAACGTTCACTGCAGCACTGTTTACAATAGCTAGGACATGGAAGCAACCTGGATGTCCATTGGCAGATGAATGGATAAGGAAGTTGTGATACATATACAATGGAATATTACTCAAGTATAAAAAGGAATGCCCTTGAGTCAGTTCTAATGAGGTGGATGAACCTGGAGCCTATTATACAGAGTGAAGTAAGTCAGAAAGAGAAAGAGAAATACTGTATATTAACGCATATATATGGAATTTAGAAAGACGGTACCAACAACTCTACATGCAGGGCAGCAAAGGAAACACAGATGTAATGAACTCTGGGACTCAGTGGGAGGAGTGGGTGGGATGATTTGAGAGAACAGCATTGAATCACCATGTGTAAAATAGATGACTGGTGTTAAGTTCCATGCGTGACACAGGGCACCCAAAGCCGGTACTCTGGGACGACCCCGAGGGATAGGGTAGGGAGGGAGGTGGGAGGGGGGTTCAGGATGGGGGGACACGTGAATCCCTATGGCCGATTCATGTTGATGTATGACAAAAACATCACAATATTGTAAAGTAATTACCCTCCAATTAAAATAAATTAATTTTAAAGGAGGAAATGTGGTGATATATACAATGGAATATTATTCAGTCACAAAGAAGAAAATTATGCCTTTTGCAACAACATGAATGGACTTCAGAGGCTTTATGCTAAGTGAAAAAGGTGAAAGAGAGAAAGACATATATTGTATGTTCTCACTTATATGCAGAACCTAAAAAAGTCACTTACAGAAGTAAGAGTTTAGAATGGTGGTTTCCAGGCCCTGGGGAAAATGTTGAATACAGGGTACAAACTTACAGGTATGAGATGAATAAGTTACGTGGATCCAATGTATAGCATGGTGAGTATAATTAACAAAACTGTATAACACACTGAAAGCTAAAAGGGTAGATCTGAGATGTTATTTCCTCAACGTTTTTTTTAAAGGATTATGTGAGGGGATAGAGTGCCAACCCTGCCATGGTAATTGTTTTGCCAAATATGTGTGTACCAAATCATCACATTGGCATCTTAAACTTACAGGTTATATGTCAATAATACCTCAAAAAGGGTGGAAAAAATAAGAGAGTCCTGAGTGTTTCTGGCGGGAGAGCCCTCAAGGTTTATTCTGTGGCACTCTGCCATCTCCCCATCATTCTTGAACTTTCCCTTGTTACTGACATGAGAAGGTGAACCAGGCTCATTGAACCTTTTCTTCGTCAGCCTGGGAACCCATCATTTAGTGGAGAAAGGTGTTCAGAATCTAGGATCTGGGGACTAGTGTAATTATTGCCATTGGAATGTTGCTGTTTCCAGTAACTTGGGAATACATGTGTGTACACAATCACACACACAAACACGTAGACACACATCTATAGTTATATATCAGTCTAGCCACATATGCACACCTATCGAATACAAGAAGTTTGCATGGAGACCTTTAATTCCAGTAGAATTCCTCAGAATTTGTTCTAGTTTACTTCCTTTCCCATATTGGAAATTCCCTTTTCCAAAATTGACAGACGTGGCTCTCAGCATTCTTATGTATTTGCCGAGTTGATGAATGCCAGTGCATATAAGTGATCCTTCCTCCACAAAAAGGTCCTCCTCACAATCTATGCAGAACCATCCCTGGCCCTTGACTTCCACACCTCACTCAAGCTTGAATCCATGAAGCAGTCCCTTCCCACCCAATCCCCAGTGATATCCTTCTTTCCGTCTTGGGCTCTGACTCCCCAGGCAGGGATGCCCCTTTACACATACACATGCCTTGCCTGGCAACACCTAATGGCTTTAGGACTGACTTGCTCAGGCACAAAAAAGGGAAAGGAAAGAAAGGGTAGGGACAGGAAAAGGTGACTATGTCCTAATACAGTCAGCCAATCAACGTGAACTGGGCCAAACCCAAGCAATGTGATGAAGCCAGCCGTGTTTTTTTTTTTTCCCTCATTGTCCTCCAGCTTCCCTTCCTGCCTCTGTCCTTTGCCCCAGTTTCTTTTCCTTCTTAAGTCCTGCCCTCCATCAAGAGTACCAATGTTACGAGGCATGATTCCCACATTATAACTGACCTCTGCTGCTTGGCTGACATTCAGCGTGACATCCCTGCAGCTAGGACACTCAAACTCTCTCTCTCTCTCTCTCATGATGGACCAGAAGGCTTCACTCCTAATTTCAGGGATAGGTAGGAGAGAAGGTGCAGGGCACATGTTGGAGCCTTCAGTCCTTCACCTGTGAAATGCAGATGATCACAAATTGTGGGAGAAACAGAGACAGCAGGAACCAGACCCCTTTCAATGACTGCTACATGCCAAACCCAGTGCATCACAGGACTGCTTGACATTCAGGAGCACGCCAAGTAGATTTCCATGCCACGACAGTTGCATTTGTTGCTCCTTCTGCCTGGAATGCTCTTCCCTTAGATAACCCCAAGGCCTGCTCCCTCACTTCCTCCAGATCTCTGCTTAATTGCCATCTTTCAGGGAGACTTTCCCTCATTGCCTTGTATAAAAGAATAACATCATACCTACATATACCCTTTCCCCTGATCTAGCATTATCTTTCTTCATAGTGCCTGCCACCCTTGATTTATTTACTGACCACCAATTCTACGAAAGGAGAGACTTGGTCAGTTCTGTCCTGTCACAAACTCCTCCAATAGTGCTCAGGTATATGGCAGGTGCTCAGAAAACATTTGCTGAAGGACAGTCCAGAGCCAGGCAACACACACTGCTAACATGCACAGGTACCCTGCAAGACGTGCACTGGCCCCACTGTATTAATTATGATACATACTGAGATTCCAGGAGACAACTGATACGCTCAACAACACACAGTCAGCATGTCAGGTTCAAGGCCTCGGAATCATGTCTGCCAGCTTCCAAACCCTCAGTTCCCGGACAGAGACCTCACAGCCAAGAACATAAGAGGTTTTATTTCTGACACAAAGACTCCAAGCAGCTCAGAGAGATACCCAGAGACACCAAAAAGAGCTCACTGAATTGCACAGAGAACACACAACTCGTCTCAGACCTTCAAACACAACTGAGACCATAACCATACACACTGTGACAAAGACCCTCCAAACAGACCAAAGTCTTCCAGACAGAAACAAATGAGAACTGCACAGGTACCTCACATCATGGAGACTGACTCCCAAACCACTCGACACTTACCAATCTAATACAAAAACCCTAAACAGAAAGACAGAACTTTTAATATCTCAAGAACATCATATAACCTTTAGATAAAGTCCCCAGACAAATGGAAACCCTGCACCCTGTGCACAGATCCCCAAGCAGCTGATAGTTTACACCTTTAGACAAACCCATCCTTAAAGCAGCTCAGAGACATCACAACTTGGGACCCTGAATCAAAAACTCAGAGATCTCACAATCTGGGGTGCACATGCCTACACAGAGATCTCACACCAAGGGACTGAAATGCCAGAAAGCTCCAAAAATGCATACCCCGGAATACAGGCACACACATCCTAGAGGCTTTGTACTATGGCTCACAAAATCCACTCAGATCAAATATTCCATCACTCACAATTCCGCCCAAAGGGTCAAGGAGATCAAATGTACCCAAGCAGCACCTGTGTTGTCACACGTAGCGATACACAATCCCAAGCTGCCAGATACAGTTTACTCTCCAGGGAGAGACACCAAACTCAGAGACCTCTCCCTGGACAAGAACTGCATTCATTTGTGCAAATGACCGTGCGTGGCCACACGATACAGACTGAGCGAGAGCTAAACAAGACTGAAACGCCGTCAGCATGCTCCTCTAGCGACAGCGCCAAACCTCGCCACTAACCAGGGCAGCTATTCAACCCCTTCGGGAAAAGCAATAAAACTCAGAGAAAAATTGTATGCTCTGAAAAGTCGCGCACTGCAACGCAGGCGCACGCGTACACACAGGCCTGTGGCCCTCAGTTCCAGCTCTGCGATCCCAGTGCCTGTACCAGCCAGCCAGCCATATCGAAGGGGGCCGATCAAGGAAAGCGGGAGTCGCGGGATTTCCGGCGCCTATTCGCGCCCCATAAGAGCTAATTCCGGCAAGCACGCGGTGACCAATCAATGCCCAGAACACTTCCTGACGCCATACCCTCAACTGGCAGCCTATCTCGCTCCGTAGCCGTCCCCCTTGGATGTAACCATGTAGAAACGAAGGGGTGAAGATGGAAAAGAGACGAAGAAAGTTGCAGCTTAATACCGGTGTCCACTCAGACTCGAATGCCACGGGAAGACGGAATGGAGCGAATGGGTATGGACCCATGGCGCCACGAGTGCCTCCGCTGGGAAGTGTGGCCGATCCCCGACGCGGTGTAAAGGGGCTCTCTGCGCTGTCACACGCCCTCTTCCGATGGTACCTTCCAGAGTGGGTGGTCTTACCGCTACCCCTCAGTGGTACATTCCAGGACAAAAGTGTTTCATCTCGCGCGCCCCTTGGTGGTGAGACTGAGGAACAGCCGATCTAGATGCCGGTGGACCATTAGAGGATGATCCTCCTCCAAGGGTGGAAAGGCAAAGTTAGGATGAAAACCCCACCGATTGCTGCTATCTTGGACCCAGAAAAAAGTCTTCGTAAACTGAAGATTACTTCTCTGTAGGGACCACTATCGTAACAGGAAGCATTGAAAACATTTTCTCTGTGGTTGTTTGTGTTTTCCTGTTTAGTACAGAATCGGTTTCATCGGGAAAGCCAGCCACAGTCCGGAGAAAGCTTCCGACTGGGATCTGAAGGCCTGGCATGGGGAAGGCCTCTGTCGTTGACTGCGAGTAATACTGAAAAAGACAACAGGACATTCCATTCTGTTAGGAAAGGGGTCGTCTCCAAGGGGACCCAGGATACCATGCAGATAAAATAAAGACCACAGCTTTATCACCATCTTGTCATCCCTGAATATGTTCCCTGGCAGAATCCTCAGCCTGTCTAGCTACGCCTCTCTCAACAAGTTCAAGTTTGTTTATTCATTCCGTCATTCTTTCATTCTCTCCACAGTTTGTGTCAAGCACAACTATGTGTGTTAGGAAAGAGAAAATCAACTTTGGCTTCATGAAACATATTGTGTTGGGGTCATACAGCCCCAAAAGATAAGTAATTTTCAGGTGTTCATAACCTCTGTGATTAACATTAAACCGGGATAGTGAAGTAGGGGGGATGATACCTAGAAAGAGTGGTCAGGGAAGTTCTTTCTAAGATTGTGACATTTGAGTAAAAGCCTAGAGGAGATGCCTATCTGGGAGAAAAGTATCCCAGGGAGAGTTAAGGCCAGTTGGGAAATTGGGGCGTGGAACTCAGTGTGCTGCTGCTGCTGCTGCTAAATCGCTTTAATCGTGTCTGACTCTGTGCGGCCCCATAGATGGCAGCCTACCAGGCTCCTCTGTCCCTGGGATTCTCCAGGCAAGAATACTGGAGTGGGTTGCCATTTCCTTCTCCAATGCATGCATGCATGCTAAGTCACTTCAGTCATGTCCGACTCTGTGCGACCCCATGGACAGCAGCCCACCAGGCTCCTCTGTCCACGGGATTCTCTAGGCAAGAATACCGGAGTGGGTTGCAATTTCCTTCTCCAGGAACTCAGTGTAGTGTGTATGAAAAGAGTGAGGAGGCCTATGTGACTGTCACAGCATGATGGAGGGAGAGCCAGGAGATCTGATGAGAGGGGTAATGAGGGTCAGGTCCCATAGGGCTTTCTGGCCATAGGGAGGCCTTTGACTTGAGCCACAGGAGGTTTCTTACCAGAGGAACCCCTAGGCTTCTCTCAGAGACCCAGATCACACAATGATTTTTGAGGAGCTCTTGATTTACCCCAGAAAAACCACAGGCCATCTGCAATTGAACACACCTTCCCTGGAATCCCCTACACTCAAGGAGAATCCCCCCTACCGCTCCCAGTGAACATCTGTGTCAATTGAAGATACCCTCAGGAGAGACAAAGCCAAGGAACCTCTTGGTGTGAGGGAGGTCACACTGAGTCTTGCAAAGGCAAAGAGGGATGATATAACAAGCACAGAGATGGCAGAGAAAAAGACAAATATAGAGCATTAGACAGGGACAGAGAGACTACTTCTGGCAGCAAACTGTCCCCACTTAGTTAGCACCCACCTACAGGCCCCCAGCCCTGCTACTGGATGATGTACAGTACATTTTCTCTATAGGAGAAAAGAAGCTCCTCCCCAGGGACTGTCTCTAGGGAATGACTCAGTTGCCCATGGCCTGGGCTTTAATCATGCTCCCTTAACACACATCCGGGGCCTCTGCCTATCATGATAAGGACATGTACCAGTCATAGCGAGGCTCATCTGTATATAGGGTCCCTCACAATTTGTCCAGCCCAGCCTTCCCTCCTGCTGATCTCAGTGCCAATGACTGCTTTAATGGGGGAAGAGAGGCAGGGATCTCTGCATTTGTGGTGGAGCCTTGTGCAAATTGGCAAATGTGAGGTTTCTCCCCAGCTACTTGGAGGCTCACCTCTGTGACTTTTAGCACCACCTCTCTGGGAAATATTAAGATTACATTCCATACACCAGGTAAGAAGTTGTGTGTGTGTGATGGGGAGACACAGAGACATATCCTGACAGTGAGTCAGTCACAGGGTCCTTATGGCCCTGTGCAAACGCCCCCCTACCCTCTACCTGGCCAGGGTTATGCTGAGTCTTCCCTGGCTCTGCCAAGGAGCCCAAGCTTACATCTGGTTCCTCCCGTCATCATGAGCTGAGACCTTCCACCTGTACCGGGCCTTGAGCTCCCTTCTGCAAATGCTGCCCTCCTTGTTGTGGGTTGGGCAGATTCACTGAGTGAGTGTGGGTACACAGTTTTTGTCACAGGACCCCTATCATGGGTGGTACTCATGTCAGCAAGCATTGTTCTTAACAGGATTATTACCATGGGCTCCTGTGAACTGCACATGACTTACCCTTTCTGAGGATGGCACCCCAAGCTTTTATCTCTGTAGGGAGGCATGGTAGAAATCATAGCAAATGTGAAATCACAGGTCTACTTCTAAGACCCGTGACAGTGGGGTCCATCTAGCCTTCCTCTTAAGACTATTGTCATATGCAGATGCATGAACAGCTCAGAGGCCCAACCCTCTTGACAAAGACCCCCTAAGTAGTTCAGAGACTTCATGCCCTGGGACAGATATCTGGAATCACTTCAGAGACTGCTCATCCTAGACTCCCACTCAAAACAGCTTTAATAGATCACACCTGAGGACACAGACCCCAGCCAGCTCAGAAATTCCAACTGTAGACTCAGAAAAATTAGGATCCCTAAGACAAACAGCGTTGCTCACAGCCAGTTCTACAGGGTTAAATTGTAACCTCTGTGGTTGCTGAATGACAGTGCATCCTGAGGGATTCAGGATGAAAAACAGGATGAGGCACTCTGTGCTTTGGACAAGCTGGCCTTTATTTAGTTACACGCCTACCTCAGGAAAAGGTTCAGTGACCCCAGATTCTTGCATCTTCCCACACACAGAAAAGCATGAAAATGATTTACTTGTGATAACTGATCTCTGTGTTTCACAGTAATTGTTTACCAATATCCATGCTTGACTGCATGTATTTCATAGCCAAAAATCATATCGACTTCTCTGCTACCTCCTCAGAGCAGTTTCCTCAGAGCTAACAGAGTAACTGTGTCCCAGGCTATAGTCCCCAGAAGACCCTGAATTCAACTCAAACTCACAACTCTTCTGTTGTATGCTTTTCTTTAAGTGGACACTACTCTAGCTAACAGCACCCCATTAGCTCTGAGGCTTCACACTTCTCCCCCACCACCCACAGGCTGCACCCTGGGACACAGAGCCCCAAATCTTCGCCTCTGGGCTTCTGTGTGGGCAGTGGCAGTGGGTTTCTGTTCAGTCAACCCCAAGAGAGTGAGGCATCCCGTCTTGAAGTCCCTGCAATCTGCATTCACCAGCATGTCATCCTGAGGAATGCAAGTTCATTCCAGGGGTGGGGATTGCCTTAGAGCTGAGGGGTTCTGAAATTGATTTCCCATGTCTGGGTCCTGAGAATGGACCTAACACACTCTAGTCACCTCTCGTCGTGGTGACTTTGTACCCTGCCCAATGGGAGGTTTAGAGTGAATACCAGATCCACAGAACAAGCCCTGAGGACCTTGTCCTCTTCGTCATCTCTCAGCACCCACTGTGGGATCCTGAATTCTGGAGCTAGGAGAGGTCTTCCCCTCACTGTGGCTATGACAACTCCCTTACATCCCTCTAATCATCTGTCATTTTCCAAAGGCCCTCTCCTGGTAACAGCTGCCACAAGTCCTCTCTCCCCAAATCCCCACCTCTCCCCTCATCTTCCACCAGGCCTCCCCTCCCACCCAGGGCCTCTTTAGCCCCTCCCCCAGCCCTGCTCCCAGGCCTCATTTACACCCTCAGCCCTTTTGTGGCCTCTCACCCAGGACCGGTGCTGCCTCAGAGGAGCCCCTCAGGACCCTGCCTACTCCCTACATTCTGCAGGACACCTCTTTCCTGCCCACACACAGGGATCTGTCATAAAGTCCCTGAAAGAGCCAAACTGAAAGTCTCTCCAGGATCCAGAGAAAATCCAGACCCAGACCAGGAGTCCAGGGCACTTCCCTCAGGGCTGGGGGGAAAGGGAGAGGGTCTGTGAGAGAAAGAGCTCGACTGAAGGTCAAACAGGGGTGACAGGGTTTTCTTCAAGGGGCCTAGTGAGGAAGAAGTGAGATGGCACCTTAGAAGTGCTTCAGTCCAGTCGCTCAGTCGTGTCCGACACTTTCTTACCCCATGAGCTGAAGCACGCCAGGGCTCGCTGTCCATCACCAACTCCCAGAGTCCACCCAAACACATGTCCATTGAGTCCGTGATGCCATCCAACCATCTCATCCTCTGTCGTCCCTTCTCCACCTGCCTTCAAACTTTCCCAGCATCAGAGTCTTTTCCAATGAGTCAGCTCTTCGCAGCAGGTGGCCCAAGTATTGGAGTTTCAGCTTCAGCATCAGTCCTTCCAATGAACACGCAGGACTGATCTCCTTTAGGATGGACTGATTGGATCTCCTTGCAGACCATGGGACTCTCAAGAGTCTGCTCCAACACCACAGTTTGAAAGCATCAATTCTTCAGCGCTCAGCTTTCTTTATAGTCCAACTGTCACATTCATACATGACCACTGGAAAAACCATAGCCTTGACTAGGTGGACCTCTGTTAGCAAAGTAATGTCTCTGGTTTTTAATATGCTGTCTAGGTTGGTCATAACTTTCCTTCCAAGGAGTAAGTAACTTTTAATTTCATGGCTGCAATCACCATCTGCAGTGATTTTGGAGCCCAGTAAAATAAAGTCAGCCACTGTTTCCACTGTTTCCCCATCTATTTGCCATGAAGTGATGGGCCCAGATGCCATGATCTTTGTTTTCTGAATGTTGAGCTTTAAGCCAACTTTTTCACTCTCCTCTTTCACTTTCATCAAGAGGCTCTTTAGTTCCTCACTTTCTGCCAGGATGTGAGAGTTGGACTGTGAAGAAGGCTGAGCACCGAAGAATTGATGCTTTTGAACTGTGGTGTTGGAGTTGACTCTTGAGAGTCCCTTGGACTACAAGAAGATCCAACCAGTCCATTCTGAAGGAGATCAGCCCTGGGATTTCTTTGGAAGGAATGATGTTAAAGCTGAAACTCCAGTACTTTGGCCACCTCATGCGAAGTGTTGACTCATTGGAAAAGACTCTGATGCTGCGAGGGATTGGGGGCAGGAGGAGAAGGGGATGACAGAGGATGAGATGGCTGGATGGCATCACTGACTCGATGGACGTGAGTCTGAGTGAACTCCGGGAGTTGGTGATGGACAGGGAGGCCTGGCGTGCTGTGATTCATGGGGTCGCAAAGAGTCAGACACGACTGAGCGACTGATCTGATCTGATCTGATATTCTGCCACAAGGGTGGTGTCATCTGCATATCTGAGGTTTTGATATTTCTCCCAGCAATCTTGATTCCAGCTTGTGCTTAATCAGGCCAGCGTTTCTCATGATGTACTCTGTATAGAAGTTAAATAAGCAGGGTGACAAGATACAGCCTTGACGTACTCCTTTTCCTATTGGAACCAGTCTGTTGTTCCATGTCCAGTTCTAACTGTTGCTTCCTGACCTGCATACAGATTTCTCAAGAGGCATGTCAGGTGGTCTGGTATTCCCATCTCTTTCAGAATTTTCCACAGTTTATTGTGATCCACACAGTCAAAGGCTTTGGCATAGTCAATAAAGCAGAAATAGATGTTTTTCTGGAACTCTCTTGCTTTTTCGATGATCCAGCAGATGTTGGCAGTTTGATCTCTGGTTCCTCTGCCTTTTCTAAACCCAGCTTGAACATCTGGATGTTCGTGGTTCACGTATTTCTGAAGCCTGGCTTGGAGAATTTTAAGCATTACTTTACTAGCATGTGAGATGAGTGCAATTGTGTGGTAGTTTGAGCATTCTTTAGCATTGCCTTTCTTTGGGATTGGAATGAAACTGACCTTTTCCAGTCCTGTGGCCACTGCTGAGTTTTCCAAATTTGCTGGCATACTGAGTTCAGCACTTTAACAGCACCTTCACCAATCTGACTCTGCTCTTGCCAGCTAGGTGACTTTGTGCAGATTCACTCATTAACGTCTGTGTGTCTCTTCTCCTCAGCTGCCGAAAGGGATGGTAGCATTAAAAATGCTTACCTCACAGTGTTGCTATGAGTACTCAAAGACTTCATTATGTGTATATGTACACAGAGCTAAGCACAGTCCAGAAGGGTAGCTCTTCTTCTTGTGTCTCTTCACTTCTGTTTCCGCTTGTACTAGTATCCCCCTGTCCCTGTCTTAAGACAGAACCAGTAAGAGGAGGAAAGGAAACATTAGAAAAGGACTTCAGACAGTTCCTAAAAAACTGAGCATAGTTTGCAGGTTAGTGTGGTCGCTCAAATTTTCCCTTGTTTTCAAGACAAAGAGAAGGGGGCAACTAAGATGTCTGAGGACAATCCTGGGAAAGGAAAATGGTAATTGCATTCAGAAAATTCTGCTCTCCTTTTTCTCCAGCAATACATTCCTGGAATAATGCTCCTGAGGTTCTTATTCATCACATTTTTAGCATACTGGCCTAAGGCTTTTAATTCATAATACTGAGGGAATCAATATTATCATTCGCTTGTTTATATTGTATGCTTTACAGCTGAACTGATACATTTTTTTTAAAGATTCTGACCTGGAAAATGATCTCCAGGAATTGGCTGAGGCAAAGCCTGGGGGTGAAGGTGGAGATGGTCCTGATGTCAGGGAGGAGTTTGCATCATATACAGAGCCTGTTGAAGTGCCAGAAGCAGGTATGTCATCCATTCAGAAAGTAATTTATGTGGTTTCTCTTTTTCAGAATATTATATCTTTACTAATATAGAGGGAACATTGAATTCAGTTTATTTGCTCAGTCGCGTCCAACTCTGCAACCCCATGAATTGCAGCACGCCAGGCCTCCCTGTCCATCACCAACTCCCAGAGTTCACTAAGACTCACGTCCATCGAGTCAGTGATGCCATCCAGCCATCTCATCCTCTGTCATCCCCTTCTCCTCCTGCCCCCAATTCCTCCCAGAATCAGACTCTTTTCCAATGAGTCAACTCTTCATATGAGGTGGCCAAAGTACTGGAGTTTCTGCTTTAGCATCATTCCTTCCAAAGAAATCCCACGGCTGATTTCCTTCAGAATGGACTCGTTGGATCTCCTTGCAGTCCAAGGGACTCTCAAGAGTCTTCTCCAACACCACAGTTCAAAAGCATCAATTCTTCGGCGCTCAGCTTTCTTCACAGTCCAGCTCTCACATCCATCCATTACCACTGGAAAAACCATAGCCTTGACTAGATGGACCTTTGTTGGCAAAGTAATGTCTCTGCTTTTCAATATGCTATCTAGGTTGGTCATAACTTTTCTTCCAAGGAGTAAGCGTCTTTTAATTTCATGGCTGCAATCACCATCTGCAGTGATTATGGAGCCCCCAAAAATAAAATCTGACACTGTTTCCACTGTTTCCCCATGTATTTGCCATGAAGTGATGGGCCCAGATGCCATGATCTTTGTTTTCTGAATGTTAAGTTTTAAGCCAACTTTTTCGCTCTCCTCTTTCACCTTCATCAAGAGGCTTTTTAGTTCTTTTCACTTTCTGCCATAAGGGTAGTGTCATCTGCATATCTGAGGTTATTGATATTTCTCCCAGCAATCTGGATCCCAGCTTGTGCTTCATCCAGCCCAGCATTTCTCATGATGTACTCTGCATATAATTTTAAATAAGTAGGGTGACAATATACAGCCTTGACATACTCCTTTTCCTATTTGGAACCAGTCCGTTGTTCCATGTCCAGTTCTAACTGTTGCTTCCTGACCTGCATACAGATTTCTCAAGAGGCATGTCAGGTGGTCTGGTATTCCCATCTCTTTCAGAATTTTCCACAGTTTATTGTGATCCACACAGTCAAAGGCTTTGGCATAGTCAGTAAAGCAGAAATAGATGTTTTTCTGGAACTCTCTTGCTTTTTCGATGATCCAGCAGATGTTGGCAGTTTGATCTCTGGTTCCTCTGCCTTTTCTAAACCCAGCTTGAACATCTGGATGTTCGTGGTTCACGTATTTCTGAAGCCTGGCTTGGAGAATTTTAAGCATTACTTTACTAGCATGTGAGATGAGTGCAATTGTGTGGTAGTTTGAGCATTCTTGAGCATTGCCTTTCTTTGGGATTGGAATGAAACTGACCTTTTCCAGTCCTGTGGCCACTGCTGAGTTTTCCAAATGTGCTGGCATATTGAGTGCAGCACTTTCACACCATCATCTTTCAGGATTTGAAATAGCTTAACTGGAATGCCATCACCTCCACTAGATTTGTTCGTAGTGATGCTTCCTAAGGCCCACTTGACTTCACATTCCAGGATGTCTGGCTCTAGGTGAGTGATCACACCATCGTGATTATCCGGGTCGTGAAGATCTTTTTTGTACAGTTCTTCTGTGTATTCTTGCCATCTCTTCCTAATATCTTTTGTTTCTGTTAGGTCCCTACCATTTCTGTCCTTTATTGATCCCATCTTTCCATAAAATGTTCCCTTGGTATCTCTAATTTTCTTGAAGAAATCTCTAGTCTTTCCCATTCTATTGTTTTCCTCTATTTTTTTGCATTGATCACTGAGGAAAGCTTTCTTATCTCTCCTTGCTATTCTTTCGAACTCTGCATTCAGATGCTTATATCTTTCCTTTTTTCCTTTGCAACTAGCCAATCTGATCTTATGGACCACAGCCTTGTCTAACTCAATGAAACTAAGCCATGCCGTGTGGGGCCACCCAGGATAGATAGGTCATGGTGGAGAGGTCTGACAGAATGTGGCCCACTGGAGAAGGGAATGGCACACCACTTCAGTATTCTTGCCTTGAGAACCCCACGAACAGTATGAAAAGGCAAAAAGATAGGGCACTGAAAGAGGAACTCCTCAGGTCAGTACGTGCCCAATATGCTACTGGAGATCAATGGAGAAATAACTCCATAAAGAATGAAGGGATGGAGCCAAAGCAAAAAGAATACCCAGCTGTGGATGGGACTGGTGATAGAAGCAAGGTTCAATGCTGTAAAGAGCAATATTGCATAGGAACCTGGAATGTCAGGTCCATGAATCAAGGCAAATTGGAAGTGGTCAAACAGGAGATGACAAGAGTGAACATCGACATTTTAGGAATCAGCGAACTAAGATGGACTGGAATGGGTGAATTTAACTCAGATGACCATTATATCCACTATTGTGTGCAGGAATCCCTTAGAAGAAATGGAGTAGCCATCATAGTCAACAAAAGAGTCCAAAATGCAGTACTTGGATGCAATCTCAAAACCAACAGAATAATCTCTGTTCATTTCCAAGGCAAACCATTCAGTATCATGGTATTCCAAATCTATGCCCCGACCAGTAACACTGAAGAAGCTGAAGTTGAACAGTTCTATGAAGACCTACAAGACCTTCTAGAACTAACACCCAAAAGAGATGTCCTTTTCATTATAGGGGACTGGAATGCAAAAGGAGGAAGTCAGGAAACACCTGGGGTAACAGGCAAACTTGGCCTTGGAGTACAGAATGAAGCAGGGCAAAGGCTAATAGAGTTCTGCCAAGAGAATGCACTGGTCATAGCAAACACCCTCTTCCAACAACACAAGAGAAGACTCTACACATGGACATCACCAGATGGTTGACACTGAAATCAGATTGATTATATTGTTTGCAGCCAAAGATGGAGAAGCTCTATACAGTCAGCAAAAACAAGACCAGGAGCTGACTGTGGCTCAGATCATGAACTCCTTATTGCCAAATTCAGACTGAAATTGAAGAAAGTGGAGAAAACCACTAGACCGTTCAGATATGACCTAAATCAAATCCCTTACGACGATACAGTGGAAGTGAGAAATAGATTTAAGGGACTAGATCTGATAGACAGAGTGCCTGATGAACTATGGACGGAGGTTCGTGACATTGTATGGGAGACAGGAATCAAGACCATCCCCAAGAAAAAGAAATGCAAAAAAGCAAAATGGCTGTCTGAGGAGGCCTTACAAATAGCTGTGAAAAGAAGGGAAGTGCAAAGCAAAGGAGAAAAGGAAAGATACACCCATTTGAATGCAGAGTTCCAAAAAATAGAAGTGCTTAGGACACTGCAACTCAGAAGGCTGATTACCTAAAACTCAGAGATGCGCCCACAGATGCCAGCTGACTCCTAGAGTGACCTCACTAAAGCAGCCACTGCCTAGGGAAGCATGTTGAAGAAGCGTCTTGTTTTTGCTGACTGTATAGTGCTTCTCCATCTTTGGCTGCAAACAATATAATCAATCTGATTTCGGTGTCAACCATCTGGTGATGTCCATGTGTAGAGTCTTCTCTTGTGTTGTTGGAAGAGGGTGTTTGCTATGCCAGTGTGTTCTCTTGGCAGAACTCAACACTGCCCTGTTGACTGGGCAGCAAACACTCCTGGAGAGTGTTTGGGTTCCACTGGTCCTCCAGTGTTCAGGCCCGAGGCCCCTACTGCAAGATCCTGTCCATCAACTTCATTGCCTGACTGTGTGAGCCCGGGACTAATCTGTGGGCTCTGTCCCTGTAACCCGCGAGAGCTTGAGCCTGCATTTTCCACATGGGCTGCCCAGAGTGGTCTAGGATTCCTTGCCTCCCAAGCCCCACAACCAATCACTGCTGCTGGTGTGTTCAAATCTGCAGGGGATGGGCATGGGCAAAATGGGGTGGGGTGGCCTCATGGACACCTGTAAAAGGGGATGCTCCTCAGTCTGTCCCAAGAATGATGTGAGGAGATAGTAAAAAAGCTTGACTTCTCCTGAACCACAGATGGTCAGCATTGTGGCAGCATCTATTAAAGTGAAAAATCCTTACAAAATCCTTGTCCTGTCCTTGAGGGAAGGACATTTTTTGTCTAGTAACCCCAGTGCATGACACGTAATAGGTGCTCATTGGGTGATTGGTGACTGACTGAGTTTTGTCCCAGCAGCTCCACTTTAAAATGTGTAATCAACACACCCACATTTGGAGAGTTGTGTGTAGAAGGAAGGTGGTAGCAAACAATTGTGTAAAACCTCTTTATGTCCACTAATAATCAATGGTCTTTGGATTGTAAACGAATGGTGAGGCATTCATGTTATACCATGCAGCACACACTTTCCATGGAACAGAATGAGGGGACCAGTGTGTACTGATCAGATGAAACTGCTTCAGGACATGCTGTTAATAGTTGTGGAGAGGGGAAGCAAATAGGAGATGCTCATAGTGGGACCTGCTCTGTGTGTGTGTGCTATGCTGTGCTCTGCTTAGTCACTCAGTTGTATCTGACTCTTTGTAACCCCATGGACTGTAACCCTCCAGGCACCTCTGTCCATGGAGATTCCCCAGGAAAGAACACTGGAGTGGGTTGCCATGCCCTCCTCCAGGGGATCTTCCCAACCCTGGGATCAAACTCAGGTCTCCCACATTGCAGGCAAATTCTTTACCATCTGAGCCACCAAGGAAACCCCATGTATGTGTGTGTGCTTTAAATATAGAGAAATGTGTTTGAAAGGAACAAGGAGGCACTGAAAACTAACCCCAGTGGTAGGCCCTGGAAGCAGAAAATGTGGAATTATGTGGTTACCTGTGTAGTCCATGTACTGATATACTAATGGAATCTTTCACCAGCCCCGTACTCAGGTAATATTTGAGTAACTATTAATATACAAAGCAATGTCATATGATGAAAACAATACCTGTACCACAGAGCATTTGTATGTGAGGGCATCTGGAAGATGTCCAGGAACAGGGTTCTCAAACTTACACGGTCCAGGGCCAGGCAGTTAATGTGCATAAGGGAACCCAGCTCATGTGAGGGTAGGGAAGAGCAGCACATGGCCATGGTAAATGTTCCCCGCTGATCTGCTTCTGGTGTAGGTATAAGAGAGAAAACGGGGCTGGTGCAGACCCCAGACCCTCTTGACAACTTCTTCAGCATCATAAATAGTGGTAATTGTCAGAACTGCATCAGTTGTTACATCTTTACACTGCTCTGAACTCCTTGGGAGTTTCCCTGAACATCTTTATACCAGGACACACACATGTCATAAGAGAAAGATAACCGATCCTCTGAACTCAGCATTCAATAATTAAGACTGACTTGGGGGGACTTCCCTGGTCATCCTGTGGTTAATAATTCACTTTGCAATTCAGGGCATGCGTGTTTGCTGCAGCTACTGAGCCTGCGCCACAACTAGAGAAAGGAAAGGTCCACAACGTAGTGCCGCAACGAAGACCTGATGCAGTCAAATAAATAAACAAGTATTTTAAAAACAAGACTGGCTTAGAAAGTGGTTCTGCCCATGAGGAATGAAGAGGTTGGATTTATCTTCCCCCTTTAAGTAACTAAAAGTTTGTACATGACAGTTTTCATGTGTAGTACAACATTCAGGATTCTGATACCTGAGAGAAGAGGAAAAATGAGGTGAGAATTATGATTTCTCCCAGTTTACGTCCCCAAGAGGCTTTCCAGGCATCAGAGCAGGGATAGGGAACCCAGACAGAGGCCAGAACTCTCCCAGATCTGAGGAAACAGAGTACAGCATTCAGGGAGGCCAAAGCAGCCAGAAGTCCTGGAATACAGGACCAGAGAAAGGGGAGCTGCACGGAGAGGGGAGGACTGCAGAGACAGAGCACTCTGGAGATTTGCAGAGAGTTCCGTTTGGAGTCTCCTGCTCTCTTCTGGATGGAAAAATAACCACCAAAAAGTAGTAGGTAGAGAACTTCAGAGCTCTCAGGGGGATGGAAATAGTCTGTCTTCTCACCTGCCAGAGGTGACAAAACCTCATATATTCAGGGTATCGGGAAGATTTCTCAGCTAGGTATTTTCCCAGTGGTCAGCAAAATTCACCCTAGACTAAATACTGTTCTGGTCTCATCTTAATAATGCTTGAGAGTAAGCCTCAAAAGGATAAACCTATTTCCAAGTAATTCAAATGTGTCCCAGGATGAAGCTCAAAATCACTTCAAGGAATTATTACTATTGCTATTATAAAAAAATCAGAACCCAAGATGATAAAATTCACAATCTGGCTACAATAAAGTTATTAGGTATGCACAGAAGCAGAATATGTAATCAATAATGAAAAGAAAAATCGATCAATAAAATACAGACTCAGAGATAACACAGGTGATAAAGTTACCTGATAAGGAGATTAAAACAGCTATTATAAAATTATTCTACATATTGAAGAAGATAGAATGAAATCAAGTATGCCGATAGGGGACATGAAATAATCTTTAAAAGACCCAAATTGAACTTCTAGAGATGAATAACACATGCTCTGAGACAAAAAAAAATACACTGGATGAAATTAACAGCAAATTAGACATTTTGGAAGAAAAACCTAGTAAACTTGAAACATAGTGAATAAACTGAACTTCACCAAAATGAAAAGCCTTTATGCTGCAAGTGACACTATTAGAAAGTAAAAAACAAAAAACAACTCATAGAATGGGAGACCTTTACTTGTAAATTACATACTTGATATCTAGATTGTAGAGAGAATCCTTACAGCTCAATAATTAAAAGGCAAATAGCCTAATTTTTAAATGGGCATACATATGAATAGATTTTTCTCCAAAGAAAATATATAATGACCAGTAAGCACATGGCCCCATGGACAGAGGAGCCTAGTGGGCTACAGTCCATGGGGTCACCAAATAGTTCAACAAGACAGCAACTAGACAACAACAACAAGCCCATGAAAGGATGCTCAGCATCATTAGTCATCAGGGAAATACAATCAAAATCACATGCATGATCACTTCACACCCAGTAAAATGGCTTAACTACAAACGACAGATAATAATATGTGTTGATGAAGATGTGGAGGGTGGGACACACTGCTGAAAACGTAAAATAGTACAGGCGCTTTAGGGAACAATCTGACAGTTCCTCAAAGATTAGCTTATATACAGTTACCATACGACCCTGCAATTCTGCTCCTAAGTATACACCCAAGAGAACTGAAAACAAATGTCTACACAAAAATTTTTACAATCACACTTCTGTATTTAAAATGGATAACCAACAAGGACCTACTGTACAGCACAGAGAATGCTGTTCAATGTTATGTGGCAGCCTGGAAGGAGAGTTTGGGGGAGAATGGATACATGTATATGTATGACTCAGTCCCTTTGCTGTCCACTGGAAACTATCACAACATTGTTAACTGTCTATACTCCAATATAAAATAAAAAGTCTTTAAAAATTTGTAAGCAAATATTCAAAGGAACATTATTCATAATAATCCCAAAGTGGAAACAACTGTAATGTCTATCAACTGATGAATGAGAATGTGTGGTATATCCATACAATGGAATACTATTCAGCAATAAAAAGAGATGAGGTATTGATATATGCTACAACATGGATGAGTCTGAAAACGTTATCCTAAGTGAAAGAGGCCAGTGACAAAAGATCACATATTGTACAGCTTCATTTATATGAATCCTGGAACAGGCCAATAGATACAGATGGAAAGTAGATTAGTGATTGCCTTTGCCTGTCTTTTGATTTCTCTGTTGAATCTGAAAGAAGAGCCTTGCTTGGTAGAGTATTTTTGGTTGTAGGTTTTTCCCTTTCACCAAAAGAGACACAGATGTATAGAACAGTCTTTTGGACTCTGTGGGAGAGGGAGAGGGTGGGATGATTTGGGAGAATGGCATTGAAACATTTATAATATCATATAAGAAACGAATCGCCAGTCCAGGTTCAATGCAGGATACAGGATGCTTGGGTCTGGTGCACTGGGATGACCCAGAGGGATGGTATGGGGAAGGAGGAGGGAGGGGGGTTCAGGATGAGGAACACGTGTACACCCATGGCGGATTCATGCTGATATATGGCAAAACCAATAGAATATTGTAAAGTAATTAGCCTCCAATTAAAATAAATAAATTTAAATTTTAAAAAATAGTGAAAAAACTGAAAATGTTACTCACTCAGTCATGCCCAACTCTTTTGGGACCCCCTGGACTATAGCCCACCAGGCTCTTCTGTCCATGGAATTTTCCAGGCAAGAGTACTGGAGTGGGTAGCCATTTCATTCTCAAGGGGATCTTCCTGACCCAGGGATTGAACCTGGGTCTCCTGCATTGCAGGCAGATTCTTTACTGTCTGAGCCACCAAGGAAGCCCCATTAGGTTTAATAATGGCTTCCCAAAAGATATGTGCAAGTCCTAACCTCCAAAATGCATGAATGTGACCTTATTTGAAAAGAGAAATTTTGAAGATGTAGTTAAGTTAAAGATCTCAAGATGCTGCTCCTGCTGCTGCTGAGTCGCTTCAGTCGTGTCCGACTCTGTGCGACCCCATAGACGGCAGCCGACCAGGCTCCCCCGTCCCTGGGATTCTCCAGGCAAGAACACTGGAGTAGGTTGCCATTTCCTTCTCCAATGCATGAAAATGAAAAGTGAAAGTGAAGTCGCTCAGTCGTGTCCGACTCCTAGTGACCCCATGGACTGCAGCCTACCAGGCTCCTCCGTCCATGGGATTTTCCAGGCAAGAGTACTGGAGTGGGGTGCCATTGCCTTCTCCCATCTCAAGATGAGATCATGCTAAATTCATGGTAAACCTTAAATCCAACCTTAGGCATCCTTGTAAGAGAAAAGCAGAGGGAGATTTGCAGCACAGAGAAGAAGACAATGTGAACACTGAGGCAGAGATTAGTGATGCATCTACCTGCCAAGGATGGCCAGCAGCTAGCAGAAGCTGGTGAGGGAAGGCATGGAACATATTCTCCCTCAAAGTCTACAAAAGAAACCAAACCTGCCTACACCTTGATTTCAGACCTCTGCCCTCCAAAATGTGAGAGAATAAATTTGTGTTGTTTTAAGCCATCAAGTTTGTGGTGATTCATTATGGCAGCCTCAGGAAACTAATACAACCATATTCTCTGGACCATAAAACAAATATCCATAAACTTGAGATTCAAATCGGACAAAGCATTTTGTCTTAACACAATGGAATTAAATTAGGGATAAAATTATAAAGGCATTTGAAAAATATCCAAATATTTTGAAACAAAATAACACTTACAAATATTGTGTCAAAGAAGAAATCAAAAAGGGGAAACAAAAATTTTCAGCTTTATTGAGGTATAATTAACAAATGAAATTGTGACATATTTAAAGTGTAGAACATGATAATTTAATACATGTACATTATGAAAGTACTCCCACCATTACATCCATCACTTCACATATTAACTTGTTTCGTTTCGGTTGTGTTTTTTATTTTCTTGTGGTGAGAGCATTTAAGTTCCACTCTCTTAGCAAATTTAAAGTATATAATACAGTATTATCAACTACAGTCACCATGCTATACATTAGATCCTCAGGCCTTATTCATCTTATAACTGAAAGTTTGTACCCTTTTATCAGCCTCTCCCTATTTTTCGCACCCTGTAACCCCAGGAAATCACCATTCTACTTTCTTTCTGAGTTCAACTTTTTTTTTAGATCCCACATGTAAGTGATACATGCATAATGCCTTCCAAGTTCACCTATGTTGTCAAAAAATGGCAGAATTTCCTTCTTTTTTAAGGCTGAATAATATTTAATTGTGTATGTGCACACACACACACACACACACACACACCACTTTCTTTGTCCATCTATCTATTGATAGACACTTAGGTTGTTTCCATACCTTGGCTATTGTGAACAATGCTGCAATGAACATGGGCATACAGATTAACTCTTTGAGAAAGTGATTTCATTTCCTTTGGGTACATACCCAAAAGTAGGATTGCTAGATCATATGGTAGTTCTATTTTTAATTTATTGACGAACCTCCATACTCTTCCACAGTGGCTGCACCAGTTTACATTCCCATCAGCAGTGTACAAGTGTTCACCTTTTTCCACAACCTCACCAGCATGCATTACCTCTTGTATTTTTTAAATAATTGATGTCCTAACAGGTATGAGGTGATAGCTTCTTGTGGTTTTGATTTGCATTTCCCTTATAATTAATGATGTTGTGCATCTTCAGGAAACCTACAGCTAACATCATACTGTGCAGAGGAAAGACTTCATGCTTTCTCATTGAAATCAGCATGAAGGCAAGAGAATATCTGACCTCACTTCTATTCAACATTGTAATAGAGGATCTAGCCCTGGCAGTGTGGTAAGAAAAAAATAAAATATACTCACGTTGTAAAGAAATAAATAAATCTATCCTTTCACATATAACATCATCGTCTATAGAAAATCCTAAGAAATATGCTAAAAGACTACAAAATAGTTTAGCAGGTTCCAGGATAAAAGGTCAGTATTCAAAATCAAGTGCATTTCTATATGCTAACAATTAACTATTGGAATTTGAAATTAAAATACCATTTATAATAGCATCACAATATATAAGATACTTAGGGATAAATTTGACAAAAGAAGTACAAGGCCTGTACACTGAAAATTACAAAATATTACTAAGAGCAATAAAAGATCTAAATAAACAGAAAAATACCCTGTGTTCACAGACTAGATGATTCAATATTCCTAAGATGCGTAAATTGACAAGCCAATTCTAAAATTTATATGGAAGTACAAAGGACCTAGAATAGCCAAAAAATTTTTAAAAAGAATAAAGTTAGAGGACTTGCACTACCTGATTTCAAGTTTTAATAATCAAGACCAGTGTGGTACTGGAGTAAAGAGCAGTGAAAAAGAAGAGAGTCAAGAACTAGGCTTGTACATATATGTTGTTTATTTTCAACAAAGGTATAAATGCAATTCAGTGAGACAAAGAATAATATTTTCAATATCTGAATAGCCATATGCAAAAAATTGAACTTTGACCATTACCTCACAACATGTACAAAATGAATGCAAGTTGGATCATAGACCTAAATGTAAAACTGAAACCTACAAAAATACATTAAAGAAAGCTTAAAAGGAAATCTTAGTCACCTTTGGGTTGGCAATATTTCCTAACTAGGACTCAAAAACCATGGATATAAAAATATTGATAACTTGGACTTTATCAAAACTAGACATTTTTATTCAAAAGAGAGACTATTGTGAAAATAAAAAGGCAAGCCACAGACTGAAAGGAAGATTTTTGCGAAGTATGTATCTAATAAAGGACTTGTACCCTGAATATGTAAAGAACTCTGTAAACTCAATAATAATCACTCAAACAAACCAGTTTTTTAAATGGGCAAAAGATCTGAGCAGATACTTCATTAAAGAAAAATGGAATGGTAGGGCTACTTTGGAACAGTTTAGCAGTTTCTTACAAAGTTAAACATACACTTTCTATACAATCTAAACTTCCGATTCCTATATATTTACCCAAGGTAAAAGAAAGCATTCAGTTCAGTTCAGTTGCTCAGTTGTGTCCGACTCTTTGCAACCCCATGAATCGCAGCACACCAGGCCTCCCTGTCCATCACCAACTCCCGGAGTTTACCAAACTCACGTCCATCGAGTTGGTGATGCCATCCAGCCATCTCATCCTCTGTCGTCCCCTTCTCCTCCTGCCCCCAATCCCTCCCAGCATCAGGGTCTTTTCCAATGAGTCAACTCTTCTCATGAGGTGGCCAAAGTATTGGAGTTTTAGCTTCAGCATCAGTCCTTCCAATGAACACCCAGGACTGATCTCCTTTAGGATGGACTGGTTGGATCTTCTTGCAGTCCAAGGGACTCTCAAGAGTCTTCTCCAACACCACAGTTCAAAAGCATCAATTCTTCGGCACTCAGCTTTCTTCACAGTCCAACTCTCACATCCATACATGACTACTGGAAAAACCATAACCTTGACTAGACGGACCTTTGTTGGCAAAGTAATGTCTCTGCTTTTTACTATGCTATCTAGGTTGGTCATAACTTTCCTTCCAAGGAGTAAGCGTCTTTTAATTTCATGTCTGCAATCACCATCTGCAGTGATTTTGGAGCCCCCAAAAATAAAGTCTGACACTGTTTCCACTATTTCCCCATCTATTTCCCATGAAATGATGGGACCAGATGCCATGATCTTCGTTTTCTGAATGTTGAGCTTTAGGCCAACTTTTTCACTCTCCTCTTTCACTTTCATCAAGAGGCTTTTTAGTTCCTCTTCACTTTCTGCCATAAGGGTGGTGTCATCTGTGTATCTGAGGTTATTGATATTTCTCCCAGCAATCTTGATTCCAGCTTGTACTTCTTCCAGCCCAGCGTTTCTCATGATGTACTCTGCATTTAAGTTAAATAAGCAGGGTGACAATATACAGCCTTGATGTACTCCTTATCCTATTTGGAACCAGTCTGTTGTTCCATGTCCAGTTCTAACTGTTGCTTCCTGACCTGCATATAGGTTTCTCAAGAGGCAGGTCAGGTGGTCTGGTATTCCTATCTCTTTCAGAATTTTCCACAGTTTACTGTGATCCACACAGTCATATGTCCATACAAAGACATGTGCACAAATATTCATAGCAGCTTTATTTATAATAGACAAAAACTGGAAACAAATCAAATATCCGTCACTGGGTGAATGGATAAAGAAATTGTGGTATATAAATACAATAGAATACTACTCAGCACTAAAAGGAATGATCTATCAACACACACACAACTGCAAGGAGGAATCCGAAACTAATTATGCTGAGTGAAAGAAGCCAGACCCAAAAAAAAAAAAAAAAAAGGAATACATATTGTATGATTCCATTTATATGAAATCTAGGAAGTACAAATGAATAGATTAGTAGACTTTAGGATGTGGAATGTGAAAGAGAGGGAGCAGTGAAGAAAAACTCTAAGAATGAGGTCTGAGGAACCAGAAGGATGAAATTGCCAACATGATAAGAGAAAGATTGCAGGAGGAGCTGGTTTTAGGGGTAAGGTCAGGAATTCAGTTTTGGTTGTGTTGAGTTTGAGAGTGCCTATTAGACATCTAAGTGGGGATGTTGTGTAGAAAGTTGGATGTGAGAGACTGGATAAGAGAGAACTGGGTTGGAGAAAATTTGGAAGCCTGACTCAAGGGCTTTCAAACATAACCGCCAGTGTGTATCACTCCATGAATGTTGCTGTGACTTCCTCACAGGTCTCCCTGTTTCCTGTCCTTAACCCTCCAATCCATCTTTCCTGCCCACGGCTGGCAGAATCCTTCTAAAGTGCAAAAATTTACCATATAATGCCCCTGCTTAAAAAATAAAGGAGGAAACTAAGGAGGAGAAGAGAAAAACATTTTCAGTAGCAGCATCCCAGTCCCCTGAGAGATAAAGTCTCATCTTAATCCAGCACCCTAGGATTTTTGTGACATGTTCTTTGCCTCACCAACCTACCTATTACCTCATTTCTCCCCTCCACCTTTAATGCAGTGCCGTCTGACCCAGCCTTCCCAAAATGGTACCAGCTCCTAGATCCTTCCCGCCTGGAATCTCTCTCTCCCTCCCTGCCCCCCCCCCATTTCCTCTTAAGCTCATTATATCTTCTCATCATTCAAAACGTTCCTCAACA
The DNA here is from genome assembly GCF_029407905.1 of Bubalus kerabau. Taxonomy (NCBI): domain Eukaryota; kingdom Metazoa; phylum Chordata; class Mammalia; order Artiodactyla; family Bovidae; genus Bubalus; species Bubalus kerabau. The sequence goes on from NC_073647.1 coordinate 107,143,923, forward strand.
TCTCAAAGTCCATCTATCCATAACCCCACATGTATAACTCTCACGGAAAGCTTATGTCTCACCCTCAGGGCTATGATCTTCAGGTTATTTCCCCTCCTCTTTTATAATCTATATGTATACAAATCAAGTTTCCAACAATACCAGTGAAATATATTTCTGAAAATTTGACATATTCATACAGTGGGATGCCATTCAGCCATAGAAAATGAACTCTTGTTCAGTCAACAGAATGGAGAAATTGCCCAAGCATAATTAAATAAAAGAAGCATATACTGTATTATTTTTCAATTTACATAAAGAGAAAAACCAAACCATGCCCTTGGAAATCAAAATAGTCACTATTCTGAGGTAGAAGTGACTAGGAGGGGGCACAGATGCACCTCCTGGGGTGCTGGTCATGATCTGTTTCTTGACTCAAGCATGTTTGTGAAAACTCATCAAGTTGTCCATAATTTTTGTGCACTTTGGTATATTGTTATACTTGAATAAAAACAAAACTAAACTAAGATGATTAACCATAATGAAAAGCAAGGAAGTAAATTGCATAAGATTCAGGGTGAGAGAGGGGGAGCTATGATTGGTAAAAGTCACCCAGTGAACTTCTAGGGTGTACAATGTTCTGTTTCTTAACCTGTGTGTTTACACAGGTGTTTGAATTATAAATATTCTTAAAAAGTGGACATATGTTTTCTGAACTTTTCTGTTTGGGTAATATACTTTATCATTAAAATAGTTCTGTGAGTGCATACATTTTCAGGATGTATTTTGTAAAGCAAATAGCACAAAATAAAAACAAAGCGCAATGGAGTATCTATAGAAATGCTAGCTTTTATGTAAGAAAGAAGCAAAAATGAAAAATATACACTGTTCATTTGTGCAAAAAAGAAACATAGTAAGTGTAAATCAGAAGCTAGTGGGAGTTATTACCTACATGGGATGAACAGGAATAGGATGAAAAGGATGGGAGGATGGAATGGGGTACATGAGATAGGAGAGTGACACCTCTGGGCATAAGTTATTTATGGCTTTGACTTTAAAAACCACGTTACCTTTCTACACTGTTGATGGGTCTGTAAACTGTTGCAGCCACTATGGAGAATAGTATGGAGGCTCCTTAAAAAACTAAAAATATAACTATAATACCATATGATTCTGCAATCCCATTTCTGGGCATTTATCTAGAAGAAATGAAAAATCTAATTCAAAAATACACCCCAATGTTCATAGCAGCACAATTTGCAATAGTTCAGAAATGGAAGCAACCTAAATGTCCATAGACAGATGAATGGACAAAGAAGAAGTGGTAAACATATACAACAGAATAGTACTCAGTCGTAAAAAAGAATTAAAAATGCCATTTGCAGCAACACTGATGGACCTAGAGATAATCATACTAAGTAGAGTAAGTCAGCCATGCATGTGTGCTCAGTCATTCAGTTGTGTTCGACTCTTTGCAACCCCATGGACTGTAGCCTGCCAGCCTCCTCTGTCCACAGGATTCTCCAGGCAAGAATACTGGAGTGGGTTGCCGTTTCCTCCTCCAGGGGATCTTCCTGAACCAAGAATCAAACTCATGTGTCCTGCGTATCCTGCATTGGGAGTACATTCTTTACCACTAAGCCACCTGGGTAGCCCAAAGTAAGTCAGACACAGAAAGACAAATATCATGTGATATCACTTATACGTATAATTTTTTAAATGACACAAATGAACTTATTTACAAAAAATAGATACACAGTATTATATAGAAAATAGATAAACAACAATGACCTACCATATAGTACAGGGAATTGTATTCAATATGTTGCTGTTGTTCAGCCACTAAGTTGTGTCCGACTCAGAGCGACCCCATGGACTGCAGCACACCAGACTTCCCTGTCCTTCACCATCTCCTGGGGTTTGCTCAAACTCACAGCCATTGAGTCTGTGAGATCCAACCATCTCATCCTCTGTCATCCCCTTCTCCTCCTGCCCACAATCTTTCCCAGCATCAGGGTCTTTTCCAATGAGTCAGCTCTTCACATAAGATGGTCAAAGTATTAGAGCTTCAGCTTCAGCATCAGTCCTTCCAATGAATACTCAGGGTCGATTTCCTTAAGGATTGAGTGGTTTGATTTCCTTGCTGTCCAAGGGACTCTCAAGAGTCTTATCCAGCACCACAATTTGAAAGCATCAATTCTTTGGCACTCAGCCTTGTTTATGGTCCAACTCTTACATCTGTACATGGCTGCTGGAAAAACCATAGCTTTGACTAGACTGATCTTTGTTGGCAAAGTGATGTCTCTGATTTTTAACATGATGTCTAGGTTTGTCATAGCTTTCCTTCCAAGGGCAAGTGTCTTTTAATCTCATGGCTGCAGTCACCATCCACAGTGATTCTGGAGCCCAAAAAAATTAAATCTGTCACTGTTTCCACTATTTCCCCATTTATTTGCCATGAAGTGATGAGACCAGATGTCATGATCTTAGTTTTTTTGAATATTGAGTTTTAAGCCAGCTTTTTCACTCTCCTCTTTCTCTCTCATCAAGAGACCCTTTAATAGAAAAGAATCTGAAAAATAACAGGTATATGTATATATGTATAACTGAATCACTTTGCATACACCTGAACTAATACATTATAAATTGACTGTACTTCAATTTTTTAAAATTATGTTGATGTTCTACTTAATCAACAAAGAAAATGGAGAAGCAAAATGAAATACAAACAGAAACAAATAAGTCTATTTCAAATGAATAACAAAACTACACCAAAGGGGGGAAACAAAAAAAAAACTGTAAACAAATATTAAACACTAGTTAGCAGCTTTATTTTTCACAGTAGTGACTTGGCAGTTCTAAAACAACTATATGCATATCCTAGGATTGAACAAATAAGTAAAAATATTGTGGATATTGAGAACCAGATTTCTCACCGTACAAGAAAGGAGTTAGAAATATGGAAAGGGGGTACAACTAGAATGAATCTTGTGGTTTGAGATTAGAATTGGAGTGCCAGTATGAATCAATGATTTTAAGATGATACAGAGATTTCATAGATAGATAGATATAGACATATGGTTGATAGATGATAGATAATGTGTGTTTAGGAATATATACATACACACCAGCTCTGTCCACTGAGATGGACTGCAAGCAATGACTCCTAGTTACAACAATGGGCACACTTCATGCCCATATTTTGAAATCTCTTCCAAAAGGAACCAAAACTAGTTTCTTGAGGAAATGGCTGATTCCAGAGCTGGGGCAGAACAAGTATAAGATGAGCCTGGAATGTTCAAAGGATAATGGACATATCAAAAGGACACAAAAGCAAGCTTGAAAGGACTCTCCTTGTCAAATTCTGGGACAATTTGGGTATCAAAATAAATAATGAATGTAGCAGTTTATAATGCATTGAATAAAATAAGAATCCCCAAATCCATATGACAACACTAAATGAATGAACAAAGAAGGAAGAAAGGAAGGAAAAGAGAGAGAGCTCTTCCTTATTGTAGAATATGAACTAACAAATGTAAAAGGAATAATAACAGAATTAGAAAATCACCATTTGGCAGCCACCATAGGAATAATTGTTTCAGCCAAGTACAGTGGGATGTGAGTGTGAGGGAAAACCATGGCTTGTTATTCCATATACTTCTGTGTTGTTTGTCTCACAGTGTGCATGTTCCCATGCATCACTTGTATAATTAAAAATGTTTATTCTTTTGACATGCTGAGGGACACGGGTTTGTCACTGTCAGTGCTTGCTGCAAGATACTGGGACATAAATAAGTAGCACTGAGACAGCACCCAGGAGCACTGTCTCCTGAGAGACAGAGATAAGAGCTGCTGCTGCTAAGTCACTTCAGTCGTGTCCAACTCTGTGTGACCCCATAGACGGCAGCCCATCAGGCTCCCCCGTCCCTGGGATTCTCCAGGCAAGAACACTGGAGTAGGTTGCCATTTCCTTCTCCAATGCATGAAAGTGAAAAGTGAAAGTGAAGTCGCTCAGTCGTGTCCGACTCCTAGTGACCCCATGGACTGCAGCCTACCAGGCTCCTCCGTCCATGGGATTTTCCAGGCAGAAGAACTGGAGTGGGGTGCCATTGCCTTCTCCGAGAGATAAGAGCAGCAGGTCTAATTAACTGTAATACTGAAAAAAACACACTAGAACATGGTGGGATCACTCTTGCCTGAGTACCTTAGCACTGTGCTGAGACTATAACAAGCACCCAGCAGAAACTTGCATAAGGTGTAAAACAGCATATCCAATCACTATCTTTGCATAAGAAAGTGGGGAATGCAAAATATGATATATAAGTATATGTAAATATACATATATAAGCATATAGGTAGATATTAATACTTATATTTTCAAAGAGAAACACTGCAAGGATAAACCAAAAACTCATTTTTAAAAAGTGACCTATGATGGGCGTGGCATAACAAGGTGCAGGGACAGGATGGAAGTTATATAGTTTAGACTATATACTGAAAACATAAAAATGTTTTACATATTCAAAAATTGAAATTTGATTAAAATTTAATCCCTAAAAATTGAAAACAAATGGAGCTGAAAAAATCTCACTATATCACGTTCATGACATAGCTTCCAAAGACAATATATTATTTCCAACAATTTTGGAACACCGTGTTTTGAATGCATGCCCTTAACGGAATACATTCCAAGGACATATAGAGCTGCTAAGAAAGTTTAGACTTCTTTCAGGAGTCTAATTGCTGGTAGCAATACTGGTTTTGTTACTTTACTGCAAAGAAGCCATTATATAAATGTTGTTGCTGCTGCTGCTGCTAAGTCGCGTCAGTCGTGTCCGACTCTGTGCGACCCCAGAGACGGCAGCCCACCAGGATTCCTCGTCCCTGGGATTCTCCAGGCAAGAACACTGGAGTGGGTTGCCATTTCCTTCTCCAATGCATGAAAGTGAAAAGTGAAAGTGAAGTCGCTCAGTCGTGTCCGACTCTAGCGACCCCATGGACCGCAGCCTACCAGGCTCCTCCGTCCACGGGATTTTCTAGGCAAGAGTACTGGAGTGGGGTGCCATTGCCTAACGTAGTTAGGAACCAAGATCTTCCATATAAAAGTGCCACTTTTGAAGTGCAAATTTTTAAAATTGCATAAATACCTTGGAATATTCATTTTGAATTGGAAATATCAGTATGATCCAATAGGGCATCAACTCCTTGCTCTAAAATTAGTATTCCTTAATGACAGAATTACATCTTTATGTTATCTTTCCTGTATTAACTGTATTTTGTGCAATCCAATAGCCTGAGTTAATAAAGGATACTTTTCACTTATATAAAAATGCCAGTTAATAAATATCGAAAAGTGATAGAATTTTAGAAAAATGGCCACTCTGAAAATCTTAATAAAATAACTGAACCAGGCAACTATCATCAATGTGTGTGCTCAGTCATGTCCGACTCTTTTCACCCCCATGGACTGTAGCCCTCCAGGCTCCTCTGTCCATGGGATTCTCCAGACAAGAATATTGGAGTGAATTGCCATTTCCTACTCCAGGGGATCTTCCTGACCCAGGGAATGAACCCATATCTCTTGCGTCTCTTGCATCTCCTGCATGGTGGATTCTTAACCACTGCATCACCTGGGAAGAGCAATAGATGAAATCATTAAATGAAAGGTTGATGGGGAAATTTCCTAGGGAGGTATCAGGCTATTACCACCTTAACTCACTGATGAATCTTAACATCATTAAAAGCAAAACACCATATATTATATGCCTCCTGGTATGAAATAGGAATCTCACAGCACCACCTATGAAGTGTTCTTAATAACCTGAATGCAATAGAGTCCTCAGAGCTAAGACCATCTCCAGGAATAATGGGAAGTAGATAACATGTTAAATGACGCCACAAGGGAGCAAAAAGACAAATTCAGAAGATGAGTCCTTCTACAGGAGTGATTCCCAACCTCCAGGCTGTGGCTTGTACCTCCTGTCAGATCAGCGGCAACATTAGATTAGAAATAAAGTGCACAGTAAATGAAATGCATTTAAATCATCCTAAAACCACCACCCCCTCGCAGTCCACGAAAAAATTGTCTTCCACAAAACTGGTCTCTGGTGCCAAAAAGCCTGGGGATCCTTTTGTCGTGCTACAGCACAACTGCATTAAATCAAGGGCATGACACAAAAAGTGCAAAGAGAGATTAAGGGGCAAAGCGCTCCAGATTAAGGGACACTAAAGAGCCATATGAAACAGTGCACTGTGCTCTGAATAGAACAAGCCTACTGTAAAAAGACATTTGATTATAAAGACAATTAGGTAATTGTGGTCTTGCTTATTGTTAGACAGTCCAAGGAATTATTGCTATGCTTAAGTGTAATAATGGAATAGTGGTTTATTAAATTATCTCCTTTTTTAGAAATGCATACTGAAGTATATATGGGTACAATTCAGTGTCTGAGATTTGCTTTTGAAATACTCCAACAAAAGAAAAAAATGGACTAGATTAAACATATATGGTAGAATATTATTCATTATCCAATCATGATCGCATGTGTGTTTATGCTACTACTCTCTGTGTTTGAAATGTTCATAACAAAAAAGATAAAGTTTGTCGAGAAAATGAAAGTGGGCCCTAAGAAAAATTCTAGAATAAGTTGGAAAGAAGTATTTTTATTCAAGCCAGGGGTAAAAGACTTGTTTAGGTTCAGTGACTAGGAGAGTTAAACATGGGTGCGAAATGTACCAAATCATTCCCAATTGTTTAGACACCAAGTAGAACATTCTTTATGACAAGTATGTGATTTATTATTTTTTTAAAAGGCTGTGGAAAATTCTTAGAGAAATGGGAATACCAGACTACCTTGCCTGTTTCCTAAGAAACCTGTATGCCAGTCAAGAAGCAACAGTTAGAACCAGACATGGAACAATGGACTGGTTCAAAATTGGGAAAGGAGTAGGCTGCTGATTCAAGATGGCAGAGCAGAAGGACGTGTGCTCATCTCATCCTACGAGAGCACCAAAATCACAATTAGCTGCTGAACAACCATCAACAGGAGAATGCCGGAACTCACCAAAAAAGATACCACACATCCAAAGACAAAGAAGAAGCTGCAGTGAGACAGTAGGAGGGACACAATCATGATAAAATCAAATCCCATACCCACCGGGTGGGTGACCCACAAACTAGAGAACAGTAATACCAAAGAGGTTCTCCCACTGTTGTGAAGATTCTGAACGCCACGTCAGGCTTCCCAGCCTGGGGATTCGACAAAGGGACTGGGACTCTTCAGGGAATCTGACCTTGAAGGCCAGCAGGATTTGATTATAGGACTTCCACAGGACTGGGGGAACAAGATAATGAAGGACTCCACTCTTGCAGGGCACAAACAAAATCTTGCATGCACCAAGACCCAGAGAAAAGGAGCAGTGACCACACAGAAGACTGAACCAAAACTCCGTGCTACTGTTGGAGGGTCTCCTGTTGGCGTGGGTTGGCAGAGGCTCACCACAGGGAGGGGGGCACTGGCAGCAGCAGTCCTGGAAGGTCCCCCCTGGCATAAGCCCTCTTGGAGGTCACCATTAACCCTGGGATCAGTTCAGTCATTCAGTCATGTCCGACTCTTTGCGACCCCATGGACTGCAGCACGCCAGGCTTCCCTGTCCATGACCAACTCCCAGAGCTTGCTCAAACTCATGTCCATCGAGTCAATCCTAAGGAAAATCAACCCTGAATATTTATTGGAAGGACTGATGCTGAAGCTGAAGCTCCAATACTTGGGACACCTGATGCAAAGAGCTGACTCATTGCAAAAGACCCTGGTGCTGGGAAAGATTGAGGGCAGGAGGAGAAGGGGGCGACAGAGGATGAAATGGCCGGATGGCATCACCTACTCATTGGACAGGAGTTTGAACAAACTCTGGGAGATAATGAAGGACAGAATGCCTGGCATACTACAGTCCACAGGGTCACAAAGAGTCAGACACAACTTAGTGACTAAACAACAACAACAGGAGCTTTCAGATATTGTTAATGTTCTATTTCTTGAGCTGAGCAGTGATAAGTTACATGAGTGTTCACTTTATAACTATCTGTTAATACATCTAATGCACATTTCTATCTGTATATTACATTTCACACTTTAAAATGCTAAATTTTTAAAATCACGATTGAATGGTAAAACATAGCACTCTTTCTCCCAATTCAAGGTAACCTGGACTTGTTAAGCAGGCCACAGCAACCCACTAAGGTGCTTTTGCCCACCTGGAAGTGGAGTACTGTTATTCCAGAGAAAGGAATGGGAGGAAATGAGGAACTTTTAAAATCCTCGAAAATGTGCTTATTTCCTCCCCTGCTCAGGGAGTGTAAACAGAAGGGCGCAGGCAGAAGGCAGCCAGGGTTCTCCCATTCCTGGAATGTTGGAGTTGATTAAAAATGGAGGACTGTGGCTAGAAGTATATGACACAGTTTCTCCTGCCTTCTCCCACTGCAGCTCTGCCTGTTGGATGTTGGTGCTTATCTCATAGGGGACATGCCTTTTTTGGAGAACTTTTTCTCCCCATTGCTAAGGGAGGAAAGTTACTTCAGGGTCGAGTGTAGGGTGTCAGACTTAAGTCCAGCTGACCTCTCCCACCTTCCTTTGCAAACCCTTCTTTCCTCATCATGGTTCCTTGCCATCTCCCATGACCTCAATAGAACAATCCTTTCTCCTGAGAGCCTTAGAAGGTATGACTTGGAGGTCAACGATGGCAAATCAACATAGCAGGAGCCCAGGTCAATATCTCTGTGTTCAAAAAAGTCTAAGAGCCTTAGTCTGGCATTCAGGATCTGGCCTGTGCTGGAGGACCATCCTTCACCTAGGCCACAACAAATTGCTTCTGCCATGCTTCAAATGCATCTTGCCTTCTAGAACCCTCAAGCCTTTGTACAGGCTTTTTCACTCACCTGGGCACCATTTTAATTTAATCAAGATGGGCTTGGTACTATTAATGATTTTATGTCTTGACTTTATTATGAACACTCTACAAATAGTATCTCATTTATCTTCACAACCCTATTTTGTAAGCAGTATTACTACCTCATTCAACAGATAAGGAACTTGAGGTGCAAGGAAGGTAAGAGGCACAGATTCAAACCCCAGCAGCCTGGAACCAGAGTCAGTGCTCTTAGCCACCACACTGCGTTGGCTCTCAAACTTCTTCCAATTCACTTCTACTTCTTCCACACTTATTCTGGGTATCAACCACTCCTCCCCACACTGCCCCTCTCCTACAGCTCCCAATTCCCACCTTTGCCTCCCATTATGATGAAACATCCTGACTGCTAGTTTTAGTTTTTCATTTTTAAAAACTTTTAAAAATTGAAATATATAACACACATAAAGAAAAGTACTAGAGGCATAAATATACAGCTCTCAATGAATTGTTACTAAGTAACCATCCATGTAATCAACAGGGAAATCAAGAAATAGAACCTTCTCAGCACCTACAAAAGTCTCCTTGGGCTTCCTACTCAGAGCCCAAAGGCAATCAAGATTCTGACTTCTATCACCATAGATGAGTTTCACCTGTTTTAGAACTTTATATGCTGCTGCTTCTGCTAAGCCACTTCAGTCGTGTCCGACTCTGTGTGATCCCATAGACGGCAGCCCACCAGGCTCCCCCGTCCCTGGGATTCTCCAGGCAAGAACACTGGAATGGGTTGCCATTTCCTTCTCCAATGCATGAAAGTGAAAAGTGAAAGGGAAGTTGCTCAGTTGCGTCCGACTCTTCGCAACCCCATGGACTGCAGCCCAGCAGGCTCCTCCATCCATGGGATTTTCCAGGCAAGTGTACTGGAGTGGGGTGCCATTGCCTTCTCCGAGAACTTTATATAAATAGGACCAAAAGAGCATGTGCTCTTTGTGTCTGGTTTATTCTCCTCAGTATAATGTTTGCAGAATCTATCTATATTGTTGTGGGCTTCCCAGGTGGCTCAGTGGTAAAGAATCTTCCTGCCAATACAGGAGACACAAGAGATGCGGGTTCAATCCCTGGGTTAGGAAGATCCCCTGGAGTAGGAAATGGCAACTCACTCCAGTATTCTAGCCTGGAAAATTCCATGAACAGAGGAGCCTAGAAGATTACAATCCAAGAGTTGGACACGACTGAGCGTGAGCACTCACACATACACACACCGTCCATATTGGTATGTGGTTGTGGGGCATTTCTTCCCATCAATGTGTAGTATTGAATTGTGTGAACATAAGACAATTTATTTATCATTCTTAATGACATTTAGGTTGTTTCAAGTTTGAACTATTAAAAATAGTGCCTTTATGAAATGCACATTATGGTATATGCCTTTTGGTAAACATACCATGAGATGGATTTTCAGCCTTTTAAAGTATATATATGTTTAAGGCTATAAATTTCTCTCTAAGCATAGCCTTAGCAGCATCCCACAGAATTTCAGATATAATATTTTCATTATCAGTCAGTTCAAAATATTTTCTAATTTCCATTGTGACTTTATATTTGAATCATAGGTTTTCTTCCCTCCCCAAAACATGATGCCCAAACATAACAATAACCACCTGAGGGCTATGTCAAAATACAGATGTTGGAGCTTCATTTCAAACCTCCTAAATTAGTATTTTGGGGAGGTATACCTGGGGGTCCACATTTCACAAACTCTTTGAGGTTTTAGTGGAGAAGGAAATGGCAACCCACTCCAGTGTTCTTGCCTGGAGAATCCCAGGGACGGGGGAGCCTGGTGGGCTGCCGTCTATGGGGTCGAACAGAGTCAGACACGACTGAAGCGACTTAGTAGCAGCAGCAGCAGCAGATGAGGTTTTAGATGCAGGTGGATTGCAGGACCACAACTTGGTAATGGAGCAGGGATTTCCTAAGGGCAGAGAGTAAATCTGATTCACCTGAACCCATTCTGATATTCTTGCCTGGAGAGTGCCATGGACAGAGGAGACTGGCGGATTACAGTCCATGGGGTTGCAAAGAGTTGGACACAACTGAGCACACACAAGCACCCTGAACCTAGCATACAGCCATGTTTAATAACCGAGTGAACTAGTGAATGAGGGAAGAAGAGAAATAGAAGAAAATTACGTACATGAAGAGAACTTGAATTCTTAAATGCTATAAATTAGGGGAACCACTATAGCATCATTTGGTCTCAATTTAATCTATTCAGGACAGAAATATTTTTTTCCTTGCCTTCGAACCTCTGCCTATAAGGCTTCCTCCTCACCTGCCCCATTCTGCTGTCAATGGGTGCGTGTCTGTCTACTGACCCAGAGAAAGTAGGGGTGGCACAGGAGATGACGTCCTGAGAAGGGTTGTTCAGAGATGGGCAGCGGTCCCAGCCCCGCCCCCACACACACACCTGCCCACCTGCAGGCCTTCCTGGGAAAATGCCCATAGAACCCATTCATAAAATGCCCATTCTAAATGAGATTGTCCTGCCTCCCAGAGCTTTAAGCATCCCTCCCATATGAAAGCTTTTGAGAAACTTCCACAGACCTTTCTGCCCTGACCCCAACCACAGATCCCTCCTACCCCTGCTTCCCCTGAACTTTGTAGCCCGTGTGAGTTGCTCTCTGAGCGGCCTCTTAGGTACCTCTCCACACCTCCATGCGTGCCTCTCTTCAGCATCTCAGAAAGACTACGAGTCTGAATTCCCCAGCCAGCTATTGTCCTGGCAGCACAGCCAACTCGCCAGCCATCCCCACCCAGTCGGCCAGCCAGCCAGCCGGCTGCTCCCCGGACTCGCCAGCCCTCCCTCCCTGCCCCACCCCAGGGAGGACCAGGCTGGCGGCTGGGAGTCTCCCTGCCTGTTCTGCCTCCCTCCTTCCTTCCCTCCCTCTCCCTCCCTGCCTCCCTCCCTCCTCCGCCCGCCCCTGAGGCAGGGACCGTGCAAATCGAGGAGAGGGGGGACGGACAGGCCGGATGGGGTCCAGCTTAGTGCCCTGGGCTCCCCGCCAATGCCCTATCCAGGTTGGGAGTCCCCAGCATCTTGGGACCTACATTTGTGTGAACTGGGGTGGTTCCCAAGCCTGGAGGGTCCCTCCGGCAGGCTCATAGTGCCCCTGTTTTGCATCAGGACCCCCCTCGGATGCTCTGAGCCACCCTCCTCAACCCGGATCTAAAACCCAGGACACAGCTATCAGGCCAGCCTCTCTCTCCACCCCACCCCCTCTTTCTGGCGTCCATCCCCTTCTCAACTCCACCTCTGCTGCTGCCTCTGGCTGTGGACCTGCACCTCTTCCCCATCCCTGAAGGCCTGGGGAGCGGGCTGAGCCTGGATGAGAGCTCCCCCAACCTGGGGCTCTCCCAGGCCATGGCCCGGGTGCTTCCAGGGAGGAGCTCGGGACCCTGAACATCTGCTAGAGGCTTGGCAGAGGCCCCGCAGGGACCGTGTCTTCTGAGGACAAAAGGCGCGGCCAGCAAGCAGACAGGAAGGGGGAAGGGGGAGACCAGCAGCCAGGCGGGCAGACAGGCAGACGGGTAGCAGGGACCAGTGTTGGCCCCCCTCGCAGCTTGGCGGAGGCATGAAGATGGGGGAGGGAGTGTGTAGTTGGGGAAACACCTGCCGGGACCCCCACCTGCCAGCTAGCTGGGCACCTCAAGGCTCTGTGCTGCCCACCTGGTGTTCCCCATCACCCCCAGCCCTGCCCAGTGCACTCCTCCAGTGCCTGCTTCCCCTGATGTCTTCGATTTAGACCAGCCCGGCTGTATCCACGGCAACAGAAGCAGGAGTGTCACTGGCTGCCAGATCACTGAGGGTCCCACAATGTGGCCTGGGCTGTGATTTATCCTGAGTGAGACAGCTTGAGCCTCCTCCCTTGATTTCAAGACAGTCCTGCTGAGAGAGCCTAGGTAAGTAGTCAGCATCCCTCCATCGAGGATGGGGGGCTGGGACTTATGTCCCCCCACACATATTCCAGAGTCTCTATCACTGCCATGCTCTCTTTCTCTGACTCTGTCTGTCTCTTTCTGCTCCATCACAAGGACTACTTGGGCACCCAAGCCTGGAGAGTCCTCTAGCCCTCCCTATCTTGCTCGATCCCAAATGTCCCATGAGGAAGGGAACCACCACCTGTTTCCCTGTACAGGGTCTATTTTTATAATTATGGTTGCGTTTGAGCACGAGGCTGTGTTAATATTTCCTTGTGTGCTATCTGTGGAAGGCGTGTCTGGAGCCTGACTGTGCTCCCCTCAAAATGCCTGCACCCTGGGCAGGCTCAGCCTCCTGCAGCTTCCTCCTCTCCCTTCTCCACTCTCAGCCAGGTTCCTTGGCCAGCATGCAGTGTGTGTCTGTGTATGTGTGTCTGCCCATGTGTATGAGCTGGCAGGTGGGTAGAGAAGCTGCTCCCAACCCAGACCACCCCCCACTCCTTGCTTCCTTCTTTCCTTCCTTCCCCTGTCTCTCCCCACAGGTAGCAAAGACTTTTGCTCACTCACTACGGAGGATACTGCTGTGATTTCCAGCTAGGGGTTGGAAGCCACTGTAGGGCTAAAAGGAAGGTGAGGTGGGGGTGAGAAGCACTTCCAGGCCCTAGACTGCCTGATGCCATGAGGGGGGTGGGGCAAGGACCATGCCACGCAACACCCTGCAGGGGCCAGACACAACATGATTGCCTCCACAGTGTGAGCCCTAGCCTTAATCCAAGGCTCTCAGTCTGTTTCAGACGTCCACATTGTGTCTGGGACTCCCCAGATATTGTGGCCTTGCATGCTGTTGGCCAGTCATCCCTCTGCCTGAAGAGGCAAGAAAGCCTGGTACAGGGAGAACATGGATTCTCCAGGGAGACCTCCCTCAACTACTGGCTCTGCAACTTATAGTGAAAGTGAAACTTACTGAACCTCAGTTTTCTCATCTGTCAAAGAGACTGGTAATCCTTCCTTCATGGGTGTGTGTAGTGACAAAATGAGTTGGTGCATGTAAGTAAAGGATGTTTGTAGAAGTGACCCTGAAGCAATGTCAGCAAAGCTCATGGTCAATATTGTTGGTGATTGTTCATGGTTAATACTGTCATTACTTATTTGGAGGAAGGACTGAGCCCTCTTCTCCAGGGTCTTTGCTGAGATCTAGGGGGTGGGCAGCAGGTAGGTAAATGGGGGAGGGGCGTGGAAGGGAGGGAGACAGGAGCAATTCTGTGTTGTGACTGTTGGTCTAAGGAGGAATACGTGGTGACTGTAGGCAGAGCCTCCTGCCCCCACCCTCCTCCAGGATCCTTCCCTACACTTGCCCCTGTCTGTGCACACACATATAGAGGCTTGAGCCCCCATGAGCTAGCAGAGGTCTGGCTTGTAGCCTGCAGCATTGCTGACCCTGGTGATGTATGCATCTCCCTGTTGAGGGGAAACTTGGCAAGAGTTTGGCTTGGTGGCTGGCAGGGCTTGGTGACAAGGCTGAAGCTTCTGAGATCACAGGGCTTCGGGTGTGGCCATGTAGCAGCCAGAGCTGTTGGGGACAGGTCCCAGGGAGTTCCCAACGTAGAGCTTGGGTTGGAAGGACAGTTGGGTCCACTGTTGGTTTCTGAATGTGGAGATGTGGTGGACCACTGCTTGAGGGGTCAATTGCTGGAGGACAGTTGTCAAAGCCAGGGGAGGAGTAGAGGGAGGGGAAACACTGAGGCCCAGAAGACCTCCTCTGTGGGGGCAGGGAGGGGTGGCATTCTGGGGTACAGAGTAGACTTTTCTAAAGAAGCATTTGGTACAGAAGGGAGAGACTCCCACATGTGGTCCAGAGGCATCTAGGCCTGAACATGGGTATATATGTGCAACTGAAAACATACAGCTCTGTGTGTGCACCTGTTCATGGGCACTATGAATGTGTATGAGTCTGTGTGTATGAGCAGGTCACATGATGGTGTGCAAGTGTGTTGGTGTCTGAGTAGGATCATATTTGTACAAGGGAGTGGGTATGACTTTGCATATCTGTCTGGGTGAGCAAATGGGCATATTTGATCCTAAGCCTGAGTAAGGGTATTGTTTCTCTGAGCCAATAGGCCTGTTGAATGTCTGGCTGTGTTATATGTGTGTGGTATCCATTTGTCTTTTAATGTACATATCTGATTGTATGTGTATGAGTATGAGGGTTTCAGAATGCCTAGGTGTGCATATACTATTAGGTGATTGCCTGGGTATATCTGATTGTGTATATTTGTGTGTACCCATGTGTGCGTATGAGTATAGGTGCATCTAAATGGTGTATTTCTAAGTGAACGGGCTTGTGTGTGTGTGTGTGTCCATGCATGTATGGGAGGGTATGTGTGTGTGAACACGCTTCTGCATAGGTGTGCCTGTCATGTATTTGTATGAGTAGGCCTGTATGCGAATGTCTTTGTGGATTCTCCAACATTTTGAATTATGTCTATGTCTGTGTGTACATGTTTGAAAACATATTGTCTGTAGACAGACCATTGGGTCCACATCTGATTAGGAAAATGTTAGTGTAGATGGTCACACTAGTATAAAAAGAATTAATTGTGTGGGAAGGGGAGAGTATGTGAGTGCACATGTTTTGTGCATGAAAGTATATCTTTTGGGTTTGCCTATGTGTGCACATTTGAATGTATGGCTGAGGGCTGTACACCTTTAAATATATGCACAAAAGGCGTGTGCATAGGTAAATGCCTACATTCATGTATACGTCTACTTGTATTTGTGGGTACACTTGTGTGTAAGTGCATTTCTGAGTGTGGTTTGCATGAGCAACTACTCATAATTATTGGATGCACACGTCTCATTATGTATTTTGTTTGAATTTCTGAGTGAGTTTGAATGTGTGAGTGTGGAAATGCCTGTGAGTGACTGAATGTATGTGTGATTCTAGTATGTGTGAATATTAGCTGTGTGTGCACTTGAGTGAGCATGTCTATATATTCACCTGTGTATTCACACACATCTAAGTGTATGTGTGTGTAAATATGTCCATGTGTGTGTCTGTCTGAATGTACAGGTGTCCAAACTGTACCAGTTTGTACAGTTCTAATTATTTGTATATGTGTATTTGTGTTTACCATTGTTTGTTTTGGAGTGTATGTTGTAGAACAGTATAAGTGAGTATATATACACACCCCTCTTGACTTGTAAGTGCATTTGAGTGTGTGTGTGAGGATGTCTTTGCATGAGTGTGTCTGTGATGAGTGTTAGCAATTCTTCTTGTGCAGGTGTACAAGTTTGTGAGAATATGTGACTATTCTTCCACATGTGCATGAATCTTCTTTTGTTTGCATAGTTTCTCATGTGGGTGTATGAACATGTGTCAACGTACATACATGGTGTGCATAATTGTGAGGGAGTGTGTTTTGTAAGTAATTTGTGTCTTCATGTCTGATTTCATGCATGGAGGAATGATGTACAAGCCTAAGTTCATATGAATATGCTTATAGGTGTACATGCCCAGTTGTGTGTGTGTCTGTGTGTGTTAGAATGCCATGTATGAGTACACCATCTAAATTATAAGCATGTGCACATCTGGGTGTTTGTGTGTGTGAGTACATCTTTGTGTGAGTATGTGTAACTATGCTTATGTGGTAATGTCTGGGACTGTACATGTATATATTTGGGAGCTCACTTCTGTGTATCATGTTTGTTCATTGTCTTATTGGGTGTGATACAGAGTCTGCCTGTCTGTGGACATATGCATAAATTTGCCTGTGTATACACCTGTGTTTGTGAGTGAATGTATGTCCTTCATGGGCATTATGTCATGTGAATATATGCTATGCCTATATGTCTGTGTTTGAGGATAAGTGGATGTGCATATGCGGGACCAACTGCAGTATGAGTGTTCACTGTCATGGGAGTACCTATGTGTAGGGATGAGTGTAGGTATTTGTTCACGTGCATGTCTCAGGGAAAGAGATTTGGCCTTGGGCTTGTGCAGATAGGTCTGATCATTGAAGGGGAAGATAAGGGAGGATACTTGTGAGTCTGCATTATGCTCTGTGTACCCCAACATGTATTTATGTGCATGTCTGAAGGTCAGTGGTACCCTGCTAGATCATGTCTGGCTTTAATTGTGTAGAAATCCTCGAAAATAGAAGCCATAACACTTCAGCAATCCATGACCACCTTCTGGGGTTTCTCTGGCCTTGACCATGTGTGGGGCTTTTGTATGGATCTCGGGATAATTCCTGTTATCATTCACACTCAGGAAGTGAAACCAATAATGACTGATGTCTTACTACAGAACAGGGCCTGTGACCCCTTTAGAAAAGGATTTCTTGAAACACAAAGACCTCTTTTCCCATTCTTCCTGCCACCACCAAAGGCACAGAACAAAATGGCATTGTGTGGTATCAAAGGTTGGCAAATGGTTTTTACACACAGCACCCAAATTGTGCTATCCAGGCAGAATTCTAGATCTAAATGTGAATGTGTAAGTGAAAAAGGAAGGTACATTCAGGTAGAGTGGGGTGTGTGTGTAAGAGGTTCTATATTTGATGAGAGAGAGAGAGAAGGATCTAGTTTGCGTGTATGTAAGAGAGACCCTGGGTGTTTCTGGGTAGGGTTTGTATGTGAGACATTTGAGTGTATTTGAGAGTGATGAGTGTGGATGTGGGTCTATGTGAATGATGCATTTGTGAGGCACTATGAGACCTATTGGGTGGAGGATGATATGAGTGACACTCTGGGTGTAGCTATGTGGGAAGATATGTGAGAATGTATATATTTTAGGGATATGTGGGTATGAGTGTATCTGGGTGGTGCAAGAGAGAGTGAGGGGCTATCTAGATGTATGTTTTACATTATGGACCTATCTATGTTATGTGTATAAGAGGGAGTAGAGTAAGTGTATGAGGGAGTATGGGTGTATTGGACTGGGGCATTCAAGTGTGGGTAAATTTGGATGGTGTGTAGGTGGGTGAGAGCGCAAGTGTATCTAGGCACTGGAAGTGTGTATGGAGTATATCAATATGGTGTGTATGTGTATGTGTGTGTAAGAGAGAACTAGGGCACATCTGGGTGAGGGTGAAGTGTGAGTGTGTATATAATTGGGAGTATCTGTGGATGCTGTGAGGGGTATATGTGAGTGAGATGTGTGTGGTGTATGTGAGAGAGCATGGGTTTATTCTCATGGTGTGTGTGGCGGGTGGGTATTCTGGATGATGGTGATTAAGAGAGGGGGAGCTAGATTATGTGTGTGTGTGTGTGTAAGAGAGTGTGTAGGTGTTTCTGAGTGTGATGGGAGTGTGAGAGCATGAATGTATCCAGTAGAAGGAGTGGGTAGGTGTATCTGGATGGGGTAGAAGTGATTGGGTTTGATTGGGTCAGGGAGTGAATGTGAGTGTGTTAGAGAGTCAATGTGTGTTGGGGTGTCAGTGGGTATATCTGGATGATGGGTGAGAGAGTGTGGTACATATGGGCTGTTTGTGAAACTGTGTGGATGGAGTGTGTTTGAATGTGAATGTATCTGGATGGTGGGTGGGTGAGAGCAGAGGTGTATTTGGGTGGTGTATTAAGGTATATCTGGATGGTGTGTTGTTAAAGCTTTGATTGTGTATCTGGGTGTATATATACTTGAGTATGTATGTTAGTATGTGTATAATCGGATGAGGTATGTAGAAGAGAGTGTTTGGGGGACACTGTTGGGTAGGAAGTGTGAGTTTGGAATGTGGGTGCATCTGGGTGGTGTGGAGAGGATAAGAACATTGGGTGTATCTGGTCAGTGGAGTGTCTGGGCAAGTGCACCTGGACAGTATGTGTGAAAGTTGAATATATTTGGGTGGATGTGTGTGTGTGAATTTTCAGATGTTTCTAGATGGTAGTGGAGCATATCTAGATGATGCATGTGGGTGTGAATGTGTCTTAGTGGTCCACAGGGGATGAATCTGGATATTGTGTATACATATGAGAGGATGTATCTAGCTGGGGCTGTATGAGTGGGGCTCTGTGTGTTTATGTGTGAGAGAGAGAGACAGAGAAGTGTGGGTGTATATGGATAGGATTTATGTGTGAGTGGGTGTCTCTGGATTATGTGTAGGTGTCTCTGGATCATGTGTAGGGTATCTCTGGATTATGTGCATTTGGATGTATTTGAGTTAGGTGAGTGTATCTGGGTGAGGTGTGTGTAAGTATAGTATTTTTGAATGGTCTGTGTATCATTGTGGGTGTGTCTTAATACCACATGTGAAAGAGACTGTAGGTGTGCCTGGGTTGGGTATGGGGGCTCTAGATTGGAAATGTGAGTTTGGGTGTATCTGAATGTTGTATGTGAGAGTGTGGGTATACTGAGTTGGGAATTTGTGTAAGTGTGGCTGTATCTAGGTGGAGTGCCTCTGAATGTAGGTGTATTTGAGGTATATATGTATGAGGTATATATATGTATGAGGTGTATCTAGATGGTGTGTGTGAGAGAGAGTGTGTTAGTATTGTGTGTGTGTGAGAGTGGGTGCATCTAAATAGTGTGTGAGAAAAAGAATAGTGTACCCACTTGGGGTGGGGCATGTGGGAGTGGGTATATCTAAGTAGGATGTATGAGGTTTTCTCTGGATGGTGTATGGGAGAGAGATAAAACATATCTGAGTGATGTGTGTGCATGTGAATATATGTGGATAGTGTGTGAGAGTGTTTGGGTTCAGTTCAGTTCAGTCACTCAGTTGTGTCCGACTCTTTGCGACCCCATGGACTGCAGCACACCAGGCCTCCCTATCCATCACCAACTCCCAGTTTACTCAAACTCATGCCCATTGAGTTGGTGATGCCATCCAGCCATCTCATCCTCTGTCATCCCCTTTTCTCTCACCTTCAATCTTTCCCAGCATCAGGGTCTTTTCAAATAAGTCAGCTCTTCGCATCAGGTGGCCAAAGTATTGGAGTTTCAGCTTCAACATCAGTCCTTCCAATGAATATTCAGGACTGATTTCCTTTAGGATGGACTGGTTGGATATCCTTGCAGTCCAAGGGACTCTCAAGAGTCTTCTCCAACACCACAGTTTGAAAGCATCAATTCTTCAGCACTCAGCTTTCTTTATAGTCCAACTCTCACATCCATACATGATGTGACTAGACGGACCTTTATTGGCAAAGTAACATCTCTGCTTTTTAATATGCTGTCTAGGTTGGTCATAACTTTCCTTCCAAGCAGTGTCTTTTAATTTCATGCCTGCAGTCACCATCTGCAGTGATTTTGGAGCCCAAAAAAATAAAGTCTGCCACTGTTTCCACTGTTTTTCCATCTATTTGCCATGAAGTGATGGGACTGGATGCCATGATCTTTGTTTTCTGAATATTGAGTTTTAAGCCAACTTTTTCCCTCTCTTCTTTCACTTTCATCAAGAGGCTCTTTAGTTCCTCTTCACTTTCTGCCATAAGGGTGGTGTCATCTGCATCCCTGAGGTTATTGATATTTCTCCCTGCAATCTTGATTCCAGCTTGTGCTTCATCCAGCCCAGCATTTCTCATGATGTACTCTGCATTTAAGTTAAATAAGCAGGGTGACAATATACAGCCTTGACGTAATCCTTTTCCTATTTGGAAACAGTCTGTTGTTCCATGTCCAGTTCTAACTGTTGCTTCCTGACCTGCATACAGGTTTCTCAGGAGGCAGGTCAGGTGGTCTGGTGTTCCCATCTCTTTCAGAATTTTCCACAGTTTATTATATCTGGGTAGGGAGTGTATCTATGGATGTGGGTACATCTGTATGTGATGTGGATTTATCTAGACAGTGTGTTGGTAGTATATGTGTGTGTTTGATAGTGTGGGTGTGTCTTGGTGGGGTGTATGATTTGGGGAATGTGTATGAATGTGTATGTCTTTCCTGGGGCAAAATACACCTCTGCTGGGTTGTCTGTATATGTGTATACAGACATATATATGTTCGTGTATATGTGTGGAGTGTTTATGTATGTGTACGTATATGACTGTTCCTGAGCCTGAGTACACGGCTTGTGTGTACATGTGCTTGTGATAGAGTAGTGTGTATCTGTATATGTGCATGAGGTGAGTGTGTTTCTGCATGTGAGTAAGTTGAATCTGTAAGGTTTCAAGCCAGGCTCTGAGTTTGTGTCCTAGTTCTGCCTTTATTAGCTGTGTGGCTTTGGGAAAGTCACCTAACCTCAACTATGCCCTAATTTCTTATCTGTAAAGTAGGGTAATAATACTACCTATTTCATAGGATGAGAATTGGATGAGTTAATATTCAAAAACTGCTTTGGACTGTGTTTGGCACCTTATGTGGTGTTACCCAGTACTAAAATTGTCACATGTGCCCATCTGCAAGTGTGAATGGGGTAGTTTCTATGTGCATATTTGCCCATTATCAGTATCCACACGTATTTGCTCATCCTGGCTGTATGTGAGAGTGTGTTTGTACATAAAAGTGGGTTTGTACTTATATGTGTCCCAGTGTGTGTATAAAACCATGGGTGTATGAGAATGGAAGCATGGTTCTGGGAGGTTGATGGAGGGGGTTTGGCCCTGTGTGTATGTTTCCTAGCATACACACATCTGAGTGTATGAGTGCATATACCTGTATCTGTGTTAGTACACAGTGTATTTCTATCTGTAAATGGGTTTTTTAGTGGTCAGAGTGTAAATGTATGCATGTTGTGAGTGTCTGTAAATGTAAGAAGGTTGGTATTCAGGTTTATATGTGATGATGTGGGTCGATGTGAATGTGTGAAGAGGATTTATGCCTTATGGTCATGTACTAAGATATGTGTTCTGTGTCATGTGAATGCATGTGTAGGTGTGAATCAGTGTGTCTGTTTATGTTTATAAGCAGCAGTGGCTATGTGTGTGTGTATACACGAGTCTGCATTGCTCCACATGCCTACCTGCCTCTGTGTATGTAGCAATGAGCCTGAGCCATGTGTCTGTATGTGTGAGCAAGTCTGTACTGTGTATATATGTATGTGTACCAGGGTAGGATTTATATAAGATAGTAGGTTTAAATCTCTTAGTGTAAGAGCCTGGGGTGGGGAAGGGCTTGTATCTGTAGGATGTGAGCAGAATGTACCCTGTGTCTGAATGTCAGATCTTATATCCATGCATGTATGACTGTGTCTGAAAGCATATAAGTCCATACGATTTGGTCTGTAGGTGTGTGTGTCTGCACATGCCCATGTGAATGGCAAATGTATCAGTGCCTAGGGCTGTATTTCTATAGAAGGGTGATTATATGTGTGTTATATAAATCTTTGCATGATTTGCTGGTAGGTGGGCACCTACACACATGCCTAACTCTTTCTGTGTAGGAAAAGAGGTACGTGTGTGAGCATCTGATTGCACTTATCAGATGCAGTAAGTGTGGATGTGAGTGCATATTTGAATCTCCATGTACACCTGTGCCTGTGTGCTGTGTATCTGTTTGCGTATGCAGGTATCTATGCAATATGACTAGCTGTGAATGTGTCAAGCACACAGAGAAGGTGAAATATTTGTATGGCACACTATAGTAAACTTTAAGAGGATTTCGGGGTACTTGGATTTGGGGAAAAGAAATTCCTTACATTTTATTTATGTTATAAAAATTGTGATAAGGAAATTAAAATGCCAAGTTTTAGAAGTTATTTAGTATTGGATTTGTGTGCAGTTTTTAAATTATTTATTTATTCATTTTTGTCTGCACTGGGTCTTTGTTGCTGTGCGTGGGCTTTCTCTAGTTGCATCAAGTGGGGCTACTCTTCATCGCGATGCGTGGGTTTCTCATTGTGGTGTCTTCTCTTGTTGTGGAGCGCAGGCTCTAGGGCATGTGGGCTTCAGTAGTTGTGGAGCGTGGGCTCAGTAGTTTTGGCACACAGGCTTAGTTGCCCCATGGCACATGGAATCTTCCCAGACAAGAGATCAAACCCGTGTCTTCTGCATTGGCAGTCAAATTCTCAACCACTGTACCTCCGAGGAAGTCCCAGTATGCAACTTTTCAGTGAAATCTTTTCCAATTGTTTTCATGGCACACTTGAGCTCACTTCTGTAAACATAACTTTTTAATTCACTCGTGCAAATCTGTAATGGTCAACATTCATGCCCACTTCTGCATCTTCAGTCAGGACTGTCTTGATTTATTTTATGGTCATTTTCATCATGATTTGGTAAATCACTTAGTGCTGAGCATAGATAATTTATATCATTATTGTATTTCTTGGTAAAAACCCAAACAAAACAAATGAAGCAACTAACCGTTGGTACTTTTGACACGGATATAAATTTCCATTGTGGCTTGCCTCTTCTTGATGTCAAAAGGTGAGACCCATTCCGTGGAGGTTGTTTAGGCATAGTTTGCCCTAATGCCCTCGTAATTAGCTTGAATGTATGAAATGTAGCAGCATGGTTTGGAACGCTCACTTAAAAGCATGAGTTTTAGGGTCATCAGGTATCATTTTGGTTTCTCTGAAGCATCAGGCACAGTTTATGTTGAATATGTCTGGTGCTTTCACACCATACCAACCTTTCTTAAGAAATGGAACAACTGCTTGGGCACGCTTCCCTTTTTCACCTCCCCTTTATAACTTACTCATTCTTGCCATGGCTAGGCAGACCCAGGTTTTATGTTGGGAATAGCTACATAACCTCTTCTGTCTCTTAGTAATCACTGTCAAGAGGAAACTGTTTGCATAAGTAAGTGGTAGCAAATAGAGGGTATTTTTTAATTGATTAAAACTTTTCTCATCAATAATCAATAATTCTTAGCCTTTGAATTTTGTGCTTCAAAGGTGAGATCCTTCTTTAAATCTAACCCCTCTTTGTTTTCTTTCAATCAAATGTGATGTTGAAATTTCTTGTAATAAATAGTCATGAATTTTGAATCCAACAGAAAATTTTCATTTTGAGTATTTAAAAATAATGAAGTTTTCCCCTAAGTAGACCTTGTTCTATTCATAATAAGTTTTCTTTAGCATTACCTTAGAACCATAGTTACATCTAAGCATTAGTTACATCTAATGTAACCTTAGTTACATCTAAGCATTAGTTACATCTAACAGAAAATTTTCATTTTGAGTATTTAAAAATAATGAAGTTTTCCCCTAAGTAGACCTTGTTCTATTCATAATAAGTTTTCTTTAGTATTACCTTAGAACCTTAGTTACATCTAAGCATTAGTTACATCTAATGCTTAGATGTAACTAAGCATCACCCAAGGAACCATACTTCATTTGACTTCTTCCAAGGTGAAGTTTTGCTTCAAATCCATAAACCTCGTCAATATACTTTCATGTATCTTTGAGTGTTGAAAATTTTTGATATATTTTATTCACGTACTCGAAGAGCCATGTGTTGAAGCCAGTAAGCATCAAATCTGCAAAGGGAGAATCATTCACAAATGAATGCTGAAATTTTTCTTTTAGCTAATAACTCCTTTATAATATCCTACACTCTTAGGTTTAAAACAATAGAGAAAGGTATACTGATTCCAGTGCTTCAGAGAAAGCTTGATAAGTGGGTGGGTAATGCCTTGGATCTAATTAAATTCACCTGGCATCATTTACAGTAGAAGTTAGACCTTTGGGCAAACTTTTATAGGTTAAGGCTCCTCCATGGATGACTCTCAGAGAAGGCAGTGGCACCCCACTCCAGTACTCTTGCCTGGAAAATCCCATGGACGGAGGAGCCTGGTGGGCTGCAGTCCATGGGGTCGCTAAGAATCGGACATGACTGAGCGACTTCACTTTCACTTTTCACTTTCATGCATTGGAGAAAGAAATGGCAACCCACTCCAGTGTTCTTGCCTGGAGAATCCCAGGGATGGGGGAGCCTGGTGGGCTGCCGTCTATGGGGTCGCACAGAGTCGGACACGACTGAAGCGACTTAGCAGCAGCAGCAGCAGCAGCAGCATGGATGACTCTCAACATTTTCAGAACAAATTCCAGCTGTAAACTTCCTGCCATCACAACAGCAGCATCAGTCCACAGACTTGTGCAGAGTTTCCACAATATTTCAAAATATTTATCTATCACTTTGAATATTTCAACCTTAGTTTTTTTGGTTCTTCTGGCATTTCTCTTAAGGCTTTCTGACCAGTACTATAAACCAAGCACAGTTAATCAACATCCTGAGATACATCAATATAAAATGAAAACTCCTTTGATTCAGTGATCTTCTGAGTTAGTGTTATCTTGATATCCTTGACCTGTCATCAGTGTGTCTCCTAGCAGAAATCATTGAAAGTGTCCCCTTTTCTATTTGGTCTCAAATGTGTGGACAATTTCCCAGCAGACTGCTAACATAAGATTCTACTGGGCAGGCATCTTAGCTTTACTGGTTAACTGCATAACCTTGTTACTAGCTGGATGAGCTCCATCTAAGAATGTTCTAACTCATCTCAAAAAAGAGCCCAGTTTCTTAATTTGCTCTTCTAGATGCTTCAACAGGTCCGTATCTTTTTCTGTGTGATAGATTGTTTTGTGATCTGTTGACCAACATAGCCTACTGGGAAAGTTTCTTTTGATAACTTTTCCATGCAAATTGAATGTTTAGGCTGAGGAAAAGAGGGCTAATTGGGCAGCTGAACTCAAGTCTGAGACAATCCTCATTAAATTGTTTAAATTAGGAATATCCTGGATTATTTTGGAGGGGAGACTACTGCGTTTGTCTTATGAGTCTCCTGATTTTCCAGCTTTGATCAAAAAATCCAATTTGATGAGGAAAGAAATATCTTAAAAATTAAATCTACTTGAATATGAAGTATTGACGGGGTCAGCAGACCTTTGTGACTTCTGAAAATTGATTTTTCCCCCAGAAAATCAAGTTCTAGGTCTTCTGTATATTTTTTTTGGTGGAATTTGTTTTTCTTTTTTTAAAATTAATTTATTTTAATTAGAGGCTAATTACTAAGAAAGGCTTTGCGTTCTCTTTAATGAATCAGTTCAACTGTAGTCAGGCTGCACTTGTTTATTGACACATTTTTTACCTAATAAAAGATAAAAATTAATTGTGAAATCAATTATGAAATCCTGCCAAGAATCAGATTTGCCAAATTTTAAATATTAAAAGCCAGTAGCAAATAAAGCAATAAATAAGCAAAGAAATAATAAAAATGTTCTAATACTTTTTAAAGAGTTCTTATCTTTTAGAAATAATTACTGAAATTTTTATGGATGAAATGGCATAATATACAAGCTTCAGAATACTCTGAAAGTGGGAGAACTGGGTGAGGTTATAGGTGAAACAAGACCCTATGAGTTGACTGTTCATGAAGCTGGGCAGTGGGTGCACAGAGGTTCGTTACAGGATTCTTCTACATTTCTGTTTGAAATGTTCTAGAAGAGAACATTTTTTAAAATAAAGAAGCAGTAATCAAGGAAATTAACAAAATAGGTATATTCTCTTTAGGAACACCTAATACTATATATGGAGAAGGAAACGGCAACCTACTCTAGTACTCTTGCCTAGAAAATCCCATGAACAGAGGAGCCTGGTGCAAGCTACTGTCCATGGGGTCGCAAAGAGTTGGACACGACTGAGCGACTTCACTTCACTAACACTATATAGGGCTTCCCAGATGGCACAGTGGTAAAGAATCCACCTGCCAATGCAGGAGACACAGGTTCAAGCCCTGGGTCAGGAAGATTCCCTGAAAGTGGAAATGGCAACCTTCTCCAGTATTCTGGCCTGGAAAATCCCATGGACAGAGGAGCCTGGTAGGCTGCAGTCCATGAGGTCGCTAAGAGTTGGACACGACTGAGCGACTTCACTTTCACTTTTCACTTTCATGCATTAGAGAAGGAAATGGCAACCCACTCCAGTGTTCTTGCCTGGAGAATCCCAGGGATGGGGGAGCCTGGTAGGAGGCCATCTATGGGGTCGCACAAAGTCGGACACAACTAAAGCAACTTAGCAGCAGCAGCAGCAGCAATACTATTTAGGGCTTCCCAGGTGGCACAGTGGTAAAGAATCCACCTGCCAATGCAGGAGACGCAAGAGACGCAGGTTCAATCCCTGGGTCAGGAAGATTCCCTGAAAGCAGAAATGGCAACCTTCTCCAGTATTCTGGCCTGGAAAATCACATGGACAGAGGAGCCTGGTGGGCTACAGTCCATGGGGTTGCAAAGAGTCAGATACAATTGAGCAACTGAGCACACGATACTATATAATAGTGATAACAGCTACAATCATATAGCCCTTCTATTTTTGTAGAAAAAAAATGCCCCAAAATAAGAATGAGATAAAATTAAAAGAAAAACAAATATTGTACATGTATGGGCAAAAGCAAAAAGTCTTACTGATTATGAACAAAAAGTGGCAATCAAAGTAATAATCCAACTATCTGGGATGTTCCTACAGGAAGCAGTCCAGACATTTACAACCTCCCTTCTCACAGGGTCCCCTTGAGCCCCATCTTGCTCCAGCCCAGGGCAGCTCTGCTAATGTTTCTGCCTGTATGTTCCAGAGTTGGCTGCTCTGTGCACTTGCACAGGTTTGTCTCTTGATATATACCTGTTGCAGGATGTATATGTCAAGTAAGTGTATCTGAGTTGTGAGCAAGATTGTGTATAGACATCTGTGTGAGAGTGTATCTGTATATACTATATCTGGCTTTTCTCTTTGTGTTTGCTTGTGCTTGCATTTTGCTAAGGGGTGTGTGTGTGTGTGTGTTCATTGGAGCTGGTCTACTTCTCTGCATAATGTACATCAATAGGCAACTGTGTGTACCTGTGCTAGGGTATACACATCTGTGTTGGTGAGTGTAACTAATCTGTGTGAGACATCTTGGATCAGTTGGTCTCTGTGTGTTAGAGTATGTACATGTGTGTATATGTGAGTAGTTTTTCACTAGTCTATTTTTCTGTTGGTATCTGAGGGGCAGTCTGTATACACATACATATGTGTGTTTGTGTGTATATATGTGTGTGTGTCAGGGTTCAAGTGCATGTGAGCATGCTGGTGTATGTAACTGAGTGTTAACATGTGTAACCATGATTGTATATGTGATAATACAGATATGCCACTGTTTTCATACCTGTGTTGCAAGAGTTTGAATACATGAGAGGATTTGAATAATCAGGTACACTGGGACAAAGGGTATATATGAGCCTGAGTGTGAGTGACAATGAGTAGGTCTACGTGTGTGTATCTCTCAGGATTTAAGAGTTTGTGTGTGTGTTAGGGGAGTTGTAATTAATGGGTTTGTGGGCCACTGCACATGTATGTGTATATGCGTGTGTGTCTGAGTGTGTCTGTGCATATGAGCAATTCTTAGCCCTCCTGTACACAACACCCTCTTTTATGTAACATATTTTGTAACACCCCTTTACCATCTGGACATTAAGTTCTTAGATAATATAACCTCTCTGCATATATAATTTCAAAAGAAGACATATAGTATTTTATACCATATCCACATTGTATTAACGCTAATAAATAAGAAATAAAAGTGATTTATAAGAAAATAATTTGTATTTCAATACAGAAATGCTTGGACATGACACTCCCTAAGAGATTCAGTGAATTAAAGGCTTGTAACATAACAGGTAAACATGGATTTAGAGAAGGGGAAGACTCAGAAGCTGCCCTTTGTACAAAGTGCAGGAAAATGACAGGCAAAGGCCTAGGAATGAGAGTTTCTGAAATAGTGAACTACTCAAGGAAAGTGCTCCACAAAACAAAGCATAGTCTCTAGACTTAACGTGATAGCCACATTCCTGGATAATTCAGGATACATTAAATCAAAGAAACAACTGTGTTTATCAGTGAAATAGAGTTAGTGTCTAGGTTCAGTTCACGCCAAGTCCAAAATTCTGTGGGATGTGAGACATATGTTGACTGTGTGGAATTGCCCTACAGGTCTCTGGACAGCCAACATCCTCACGAAGGACTCCAAAAATGTTAGGACACACCCAGCGCTGTGGCAACCAAAAAATGCACCTATAAATTTCCAAAATTACCCCTAGGGGGCAGTAATACCTTTACTGAGAACAAAGCACGGGTGTTTAAGCAGGGGTACACTGTGCCGTGTGAATGAGGCAGCATACACAATATACTGTGTGTGTGTGTGTATGTGTGTGTGTATGCACACCTCGCATGCACACCAGTGCCCCTATATGTGAGCTGGTTGCTGTCCGTTAGTCTCTATAGAAGTAGCCTATGTGATTCTGGGTGTGTGTTGGTGTCTGTGTATCTCTGTCTAAGGGCATCTGGGCAGAAGCGGGTGTGTATGTGTTACGCATATGCACATGCATCCTTAGTGTCGGATGGTCCCAGGCTGTGGCTGCCCGTGCTCAGAACCCTCTCCTCACTTTTTATATTATCACCCCAGCTTTCCAGGCAACACCAGGGTTTTGTTTGTTTGCTGGTATTGTTTTATGGTTTTTTGTTTTGTTTGTTCTGTTTTAGTGTTTGTTTTTGTTTTCACTGAGACTCTGAGCTACACATTATCCACTTTCTTGGTCTTAGTTTGTCTCTCTGTGTCTCCCTCTCTCTGTATCCATCTTTATTTCTGCCTCTATCTCCATCACCTTTCTATATCTGTCTCTCACTCCCCATCCCTGTCTCTTTATTTCTCTACATCTTTCTCCCTTTCCTGGCATTATCCCTGTCCTTCTACTTTTTGTCTCTGTCTCCTCCCTGCCTCCCTCTCTCTGTCTCTATTTTTTCTCTCTGTCTCTCTCTCCCACTCTCATCTCTCTATTTTCCCCTTTCTGTCTCTATATTTCTCCCTTGTTGGTCTCTTGCACTGTCTCTGTTTCTCTGTGTGTGTGTGTGTCTGTCTTTTTTTTTTTACTTCCTCTCTTCTTCCTCTTTCTGTCTCCTCTTCTCTATGTAAACCTCTCTCCTTTCTCTGTTTATTTCTCCCACCCTTCCCTGCCACGTTCCTATGTCTCCATCTCTCTCTTTCTGCTCCTCTCTCTTTCTCTATCACTTGTGTGTCTCTCTGACTCTGTCTTACATTCAATCTCTGTCTCTGTCACTTCCCCCTGCCACTCCTCAAGGCTAAGGAGTGTGTGTGTGTGTGTGTGTGTGTGCGCGCATGTTTACATACACCCAGCTATCAGCTGGTCCACAGATGTGTGGGAGCTGTGAGGCCTTGAGGGGCTGAAGGGGCCCACCAACTCCACTTCTCTCAAGCCTCTGCCCTAGCACCTTCTCTCGGTCCACTGGCACTGGCTCTGAGACTTTGGGGTGCCATGAGAAAAGCTTGGCCCCAGGTGGCTGTGGCAGGCTCAGTTGGATTGAACTGAGAAACAGTGCAGAGAGGAGCCATTTTCCAGGGAGGGAGGGGGTAGAAAGACATCCACTCAAGCCCCACCTCTTCCAACCTTAATCCCATCCCAGCCCCAGCAGGAGTTCTGAGCTTCTCTGGCTTCTGCTTTACTGCCTTTCCTGGGAAACCTGCCCTGCTATCCTATCACACCCTACATCGCCCACCCAGCCCTCATACACCAGGAGCTCTCCTACTTACCCCCAAGCTTTCCTGTGCCCTCCCATTCACACACTGCCCAGACTGCTTTCTCAGCAAATCCTACATGGAGGCCTCCAGGTGGCCCTCCCTGAGCCACTAGCCCCCCACTAGTCCCTCAACCAATTGATTTGACAGCTTTTGACTGAGAGCCTACGGTGGGCTCTGCACTGCTCTTCTAGAATGTGTGAGTTGATAATCCCTACCCTAGAGCTTTCCTTCTAATAGGGAGGGGCAGGCAATAAATCAGAATTTTAAAGTGAATATTTATAATAACCATAAATGAAGTATAATCTTTAAAACTGTGAACCACTGTCTGTAACTTATATAATACTTACATCAACTATATGACAATATAAATAAATAAATTAAAACAACTATAAAAAAAGGTAAATTATGTAGTGCATCAAAAGAGAGAAATTCCAGGAAGAGAAATAAAGCAGGGCAGGGGGGCACAGGGGTGCTGTTTTCTTACCTAGATTACTACGGGAGCCCCCTAAGTAGTATCCCTACTTCAACCTTCGCCTCACATGGTCTATGCTCCTCACCACAGCAAGCAGGATCCCATTCAATCCTGAGCCATATCACATCTTACCTCTGTGCAAAACTCTCCCATGGCGCCCATCTCACTCAGATTAAAAGTCAGAGTCCTCAGTGTGACCTATGTGATCTGACCTCACCACCTTGCTGAGCTCTCCTCCTACCACTTTCCCCTTGCTCGTTCCATTCCACCTACCTCCTTACTCTTCCTCAAATGTACCGCGTGCAGTCTCACCTCAGAGCCTTTGTTCTGGCTATTCCCTCTGCCTAGAATTCTCTTCTCCCAGATATCCACATGGCTCACTCACCTCCCCCATTTTTTTTGCTCAGATGACACCTCTTCCATGAAGCTTTCCCTGTCCACCTCATTTAAAACTGTACTTCCAAAAATAAATAAACAAAACTGTACTTCCTCCACCCCTGGCACTTCCTATCCCCCTTCCCTCCTTAAATTTAGGAACTTATCATCATCTGACCTACTATATTTCACCTGTGTATCTTCTTTATTATCTAGAATGTCAACTTCACAAGAACAGAGACCTTGGTCTGTTTATTTCACATCTGTGTCACCAGTGCCTGGCACACAGTAGATGCTCAATAAATAGTTTTTCAAGAAATGAGTACATACAAGCATACCTATATCTTTATGTTCACACATACTTTCCACTTCATTTAAAGTAAAAACCTAAGTCTTTGTCATGGCTCACAGCCCTGCACGATCTGGCCCCAGACCCCTCTGTGAATTCACTTTCTACTGTCTTTCTTGCCTGCCCTTTTCCAACCACACTGATCTTCCCACTGTTCCATGAGTGTGCTAAACACATTCATTATGAATAAAGAAACCTATTTAATGAGTGGCTACTATTGTTAACCAAAAAGAAAAAAAACACTGTGAAATAGAATAAAAGCTAATGAGGTACATTACATATATGATCTATACTGTTTTGTGAAACTTTGTGTTCAGCTGTATGTACACATGTGTATATGTGTGTCAGGTTGTGATGTAAAATGTATTTCTTATGGGTGGCAGTTTTAAAAGTTTGAAGAACACAACCTTTGGGCTTTACAAAGGGAGAGAAGAGCTGCACCCACATCCCTATCCCACAAGACCCACCAATGGAGGAAAGAGGTAACCGAGGACATCCAGAGAGATGAAGCACCCCTCACGCAGCAAGGAGGGAGGAGGAGCAGCAGTGGGCCAGGGGCAGGGCCTGACACCAGCTGGGAGTAAGAGGGGAGGCCGCATAGACACACTAACACTGCCCTTTCTCTTTCTTCCTCACCTTTCCTTTTCATCTCTTTCTCACTGTTTCTTTTTCTTGTATTCCTCTCTCTCCCTCCCTACTCTCTCCTTCTTTCCCCCTCTTCTTGTCTCTCTGGTTCTGTCTGTCTCCCTATCTTTTCTCTTTCTCATCCCCTCCATTTCTGTCTCAATTGGTGTCCATTTTCTCTTTGTTCTGTCCTTCCTCACTCTCTCTGCCCCTGTGTGTGTGTTTTCACACTCTCTCCTGCCCTCATACCTCTATCTGTGTCTGTGTCTCCCCCATTATCCTCATTTGCAGGTGCAGCCCAGCAGAACAACTGATGGAGTCCCCTGGGGCCCATCGAGTACTGGACTGGCTGACCCCATAGGGTTGGGAGCAGCCCCTGCCCCTCAGTATGGCCAACACCACTGGAGAGCCCGAGGAGGTGAGCGGTGCACTGTCTCCACCATCAGCAGTGGCTTACGTGAAGCTGGTGCTGCTGGGACTGATCATGTGCGTGAGCCTGGCAGGCAACGCCATCTTGTCCCTGCTGGTGCTCAAGGACCGTGCCCTGCACAAGGCTCCTTACTACTTTCTGCTGGACCTGTGCCTGGCTGACGGCATACGCTCTGCCGTCTGCTTCCCCTTTGTGCTGGCTTCTGTGCGCCACGGCTCCTCATGGACCTTCAGTGCGCTCAGCTGCAAGATTGTGGCCTTTATGGCTGTGCTCTTTTGCTTCCATGCGGCCTTCATGCTGTTCTGCATCAGCGTCACACGCTACATGGCCATCGCCCACCACCGCTTCTATGCCAAGCGCATGACACTCTGGACATGCGCAGCTGTCATCTGCATGGCCTGGACCCTGTCTGTGGCCATGGCCTTCCCACCTGTCTTCGACGTGGGCACCTACAAGTTCATCCGTGAGGAGGACCAGTGTATCTTTGAGCATCGCTATTTCAAGGCCAATGACACGCTGGGCTTCATGCTTATGTTGGCTGTGCTCATGGCAGCCACACATGCTGTCTATGGCAAGCTGCTCCTCTTCGAGTATCGTCACCGCAAGATGAAGCCTGTGCAGATGGTGCCAGCCATCAGTCAGAACTGGACATTCCATGGCCCCGGGGCCACTGGCCAGGCTGCTGCCAATTGGATCGCTGGCTTTGGCCGAGGGCCCATGCCACCAACCCTACTGGGTATCCGGCAGAATGGGCATGCAGCCAGCCGGCGGCTGCTGGGCATGGACGAGGTCAAGGGTGAAAAGCAGCTGGGCCGTATGTTCTACGCGATCACACTGCTCTTCCTGCTCCTCTGGTCACCCTACATCGTGGCCTGCTACTGGCGAGTGTTTGTGAAAGCCTGCGCCGTGCCGCACCGTTACCTGGCCACTGCTGTTTGGATGAGCTTCGCCCAGGCTGCCGTCAACCCAATCGTCTGCTTCCTGCTCAACAAGGACCTCAAGAAGTGCCTGAGGACTCACGCCCCCTGCTGGGGCACAGGAGGTGCCCCAGCTCCTAGAGAACCCTACTGTGTGATGTGAAGCAGGCTGGTAGGCAGACAGGCAGGGAGAAGGTTGTGGCCACCACGATGGAGCCAACAGAAGGGAAGAGGTAGGGCTCCATACAGGAGCCTTTCTTTCTGACCTCCAGCCCCAGACCCTGGAACAACCTGGAATCTAGGCACCTTTGCCAACACCTCCCCAGGGCTAGGGACTGGGTGGGGACTGGGAAAGATGCATTTCTAGTCCTATGGGGCCTGTCTCCACCTCCTCCTTCTCCACTTCTACAGTGTCTCTCCTCTCTCTCAGAAGTGACAATTCAGAAAAAAAAAAAAAAAAACTGAAAATGCAGGTTTTCCTACTCATAGCTGAGGAGACAGGCTTTCTTGCTCTAATGTCTCTCCTCTGACATTGTCCAGAAGGGGGAAATTTGTCCTGTAAAATAGACTTCTAGAGCTCTTATTGTCCCCTCTGCTCCCATGCACCCTCTCCTTCCAAGTCCTTTAGCAAGGCCAGGATGAAATTGATCTGCTGACGAGAGGGACCAAAGTGGGTGCTCGGTCCCCAGGGAGCAAGGTTTAATTGCTATGTTGTATGCAATGTTGTTTTAGGCTAACCCTGGTCCCAAGGCCAGTCTTTTATCCATCCCTACCGTGTCCAGACTTCCCAATTGTTTCTTGAGCATCTGTTTGAGAAACAAGGAGGGGAGGGAGAAGGGCCTCTGGGATGGGCCCAGGTTAGGTGAAGGGCAGGATGCTAGCAATATGCCTCGAGCTGAAGAGACCTCAGCTTGGCTGCATTCTCTCAAGCTGCCTCCAGGATCCCCATCCTTCAGCTCTTCCTGAGGATGGAAATCCACTCCAACCCCACTGAAGTCGATGTGGGTGCCATACAGGCAGGAGCAGCACCCCTCCAGGGAAGTGTAGGGAGAAAGTCAAACTCCCCAGAATGGCTGAATCCCAAAGCCTGGGGACAGAGCAGAATTGAACCCCAGAATTGTCTCCTGAGTTCATGCTACTATCCTGAAGATGAAAATTCTTTGAGGGCCTTGGTAAGTCATAGTGGTATAAGCTCCAAGGCACTGTGGACTTGAGTCCATTCCTCTCTGACCTCTTTTTGTCCCTTAAAGCCTCAGGGGCCTCAAGCCCCTCTATGGTAACCCTTGGCCTTCTGGGCCCTTAGCCCCCGACTTACTTGCTCTGAACAGCCCTTCCCCTCTTCTTCCCTCCACCATTACTTCCATCCCAAGTGGAGCAGAATGCAGCCAGATTCCCCAGGTGGGAGATCCAAAGCCTCCTTCCCAGAGCAGAGCCCACCCTGGGTTCACATCAAGTCTTATGGACTGGTAAGCCAAACTGGCATTCTTTGCCTGGTCTTTCCCAAGTTCTCTGTCCCCCTCTCATCTCCTGGGAGAGGGGGAGATCTGTATTTTTCCACCCCCTTTCTCTCCCCTATAGAAGCCCTTGTCCTACACTCCCTCCCTACCCTAAGACAGCTCCAGAACTGGGCAAGCCTTGACTTAAGCAAGAGGAATGGAGAAGGCACTCTAGGCAGGAGAGACATTAATGAGCCTGGTTATGCAGTGGCCCTGGAAAGGCAGGCCAGAGTGGCTGAGAGACTGGTATACAGGGGGGTACCTGTTCTCTCAGTGATAGTGATGGGGGTGCCTTTCCCAGGGAGTGGGGTGGGGGTAGATAGGGTACATTCAGGAGGATTTTCCTCTATTTCTTTTTTCTAACTGCCTGGATTCACCATTGGATTTTGTAAATGGAAAACTGAAATGAACAATGCTATATTGGATGTTTTCTCTTTCTGTCTGTGTGTGTGGGTGGGTGTGTGCTCTATCTGCAATGACCATATGTAGGGAGGTATGGTCAAGTGAGACTGTGTGTCTGTGTGACTTTGTTGGGGTGCACTCTGGCCTGGGGCACACATGTAAGCAAATGCCTGTATGTGGAGACATATACAGTGCATGTGAGCACACATGTGCACATATGCACCTAATTGAGAGAAGAAAAAACAGTATGTGCCTGCAGCAGGAAGTAGAGTGGTCAGAGAGATGGAACTTGAAAATGATATGTATGGATGTAGCAAGAGGGTAGACTCCCATCTCAAAAGATCTTCCTCCCCTGGCCCAGGCTCTGAACATAGAGGACAGGATACTTGAGAATCCCATCTCTTCCAAAAGGCTGGAGCCCCCAGGTACTACTCCCAACTCCTGTATGAGTCTCCTCTCAAAAACCCAGATAAGGTGTTCCTGAAACTGGACCACCATGGAGAATGGGGACTGGTAATTGGGGATCAAACTTGGGGGAACTGTTGGGTTAGGTAATGCCCCCCACACATATACACAAAGTAATAGCTTATGGAGGGACTGCTCGGTCTGGGATAGGAGCCCTTCAGAAGGATCCACTGTATACAGCTGGGATTTTGGTAAGCTTAGATTAAATTCAGAGGGATGGATGTCACGGGAAAAAAAACAAACAAGCCTGGAAGTCTCCCCAGCCAGCCTGTTCCTGGACTCTCAATTACTTTACTCTATGAGATGCACAGAATTGAGTTGACCATATTCCTCAGTTCTTGGCACACTGTATCATCATTGGTCCATATGAAGCCCTTATATTCTTTTTTGTTTTGTTTTGTCCACTTCATCACCCATCCCTAATACCATCCCCCCTCCCACATAGGCACCCCACTCTTGTGTATTTAACGTGTGTTTTTCCAATCCACCATTCATATGTTTTATTTACATATATGTGTATATGTGGAAAATGTATGGTATTGTTATGTGTTTTAATTTACATAAACAGTATTGTACTATAAATCTTGTTCCGTTTCTTTCTTCACTCAACATTCTGTTTTTTGAGATATCCAGCCATGTTGCCGTGTTTACACCTAATTCATTCTAGTAGTCCATCTTATACATATGTTACATTTTTCTTATTCATTCTCCTGGATGATGTGTCTGTAGGTGCATCCAGTTCTCTGCTACCACAAGACTGCAATGGGCAGTTTTCTAAATGTCTTTTTAGTGACACCTTATTTAGAGGAGGGGAAACAAGCTCAGAAAAAGGCAGTGATTTTGTCAGGGTTTAAAAGTGAGAAGCAGACCTGTGACACGAATCCCAGACGGAAGTCAGAACCCCACCACTGTGCCTCATGAGAGACCATCCATTTGCCCCCCCTCCCGCCCAAAATCTAAAATACAATCAAAAGCAGCATTTTTTTGAGGAAATTTTTTGGGGAAAAATTCCTCAATTTTTTGAGGAAATTGAGAGGAAAGGGTGTAAAGAAGTATGGAGTTGATGAAGAAATAGAAAGTCCTAGAAAGATCTAGCAGATGAACTGAATCACAATAATTTTCATGACGCAGAGGAAGTTAGTTTTTTGGTGTGATTATTATTGCTAGAGCCATTTTGCAGAAATGGGAAATGCCACGTCAAAACCTGGCCCCAAAAGACCTTCGATTTCTAAACCCCAGGCTCCTTCAGGGCCACCCGAGCCCCGAGTTTGCCGCCTCAGAGCTCGCCGCTGCAGGGGCGAAAGCAGGGCCGAGGGGAAGGGGCAGATTTAAGAAGTGCGTAGTTGCTGACAGGGAGGGGGGAGGAGGGAGAGAATGACAGCGAGGCTCTCGAGTCTATCTGAGCACATCCTGCTCACTGCTTGCGCTTGTTTTTTGTTTTGCGTTTGGGTCTTCAGAACCACTGGTACTTTTCCCATTGGATAAAACATTGGAGGGTGAGGGAGAGGGGCTTCTTCCCCTCAGATCTCCCCGCGGCCAATCGACCTGCACAGTCCAGACGGTCGCTGAGGGAGTCAGCCCGGTGATTGGCGGGCCTGAGGGAAGCCAATGGGAAAGTGATGAGGTGCGGTGTTGGCAAGCAGATTGCGTGCGAGCAGGCGGGGGGCTAGGGGGCGCAAGGGCCGCCGCGACGGCTGGCAGCCAATGGCGAGGCGGGACGGCCCCTGGCGTCACGAGGGGGCGGGGCCTGACAATTGGCGCGGAGGGAGTACGGCAGGAGCTGTGGGAGGGAGCGCCACAGCGAGGCTGAGAGCGGAGCTGGTCGCGTGAAGCTCGGCATTTTCGCTTCAGGCGTGACGAGCAGCGGCGGCCCGGCCGAGCGCGAAGGGCCGAGCTGTGCGAACGCGGTCACCATGGACCGCGCAGATGAAGGGCCTCCGGCCAAGGCCCGCCGCCTTAGTGGCTCTGAGCCCCCTCAGAGTGAGCTGCTGCTGCCGCCGCCGCCGCCACCTCCTCCTCCTCCTCCTCCTCTCCTGCGCCTGCCCCTGCCTCCACCTCAGCAGCGCCCGAGGCTCCAGGAGGAAACCGAGGCGGCACAGGTGCTGGCTGACATGAGGGGGGTGGGACTGGGCCCCGCTCTGCCCCCGCCTCCGCCTTATGTCATTCTTGAGGAGGGGGGTATCCGCGCGTACTTCACCCTGGGGGCTGGGGGTCCCGGCTGGGAGCCCGCAGTCGAGTCAGGGTACGGGGGGTCGCCCCCTCTCGCGGAGAGCCTAGAAACGCTCTCTCCCTCAGAGGTTTCTGGAGAAAGCCTGGAGATTGACTTCCAGGTGACGGAGCCCAGCAGCTTTGCAGTAGAGAAGGCCCTAGAAACCTGTAGCTCAGGGGGGCGGGGGTACCAGAGGTTAGCCGGTCCAAGAGGGAGAGAAGAGACCGTCATCATCGTGGAAGACGACGACGAGGATGAAAAGGAAAGCGTGAGGAAGAGGAGGAGGAGGAGGAAGAGGAAGCCCAGGAAGGTGAAGAGGGAAAGCCTAGAGAAAAATGCCGAGAAGATAGAGTGCATCCTGCAGGCTCTGGAAAACATTCAGCTAGACCTGGAGGCGGTGAATATCAAGGCTGGCAAGGCCTTCCTCCGCCTCAAGCGCAAGTTCATCCAGATGAGGAGACCCTTCCTGGAGCGCAGAGATCTTATCATCCAGAATATCCCAGGCTTCTGGGTCAAAGCAGTATCCTTGTCATCTATACTCATGGGCCAGGAGCCCATGACCAGAATTGGGTGGGGGGCGGTGGGAGGAGGGACAGACTGGGTGAAAGGGTGTGGGGGCGGGCCCCTGTTGGAAGAATGAGGAAGTCTGGTGGAGAAGGGATGGAAGGAGTGTGGCAAAACATCAGAGAAGCTGAACTGGGGATGGTGAAAGGGGAGGGGGGGCCCATTAAAACTGGACCACAGGGACTTCCCTGGTGGCCCAATGGCTAAGACTCTGTGCTCCCAAAGCAGGGGGCCCCGAGTTCAGTCCCTGGTCAGGGAACTAGATCCCACATGCTGCAGCTAAGATCTGGTGCAGCCAAATAAATAATTAAATATTAAAAAAAAAAAAAACTGGACCACATATGGGAAAGGGAAAGAGAAGGAGCATAGCATTAAAAGAAAATGGATCACAGACAGTGAAAGGGGGAGGACAGAGACACACAGCAGAAAAATTGGATCAGAGATGGTAAAAGGAGGAGTGGGGAGAGGGGGACATGGAAGATAAACTGACTCAGAGACAGTGAAGAGGGAGGGGAAGGGCATACAGCAGAGAATTGGCCCAGAAAGGGTACCCAAGTCACACATGGCTGTGCATGCCTAGGTTTCTACTTAGATTCTAGTGAGACCCCAATCCTGGCTGGAGAGGAGGGGGGCAGAGCCCTGAAGAATCAGGAAAAGGGGTATCTAGGAATAGAGATTAAGAAGTTAAATGAAGGAAATAATAATAATTCACTGTTGGTGATAAGCTTATCTCTGGGGGACCATGTAACATATTAGAAACACATGGGTTTAACGTCCTAATAGAATTACATGGACACAGACACTTGACACTGTCATACATACATATCACATGATCACAGGCCCCCAGTACCCAGGCACAGTATTATGTGGCCACAGGTCCTCAGTACCCAGACCACACCATCACCTGGACACAAGCTCTCAGACACAGACACACAACATTATGTGGATACATACCCATAACACCCAAATATATAACATCATGTGACAACAGGCCATCAGCAACCAGATATAGTATCATTTGGATATGGGCCTTTAACCCCCAGACACACAATGTCTTTTGTGAACACTCAGAGACACAACATCACTTGGGTATAGACTCCCAGCACCCAAACACACAGCAGATGTGAACCATGGCAGGGCCACCTAATATAGAGGTTTGATATTTTTAAACACAGGCTCTCACCACATGGTATCATGGGAATAAAAGTATGGGTCTTGTTGCATGACCTACTTGCTCCACATACATCACATGAGCACAGAAGGAATTCTGCTCCAGCCTCTCTTTTGTTCTGCCCTGCATAGCCCCGCCTGGCCTTCCTTCCCTCCTTCTCATTGAACAGTCACTCCTTGACCTAAACTGCTCCCTCCATCAGTTCCTCAACCACCCCAAAATTTCAATCTTGATCAGCCAACGCGATGAAGACATTTTCCGCTACTTGACCAACCTACAGGTCAGGCCAAAGAGATCTTTTCTACTAGGACTGGGCAAGGAATCTGGTCCTTGGAGGTGAGGGGGGATTGGGTGGGAGGGGCCACAGTGTGGTGGGAATTCCACCATTACCCCCACCCTGAGCAGGTACAGGATCTCAGACATATCTCCATGGGCTACAAAATGAAGCTATACTTCCAGACAAACCCCTACTTCACAAATATGGTGATTGTCAAGGAGTTCCAGCGCAACCGCTCAGGTAAGAGGTAGCCCCAGAGCAAATTCATCCCCCCATCTAACCTTGTCCAGTGCCCTCTCTATAGCCTCCTTTTTCCCCAGGCCGGCTGGTGTCTCACTCCACCCCAATTCGCTGGCACCGGGGCCAGGAACCTCAGGCCCACAGGCACGGGAACCAGGATGCCAACCACAGCTTCTTCAGCTGGTTCTCAAACC
The DNA here is from genome assembly GCF_029407905.1 of Bubalus kerabau. Lineage (NCBI taxonomy): Eukaryota > Metazoa > Chordata > Mammalia > Artiodactyla > Bovidae > Bubalus > Bubalus kerabau. Next base: position 107,184,409 of record NC_073647.1, read on the forward strand.
ATAGCCTCCCAGAGGCTGACAGGATTGCTGAGGTGGGGCCCCTCCTGGCATTGCCAGGGAAAACCTTGCTAGGCTTACCCTTAGGGGATTGGGAGTAGGCTCTGGGACTTGTGCTCATAGCTCTCTTCCCCTGTCTCTTTCAACAGATTATCAAGAATGACCTGTGGGTTAACCCTGTGCGTTACTACATGATGGGAGAAGGGGGCTACAGAACAAGCAGAAAGAAGCAAGAAAAAGAAGAAAGGTGATGGCAGAGGGTTGATGGCTGAGAGGTGGTTTGTTAAGGGTGGGGCAAAGACTAGGCTAGTGTCACACAGTATTCATAGAGCCAAAAGGGACCTTTGAGATGATCCAATCCAATATGTTTTACAAGTGGGTAAAACATATTGCCTAGAAATGGGGTGTGATTGGCTGAGGTTATGCTCTCAGGGGCAGAAATGGGACTCTCCCCACCTAGCCTCATCCCTGGGAACCCTTGTAGCCTATTGCCTCCCCTGTTACCACCTTTCAGTGTTTGTCTGCTCTGGGTACATCACCTCCCACCAACCCTATACTCAACCCCAGACTTCCCCACAGTAAAAACAAGGATGAATATGAAGTGGTGATCATGGACGACTCTGATGACTATCACATCGTGGAAGACATTATTGGAGAGACCTCAGACAGTGATGGTATCACCGACAATGAGACCATTCATGATGTCAAGATCTCTGACTTCATGGAGACTACTGACTGCTTCGAGACCACTGACAACGAGATAACTGACATCAGTGAGAGCCTCTGTGACAGCGAGTGCCCTGGCCACAATGAGACCACCGACAACAACGAAAGCCCCAATGACAATGAAACCACTGATAACAATGAGAGTGCTGATGACAAGGAGAGTACCAATGACAACAGTGAGAACCCTGAAGATGACAACACTGATGAGAACGAAGAGAACCCTGATGACAACGATGAGAATGCTGATGAGAACCCCAGTGGTGATGAGAACCCCAAAGATGGCAACCAAAGGAGCAATGGCAACAACCAGGACAGTGACAATGAAGGAGACAATGATGGCAGTGATATTGAAGATAATGATGGCAGTGAAGATGACAATGAAGGTAGTGATGATGATGGCAACGAAGGTGACAATGAAGGCAGTGATGATGACGACAGAGACATTGAAGACTACGAGAATTACCTTGAAGACCCTGACAAGGATCACCATAACAATACCAACGAGGATGACTATGAGGACGAAGTAGAGAACATCTCTGAAGAAGAATCGTCAGTGGAGGAAGAGGAGGAGGGCAGTGAGGAAGGTGAGCTGGACCCTTACCTTTTATGTTTTGTTTTTTTCTTTGGACCCTCATCTTTTGTCTTACCTCCTTTCTCTTCTGTCAGAGAAAATCCGGCCAGGGTCAGAGTATCAAGGCATGAGCACAATCTGCTCTTGTGGAGAAAAGAAAAAAGCATTCTCAGGAAGTTTTTAAATTAAGCAAGGCCAGGAAACATCAAAACCAAAGAAACAAATTTCAGTTCTTGGTGATAGGCAGATAGGTTGTAACAGAGCACAAGACAAATGAAGCAGAGAGAAAAGATAGGAGGTAGTGGGTGGTAAATTAAGACAGGTTCACACACACAGGGAAAAAAGTGGCAAACACATTGCAATTCAGCACACTCTGTACCCAGCCCTGGCCTTCTGGGAACTCCCAGGCTTGATTGGGGAGCTGGGGGTGAAGTGAACAGTGTGCTCAGTGATCCCAGAGGAGGGAGGAGCTAATTTTATCTCCAGAATTAGGAAGGGGAGAACTAGAGAAAGTAACATTTGAATTGGAGGCTGCCTTCACATTAAGGAGCATTATGGGGCATTCTTGGTGGAAGGGATCACATGAAAAAGAACCTAGAAGGCTGAAAATGCATAGTCTGTCTGTCAGGGTTTACCAAGTTGTCTTCTAAAGACCCTTCACCAAAAGGTTCTCACAAAAGGTTCAGTGGTCAAATATATTGGGGAAATACTGCATACAATAATGTCCTTATGTAGAGTCACATGTACATTGGCACCTGAAAGGCTCTGATAAATCCTACTCTAAGAAACCTATTTAAACATTGTGGAAGTCAGCATTTCCCAAACATTGATCACAGAAGCCATTGTTCACTGTCCACCAAAAAAAGCATTTTGGGAAATGCTGAGGAAGGTTGCACATGGAGGGTTGAGGGAGAAAGCAGTATTTAAGGTAACTGCCATGTTTGGTTCTGGCCTGGATGACTGGCCAAAGGAAGCACCATTTCATGAGATGGGGAATGGCATGGCAGTGGGATTGGTGGGATGCAGAGAAGAACATGGAGTTGGAAGGGCTTGTTGGACACAGGTACAGGTGTCTGAGAGGCAGGTGGTTAGTGGTATGTCTGGGAAGTCAGAAATTGTAAAGAAAGGAGGTAGGTAACAAGCCAGGGCAGAATCCTATATCTGGATTCTGGGGCCAGTTAATGTTAATTGGGTCCAATTAACATTAATGAAGTGTTTACTATGTGCCAGACACTGTACTAAGGGTTTTCTTGCTTTAAGTAATTTAATTCTCACAGCAACTCTTAAGAAGTAGGTACTATTATCCTCCTTTTATAGATGGAGAAACTGAGACTCTGAGAGGGTAGAGTTAGGAGGAGAACTAAGTCATGGAACATTCTGAGAAGGAAGGAATTGTCAGTAGTGTCCAGTGGTCCTGAAAGGACAAGTAAAATGAGGGCCGGGATGTGTTCATTGTATTAGCAGCTGAATAGATCATCTGTGACCTTGGGAAGAGTAGTTTCAGTGGCTTGGTAGGGGTAGAACCAGACCACAATAGGAAGAGGGAGGGATGAGCAGGGGTTAAGGTAATAGAGTCAAATCTTGGCTAAGAAGTAGATGGCAGAAGGCAGACAAGGGGTATGTTTGAGTTTGGCTGTAGGCAGGCAAATAGAGGAGAGGCAGCCCCGTGGGGGAGGTAGAAGGAGCAGGAGGACCAGCCACTCCTGGGAGTTTTGGCCATGGTATCCCTGGCAAACTTCCATTGAGGGCACCAAGAAAGGAGGAGTTGAATAAGTGAGTAGATTTAATCTAGACATATTTTTAGGTAGGGAAACTGAGGGAATTGCCGGCCTCATCCCCTCCTACTCAGTGGCATCTCCTTTCAGAAAAGGGGAGGCAGAGTTATCTGCACAACCCTAGTGTGGGAGCAGGGGTGGGGAATTGGGCCAAAGAAGACAGACTTAGGCCTATTTGAATCACACCAGGGAAAAAGAGGGAGCAGCCTCTGGATGAATAGAAGGTTTATTCAGCTGAAGTCAGAGCTCAGGAAGAGACACACATATTGCATACACTGGGAGAAAAAGCTACTTTCAGAGATGTATCAATTAGGACAGGGGCAGCCCACCCTGCCTTCCTGCTTTCCTCCCACTGCCCCTTACTCTCACACACATACTTAGCTGCTTGTTCCAAGCAGAGGTGCTTGATAAGTGATCCCAGGCCCCCCAAAACCTGACTGTGGGCTCTGTTCCCTATGAAGAGTGATATCTACCCGTCCATCTAACCACCCTCTTCCATTTTCCCCTCCTTGATTCTCTGTCCTGTGCAGGCAGTGAGCAAGGGGAGAACAGCAATGAGGAAGGAATCGAAGACGACTCAGGAGACTCCGACATGGAGAAGGTGCTTCAGGTCCAAAACCCTTGGGCCATCCCTGGAAAGAGGGGCCAAATGGGATAAACGTCTTACCCCTTCAGGGGCTGCTTCTCTTCTATATCCTTCTCCCCCTGCCCCATTTGCCCTCCCTATCAGCTAGGGCCGAGCGGCCCCGCATTGCACTTCTGGGGGGTGATTGACTTCGTACACGGGTTTAAAGTTTATTTTTATGGTTTAGTAATTGAGAAATTCTTATTTTGGGGGGGAGGGAATGGGGGCTTCCCCCTTCCTTTTAGCCCTCCTCCCCCGCAGGCTTCTGTGTGCTGCTAAACGTATTATTGTGATGCTTTGGTCAGGGCCCCTCTATCCCCCTCCTCGTGCTGTGTGGAGTGGACACCCTTAATCCCGAAGCGGGGAGGGCTGCTGTGGCCTTGGGGGGCTCTGCTGCCACCCTGTTCTCCCAAGTCTCTCTCTTTTCCTCCACCCCTCGCCTTTCCCAGCTGCGCCCGCTAGCCTGCCTCGGTGTCTATGCAAGGCCGCTTCGCCATTGCGGTATTCCTGTCCCCCTCCCCCAGAAGTCCCGCCTCGTTCCCTCTGGACCCTGGTAATCCTAATAAAAGTGTGAGCAAATTCAAAGTGCTGTTTCGAGTCTTTTGTCCCACTCGGTGCGCGGTCCCCAGCAGCCAGTCTCCGTTCCCACAGGCCTGCAAGTAGGCGCCTCGTCTATGCAGGGGCCAGGAAGATGGTAGTTGCTGGGGGGTGGGGGTGCCTAGCTAGGGGCGAGCTCCTCCCAACCGCAGAGATGTTGCGTCAGGTCAATGCGGACCATCCTGACCAATGGCAGGGCGAGGCTGAGGGAGCCCCTCCCTCTCCCGGAGGCCGCAGTAGACCCAGGCAGGTAGCTAACAGCTTCCCACGCCTTCCCCTCCGCGCACGCGCACAGAAACGCCCTGCGCTCTGGAACATTTTATTCAGTGATCTTTTTATTTATCATGCGTCAAACCTTTCCTCGGGCCTAGTATGAGCTGGGAGAGGGGGAGCTAGAGGAATCCATTTTTTTCATTCGCATGTAGTGAAATAAAAATGATATCAGTTAGGATTTAATCCAGTAATGCATAAGTGCTCTCTCAGGAAGAAGGTGCATGATCTCTGGGGCTGTACCTGGGAGAGAAGGCAAGAAAAGAGCCCTGGCTGGGGAGTTTGCATAGAGAGAAAAGCAGGGCTTTCTGGTGGCTCAGTCGGTAAAAAATCTGCCTGCTATGCGGGAGACCAGGTTGGATCCCAGGGTGGGGAAGATACCCTGGAGAAGGGAATGGCTACCCACTCCAATATTCTTACTTGGAGAATTCCATGGACACAGGAGCCTGGCGGGCTACAGTCCATGGAGTCGGAAAAGGTCGGACACGACTGAGCGACTAACACTTTAACTACTTTTCAAAGGAAGAGAAAAGGAAAATTACTATGTAGCTGTGTTCTTGCCTGGAGAATCCCAGGGACGGGGGAGACTTGTGGGCTGCCGTCTCTGGGGTCGCACAGAGTCGGACACAACTGATGCGACTTAGCAGCAGCAGCAGTGGGGGCAAGGCGGGAACGGTCAGGAGTTGGACGTCTGAAAGACAGGCTTTATCTGGGAGATATCTAAGGAAAGGCCCAATGGCTTTACGTTTTGGATACAGGAAATTTATTTCCACGAACACCACAGAAACCTCCCAGATTCTTTATGAATCATAATAACTTACACAGAGATCCCAGACATCTGGGTATGTCTTCTGCCATATACCTCCCGAACTTATGGCACCCCACTCCAGTACTTTGCCTGGAAAATCCCATGGATGGAGGAGCCTGGTAGGCTGCAGTCCATGGGGTCGCTAAGAGTCGGACATGACTGAGAGACTTCACTTTAACTTTTCACTTTCATGCATTGGAGAAGGAAATGGAAATCCACTCCAGTATTCTTGCCTGGAGAATCCCAGGGACGGGGGAGCCTGGTGGCTGCCGTCTATGGGGTCACACAGAGTTGGACACTACTGAAGTGACTTAGCAGCAACAGCAGCTCTTATTTTGGGGAAGGCTTCAGAAGGTTTGATTTGTGTTTTACATCATGCCCTCTGCTGGCTAGCAGGAGCATTGATTTGAGGGAGGGAGAGCAGTGAAGAAGTTGATGCTATACCTAAGGTGAGAAAGGCGTGATGGGGAAGAATACGGGAGGTTTTTAAAATATTATCTTTTGGAAGTTTTAGATTTACAAAATCATTGCAAAGATAATACAGAGAGTGTCCCTATACCCTACCAGTATACCTTACCAGTTCCCCCTGTTGTTAACATCTTACATTTGTATGATATGTCTGTCACAATTAATGAACAAATATCAAAACATTATTAACAAAAGTCCATATTTCCTTAGTTTTCACTAAATTTTATTTTTCTCTTCCAGGATGCCATCTAGGACACATTACATTCAGTCATCATGTCTCCATAGACTCCTCTTGGCTGTGACAGTTTCTCAGATTTTTCTCATTTTTGATGACTTGGAGTCATCAACATTTGAGGAATACTAGTCAGGTATTTTGCAGGATGTCCCTCAATTGGGATTTGTCTAGTATTTTCCTCATGATTAGACAGGAGTTATGGGTTTGGGAAAGGAGGATCATAGAAATAAAGTACCAGTCTCTTTGTATCATATCAAAGGTACATGCTATCAATATGTGTTATCACTGTTGATGTTAACTTGACCACCTGGCTGAGGTAGTGTATGTCAGGTTTTTCCACTGTAAAGTCACTCCATTCCCCCACCTTCCATACTGTATTCTCTGGAAGGAAGCCACTAAGCATAGCCCGTGCTTAGGGAGTGGAGAGTTATCCTCCAACTCCTTGATGGGGAAGTATCTACATAAATTAATTGGAATTCTCCTGCACAAAAAATGTGTGTATTCTATGAGTGCTTTTAAGATGCTAGAATCAACAGGCTCTAAGTATAGAAAAAGAGGGACTGAGAGAAGTCAGAGATGACTGCCAGGTTGCTGTGGGACCTCCTGTGAAATGATTAGAATACTAGATCTTGGATATACTCCAGATTGTGATAAATGTTTTGGGGAAAGCATGGTAGCTTGGATGCCTCTGGTTCTAACCTGGGACCACACTATCAGAAGTGGGTAGAGGAGACTCTGGCCCAGAAAGGGGAACATCTTGCCCCAGGGCCAAAGCTGAGAGTACAGGATGCTGAGTCAAGGCATCTTGGGCAAAGGAAAGAAACACCTATGTGCAGTATCTGGAGTCAGTCCTAATGAGCATGTGATGAAGTGGAGGGGAGGGGAAAGCAGCAGGGGCAAAGGACCTGGAGAAAGATAGCCTGGGTATCCTTGCCTGAGTCTACTCTGGCACACAACGTGACTCCCTCACCCTCTCTAGAGGGTCTCAGTTTTCCCATCTCCAGACAGACTAATTGTGCTGGGGGATCAGCCCAGGAGAAGCAACCAGCCTAAGATCCCAAATGGAGTCTAGTCTTAAAGCAAACCTCTGAAGTTTGCTAAATTAAATTCCTAGCCTCTCATCCTGGCTCCTCTTTACTCATCCTGTCAGAAAGGGCCTCTGACTTCAGAGACACTGTTAGGACCCAATTATTGGTCCTAATTATATTAATTAGAATATTAATTCTAATTGTATATTAATATACTGTAGTATATTAGTATTACTATAATATATTAATTCTATTAATACACTATTAATTATTAATATATTAGTATATTAATTCTAATATACTTGGCCAGGATGCTCATGTCCTGGACTGAGGCATGGGAGAAGAAAATGTTCTTTGTCTAGGGTGACATCTTTTCCCTGTGCCCTCACTCCTCAGTGTGTGGTGTGGCTTCAGTTCTGCCCAGTCTGGTCCTCCAAAAGGGAGGACTGTTCTAGAAGTCCTTAAGGTCACATCCAACTCCAGAATATAGTCTTTGCTGAAGACCAATGAAGACAGGTCCATCTGCTGGGACCCCAAACAGAAACCAGGAGGAGAGTGAGGAACTGTGCCCCAGGGCTTGTTCCCATGCTGAAGCTACTTGTCTTTATATCCATCACAACTCACCCCACTCCCCTGAAGCCTGGAGCAACTTCCTGAGGGTGAGGTTCCCAGGACTTCCTAGGGCCAGACCTTTAAAGTGCCACCCACTTCTGTGACTAAAAGTAGATTGGCAAGGACAAAACTAAATTCAGGAAACTAGATCCCTCCTTCTTTGGTGACCAAAAAGGCCATCAGTGGCTCCCGTGGTTGGGAATGTGGAGGATGGTTAGGGAAGCATCCTATTTTTCATTCCATAAACATTTATTGAGCACATGCTGTGTGCCTGATAGAAACTCAGTGATAAGAATACAGCAAGGGAACATGAATAGACCAAGTTTTTGTCCCCCTGGAGCACAGAGTTGAAACAAGTGTTTATAACCATTTTTGGGTGCTATGGACCTGCTTGGTGATCTGGTGAAGCCTATGCATCTTTTCTCAGAAAACAATATCTTTTGAATGCATAAAATAAAATAATTAGAGCCATAAAATATTGAGTATATTTAAATATTGTTATTAAAATATGGAAAAACAAATATGTGTTTTTGCTCCTTGTTAACCCATTCAATCACAAGATCTAATGGACAGTCTAATGACAAATATGCTTTTGAGATATGAGATTATATATTTCAAGAAATGTGCAACATCTATAATATGACATGAAAATCTCTGTAATTTCTATTAGTGATGGAGTCACGGGTACTATTACTACTATGGTGAGTTATATTCTTTGCTGAAAAGATGCTAAATTTCAATTACAGGAGAGTGGGAAAAAAAAAAAATTTTCCCCCATCCAAATTCAGGAACCCCTCTAAACCCTGTCCCAGCTGGACTGGAGTGAGGTTTGTGAACCCAAATTAAGAAACCCTGATAATAGGAAGGGCCTTCCTGTATCTCCTTCCTTCTTAAACCCTTTTCGTCTGGAGGACAGAAGCCGGGGGTTTTACTCTGGGTCGTACTGCTGTGTGACCTTAAGTCAATCAGTTTGCCTCTCTGAGCCAAAGTTCCCTAAATCTGAAACAACGGCAAAGGCAAGAATTGGGACGGGAGACCTTAATTATTTATGCTCCAGGCAACTAATTTATGTTCTCTCATTGAATCGCCTATAGAATGGATGGCATTTTCAGGTAAGATTTTAAAAATTATCTTCCCATTTCACAGATGGTTAAGCTGAGGCTCTGAATGAGGTTGTCACTTGACCAATGTCTTAATCAGCAAGTAGCGGGGGCTGGTGGATGACTGGCCAGACGCCTATAACCACCTTATCCTCCAGGGATAAAACTGGGAACTACTTTCACTTTGAGCGAGGAAAACCTGGCTCAGAAATGCCTGCAGGCTAGCGGAGCGGTGGTTTACGGAGAATAAAACGTCAAGAAGCTGCGCATCTCAGATTGTCCAGTGACTCGCGCCAGGCCTCACTTTGGGCTTCGCGCCTGCGTGCTCCCAACCAACCGCCCGAAGATGTGTCGAACCGACTGGCAAAGAGCGATGACGATCGTACTCCTGGCCAATCCTATTAAAGAATGGGCTTGTCTCATAAACCAATCAAAGACCCCCAGAGGGGCGGGTTTTCTTGGGCTTGGATCCTAGCTGGGTGTGGGGGGCGGTAAAAATAAAGTGTTTCCACCTCCAGCCAATCCCAGGGAAGACAGGAGGGCACTCCTCCAATAGGATCCTGGAGCCGTCGGTAGCAGTGGCGGCCTGAGACCACCCCTAACGCTCTGGCAGGCGGGAGGGACGCATCCGGTGCATTCGCGAGATCCAGTTGCCGGTACCTGGAATCTGCTTGCGCGAGGCAGTGGCGACACCGACGGCCCGAGGTTCCCGGTGAGACTCTGTCAAGACTGGGGGTAGGGGACGCGGGGGGAAAGATGCCCAGCTGGAGCGCGTGAGAGGTTGGACCTGGGCGAGCTTTTATCCCGGCGGCCTCTCAACCCTAGGTCACCAGGTTGCGGAGGATCGTGCGGGTAGCAAAAGGAAGGCGAGTGCTCCTGCGGCCCCAGACAGCAACCAGGTGAGTACCCTGCGGAGCCCACCCCCATGCCCGCCCTCCGCGCTCCCCTCATTTCTGTCTCTTGGTAAACGGTGTACTTTGCAGACCTTTGCAGGTCTGCAGCTCACGTGATTGTCTGCTTGCTTGTCTGAAAGTCTCCGTCTCTCTCTGCCCACTCCACTCCCCCTTCCTCTGTGTCTATCCCCACCTTTCTGTCTGCCTTTACCTTTCTGTCTGGCTCCCTCTCTGAGACATAGGAGACCACCCAGACCTAGAAGGCTGAATGCTGATCCAACCAGTAAAAACTAGCTGTAAAACCTCGAGCCCCATCCAGCTGGGCCTCAGTTTTCTCATCCGTCAAATGGGAGTCTAATATTCTCCTCAGACAATACATGTGCCTCACTTTGCCCTGCTACCTGGCCCCTAGAAAAGTGTCAATAAATAATAACTGTTATGATTGAAAAGAATATAGTCTCTCTTGGCCTTTGCCTTTATTTTTTCCTGTCTCTGACCCTCCCCCCACCCAAATTGGTTCTTCTTTGTGAATGTTTCTTTCTCTGTTATTGCTTTTCCTCTTTCTGCCTCTTTCCCATCCCGAAACAGGTTAGAGGTACATTGTTTATAGCAATGAGCTTGGCCTAAGAGTGCCTATCAGCTTAGTCTGGGGCTCTTGTCTGTTCTGTGGGTAAAAAAAACGGAGCCTGGCCTTAGGCTGCTTCTGGCCTCCTTGAGGAGACAACCCTCTTTGTTCCCCAGCTACTGTGTTAAACACGTGAGACCTACCCCCGTAGGGTGGGGAGCCGCTTAGATGAAAAAGTGAATCAGGTTCCTATCCTGTATCATGTTAGTTACTACAAGAAAACCAGAGACCAGGGGTCTTCTCATTACAGCCCCGGAGTTGACCAGGTGTCTGGAACTCACCTTCCGTCATCAGCAAAATCCCCTTCACTCTCACCCTAGTTTCTGAATAGTCCTGTTGGGTTTTTTTTGCCTTGCCTTAGTGGTTCGCATACCTTTTGGACATAGCACTCCATTTTTATAATGTACATTTTGAAATATCTCCTTCACTGTTCTGAACTGAAGTGCATAGATAATAGAATCTGTCTACACACATAATTCCCCTCAAAACCAATATAGTGTCCTAATTGGATATAAGGGAGAAGTAAAGGAAAAATAATTTATAATAAAGCAATATATATTTCGTTATCTTTTTTTTTCTTTTAAAATATATATTTCAATATGTAAAGGCTGGGATATAATTCCACCAGAAGACATAATGGAGTGGTCTTGAACATAATGGAGTGGTCTTGAACATAATGGAGTGGTCTTGAACATATAATGCTTGTACCTGGGAGTGTGACAGCTACACTGTGACTCAGAAACCACGGATAGGGTGATGTGATTTTCCTAGATGATGAGTAGTTCTTCATAAGGTTCTAAACAAAACAAAGTGCAATCTTCCCTCAATTTATATGGTTGTTGAATTACTGGAAAAGTCATTATATATTAAAATCCATGATCTGGCTCCCACAAGCTCTCTGATCTTATCTCCTATGACTCTCCCCACTTACTCCCTCTCTTTCACCCATCCTGACCTCCTCTAGGCTACTTGAACATATTAGGCACACATCCATCTCAGGAGGTTGAACTGGGCCATCCCTTGTACTTAGAATGCGCCCCCCTCCAATATCCACAAAGCTCATGCCCTCACCTCCTTCAGGCCTCTACTCAGATGTCACTTTCTCAATGAGGCCTACCCTGACCTTCATATTTAAAATTGTAGCACTCCCCTAGCACATACCCTGCTCTGTTTTTTCCATAGTGCTTCTCACCCTCTTACATAACATAATTTACATCCTTATTATGTTTGTTGTTTATTGTCTGACTCTCCCACTCAATTGTGAACTCCAGAAGGGCAGACATGGTTGGTTTGTTTTGTGTCCTGATGTATCCCTATTACCTGAAACAATGCTTGGACATAGTAGTCTCTCAATAAATGTTTATTGAATGAATGAATGAACGAACAGGTTTTTCACCTACGTGATTGTCTGATGGAACATTCTAAAGTTGTATGGGATGCGTTATGATTGTTAGCCATGTGGAGCTGTTTTGTGCATTGCAGAATGCTGAGCATCCCTGGTCAGTGCCCACTGAATGTCACAAGTAATCTCCAATTATTGTGACAGTCAAAAATGCTCCCAAAACACCCCTTGCCTGTCTGTTCAGTCCCTCACTGAGAACAACTACTTGAACAGAAATCTGGCTTTTCCCTGAGCACTCTGTTCCCCCAGCAGCGCCGTCATACCCCTCTTGCCAGGAGATTAGGACATGAGAGTAGGTGTCCTCACTCTATATGTCCTTTCCAGACATTTTTTCTCCCTCCTCCTTAAGCATTCTGTTTTTTTTAGAATTAAAACCTTCTTATTTTTAAATAATTTCAGACTTTTTAAAAGTTATAAAAACAATACAAAGAATCCCCATATATCCTTCACTTAGATTCCCCAAATGTTAATAAATTATATAACTACATTTCAATTATCAAAATTAGGAAATGAACAATGGTACAATACTCTTAATAAAAGTATAGAACCTATTTGAATTTCATCATTTTTTCCACTACTATAATTTTTCTATTCTAGGGTCAGATTCAGGATTCCACATTGTGTTTAGCTGTCATATCACCTTAGATAGTTTTTTTTAGATAAGCAGCAAAAATTTATTGTATAACATGGGATTATACCCAATATCTTATCATAACCTGTAGCGGAATATAATTTGCAAAAAAAAAAATACATAAAACAAAAACAGAAAATCTAATCCCTATGCTATACACCTTAAACTAACACAATATTGTAAATCAACTATACATTTTTTTAAAATTTCAGTTTACAAACCTGTAGAGAAGGAAAGCCCAACATATATATTATACACATTTCTATGAATATAGTTTGTCCATGAGAATACATGAAAATTTTTATTATAGTCAACAATGAGAAATTAGCATGTGTCAATGCAATTATTTCTTCAATCAAACGTACTTATTTAGGTTATCTCCAATAATACATCATTATGTACTTTTTTCTTTTTTAAATTATGAAAGTATGATAACACATTTATAGGAGACTTGAAAAATACAGAGCAAATTTACATATAGTTCCACTATATAGTAAGTACAATTACTTTTTTAAGTAGATAAATTAAGATTTTTAGTTGGAGTTTCAATATCAAACTCTCAAAAATTAATGGAATGAATAAACAGAAAAGTATAAGGATATAGTAGACCTGAAAAGCACTATGAACCAATTCAACGTAATTAAGATTTATACAATTTTCATACAACAGCAGGATACAAATTCTACTCAAGTTCCCATAGACTATAAACCAGGAGACACTGGAACATATCAACCCGGGGATTGAACCTGGGTCTCCTGCATTGCAGGCAGATTCTTTACCAACTGAGTGACACTGGAACATATCCAGGGATAGAAAACAAGGTGCAAACACTTCATGGTCTGAAAGTATTGAAATCATGTAGAGTCTGTTCTCTTATCACTGTGGAATTATGTTAGAAATCAATATCAAAAGATATTCAAAAATAACCCACATATTTTCAAGTGCAATGTGACATTTACCAAGAGAGACCTTTGACTTAGCTGTTGGAAACCTCAGTAAAGTTAAAACACTGAAAAAACAGAGGGTGATTGCAGAGAAGAAAGTATTTAAATGAGAAGTTAATATCAAAGATTCTTTAAAAAAAACATATATTTGGAAATTAAATGTCTACTTTTAAATTATGAGTGTATCTAATAAGCCATAACAAGAAGAATTAGAAAATATAAAAATAAAAATGAAAAGAGAATTTATCAGAATTTGTTGTATGCAGCTGAAGCTGCTCAATGCAACTAAATACTATATAGAATCTTGACTAAGGTATGAAAACAAATAATGGACACTAACATAAAATTTTGTGAAATTTGAATAAAATCTATAGTTTATAATTCTGTATCATATGTTAATTTACAGGATTTTTTTTACAACATAGTATTTTTTTATATTCTCAGAATTGAATTAGAAATTTCAAGCCTCATTCAACTTTTTTTTTTTTTTAAATCACTAAGTTAATAAGCTTTCTAGACTTTTAGCAGTAATACTAGATGCCAGAATAAATGGAACAATATCAAAGTTTTGAGTGAATATAAATTAAAAATCTAGCATTCTATTCATACTTAGTCAAACAAGTGGAATCAAAATGTCATGATTTCTTTGGCTATGCAAAAAGTTGTAAGTTTTCTAAAATATATATATTACACATACTACATTGTATTATACATACTATATATGTATACAAAAGCTTTTCTAAACTTGATAAAGGCTTGAAAAAGAACAACAAAAAATGAGACTGAGAAACTGGAAAAACAAACTAAATGAAATGCGAGCACTGGATATGAAATAGAAAAAGTGAAACAAGCTAGATAAAAGATCATCATATAGTCCAATTGTTTGTAAACATGTTTGCTTATTAGAAACACATCTGGAGTTAAGCTTTGGAGAAAAAAGCAAAACCTCAGCATTTGTGTTTTTCATACAATTCCAGGATAATTCTGATATGCATTTGGATTTTAAAAATTGATTGCAGGTTTTTCTATTAAATGGTAGTTTTATGATATAGAATTCTATTATTTCTGTTGACCAATCATGATACAATGGTTTTGAATGAATAATAGTTACAGCTTCCCTGGTGGCTCAGACGGTAAAGCGTCTGCCTGCAATGCGGGAGACCTGGGTTCGATTCCTGGGTCGGGAAGATCCCCTGGAGAAGGAAATGGCAATCCACTCCAGCACTTTTGCCTGGAAAATCCCATGGACAGAGGAGCCTGATAGGCTACAGTCCATGGGGTCGCAAAGAGTCGGACACGACTGAGTGACTTCACTTTCATGATACAATGGTTTTAAATGAATAATAGTTATATAATCACAATAGTAAAAGATGTTTATCAGTTTTCACAATCAATGGACAAAAAATAAAAAGATAATTACAATTGCTAGCCATAATGGGAACATGATTAACCTAACAATATAAAATAATCACATACAATTTGGGGGATTAAGTGGAAGGATGTGGTAAGTGGAAGTGCATACGTGCACATGTGTTTTCATCCACCCAGCCAGCCTGTGTCTTTTGTTTGGTGCATTTATTCTTTTCTTCTTTTTTTTTGTTTGGTGCATTTAATCCATTTACATTTAAGGAAATTGTTGATATGTATGATCCTATTACCATTTTCATAATTGTTTTGAGTTTGTTTTTTGTGGGTCTTTTCCTTCTCTTGTGTTTCCTGCCTAGAGAAGTTCCTTTAGCGTGTGTTATAAAGCTGGTTTGGTGGTGCTGGATTCTCTTAACTTTTACTTATCTGGAAAGCATTTGATTTCTCCATTAAATCTGAACAAAGAGTCTTGCAGGTAGAGTGTTCTTGGTTGTAGTTTCTTCCCTTTTATCACTTTAAGTATATCATGCCATTCCATTCTGGCTGGTAGAGTTTCTGTTGAGAAATCAGCTGATAACCTTATGAGAGTTCCCTTTTATGTTATTTATTCTTTTTCCCTTGTTGCTTTTAAAATTTTATCTTTGTCTTTAATTTTTGTCTGTTTGTTTATTGTGTGTCTCGGTGTTTTCCTCCTTGGGTTTATCCTGCTTGGGACTCTGTGCTTCCTGGACTTGGTTGACTATTTCCTTTCCCATGTTAGGGACATTTTCAGCTATTATCTCTTCAAATATTTTCCCAGATCCTTCCTTTCTTTTCCTTCTGGACCCCTATAATGAGAATGTTGGTGTATTTAATGTTGTCCCGGAGGTCTCTTAGGCTGTCTTCATTTCTTTTCATTCTTTTTTCTAGATTGTGTTCTGTGGCCATAACTTCCAGTATTTTGTCCTCCAGGTCATTTATCCATTCTTCTGCCTCAGTTATTCTGCAATTGATTCCTTCTAGTGTATTATTCATCTGTGTTTGTTCTTTAGTTCCTGTAGATCTTTGGTAAACATTTCTTGCATCTTTTCCATCATTATTCTGAATTCTTTATCTGGAAGGTGCCTATCTCCAATTCATTTAGTTTTTCTGGGGTTTTATCTCATCCCTTTGACATAAATTTCTGCTTTTTCATCCTGATTAACTTTCTGTGATGTGGTTGGTTTTTGTTCCAGCAGCTGTGGGATTATAGTTCTTGCTTCTTCTGTCTGCCTTCTGGTGGATAAAGCTAAGAGGCTTGTATAAGCTTCCTGATGGGAGGGACTGGCAGTGGGAAAACCTGAATCTTGCTCTGGTGGGCAGGGCCATGCTCAGTAAAACTTTAATCCAGTTGTCTACTGATGGGTGGGGCTGCGCTTCCTCCCGGTTAGTTGTTTGGCTTGAGGTAACCCAGCCCTGGAGTCTACAAGCTCCATGGGCCTAGGCCAAGGCTCAGGACTACTGCTGCCAGTGCCCGCATCTCTGTGATGGGCCACTGCTGACCCCTGCCTCTGCAGGAGACCCTCCCATATGAGCAGGTCGGTCTGGTTCAGTTTCCTGTGGGGTCACTGCTTTTTTTCTTGTGGGTCCTGGTACATGCAAGATTTTGGTTTTGCCCTCCAAGAGTGGAGTCTCTGTTTCTCCCAGTCCTGTGGAAGTCCTATAATCAAATCCTGCTGGCCTTAAAAGTCAGATTCCCTGGAGATTCCTAGTTCCTATGCTGGCTCCCCAGGCTGGGAAGTCTGACCTGGGGCTCAAAGCCTTCACAACAGTGGGAGAACATCTTTGGTATTATTTTCTCTAGTTTGTGGGAGAAATAGATGTGGGCTTTGATTTTATCATGATTGCAACCCTCCTACTGTCTTGTTGCAGCTTCTCCTTTGTCTTTGGAAATGGGGTAACTTTTTTGGTGTGTTCCAGAATCCTTCTTGGGTTTCCCTGGTGGCTCAGTGGTAAAGAATCTGCCTACAATGCAGGAGACCCAAGTTCAATCCCTGGGTCAAGAAGATCCCCTGGAGAAGTAAATAGCAACCCACTCTAGTATTCTTGCCTGGGAAATCCCATGGACAGAGGAGCCTGGTGGACTATAGTCCATGGAGTTGTAAAAAGTAGGATATGACTTAGTGACTGACTAAACAACAGCAAGCATCCTCCTATCGATGTTTGTTCAACAACTAGTTGTGATTTTGGTGCTCTCAGGAGAAAATGAGCACACATCCTTCTACTTCGCCATCTTGAATGGTACTCTCTCCTTAGACACTTTTAATCTGGTACAGTTCTTTAGTCTTTCTTGGCCTTTCATGCCTTTGATACTTTTGAAGAGTCCTAGGCAGTGATTTTATAAAATGTGGGTTTGTCTGATACTTCCTTGTGATTATAGTTATGTAATTTTGGCAAGGATGCCACAGAAGAGATGTGCCTTCAGTGCTTATATCAGGAGGCACATGATGTCAGTTTATCAATACTGGTTTTGTTCACATTGGCTTTGTTAAAGTTGATGTCTCCAGGTTTCTCCATTGTACTCTTTTTTTTCCTTTGTAATTAATGAGTAATTTATGGAGAGTTACATTAAGATTATATGAGTATCAACCACTTCATTTTAAATCTCAGGTCATCAAACTATACCATCACCTGTCTGTCTGTTATAGTCAGGTACAGACATACACACGTACCTGCCTCATGCCTCATGCCCCATTCCTAGAAAAATTTAGCTACACTGTTACTCTCTGTAACACTACTCCAGTCCTACTTCTTGGTGACTTTAATATCCTCACAGATGACCCTTCCAATGTTCTTGTCTCTCAGTTCTGTAGTCTGTTTTTCTATGGTATTCTTGCCTTCAGCCACACCTCAGGCGTGCACCCTGATAGTCTTCCCCGTCTTATCAGTTACCTGTGACTGCATCACCTCCATAATCTGTTTCAGGTATCCTGCTCTCCAACCAGTAACTATCGTTCTAGCTCACTCCTTCCAGCACCCCAATTCCAACAGCCCTTCAATGCCACTGGGATTGAACGTTTTCACTACCCTTTACTTTCTCCAGGTTCCCATGTCCTTCCTTTAATCAGCTTAGATTCCATGGTCCATCAAAATAATCATCCCCTTGCATACATCGTCACTTCCCTTGCTGCCTGTCACTATAGCATCCTTATCAGGCAAAACACCAGCCCTGCTTAAATCCAACTCTGCCAGCTCCACTGTAATTCCCTAGACCATTCACTGTCCTACCCTTCTAGATGACTATTTCATGCCTTCTCTCTCCTCAAATCTCCAACACCTCCTCTCCCATCCTAGGCTCAGGCTGCCCACTTGATTGAACATTTTAAACCATCAGAAGAAAACCTCCACAGATTCCCATTACTACAGCCAAATACCAAACAGCATCTGTACTCACATACTCTGCCTTGTTTTTCGTTATTATGGAAACACTGTCCATACTGTCATCAAAATCCTGTTCTTCCAGTTTGGCACTAGATCCTATCCTCTTACCTACATGAGGATATTGCTTCAGCAATTTCTCCCTCTCTCCTGCCTCAATTTCCCCCCTCTACAAGATTATTCCCACTAGCACACAGACATCCTGTTATTGCTTCCATGTCTTTGTTACAGCTTTATTGAGATATATTTCACATACCATAAAACTCACCCTTTTAAAGGTACTATTCGGTGATCTTTAGTATATTCACAGCATTGTGCAGCCATCACCGCAGTCAATTTTAGAACATTTTTATTCCCTCCAAAAAGAAGCTTCATACTCATTAGCAGTTACTCCCCACGACTCCCCCTCCCCCCACCCTAGGCAGCCACTAATCTACTTTCTGTTTCTATTGATTTGTCTCCTCTAGACATCTCATATAAATGGGATCATACAGTATATTGGCCCTTGTGAGTGGCTTCTTTCACTTAGAATATGTTTTCTTTTCTCTTGGGTAGATACCTAGGAGTGGGACTGCTTGGTCATATGACAACTCTGTGTTTAACTTTTTGAGGGACTGTCAAAACTGTTCACAAAAGTGGCTGCACTAGACTTCCCTGGTAGTCCAGCGGTCAAAACGCTGTTATTCCACTGAAAGGGGCATGAGTTCTGTCCCTGGTCAGGAAACTAAGATCCTACATGCCTTGAGGCAATGTTTAAGGGTTTAAGGGTTCAATTTCTTCATATCCTCAACACTTTTTATTTTATTGTCTGTCTTTTTTATTATAGCCATCCTAATGAGTATGACGGAGAAGGCAATGGCACCCCACTCCAGTACTCTTGCCTGGAAAATCCCATGGATGGAGGGCCTGGTGGGCTGCAGTCCATGGGGTCGCTAAGAGTCCGACACGACTGAGCGACTTCACTTTCACTTTTCACTTTCATGCATTGGAGAAGGAAATGGCAACACACTCCAGTGTTCTTGCCTGGAGAATCCCAGGGACGGGGAAGCCTGGTGGGCTGCTGTCTCTGGGGTCACACAGAGTTGGACACGACTGAAGTGATTTAGCAGCTTAGCAGCAATGAGTATGAAGTGGTGTCTCATTGTGGTTTTTATTTACATTTCCCTAATAATTAATGCTGTTGAATATCTTTTCGTGTGTTTATTGACTATTTGTAAATTGACTATTTGTACATCGTTTTTGGAGAAATGTCTACTTAAATCATTAGCCCTTTTAAAATTAGATTATTTATCTTTTTATTGTTGGATTGTAAGACTTCTTTATATATTTTAAATATGTCTCTTGTCAGATATATGAATTGCAAATCTTTCCTCCCATTCTGTGGGCTATTTTTTCACTTTCTTGGTGGTGTCCTTTGATTCACAAAAGCTTTTAATTTTGATGAAGTTCAGTTTATCTGTTTTTTTCTTTTCTTACTTGAGCTTTTTGTGTCATATACAAGAAATCATTCCATAAACCAAGGTCACAAAGATTTATTCCATTGTCTTCTTCTAGGAATTGCATGGTTTTAGCTCTTAAATTTAAGCCAGTGATCCATTTTGAATTAATTTTTGTGCTTGCTGTGAGGTAGCAGTCCAAATTTCGTTCTTCTACTTGTGGATATCTACTTGTCCCAGCACCTGTTGTTGAAGAGTATTCTTTCCCTCATTGGATTGTCTTGACGACCTTGGGAAAAATCAGTTGACCATAAATCATAAATGTAAAGGTTAATTTTTGAACTCTCAATTCTAGTCCATTGAATTACATATTTGTCACTATGCCAGACCACACTGTTTTGATTAAATTAGCTATGTAGTCAATTTTTAAATCAGGAAATGGGAGTCCTCCAACTTTGTTCTTCTTTTTCAAGATTGTTTTGGTGAAGTCCTTTGCATTTCCATATGAATTTTAGAATCATCTTGTCAATTCCTGCAGAGAATCAGCTAAAATTTTCATGGAGATTGTGTTGAATCTGTATATTAATTGGGGAAGTATTGCCATTCAACAATATTAAGTCATCCAGTCCATGCCTTCTTTCTTTCAAAAGTGTTTTGTATTTTCAGTGTACAAGTCTTGCACTTATTTTGCTAAACTTATCCTAGATATTTTATTCTTTTTGCTACTATTATAAATGGGGTTGTTTTCTTACTTTCACTTGCTGATTGTTTAGTGCTAGTGTGTAAAATACAATTGATTTGTTTATTGATTTCTATCTGGTCACATTTCTGAACTTGTTTATTAGTTCAAATAGGTTTTTTTTTTTTAACTGGATTCCTTAGGAGTGTCTGTGTATAAGATCATGTCATCTACAAATAGAGGTAGTTTTACTTTTATTTTCCCATCTGGTTGCCTTGTGTTTATTTTTCTTGACCAGTTACCCTGTCTAGAGTTATAGTATTGACTAGAAACAACAAGAGCAGACATCCTCATCTTATTCCTGATCGTAGGGGGAAAGTATTGAGTAGTTCTCCAATAAGCGTGTTGGTAGCAGTTGAGTAAATTCTCTTCTACTCCTAGTTCCCTGAGTTTTTTTTTGCCACATATGGATGTTCAGTTCAGTTCAGTCGCTCAGTCATCTCTGACTCTTTGCGACCCCATGAACCACAGCACGCCAGGCCTCCCTGTCCAACACCAACTCCCGGAGCCTACCTGAACTCATGTCCATTGAGTTGATGATGCCATCCAACTGTCTCATCCTCTGTCATCCCTTTCTCCTCCTGCCCTCAATCTTTCCCAGCAACAGGGTTTTTTAAAATGAGTCAGCTCTTCACATCAGATGGCCAAACTATTGGAGTTTCAGCTTCAACATCTAACCTTCCAATGAACACCCAGGACTGATCTCCTTTAGAATGAACTGGTTGGATCTCCTTGCAGTCCAAGGGACTCTCAAGAGTCTTCTCCAACACCACAGTTCAAAAGCATCAATTCTTCAGCACACAGCTTTCTTTATAGTCCAACTCTCACATCCATACATGACCACTGGAAAAACCATAGCCTTGACTAGATGAACCTTTGTTGGCAAAGTAATGTTTCTGCTTTTTAATATGCTGTCTAGGTTGGTCATAACTTTCCTTCCAAAGAGTAAGTGTCTTTTAGTGTCATGGCTGAAATCACCATCTGCAGTGATTTTGGAGCCCCCCAAAATAAAGTCTGACACTGTTTCCACTGTTTTTCCATCTATTTGCCATGAAGTGATGGGACCAGATACTATGATCTTAGTTTTCTGAATGTTGAGCTTTAAGCCAAATTTTTCACTCTCCTCTTTCACTTTCATCAAGAGGCTCTTTAGTTCTTCTTCACTTCCTGCCATAAGAGTGGTGTCATCTGCATATCTGAGCTTATTCATATTTCTCCCGGCAATCTTGATTCCAGCTTGTGCTTCCTCCAGCCCAGCGTTTCTCATGATGTATTCTGCATAGAAGTTAAATAAGCAGGGTGACAATATACAGCCTTGACGTACTCCTTTTCTTATTTGGAACCAGTCTGTTGTTCCATGTCCATTTCTAACTGTTGCTTCCTGACCTGAAGACAAGTTTCTCAAGAGGCAGGTCAGGTGGTCTGGTATTCCCATCTCTTTCAGAATTTTCCACAGTTTATTGTGATCCACACAGTCAAAGGCTTTGGCATAGTCAATAAAGCAGAAATATATGTTTTTCTGGAACTCTCTTGCTTTTTCGATGATCCAGCGGATGTTGGCAATTTGATCTCTGGTTCCTCTGCCTTTTCTAAAACCAGCTTGAACATCTGGAAGTTCACGGTTCACGTATTGCTGAAGCCTGGCTTGGAGAACTTTGAGCATTACTTTACTAGCGTGTGAGATGAGTGCAATTGTGCGGTAGTTTGAGCATTCTTTGGCATTGCCTTTCTTTGGGGTTGGAATGAAAACTGACCTTTTCCAGTCCTGTGGCCACTGCTGAGTCTTCCAAATTTGCTGGCACATTGAGTGCAGCACTTTCACAGCATCATCTTTTAGGATTTGAAATAGCTCAACTGGAACTCCATCACCTCCACTAGCTTTGTTCGTAGTGATGCTTCCTAAGGCCCACTTGACTTCACATTCCAGGATGTCTAGCTCTAGGTGAGTGATCACACCATCGTGATTATCCGGGTCGTGAAGATCTTTTTTGTACAGTTCTTCTGTGTATTTTTGCCTCCTCTTCTCAATATCTTCTGCTTCTTTTAGGTCCATACCATTTCTGTCCTTTATCAAGCCCATCTTTGCATGAAATGTTCCCTTGGTATCTCTAATTTTTTTGAAGAGATCTCTAGTCTTTCCTATTCTATTGTTTTTCTCTATTTCTTTGCATTGATAGCTGAGAAAGGCTTTCTTATCTCTCCTTGCTATTCTTTGGAACTCTGCATTAAAATGGGTATATCTTTCCTTTTCTCCTTTGCTTTTCGCTTCTCTTCTTTTCACAGCTATTTGTAAGGCCTCCTCAGACAGCCATTTTGCTTTTTTGCATTTCTTTTCCATGGTAATGGTCTTGATCCCTGTCTCCTGTACAGTGTCACGAACCTCATTCCATAGTTCATCAGGCACTCTATCTATCAGATCTAGTCCCTTAAATCTATTTCTCACTTCCACTGTATAATCATAAGGGATTTGATTTAGGTCATACCTGAATGGTCTAGTGGTTTTCCCCACTTTCTTCAATTTCAGTCTGAATTTGGCAATAAGGAGTTCATGATCTGAGCCATAGTCAGCTCCTGGTCTTGTTTTTGCTGACTGTATAGATTTTCTCCATGTTTGGCTCTAAAGAATATAATCAGTCTGATTTCAGTGTGCCCATCTGGTGATGTCCATGTGTAGAGTCTTCTCTTGTGTTGTTAGAAGAGGGTGTTTGCTATGACTAGTGCATTCTCTTGGCAGAACTCTATTAGCCTTTGCCCTGCTTCATTCCATACTCCAAGGCCAAATTTGCCTGTTACTCCAGGTGTTTCTTGACTTCCTACTTTTGCATTCCAGTCCCCTATAATGAAAAGGACATCTTTTTTTGGGTGTTAGTTCTAAAAGGTCTTGTATGTCTTCATACAACCGTTCAACTTCAGCTTCTTCAGCATTACTGGTCGGAGCATAGACTTGGACTACCGTGATATTGAATGGTTTGCCTAGGAAATGAACAGAGGTCATTCTGTAAATGATCCAAATGGATGTTGGATTTTGTCAAATGCTTTTTCTGCATCTACTGAGATGTTCCTGTGGAGTTTATGTTTGTTCTACTAATATGGTACATTACACTGATTAATTTTCAGGTAGTAAACTTAACTTTGCATTCCTGAAATAAATCCTAATTGGTCATTTTATTTAACACTTTTTATATGTAACTGAACTTGGTTTGCTAGTGTTTGGTTGAGGATTTTTACATCTGTATTCATAAGGGATATTGGTCTGTAATTTTCTTGTTTTTGTTTGATTTTGGTGTCAGGATAATACAGGTTGTATAAAATGAATTGGGAAGTGTTTCCTCCTGCTTTTTAGAGGAGTTTGTGAAGGATTGATACTTGCTTTGTGTATGTCTTATGTCTTTTCTGTTCCCTTGTTCTTCAGTTCCTCTCCTTATGTATCTAGTAGATATTTTCTATTATAAATTTTTAATTTCCTTGTTAACTCTTTATTTTTGAGTTAAGTTCTTAGTTGTTGCCCTGAGGATTACATCTTAACTTGAAACAATCTACTTTGGGTTAATTCTAACTTAATTTCATTAGTATGTAAAAGCTTTGCTCTAGTATACCTCTGTTTCCTCTTCCCTCCTTCATAGTATCATTATCGTACAAATTACCTCTTTATACACTATAAGCTGCCAACACAGTTTTATTATTATTGGTCTATGTAGTTGTCTTTGTCTTTTGTAGTTGTCTTTTAAAACAGATAGGAAAATAAAAGTCTTACAAACAAAAATACTTTCTGTCATAATACCTGTGTAGTTACCTTCAAGTTAACATTTAGTGTGCTTTCATTTCAGCTTTAAATTAGTATTTCTTGTAGGATAAGTCTACTAGTAACAAATTCTTTCAGTTTTTGTTTATAACTTTTTTTCATGTTTGATGGACAGTTTAGCTAGATAAAGAATTCTCCATCTGTTTCTTTCAACATTTTGAAGATGTCATTACACTGTCTTCTGGCCTCCATGGTTGCTAATGATAAATCAGCTATTAATCTTATTGAGTATCCCTTATATACGTTAAGTCATTTTTCTCTTGCTACATTCAAGATTCTCTTGTCTTCGACTTTCATCAGTTTCTGGATCTCTTCAAATTTATTCTACTTGAGCTTCTTGAACGTATAGATTGATATCTTTCAAATTTGTGATGTTTTGGCCCCTTTCTCATCCTCTTTTCCTTCCAAGACTCCCATTATGTGTATGCTGGTACACTTGATGGTGTCCCACAGGTGTGTGAGGTTGTTTCTTTTTTTTCCATTCTTTTTTCTTTCAGCTTTTCAAAAATGGATAATCTCTGTTTGACCTATCAGTTATCCTTTCCCTCTTCTGCCAGCTCAATGTATTGTTGAGCCCCTCTAAGTGAAATTTTTATTTCAGTTACTATACCTTTCAACTCCAGACTTTTTTTCTTTAAAAAAAAAATTATTTATGTTTTGGTTTTTTTTTTGGCTGTGCTGGATCTTCATTGCTGTGTGTGGGTGTTCTCTAGCAGCAAGTTGGGGACTACTCTTTGCTTTCTCTAGTTGCAGTACACGGGCTTCTCATTGCAGTGGTTTTTCTTGTTTCAGAGCGCTGTCTAGAGCACAGGCTCAGCAGTTGTGGCAAATGGGCCTAGTTGCCACGTGGCATGTGGGATCTTCCCGGACTAGGGATCGAACCGTGTCTCGTGAATTGGCAGGAAGATTCTTTACACTGAAGTCACCAGGGAAGCTCCTCAACTCCAGATTTTCTATTTGAGTTTTTAAATGATTTCTATCTCTTTATTGATATATCTCTATATCTAGAAGAATGTGAGACATTCTTCTCACACTTTCCTTCTTTAGATATGGTTTCCTTTAGTTCTTCAAAAAATATTTATAATAGTTTATTTAAAGTCTTTGTCTATTTAGTCCCAAACATTGGCCCCCTCAGGGACATGTTCTTTTGGCTGCATTTTTCCCTCTATATATAACATACTTTACTGTTTCTTTGTATGTCTCCTAATTTCTTGTCAAAAATGGGACATTTTAGATATTCTACTCTAAAAATTCTGGTATCAAACTCTTCCACCCTCAAGGTTTATTGTTCTGGTTTGTGTGTGTGTGTACGCATGTGTGCACATGTGTTGTGTGGTTGTCGTTATTTTTCTTGTTGTCATTCATTTGGCAACTTTTCTTGACTAATTCTATGGATTGTATATTCCCTGCATTATGTGGCTTCTGAGTTCTCTGCTAGCTTTTTTTAAATTACTATTGTTTTTATTTTTAAACCTGGATTCCTAGGGGTCACACCTGGAAAGTATAATTTGGTGGTCAGCCAGTGATTGGTCAGATTTCCTTAAATGTCTTGTCTATATATCTTCCACCCTCTGCCAAGGAGATCTGTGTGAGAAGGCATGCCTTCAAATTTCAGCCAGATTGCAAGGTAGCCTGAGTTCTCACTTTCTGTTTACACAGAGCCTCACAGTCAGCCAGAAGTCATGACTTCGGCCCTCTCCTTTCCTGGCTTTCTTGTGGACAGTTCTTTAGATTCCCTGGAATATGTCAGAGCTTTTCAAAGTTCTCTATAGTTGTCTCCTTCTCCATGACTTCCTTTTAAATTCCCGCCCAAGGCATCTGTGTTTTCTGAAATTTATTCACCTTTGGGTGCTGAACCACTTAGTGGAGCGGGAGGGGGCATAGGAATAGTCACAAGGTAAAGTGTCACATACACAAAAATGTTACACAGAACCTGCTATCTTGCCATGATTTAGTTGTTTCTTTTGGATCAATTATTTTCACTTCATTTTATGCCCTTGTTAATTGCCAGAGTTTTGAACTGATTGATTTAAGTTGGTTTGCCCATATTTTCATTGTTTAAGAGGAATAGCTGGCTTATCAGTGTCCTCACTGCCATTCCATCCATCTCCTGTTGCTCCCATCTTTAAAAAACGTGACACTCTCTTTGTCCCACATCCCCTTGTAAATATGAATTTATTTTTCTATTTCTCTAACAACAAAACTCTTCAAAAGAGAAATTATTCTTCCTACTCATTTCTTCCTACTCTTTTCCCATTCTGTGTTTGTTCTTATAAAATATCTTAGACATATAATAAAAGAATATATGCATTATATACATGAATTATAAAGATAACAATAATAATGAAAACCCAGGAACTCCACCTTTACCCAAGAACAACATTAATGATAGCATTTATCCCTGTGTCATTTTCTGTCCCATTTCCCACCCCCTGCCAGAAATTACCATTCTCCTAGGTCTTGTATTTAACATTCCCCTGCTCTTTATTTATTTTTTTATTGAAGGATAATTGTTTTACAGAATTTTGTTGTTTTCTGTCAAACCTCAACATGAATCAGCCATAGGTATACATATATCCCCTTCCTTTTGAACCTCCCTACCATCTCCCTCTTGTTTATTTTTTATTCATATTTTTGGAGATGTGTAACCAATATGTTGTTTATTTGGCTTGGTTGTGAGATCCATAAAAAACTAGTATCATACTATATGTGGTCTTCTGTGACGTACTTTTTTCCCTCACTATTGCGTTTCCAAGATTCACCTGTTTTGCATGTAGCTGTAACTTGTTCATTCTCAATTGTATAATATTTCATTGGGTGACCCCAAAACAAACTATTCATCCATTTACATGTTGAGGGGCATTTGGATCATTTCTAGCTTTTGCTCTTATAGAAAGTGCTAGTACGAACATTCTTGTACATGTCTCCTGGTACACTTGCACACTCACTTTTCCAAGTTATATACCTATGTATGGAATTTCTGGTTAATAAGACCTATAAACATTCATCTTGACAAGATTATGCCAAAATGTATTTTAAACTGTTATTACCAATTTACACACCTTTCAGCAATTTATAAGAGGTCCCATTCATTCACACACACCCTATCAATACTTGATATTGTCCCACTTTTAAATTTTTGTCATTATAGTGAGTCTTTGTGGACATAATTAGCATTTTTCAAATTACTAATGTGGTAGAGCACTTTTTCATGTTTATTGGTCATACATGTTTCTTCTTCTGTGCAACGACTGTTAATATCTTTTGCCCATTTTAAAAATGGATATTTTTATCATTTTTATTGAATAACAGAAAAGTTTTAGCTATTTGGCTTCCCTCATAGCTCAGCTGGTAAAGAATCCGCCTGCAGTGCAGGAGATCCCGGTTAGATCCGTGGGTTGGGAAGATCCGCTGGAGAAGGGATAGGCTACCCACTCCAGTATTCTTGGGCTTCCCTTGTGGCTCAGCTGGTAAAGAATCCACCTGCAATGCAGGAGACCTGGGTTCAATCCCTGGGTTGGGAAGATCCCCTGGAGAAGGGAAAGGCTACCCACTCCAGCATTCTGGCCTGGAGAATTCCATGGATACTACTCATCATTTGTCAGTTACATGTTTTGAGTATCTTCTCTCAGTTTGTGGCCTTGTTTTTTTTTCTTTATGGTGTCTTTGCATGAGCAGAAATTCCTAATTTTAAGTGAGTTAAACAATTCAATTTTTTCTCTGTAGCCAGTTCTTTTTGTGTATTGTCTTCCCTAACCTGTGGTCATAAAGATATTCTTTATTTTCTTCTAATAAAAATTTAAAGGTTTACCTCTTACTTTTAAGTCCTCAATCTAACTGGAATCGATTTTTGTGTGATACGAGTCATAGGGCAGAAGGCCAGTTGTGTTATTGCCCCCATGGATAGCGCTGTGATCTGAAGTGCCACTTCTGTCATGCATCCAAGTTTCACATTTGTGTAGGTCTGTTTCTGGGGTCCCTGATATTGGCCGACTTTTTGCCCCTGAATCAGTACTACACTACCTTTAATTATTTAGCTTCATAAAGAGTCTTGGTATTTAATGGAGCAAAATTTTCCCATCCTATTTTTCTTTAGTAGTAGTATATATTCTTGGCCCTTTGTTATTTCAAACACATTTCAGAATGAGCTTTGTCATGTTTACAAAAACATTGGAATTGGAGTAAATCTGTAGATCAGTTTGAAGAAAATTGCTGTGTTTATCATGGTGACTCTTCCTGGCTCTACACATGATATATCCTTTCATTTTAAATAAACTGTTGAATGTCTTGATAGAGCTTTATAATTTTCTATACAGGTTTTTGCGTATTTTGTATTAGTTTTTTTCCTTGTTATTTATGACTTTTATAGATGAGATCTGTTTATAAATCTCATTTCTAATCTGCTGCTATAAATGAGATCGTGTTATTTAATATGTTTTATCTCTTTTGCAGGTGTATAGAAATGAAGTTGATTTTTTATATTGTTGTTATAGCCATTCATCTTGCTAAACTTTCATTACCTTTAGCAAACTTTTAATTTTGGAAGGATTTCATTTATAGAAAAGTAAATAAAGAGACAGTATGGAGAGTTCCTGTATACTCTTCACCATGATATGCTTATCAAAACTAAGAAAACAACATTGGTATATGACTATTAACTAAACTTCAGACTTTATATAGTCTTCTCACTATTGTCCTTTTTCTATTCTAGGATCCAATTCCAAATACCACAATGCATTTAAGTTGTCATGTCTCTTTTGTGTCTTCTGGTCTATGATAGTTTCTTAGTCTCCTTGTTTTTTATAACCTTAACAGTTTTGAGATGTATTATAGAATGTCCCACAATTTGGATTTGTCTGAAGTTTTCCTCATAATTAGACTGGGGTTGGTCTTGGAAAGAATACCACGGAGTTCAAGTGCCATTTCCATCACATCATATCAGGAGTATGTGATATCCCTATGACATCCCTGATGATGTTGACTTTCACCACTTAGTTAAGGTAGTGTTTACCAGATTGCTCCACTATAAAGCTGCTATTTTTTCCCCTTTTCACTGTCTTTTCTTTGAAAGAATTTAGCTCACCATCAAGGAGAAGGGAATAAATTAACCTCCACCTCTGGAAGGGGGTGTAATTACATATAGTATCTGGAATTCTTCTATAAAAAAGATTTATTTCTTCTCCTTTATTTGTTTGCTTATTTATTCAGTTGCTTGCTTATGTCAGTATGAACTGATATATATTTGTTTAATAATTTGAGTTATAAATCCAATACTGTTATTTGTCCTGTGGCTCAAATTGTTCCAGCTTTAGCTACTGGAGGCTCTTAGTTTAGCTTCTGTGTCCCTTTGATATGGCCCCCATCCTTTTGTTTTTAAGTACTTCCTTATTTGCCAGCTCTACAAAATACTCTCTACTTATCTTTGATCTTCCTGCCCCAACCCCAACCCCAGAATTAACCATTTCTCAAAGAGCCCTGCTTCCTTTTGAGATGTCTATATATTCTTTTGTGTTTTCTATGTTGACTGCCATATCAGCTATTAATAATGACAGTTTTGTTTTTTCCTTTCCAATCTTCATGCTTTTATTTTTTTTGTGTTACTGAGATGCCCAGGACCGCCAGTACAATGGCAAATAGAAAAGATGGTCGTGGGCTTTCTTAACTTGTTGGATATTTTAGAGGAAACACCACTAACTTTTCCATAGTAAGAATGATATTTGCTGTAGATTCCTACAGGTTTTATCAGATTAAACAAGTTCTATACTGTTCATCTCAGAGAAGGCAATGGCAACCCACTCCAGTACTCTTGCTTGGAAAATCCCATGAATGGAGGAGCCTGGTAGGCTGCAGTCCATGGGGTCGCGGAGAGTCGGACACGACTGCGCGACTTCACTTCCACTTTTCACTTTCATGCATTGGAGAAGGAAATGGCAACCCACTCCAGTGTTCTTGCCTGGAGAATCCCGGGGACGGGGGAGCCTGGTGGGCTGCCGTCTATGGGGTCGCACAGAGTTGAACACGACTGAAGTGACATAGCAGCAGCAGCAGCAGCATACTGTTCATCTATGATAAGAAGTTTTTGTTATTGTTTTTAAATCATTAAAGGGTATTCTTTATCTAATACATTTTCTGCTTCTTAGGATGATTATATTTTTTTCCCTCCAATAATCTGATGATGTGATAAATGACATTTATAGATTTTCCGCATGTTAGACTACATTTGCATTTCTGGTGTAAATACAACTTGGTCATGATCTTTTCCTTTTTATATGATACTAGATTCAGTTTGTTAATATTTTGTTTAGGATTTCTGTATCTGTGTTCATGAGTTAAACCAGTCTTTGATTTTCCTTTCTCAGGCTGTTTTTATTTGCTTTTGGCATCAAGTCCTGCTTGCATCATAGAATGAGTCAGTGTTCCCTCGTTTACAATATTCTGGAAGATGCTATTGGAATGATCTGTTTGGTAGAATTCTCCTGTGAAACCACCTTGGTCTGGTGTTTTCATTTTTAATATTAAGTGAATATTAAACTTTAAATATTTTCAAAATTTTTAATTAAAAACTTGAAATTTGCTTCCTTAACATGTTTATTTTATATCAAGTTTTATGCTTGAAATGGCTACATACAAATCCTGATCAAGACTTTTTAATGAAGTATTCTTCAAATTCTTAACAGTCACCATCAATAAAAATCTTTTTTTGTACAATTAGGTGATAAAGTATTTAAAACCAACTTCTAAGTTGTTTAAAAATGTTTAACAAGTGAAATGATATCTAACAGCTTTTGTTTCACTGACAAATATATTTTTAAAAATTTCTTGTGATAATGTGATTAGATTTCAGATCCAATTGAACTCTTTTGTATTAACTGTTTCAAAATAATGATGAAGCTCTTATTTGCAGAACATGCATCATTGTTAGAACCATCACCCTGCAGCTAGCTTGGACACCATTAAAAGGGCTCATCAGCTGCAAACGGATAGAAGTATCTGATATCGTGAAGACAGTTTCAGGGCTTCTCCTTGGAGCTACATTCTCCAGAAGCCTCTGCTTGGCCTCCCTGCACCCAGCCCCACCCTATCCAGTCACAGCTTGGGTCGTGTGTGGTATTTCTTGGCAACTGGAACACAGACTTCTCCAGCAGCGCCACGGGCCCCTTGTCCTCAGTGAGCAGAAGACTACAGAAGCTGGCTACTGAAGAGGCTGTCCAAGTCTTAGAGCTCCTCATTGGCCCCGCTTAGCGCAGTGCTATAACTGAGTGCTGGATGTTAGTCATTCATGCTCACCACCTTTAGGGACTGCAAAGGGATTTGTCAGACCCCATTTCACTAAGGGCCACCCTCTAAGGATCTCAACAGGAGGCTGCCCATAGAGAGAAGTGGCCTGCCTAGGGTCTCCACTGCCTTAGGTCCTATGTGGACACTCCAGGTCTAAGGGGATTAGTATTTTTTCACCTACCTGTCATCCACTTATCAACTGGGAAATTTTGTCTCCTGTTATTTTTTGTTCTTGTGTTTGTTTTTTAGTAGGAAGAGTTTTATCTATTGCTTCATTTGATAGAGGACTAGTCAGGATTTCTTTTTCGTCTTGAATCAATTCTGCTAAGTTATAGTTTTCTGGGAATTGGTCCATTTTGTCTGCCTTCTCAAGTTGACTGGCATAAAGTTTCCTTATTTTTTTTATTTTCTGCTGTATACAATCTGTAGTTATGTCTCCTTTTTCATTGCTAATATTGGTAATTTGTGCCTTCTCACTTTTTTTCTTGATCAATCTCACCAGAGGTTTGTCTATTTTATTAGTCTTTTCAAAGAACCAGCTTTTGGCTTTGTTGCTTCTCTCTATTTTGTCTTTGTTTTCTATTTCTTTAATTTCTGCTCTTATCTTTTTTGATCTCCTTCCTTCCACATTTTTTGGATTTATTTTGTTGTTATTTTTCTAATTTCTTAAATTTGACACTGAGCTCATTAATTTTCAGCCTTTCTTGTTTTCTTATTTGCACATTTAAGGACATAACTTTCCCTCTAACTAATGCTTTTCTACAGGTTCAAATATGTCATATTTTGTTACTGTTTGGTTCCAAGTACTTCAGCATTTCCATCATGGTTACTTCTTTGACTTGGGAGTTATATAGAAGTGTGTTTCTAAATATTTGGAGATTTTAAAATTTATCTCTGTGTTACTGAAGTCTGTCTTAATTGCATTATAGTCAGAGGATGTGATCTGTGTGATTAAAAACTGATATTTATTGAGATTTGTTTTATGGCTTAGTAGTGATCAATATTTTTGAATGTCTCCTATGTGCTTTATAAGACTGTATGTTCTCTAATTGTTGAATACAAAGTTCTATATAAGTCTGTTATCAAATTTGTTCATTGTATTGTTCACATTTTCTATATATAAACTGAATTTTTGGTAACAATATACCAATAATTGTAAGGTATATTAATATGCAGTTATGATGGTGATTTGTTTATTTCTCCTTGTAGTTCTTTTTTCTTTATTTTTGAGAGTATTTTATTAGGAATATTCAAATTAAGAATTGTTATATATTCCTGGTAAGCATGTAATGACCCTCTCTATTCCTGATGATGCATTCTTCCTGTCTGTTTTATCTCGCATTAATATAGCAACACAAATTTTTCTTCTTGTTAGGATTTGTGTGTTATATAATTTTCCATCCTTTTACTCTTCAACATTTTCATGCCTTTATACTGTAATTATATCTCTTGGGAATAGCATATAGTTGGACCTTTTAAAAAGTCTAATCTAATGATCTCTTTTTTAATGATGACTTTAGTCTGTTTACATTTATTGTGATATATTTTGACTTGTTTCTACCACCATACTTTTTAACCTCTATTTCCTACTACCACCTTTTTGATGCTTCATTTTCCTCTTTTTTTTGCCTGCTTTTATAGTTTTGAAATTTGTTTGTTTGCTTTTTTGATTAATTTTTTCCTTCCTACTCTTTGCAATTTGCCAGTTTTTTTCCCATTCTTTCTGTGGTTATCCTTGAAATTTTACCATACATGTTTAACTTACAAGGTTTAAAGTTGAACAGTATTTTAACCTCCCTCTTGAAGAATTCAGGAACCTTTGAAGCCTTCAGCTCTAGTTATTCCTATCGTAACTACATGTTATTCTTTTGAGTATGTTTGTTTGTTCCTTTTTCTCCCCTAACCTCACTAATATAACATCATTAGTATATTTTACATAGATAGTATGTGTTTGGATTTACATGCATACATTCTTGCATCTCAGACATCATTCTGGGATCATTTTCCTTCATTATGATTACAGTGTTTAACTGCTCTTAGAGTACATGTCTGTTGGTGTTAAATTCTCCTAGTCTTTATTATATGTGAATTTATTTATTCTCATTCTTAAAACATAGTTTGTTATAGGTAATATTAGAAGTCCACTATCTGTCTAATTGCTATTTTTTCTCTTTTCTTGGGGGTTGGATATTCAGGGGATTCTGCAGTTTCATTCTATCAGTGTTTACATATGTATTTCTTTTTTAGTATTATACTTTGGAGATGTTCTTCATGCCTCTGGGTTTATGTTTTTCATAATTTCTGGGAAATTCTCAGCCATTGTCTCTTCAAATATTGCCTATCTTCCATTCTTTCTATATTTTCTTTCTCAGAATTCCATTGGTCATATTTTGGACCTCCTCATTCTATCTTCCATATCTCATAATGTCTCATTGATGTTTTCTATTATCTTGTCTTCCTGAACTTCATTCTAGGCAATTTCTTCAGCTATGTCTTTCAGCTTATTGATTCTCTCTTCAACTGTGTCTGATCTGCTGTTTAATCTGTCCACTGAGTTTTTTATTTCAAGAATTATGTTTTTCACTTATACAAACTTCATGTATTTCACTTTCTAATCTTCCCAGTCATCCCTAATAGTCTCTTGTTGCTTGCTCATCTTTGTGATTGTGTTTATTATTTCTTTAAACATTTTATACAATTATTATTCAACCAGTAATCATTGTCTCTCTAAGTATGGTGTTATAAATATTGTTCACATCCAACTACATAGTACAGTTGGATTACATATCCTCTGTTGTATGCCTTTTTGTTTTCTTAGTAACTGGATTTTTTTTCTTTTGCCCAGTGTTCTAATACCATTACTAGTTCTTCTCCGAAATTCTTTTAAATTTCATATCAGATCATGTCCCTCCTTTGCTCAAAATTCTCCCATAGCTCCCAGCTCCCTTAGAATAAAAGCCAAAGCCCTCACCATGGCCCTTTACACAACCTGGTCCCCATCACCTCTCTGATCTTCCACTTTCCCCGTTACTCACTGTTCTCCAACCACATTGTGTTCCTTAAGCATGTCAGGTACCCCCCGCCTCCCAACTTCAGAGCCTTTATACTTGCTAGTCTCACATCTAGAATATGCTTCTTCCCAGATAATCTGATGACTTACCCAGTCACTTCCAGTATGCTCAAATGTCACCTCCCTAGAGAAGCATTCCCTGACTGACATATCTAAAATAGCCCCATTCACCAGCACTTTCTATACCCTTATCCTTCTCTATGTTATATTTTTCTACAAATCACTGATGACCACCTGATATATTATATTTATTTACTGTGATCAGTGTTTGTCTCTCCACAATAGACTGTAAACTTCACAAAGCAAGGACTCTTGTTTTGTCCATAGTTGTCTCTCTAGTGCTAAGAACAGTGCATAGTCATATTTAATAGACATTCAATAAATATTTTTGGAATAAACTGAGTGAATTAATGAATGAGTTAATGTGGAGGATAGAGGGAGAAACGCATTGAGAACTCAACTAGGCATGAAGGCCTTTCATGCCATGCCGAGGAGCTCGAGTGTCATTGTTCAGAAGGATAGGGGCTGTAAAAAAGCAGTGAGGATAGCTTCTGGATTCTTTTGAGAAGCAGGTTCAGAATTGATAGGGTAGTAACAAGACCCCATCTTTATGACTGGCCCTATACCCTGGGCTCTTGAAGGTGAACCAGCCTCTTTCTCAAACAGCCCTCAGACTGCTGTGTTGTCATGCCTACCTGTTTACTTGGTGAAAACCAAAGCCACTGCTCTCATTAGGCCTTTTGGTCCCAGCTAGGATCCTCCTTTCTCCAGCCTGTGAGAAACTGTTTCTTGGTCCCCAGGCCAAGCAGATCACCCCCATTAGGCTTTTTCTGTAGTATTTAGGCCGGGGGTGGTGGTACAGCCGCTGGTATAAAGCCTGGAACATAGTAAGTGCTGTCATAATGCTGGACACTTCAGGGAGGTAAGTTTCAGTTCAGAAAATTTTTTTCCATTGTAAAGGCTACAACAGGTTGTGAGGTTTTAATCCTGGCTTTTCCCCTAACCCCGTTGTGGGCCAGCATGGCTCCAGTGTTTCTGTCTACCCATGACTGTTTAGATACTAATTCTGTTTAATGTGTGGCCTACTCCCCTGGCTTTTTGTAACCCACTGATTTCATCAGAATGCTGTCAATACACACAGGTCCCTGTGGCATGCCCCTAGAGACACCCTCTCTGGGCCAACATCAGTTCATTAATCATTGTCACACTGGTTTTAACCAGCCAACTAGTTATAAGTTCACTGCAGCAAAGTTGACTGGACACCTAGTATTTATCAGGCCTCCTGTCCCGCACTGAGGACACAGAGATGAACAGGTGTGTTCTCAGACACAGAACCATCAACTCAGAGCAGTGGTCAATGCAGTAATAGTGACGATACAAGAGACTGTGAGAGCCCCTATCAAACCCACAACCCAGCTCAGGGTACCAAGGAAGGTTTCTTGGAAGAGGTGGTACGTGAACTGACTCTAAAAAAGATGAGTAGGAATCTTCTAGATGACTAGCAAGAGGAGAGGAAGGCAGTCCAGGCAAAAGGTACAGCATGCAAAGGCCCAAAGATGGGAAACAATGTGCTGTACACCAATCTAATTGCATTCAGTGTTCACCTTTTTTTCTGTGAGGTCATTCTAGGAGACCAAAATTCTGACAGGAGTTTGTGACCTCCTCTGACATGCTAATCTGTAAACTCCAGAAAAGTAATGAAAAGTTGGTTGGACACAACTGTCCTCAAACTTGTCCATACCAGCTTCCAACGTTCCTGTATTCCTTAAATAGATGATAGTGTTTATATTACCTGCTTCCTTTGTACCTCCCCTGGGGCTGGGGTCATTCCCACTGTCCTAGAGGTTATGGAGTCTCCCTCAACAACT
Source organism: Bubalus kerabau (assembly GCF_029407905.1). Taxonomy (NCBI): domain Eukaryota; kingdom Metazoa; phylum Chordata; class Mammalia; order Artiodactyla; family Bovidae; genus Bubalus; species Bubalus kerabau. The sequence continues at coordinate 107,220,670 of NC_073647.1, forward strand.
TGTATAGAGATCTCGTGGAGAGGAGTTTTTCTGACTCCTGATATCAACCATGACATAAAGACTATTCATCTTTTAGGGAATGGACAGGGCCTGCCTATCTTGTTCTCGGACATTAGGGTTAACCTCCTCTAGGATTAATTCATACGTCTAATAATCTAGGACAAGTTAGTTGTAGAGTCTGGCAAGCCCGATTTCAAAGTGTGGAGCCCCCATATCTTGGTTGTGTGACCTTAGCCATGTCACCTGTCCTCTCTTTAAGCGTCAATTTACTCATCAGTAAAATGAGTTGAATACCCACCTTGAATAGTTGTGGGTGTTAAAGCATATGTGAGGTACTTGGCACCTGACCACCATTTACTGAACACCAGTATTAAAGGGAGAATTGCCTAGTGGTTAAGAACATGAGCAGACGAACCTGGATTTGGATTATAGCTCAACTACTTACAAACATTGGGACCTTGGTCAAGTTTCCTAACCTTTTTAAAAGCCTTAGTAAAATGAAGTTACTGCACCTACCTCAGAGTATGTTCTTCTAACAGGGTATATACGCGAGGTGGGAGCCTTCACAAGCCTCAGACCCCTCCCCAGCCTGCCCTCTCAAGAGACTCCCCCCTCCCCAGGGGACCTACCTTTAGCTTCCCCCTCTCTCTAAGGCTGACAAAGAGGACTGAGCCGGCCCCTCAGAGCCACAGGGCTACCTTGTTATAGGAGCTTTCTAATGTGAATTGGCTCTTGCATTTCTGGAATGAACCCAACATTTTCATCTTATGTTAAATCTTTTTTTACTCATCCTAGATTTGTTTTGCTAATAAATTCTTTAGGATTTTTGCACCTTTGGTCATCTACCATATTTGTCTGGTCAAAGTTATTAGAGGGCTCATCCAGTAAATAAATTAGTTGGTCCAGTTCATCTAAATTCTCAAATTAATTGTATCCTCTTGTTGTGTAATTTCTGCTTTATCTTTTATGTTGTTCATATTATTTATTTGTGCCTTTTCTCTCTTTCTTGATTAGTCCCTCCAGAGATTTTCTAGTGGTTAGTTTAGAAAATTTACCATAAATATTCAGTGTAAAGTCTAAATAGTATCATAATCCCCCACCCCAAACAATACAAGGATTTTATCAAATACTAATGTCTCCCAATTTACATGTTATGTTTGTCTACTATTTTAGTTCTTTGTTTTCTAAGGAAGATACTAACATGTATACTAGATGGACATTAACAATATTATTTGTGCAGTCAGTGTTTAAATAATTATTTACTATTTTATTCGCTCACTGTCCTTCTTAAACCTCAGACCTCCTTTTTGGAGATAAGTTTCCTTCTTGAAATAAATACTTTAGATCCTTTAGTGCAGATCTCTTAACAGGAAGCTGTCTGATTCTGTATTTATCTGTAAATGCCTTTATTATATTTTATTCTTCTTGAAAGATAGGTTTTGCTGGGTCCCCAATTCTGAATTACCTCTTTTTCTCTTAACACTTATAAAATATTATGGCACTGTCTTCTGATTTCCACTGTTGCTGTTGAGAAGTCTGTTGTCAGTTTGCCTTTTTTTTCAAGTGTTCTTTTTCTCTTGCTGTTTTGAAGATCCTTCTTTGATTGTTGCTTAACTCTAAGGGCTTTTCATCGTTGTTGTTCTTTGACTGTTTCTTTGTATAGCTTCTTGATCTTGCTTCATGAATGCAGTATTTTTTTCTTGTCACTCTGAGGACATTAAATAATAGTGTCTTTCAAAAAAAGTGTTCTTTTCCTTGCATAGTTTTTGTTTCTAAGTATGGGTATTTGGGTATCAGGGAGAAACTTACTGGCTACCGGATGTGGCCAGAGGCATCACAGATACCAAAAACATAACATCTTCTGAAGACTTGGAGTTTATATGATATTGAGGGAGGGGCTCCAGTACTGTGAAGCATGCGTCAGTGCCGCACCTGTCACTTGATAGCATGGTAGTGCAGTACTCTGAAGCCAGACTGCCTGGCTTCAAATCCTAGATCTGCCATTTCATAGCTGGACAAGTCATTTAACCTCTATATTCTTTAGTTTTATCTTCTATAAAAATGTGGATACTAATAGTACTTACTTCACAGAGTTATTGAGGGTATTAAATGAGTAAATATATCTAATGTGTTTAGAGACTGGCAGGTAGTAAGCACTCTTAGAAATGAAAACCATTCTCAAAAAACACAAATTTGGGAATTTAGAGGGGTTATTTGGGTACTTTAGGCTGCGGGATATCAAGTTCATTAGGCAGTCAGAATGGTTTAGGATTCTTCAATGGGAAAACAGGAAGCAGGGTTTAAGGGTAAACCCCTCTTGAGAGATGACCCACATTGGCTATTTCCTCATTGGACCAGAGCAATACCAAATGGGGGATCACTGATAGTGAGGCTTAATCTAGGGTAAGTAAGTAAGTGTTAGTCGCTCAGTCGTGTCTGACTCTTTGCGACCCCATAGTCTATAGCCCGCCAGACTCCTCTATCCATGGAATTCTCCAGGCAAGCATATTGGAGTACGTTGCCATTCTGTTCTCCAGGGGATCTTCCTGACCTAGGTATCTAGCCCGGGTCTCTTGCATTGCAGGCAGCTTCCTTACTGTTTGAGCCACCAGGGGAGGCAATCTAGGGTAAGGGATTTCCTAAGCACTTAATAATTCTCTTTTGGAACTAAGCTGTCAGGTACTGAGAGGCTTTTTAAAGGGTGTGATGGCTCTTCAGGTTGAGGACATGAGTCTGTTGGAAAGCAAGTTTACTGTCAGGAGTTGAATCACACTCTCAGAGGTAGGACTGACCACATCAGAAATGCTTTCAGTCTTTGTTCTAAATTCTTCTGGGCCCCCTCTGAGTTTAAGGAAATTCCTAGCCTTAGTAACTATCTCAGACAGAATCTAGAGGATATGAACAGGAGGAGTGAGTCATACTGAAAGTAAGTGCTTGGTGGGGAGGCATATTTTAGGAAAGTGTCAAAAGTGAAAGTTCAAGAAATGCAAAAATTGTAAACAAGATTTTATCCAATCAAATCCAACAATATATTTTGAAAGATAACCAAGTGGAGTTTATCTCAGGAATGCAGGACTGACTTAACATTAGAAAATCAGTCATTGCAATTCATCATGTTAACAACCCCCCTCCAAATCCTGTATGATTATTGCAATAAATGCAGAAAAACATTTGACAAAATCCAATATCCATTCCTGATTTAAAAAGAAAAAACTAGGAATGTAAGGGAACCTCTCAACCTGACATGGAGCATTTACAAAAAATCCACAGCTGACACTACGTTTAGTGGTGAAAGACCGAAAGTTTTACCCTCCACCATCAGAGGCAACACAAGGATGTCTGGTTTCATCGCTTCTGTTCAGCATTGTACTGGACGTTCTTGCCAGTGCAATCAGATAAGAAAAGGAAAGAGAGAGAAGAAAAGGCAAGACGTTCAGATGGGAAAGGAGGAAGTTAAACTATATTTTTATAGTTATATAAAACCATATTTTTTATAGAAGATGTGACTCTTTGTAGAAAATCCAATTGAATCTACCAAACAACAAACTACTAGAACTAATAATTCCCCAAGTTGCAAGATACAAGATCAATATACACAAAACAATTATATATACCAACTGTATATAGCAATGAACAATTGGACATAGAAATTTTTAAAATTTCAGCATAATAACATCTAGAAATATGAATTAGGAATGTATCTGACAGAAAGACCCGTACACCTATATTGCTGAAAGAAGACCAAATTAAATGGAAAGATACACCTTGTTCATGGGTCAGAAAACTAAGAATTGTTAAGATGTCCATTCTTCCCAAACCAATTTGTACATTCAACATAATCCCTATAAAAGTCTCAGCAGGCTTTTTTTTTTGCAGAATTGGACAAGGTGATCTTAAAATTCATATGGAGGGACTTCCCTGGTGGCCCATGATTAAGACTTTCCACTGCAGGGGGCACAGATTTGATCCCTGGTCAGGGAACTAAGATCTTGCATACCATGCAGCCAATAAAATTAAAAAAAAATTTTTAATTAAATTCATATAGAAATATAAAGGCACTGCAGAACCTGAAACAGAGTACAGAAGCTTTGGTTAGGGTCCAGCCTTCCTACAGGATCAGTCCTGTCGATAGAGCCACCATAGGAAAAACAGTAGAGGGGCCTCCACAGGATACAAACAAGCGATTTGCTGAAGTAGAAAACAAAAAACTAACAGGCATAAGAAAAGATGTGCAAATGCATTGGTTATCATAAAAAAACTACAAAATGAAATTATGAGATTTCACTTTCGATCTCATAGATGGCCAAATTTTAGAAAGCTCAATCATGCCGACTGTGGTGCTAGAGAAGACCCTTGAGAGTCCCTTGGACACAAGAAGATCAAGCAGTCCATCCTAAAGGGAATCAACCCTAAATATTCATTGGAAGGACTGATGCTGAAGCTGAAGCTCCAATATTTTGGCCACCTGATGTGAAGAGCCGATTCACTGGAAAAGACCCTGATGCTGGGAAAGATTGAGGGCAAGAGGAGAAGGGGGCAACAGAGGGTAAGGTGGTTGGATGGCATCACTGACTCAATGGACATGAGTTTGAGCAAACTCAGGGAGAAGGACAGGGAAGCCTGGCACACTGCAGTCCATGGGGTTGCATAGTCAGACACAACTTGGCAACTGAACAACAATCATGCCATGTCCTGTAATAGGGATGTGAGGTTAAGGACCCTCATGCACTTCTAATGATAGAAGGGACTTGGGCAGCCATCCCAGAGATGAATGTGGCAATACATAATCCAGTCAATATCCTCATGTGCCACCTGAAGAAATTCTCACACAGATCCATAACAGGTCAGGCAGGAGAATGTTTGTTGTAGTGTGATTTGCAACAGTGGGGAGTTAGGGTCGTTCTGGCTGTCACCAGGGGATACACTCCATAGTTGGCCTTTCAGCAGTTAGATCAGTGAGTTAGACATACACAGAGCAATACTGGTGATCTACAGTAGCACTGGATGAAAAATCATAAGCTGTAAAACAAAACACTATTCTCATAAGTTACAAATGCATGCACATATATACCAAATATTCATCTTAAAAGAACTCAAAAGGGTATATGTATGTGGTATGTGTTAGTCGCTAAGTCATGTCCAATTCTTTGCAACGCCATGGACTGTGCCCCGCTAGGCTCCTCTATCCTTAGAATCCTCCAGGCAAGAATACTGGAGTGAGTTGCAATTCCCTTCTCCAGGGAATCTTCCCAACCCCAGGATCGAACCTGGGTCTCCTGCATTGCGAGCAGATTCTTATCTGAGCCACCAGGGAAGCCCCTTAAAAGGATATAAGTTAAACACATTCAAAGAGATGCCTGTGAAGCAGGATTTGGCATGGAACGGGGGTGTGGATAATAGGGAATAAACAAAACAAGCAAGGGAGAAAGGAAAAAATAAACAGAAAGCACGTATTCCTTTGTCTTAGTTTACCTACTCTCTGTGGTGTTCATCCTTTAGCATCTGCTCTTCACTAAGGAGGAAACAGCCCCACCTGTCCTCTGTTATCCTAGGGACAGAATGCTAGGCGAACCTGCCTCAGTGTATCTGTAGTTTATCTGTACTAATTTGACCACATGCTGCTGAAGCTCCTGCACATCCTCCCTCCAAGCACTGCACAGCCTCAATCAGATGTGGACATACATTCCACCGAACAAATTATCTGCTGTCTTCTACTCTTGCCCATGCTGGGAAGTGGGGGCAGGTCACGGGGAGATGAGAAGTAGAAAAGTTAGAGGGGCCCACTTCCTGTCAAACATATTGTTACCAGACGATATGTTTTACCAAATTGTTACCAAACTAATTTTTCTGGTCTGCACAGCAGCCTGCTGGTGCCCTGACTGTGGTGAGCCATGTGTGTTTCCCTGAACTCACATGTGACCTTACCCTCTGACCTTCCCAGACTTAGCTCTCATAAACTCTTAGGGAAGCTGAAGCCAGACTATGACCAAGAGACTCGGTTCAGCTTACCTGCTTTCGGGCATCTTCACCCAACAGCAACTTTAGTAACCAGCTAGGTGTGTGCTGGCCACACCCATTTTCAAAACAAAACGATATTATTGTCTAGGGCAAAACTTTCAAGGAAAGCAAGAGAATGAGAACATAAAGGTCAAGATAATGGTTTCCTTGGGGAAAGGAAGATACAAAGCAGCTTCTAAAATACTGTAAAGTTCCAGTTCTGAATCTTGGATATTTTATTACTCTTCCTTAAACTGTACAATGGCTTCCCTGGTGGCTCAGTGGTAAAGGATACACCTGCCAGTGCAGGAGACACAGGTTTGATCCCTGAGTCAGGAATATCACCTGGAAGGGGAAATGGCAACCCACTCCAGTACACTTGCCTGGAAAATCTTATGGACAGAGGAGCCTGGCGGACTACAGTCCATGGGGCCGCAAAGAGTCGGACATGACTTAGCAACTAAACAACACAACAAACAGTACAAATAAGTTCTGGAAACTTTTCTATATGTTGAATGCAGTTAAAATTTTTGAAGAAGCACAGTTTTCAACCCCAATAACATTTACACCTGACAGAACACACAGAATCAAAGAGAATAACAATAAACAAATTAGAATATCTGCCTATGGAGGCAGAGGGTTAGAAATGTAAATGGAGAATGAAGAGAAAATGGGATGCATGAATAAATAAATAAATAAAAGACATCCAGTCTAGTGGTCAAAGATAATGACAGTTTCCTTTGCCTTCTGCCCCTTAATATTGAATATGATAAAGCAGCTGGGCCTTACATATCTTTTCAAAATCAACAGGTGCAAAGTCAAATCACATGAAGATTATTATAATAAAGGGTTGCTACAGAAGGTTTCCCAAGGCGGAAGATTTTGAAGGCCCCTCTGAGTGGTCATCTCTCCAAGGTTTGATTTGTGGACTCCTGCCCAGTGTTCCTGAAGGATTCCAATGCAACGCTTGGTGCATCAGCCCATTTCACAATAAAACTAAAAAAACCAGTGGAGAAAGCAAGAGATTATAGTCATGTTCTTATAAGGGCAAAAGAGGGAAAAGAAATTGCCTCTATAGTTTTAAAAACAAGAAACAAAACCCAGCAGTTGGGAAAGTGAGTGCTTGTGTAAACCTCAGCCATCTTCAGCCTGGAGGAGAATCATGAGGGTAACACCGAGTCTACTCAGCTCACTTCTGGCCACAATATTTCATTTTGGCTCCCAATCCTAGCATCCCCATCTCCACTGATGGGCAAATACGCATTTCCCCCTCAATATTAAGGCCACCTGTTCCACCTAATCTCCCCATGCTCAGTTTGCTCATTAAACTTGTTTACTGGAACTGAAATTGAGATAAAGCCAATTATCCCGAATCTTATGAAATGGCTCCCTATTACTGTGTTATGTGCCTTCCTGCCTTAACCCATGTGTCTACTAACATATCAACTGGAAATATTCCTTGCAGACTTCTCTAGTGGTACAGTGGTAAGAATCCACCTGCCAGTGCAGGGGACACGAGTGTAATCCCTGGTCTGGGAAAATTCCACATGCCAGGGACCAACTAAGCCTGCGAGCTGCAGCTACTGAGCCTGCCAACCACAACTAGAGAGTGCGTGCACCCCACAAAAGGCCTTGCACGCTGCAAGTAAGACTCGATGCGGTCAAATATTTTTTTGTAAAAATTACACAGCGTATAATTACCTTTCTGTCCCAAAGAGCCTGTCATCAATGTTCTCCTCAAACATGGCATCTTATTTTTCTTTTGAACTTTTTATTTTGTATTGGGGTATAGCCAATTAACAATGTTGTGGTAGTTCCAGGTGAACAGCGAAGGGACTCAGCCATAGATATACATGTATCCATTCTCCCCAAGCCCACCCTCATGGCATCTTTAAAAATGATAGTTGACTTACAGTGTTGTGTTAATTTCTGCTGTACAGCAAAGTGATTCAGATACATATATGTATGTTGTTCAGTCACCAGGTGTGTCCAACTCCTCAAGACCCCATGGACTGCAGCACACCAGGCTTCCCTGTCCCTCACCCTCAGCATCTCCTGGAGTTTGCCCAAGTTCATGTCCATTGAATCAGTGATGCTATCCAACCATCTCATCTATATATATACATACATTCTTTTAAAAATATTCTTTTCCATTATGGTTTATCATAGGATAATGAGTATAGTTCCCTGTGCTGTACAGTGAGTGAGTGAGTGAAGTCGCTCAGTTGTGTCCGACTCTTTGTGACCCCATGGACTGTAGCCTACCAGGCTCCTCAGTCCACAGAATTTTCCAGGCAAGAGTACTGGAGTGGGTTACCATTTCCTTCTCCAGGGGATCTTCCCAACCCAGGGATCGAACCCGGGTCTCCTGCACTGCAGGCAGATGCTTTACCATCTGAGCCACCATTTTACTATCCACTCAAACATGGCATCTTAATACCAACTCAGAATGTATGCAATAGCCTTGTCCTCCCGGTAAGAAAGGCAATTTATTTCTAAGAGCCAACAGGTCTGCCACCACGTTCTGAACCCACACCACTTTAATGAATATGTCACCCCTTTCATCTCAGAGTTCTGAACCCACCTCATTTTCTCCATGAATCTATCTCAGACTCATTTGAGATTGAGCATCTCTTGGTTTCTCTTGTTTCAGAACACTCCAGTTCCCCAAAACTGCCTTCGCCCACCATCAACAACTAATAACTTAGACTGTCCCTTCCCAGGCCCCAGCATCTGTAAGGAAACTAGACTGTTCCGTTAGTCCTCAATATGCCTCAGTGTCATCTGAGAGCAGGAAGTCTCAACTCATCAGACCCAATGTACCTTCTACTTTCCTGAAATGAAATTTGCTACTAATGGAACCCATCTACACAGTTCTTAAAAATCAAGATAATGCACTAACTTCAACATAAAAGGAATATATCAAATTATTTTCTGCATCAGTTGAACTAATCTTATGGTTAATTCAATTGATGCAGAAAAATCTAAAGGCGTTTGTCCTTTAGACCATTTATGTGGTAATGTTTGATGTTCCTGGGATAAACTCTACCTGGTAATAATCTATATTTTTGAATACAGTGTTAATGCCTGTTAGCTAACATTTTGTTGGGGATTTTCATTTCATAAATGAAACAGCCCTAGAATTTTCTTTTCATGGATTCTTACCTAGTTTTTCAATCTAGGTTGCACTAAGCTCAAAAAATTAAATGGATAAGTTTCACTCTTTTGTTATTGTGCATAAGATCAGAAACTTGAAAGTTTGCTACAATTTACCTACGAAATCAAGTAGTGGTGAAGAAGGAGAGTTCATTGACTACCATTTTGGTTTCCTTTATACTCACTGGCCTATTCAAGACCTCACTTTTGTGTCTATTTTAACATGTTACATTTTTCTTGGAATGTATCCTTTTCATCCAGGTTTTCAAATTCATTGGCATATCATTCATCATTCTTCTTTTAAAAGAATTTCATTCTACATCTTGTTTTTGTAATTTTCTTCCCCCACTCCCTTTTTTTATTACTCTTTGTCAGAGATTTGTCTCCCTTATGAATCTTTTCAAAGACATTGTCTGTTGTTCTCTATGGCATTTATTTCTGCCTTACCATTGTTTCTTTCTTATTTCTTTGAATTCAGTAATATAAACTGTGGCATTAGCACAAAAATAGAAAAGTAGACCAATAGAACAGCATAAATGCAGACCTGTGGATATAAAGGAACCTAGCGTATAACAGATCAATGGAGAAAGGACAGTTGCTTTGTTGAAGGTGTTTAAAAACCTGACTCATGACTTGGAGAAAAATAAAAACAGACCCCTACCTCATACCACATACAAAAAATGGACTCTAGATAGAGGACCTAAATGTGAAAGATAAAACTCTAATGTTATAAGAGGAATTATAGGAGGATATCTTTGTGACCTAGGGGCTTGGAATGACTTATTAGATAAAAGTGCAAGATTATAATTCATATGGTAAAGAGTTGATTGATTTGATTACATCAAATTAAAGGATTTGTGCTTGATGAAAGACACGGGAAAAAGGTAAAAGATAATCTACAGATTAGGAGAAGATATTTGCAATGTTTAAATCAACAAAGGATTTAATATCTAGAACATCCAAGGACTTCCTGTGAATCAACAAAAAACACCACCACTAGTTGGGCAAAGCACAGAATAGACAATTTACCGAAGAAGAAATTTGAAAAGCCAAGAGCGTATATGACGAGGTATTCAAGATATTGGAAATCTGAGAAGTTAACATAACAGTGAGATCTGACTTTACATTTATGAGACTGACAAAATTAGAAAACAGGATAATGCCCAGTGCTGATGAAGCTGTAAGGACCTACAAACCCACCTGCATGGCTCCTGGGAGTGTAGATTTGGGCAGCCATGCTGAAGGGCTGTCTGGCAGTACCTTGCCAAATGAAATATGCATTTAACAGTGAACCATATGCTGATTTTTTATGGAATTTTATACTGAGTTATCGTCTACTTTTAGAAAAATATGAAAACGTAATAATGGTATCATATAATTAAGTCAGAGTGGGCTGATTATAGGCCTTTGCCACTTTAAAGGGTTTCCCAGGTGGTGCTAATGGTAAAGAACCCACCTGCCAAGAGACAGAAGAGACGAGGGTTCGATCCCTGGTTTGGGAAGATCCCCTCGAGGAGGAAATGGCCACCCACTCCAGTATTCTTGCCTGGAGAATCCTGTGGACAGAGAAGCCTGATGGGCTACAGTCCATGGGGTCACCAATAGTCGGACACGACTGAAGCAACTTAGCACGCACACCACTTTAAAAACACTGTTATTCAGAATATATTCATTATGTGAGTATAATATTTATTTTGAATATTTAGAATTTTTAGAATTTTCGTTATCAAATTAACCAGAAATTAATATTTCATTTACCATATGTAGATTTTTAAGTGTTCGTGAAGTTCATTTTAAGTATTCTTAATGCATCCTAATATTAAATATCAAATTTGAGAACCTTACATATAAATAGATTTAATTTATAAAAAAATATTTGTTTCCAAATCTGTATTAGGGTTCTCTAGAGAAACAAAAGCAATAGACCTAAGGAATTAGGTCACACAGTTACAGAGGCTGACAAGCCCCAAGATCTGTAGGGTGAGTGGGCAAGCAGGAAGAGCCAGTGTTTCATTTTAAATCGAAAAGCAGAAAAAAGCTTGATGTTCCAGTTCAAAGACAGTCAGGCATAAAGAATTCTCCCTTATTCTGGGGAAAGTCTGACTTTTTGTTCTATTCAGGCCTTCAACAGATTGGATGGGGCCCACACACATTGGGGAGGGCAATCTGCTTTACTCAGTTTACCAATTCACATGTTAATCTCATCCCAAAGGACCCTCACAGGAACACCCAAGATAATGTTTGGCCAAATAGCTGGCAGTCTGTGACCCAGTCAAGTTGACACATAGAATTAACCATCACAAGTTTACCCCCTGTCAACTTGACACTCATAGGCATCTCTTTAAATTATACTTAATTTCCAAATGAAGATAATACAAAGGTTATCCTTCTACTTAACATGATACAGCTGTCCTGTGTACAGCAAAAATGAATTAACCCCTTCCCCAGAAGAGGAGGTAAAGTCCTTGTATGATGTCTCCTCTTCTCTTTGACATCCCATGACTTAAATATTATGATTTGCTACGTGAATAACTGCATGTCAGGAACCAGGGGATATGTTAATTTGCTCAAACAATGAAACCACATTGGTACAGCAGCTACAACCCAAGTTACCACCTGGTTAAGCTTGCAAGGAAATGGCAGCCCACTGCAGTTTTCTTGCCTGGAGAATTCCATGGACGGAGGAGCCTGGCAGGCTACAGTCCACAGGGTCACAAAGAGTCAGACACAACTGAGCAACTTACCACTCACTCAAGCTTGCAACAATCTGCTGTCATTCTCCAAGATCATCTGTCTTCTGCACAGGCCAAATAGGAAAGCTGAATGTGGATGGGATGGGAATCACTACCCCTTCATCTTTTAAAGCCTTGATGGTGACACTGATCTCTGCAATCCCTCAGGAATGCAGTACTGCATTTAGTTTATTATTTTCCCGGGTAGAGGCAGTTCTAGTGGCGTCCTCTTGGCATTTCCCACCAGCATCGCCCTCGCTTCACAGATCGGGGAAACAATGTAGAGATTCTGCCAGCTGCTGAGTAGATCTACTGCAAGTATGCATTCTGTGACTGGGGAAAGAACCATAATATAGGTTTGGGAACCCATGCGGCCCACTGTGAGACAGATCTGAGCTAAAACTACATTGATCCCCTGACCTCCACAAGCCCATACTCTGACTGGTGGGCCACAGTGGTCTCCTAGAAATAATGTCCGTTCAGAGTCAGTGTCCGGTAGTCCCCCCAGAGATCTGATTATTCCCTGTTACTCAATGCACAGTTACCCTAGTAAAAGCTCTGGGTCCTTTTGTGGAGGCTGAGAGAAAGATGAACAGTATGAACTCTTGGCAGTGTTCCTGTAGGAGACCTGGCCTCCCCATTCCAACTTTCAGGATCCTATTCCTTACCAATCAGTTCTCTCTCACTTTAATAGGGGGCACCTTGTAAGACCAGGCGTTCAACTTGTGTTGAAATTCAACCAGCTGCAGGGTGAGAATCTGGGTTTGACTTCCAGCAATCTCAGTCCTGCAACTACAGGAGATGAGGACCTCCAGGGCACACCTAGAACCTGCCAGGTCATTTATGTGCCTCTTGTGCCGCGATTTCAAATTCTTGAGCTCCTTCTTGACTTTCCCCACTTTGTAGATCAACCTTAGAAGCAACCAGACAATCTCATTATATTCATTCATTTAAGAAAAATGTTCAAAAATATATAGATCCTTGCTTCTTATGAGTAGTTGATTAGGAGTATCCACTGGTAATAGTTTGTGTATCTCTATGAGCAGTTCATGGAATATCAGTGCTTTCTTTACTACTGGGATAGTCATTGTGTGTGTTAGTTGCTCAGTCATGTCCAAGTCTTTGCAGCCCCATGGACTGTAGCCCACCAAGCACCTCTGTCCATGGGATTCTCCAGGCAAGAATACTGGAGCGTGTTGCCATTTCCTTCTCCAGAGTATCTTCCTGATCAAAGGATTGAACCCCAGTCTCCCGCATTGCAGGCAGATTCTTTACCATCTGAGACACTAGGGAAGTAGCCACCAGTCTCAAAACGCTAATCAGATTACAAAGCCAATTCAAGAAACCCCAGAACCAATTCGGAAATTCATTCTTAAAATTCTGTTCCTTTAGACTGCTTTCATTATCAAAATCAGGATTAGGGCTCTGCAGAGAAACAGAAGCAATAGGATGTGTATATATAGATAAAGAGATTTTTTTAGAAAGAATTGGCTCAGAACAGTCTTATGGACTCTGTGGGAGAGGGAGAGGGTGGGAAGATTTGGGAGAATGGCATTGAAACATGTAAAATATCATGTATGAAATGAGTTGCCAGTCCAGGTTCAATGCACGATACTGGATGCTTGGGGCTGGTGCACTGGGACGACCCAGAGGGATGGAATGGGGAGGGGGGAGGGAGGAGGGTTCGGGATGGGGAACACATGTGTACCTGTGGCGGATTCATTTTGATATTTGGCAAATCTAATACAGTTATGTAAAGTTTAAAAATAAAATAAAATTTAAAAAAAAAAAAAAGAAAAAAAAACAAAAAACAAAAAACTATGGAGGCTAACAAGCCCCAAGATCTGCAGGATGAGTTGGCAAGGGGGAGACTCAAGAGAATCAATGGTGTAGTTCCAGCCCAAATGCCAACTGACCCAGGAAGAGCCATTGTTTCCTTTGAGTCTAAAGGCAGGAAAAAGCTGCTGTCCCAGTTAGAAGGCAGTTAGGGAGGAAGGATTTTTTTTTACCTGGGTGGGGGGAGGGTCAGCCTTTTTGTTCTATTCAGGCCTACAGATTGGATGAGGCCCACTCAATCAGAGAGTGCAATCTGCTTTTTACAGTCTGCTAATTTAAATGTTAATCTCATCCAAAAACACTCTCACATACACACCTGGAACAATGTACAAATATCTAGGCACCCTATGGCCCAGTAAGATTTACACATAAAATTAACCATTACAAGGTAATACTCTGGAGGTCCAGTGATTAGAACTGGGCACTTTCACTGCTGAGGGGAATTAAGATCCTGCAAACCATGCAGCACAGCCAAAAATAAATAAATAGAAAAATAAAAGTAACCATCACAATATCATAATGGACTTTTGGGGTAAAGATGCAATGTCATCATATCTCCAAAACCATCTCCACGTCCATGAATGGTGTTTACATCATGAGTGTTAGTCGTTCAGTCATGTCCAAGTCTTTGTGACCTGTTGGATTGTAGCCCACCAGGCTCCTCCTCGGAATTTTCCAGGCAAGAATACTGGAGTGGTTTGCCATTTCCTTCTCCAAGGGATCTTCCTGACCCAGGGATCGAACCCAGGTCTCCTGCATTGTAGGCGGATTCTTAACCACTGAGCCAGCAGGGAAGCCTTACTTCATGAGGATCATCTCAAATTTGGATTTGAATGCCCAACAAGCCCTCATTCCTCAGCTTAAATGTCTGATTTGTATACAAAATGTTTGAGAGAAGCAACAATACAAAACAGATGATTCTGTGTTAAACTATTCCAACAAATATTTCATGAATTACTTTTTATTTTGGAGCAATCACAAAGACAAGTTGCAAGAACAGTACAGAGAATTTTTTTCCCGAACCATTTGAGAGCAAGTTACAGACCTAGTGCCCCATCACTTCTGAATATTTCAATGTGCTTTTCTACAAACAAGGATATTTTCCTACATAACCACAATTCACCCATCAATGTCATGAAATTAATGTCGATCCATCACTATCACCTAATTCTCAGATCCCATCCAGATTTCACCAGTTATTTTAATAATAGCCTAAAATTTATAGCAAAAGGACTCAATCCAGGATCATGCATTGCATTTTTATGAACATTTTGAAACAAGTCTGTGTAGTGAGTGAGGCCATGGTGACAGGAAGATGTCCTGAAAAGCTGAGATTTAAGTAATATATTGTTTTATACAGAGGAGCCTTCATCTGTAAGAGTTTGCCTTTTGATCTGATTTCCATGGGAAATGGTACTATCAGTATGGTGAAATGAAATACAAGGTACTAACCTCTCTCCTGTTTTCAACGTTGTATAAAGACAAGGGCTCAGAACATTCTTCTCGGTTGTTTCATAAGTGTGTGTGAGCTGAGTCAGAGGAAGAATATTTTCAAAAGTTTGTGAGCCACAATAAAAATTGAAAGTTTTTTTCCATGGTCAATTGGTACCTGACAGATTTGTGGAGAGATTAGCTGAATTTTTTGGTCCCTGAATATAGTTTATAGAAATTTGTAAGGATCATGTGAAAGGAGGTTAATGTGAACTGACAGAGTTTTGGGGGTTCAAAGCAAAAACTCTGGAAAGTTTTTGGAGCTTTGGAAAAGTGAGGTTAAAAGTTATTCCCTTGGTAATGTTGCTGTTATAATTTGAATCATAAAGACAAAAATTTTAATGGAGTAGAATAATGTGAATAACTTCAGGAAGGAATCATCATTTAAAAACCATTAAAATGTTCAACTGGATTTAAATGATTTCAAGAATGAAATAGAAATTCTGGCTAATGGTGAAAAAAACTCATAAATTTTTCCTTTCCATTTACCACCACCTACTTGAGAAAAAAAAAATTCTCATTAATAGCCACAATCAAGATTTTGAAGAGATTATGAGAAGTCCTGATCAGGAATTGTGTGTATCCATTTCCAGCATAAAACCTTATGTAAAATGTATATTCCAAAAAAGATGATCGAATGTGTCATTAAAATGTGAAAATAGTTTATTTATACAAATGAAAGATTTACTGTCTCCTCTAATACTGTATAGTTTATTTTTGTCACAACTATATAAAATAAATAGAGGGACTTCCCTGGCGGTCCAGAGGTTAAGACCCAGCGTTTCCGCTGCACAGAGGTCAGGGGAGGAACCGATTTGATCCCTTCTATCTCTGGTCGGGGAACTAAGACCACACATGACGTGCAGCACAACCAAAAAAACAAAACAAAAAACCAAAGTAGCACATGTGTTCACCAAGCCCTCTTCCCACCCCTTTCTCCACACCCCCATACGTCCTCCGAATCGGAGCCACAGCCAAGGTGATGTTTCCTCTGAGCTATAGTCTTGCTCCAGCTCTGGGAGCCCAAGCACCAGGACTGAGAACATCTAATGATAATAATGGCAGCTAACAGTTACTGAGGACTTGATTTATGCCAAACACTAAATACAGGAAAAGAAGTGAAAGTGAAAGTCATTCAGTCGTGTCTTACTCTTTGTGGCCCGCCAGCTTCCTCTGCCCATGGAATTCTCCAGGCAAGAATGCTGGAGTGGATAGCCATTCCCTTCTCCAGGGGATCTTCCTGACCCAGAGATGGAACACCAGTCTCCTGCATTGCAGGCAGATTCTTTGCTGAGCCACCAGGGAAGCCATACTAAGTACATAATCTTATTTAATTATCTTATTTAACTACTAAATACATATAATCTTTTTAGTTCTCACAATAACCCTCTGTGGTAGGTATTATTATTCTACTGTCCTCCTTCATTAGAAAGATATGGGATCTAGACTATAAGAGATTAAGTTATTTGCCAAAATTTACACAGCCAGTAATCCATGGAGGCAGGATTTGCACCCAAGCAGTTCAGTAGCCTCTGGGTGGGTGGTTCCTCCCTTCTGAGTACCCAATGTACCTGCTCCTTCTGGGCCCCTTTCTGCTCCCTGCGTGTAGGGTAAGGGAGTTAGAGAACGCCAGGTTTGGAAAAAGAATGAGACCAGCACTTTACAGAACAGATCACCTTTAATGAGGCAAGAAGGGGCAGCAGTCAGATTAGTGAGCTGCTGCCCTAACCCAAGAAAAGAGTAAGTATATATAGGCATATATGTGGAAATCTACTGTCTTAAGGCAGCCTGTTCTCCTCCAAGGTTGTTTGGATTAGTTATCTCTTAAACAGCTGGGGCCAGAGAAGGCAATGGCACCCCACTCCAATACTCTTGCCTGGAAAATCCCATGGACGGAGGAGCCTGGTGGGCTGCAGTCCATGGGGTCACTAAGAGTCGGACACAACTGAGCGACTTTACTTTCACTTTTCACTTTCATGCATTGGAGAAGGAAATGGCAGCCCACTCCAGTGTTCTTGCCTGGAGAATCCCAGGGACGGGGGAGCCTGGTGGGCTGCCATCTATGGGGTCGCACAGAGTCGGACACCACTGAAGCGACTTAGCAGCAGCAGCAGCAGCAGCCGCCTTTTGTTTGTCCTGGTAAAATATATTGTTGTGTGTGCATGTATTTGTAATATATCTAAGGGTGTTACGTTGTATATTTCATTCTGTTTCCTGTTCACACAGCAATATGTACTTTTAATTTTTTAAACTTTTTGTTTTATAATTTCAGACTTATAAATGTTACAAACCCAATACAAATAATTCTCATATACTCTTCACCCACCTTCCCCAATGTTACCATTTTACATGATCACAGTACAACTATCAAAACCTGGAAATCAACACTGATACAATACTATTAGTCTATTCAAATTTCACCTTGAACTTTATTCAGATTTTACCAGTTTTTCACCTAATATCCTTTTTCTGTTCTCGGATCCCTCAATACAATTAGTTATCATTATTATGTCTTTCTGGTCTCCTCTAAATTACCGTAGTTCCTCGGTCTGTCCCAATCTTTCATGACGTTGACACTTTTGAAGAGTACTGGTCAGTTTATAGAATGTCCCTCAGCTGGGTTTTCCTGATGTTCTTGCATGATTAGATTTAGGATTAGATTAGATAGATTAAATGTATGTATCTTTGGTAAGGACCTCAGAAGTGATGCAGCCTTCCCAGTCCATCATGACAGGGGGTATGGGATGTTTGTATATCATATTAGTGGTGATATTAACTTTTATCACTTGATTAAGGTGGTGTCTTCCACTGTAAGATTGCTATTTTCATCTTTGTAATTAATAACTAACTTGTGACGAGACACTCAAAATATCTTCACAAATATTCTGTCTTTGACCACGGTTTCACCCACTAATTTTAGCATCCACTAATGATTCATGCCTGATACAGTTGTTACTGTAGTGTTTCCAGATAGTGATTTTTCTATTTCAACTGTTCCTTCTACACTTTTTAAACGTTATTAGACTTCTCTTGTATTAAAGATTTTGCTTTCTCCCCTATTTATTGGGCTTCCCAGGTGGCTCTAGTGGTAAAGAATTCACCTGCAATGCAGGGACACCGGAGACTCAGGCTTGATCCCTGCGTGGGGAAGATCCCCTGGAGGAGGAAATGGCAACCCACTCCAGTATTCTTGCCTAGAGAAACCCATGGACAGAGGCTAGTTCATTCATTCATTCATTCATTCATTTGTTTACATCTGTAGGGACTCATGAGTTCTTATTTTATTTTGTGGATTATGATTCATTACACTCTTTATTTGTTTTGTTGCTCAAATTGTCCCAGATTTGGACATTGGGAGATCCTTTAAGTTGGCTTTTGTGTGCTTTTGACATGTTCCTTTCATTTTAAGCCCATCTTAACTCTCTGGTCCCAGCCCTGAAATCATCCATGTCTCTAATATGTTTAGATAGATTATAGATAGATAAATATATAGATGTGTGCATGTTCAGTTGCTCAGTCATGTCCAATTCTTTGCGACCCTATGGACTGTAGCCCCCAGGCTCCTCAGTCCATGGGATTTTCCTGGCAGGTTACTAGAGTAGGTTGCCATTTCCTTCTCCAGGGGATCTTCCCGACCCAAGATTGAACCCACGTCTCCTGCACTGCAGGCCGATTCTTTACCACTGAGCCACCAGGGAAGTCCAAATAAATAGATAGATGCTTTATATATCAGCAATATATCTATATATTAGCTTTATTGAGATATAATTGTCTAAAATATACATACTAAGTATAACACCATTATTGAAATACAATTCACATATCACACAATTCACCCATTTAAATGTACAATTCAGTGTCTTTTAGCATATTCAGAGTTGTTAGACCATCAAAACCATTTAAGCTTATGGTATTTTCATCACCTGCAAAAGGAAAATCTGTACCTGTTAGCTGTCATCTCCCATTTCCCTTCAACCTCCATCTGCCACCTCCCTAGGCAACAGCTAAGGCTTTCCACGTGGCCCTAGTGGTAAAGAATCCACCTGCCAATTCAGGAGACATAAGAGAGGTGGGTTCGATCCCTGGGTCGGGAAGATCCCCTGGAGGAGGAAATGGCAACCCACTTCAGTATTCTTGCCTGGAGAATCCCATGGACAGAGGAGCCTGGAGGGCTACAGTTCATAGGGTCATAAAAAGTTGGACACGATTGAAGCAACTTAGCATGTAGGCAACCACTAATCTACTTTCTGTTTCTATAGACTTCCTAGTCTGGACATTTCACATAAATGGACTCATACAACATGTATCTTTTGTTTCTGGTTCCTCTCATTTAGCATAATGTTTTCAAGGTTTGTCCATGTTTTAGCATGGGTCTGTACATCACCTATTTCTATTGCAAACAATATTCCATTGTATGGATATACCACATTTTATTTATCCATTCATCTGTTATAGACATTTGGGTTTGTTCCACTCTTGGTCTATAATAAGTAATGGCAGCAATATATTGTAAGACATATTCTTATATGTAAGACATAAAGCAACCTCAGCCACTTTACAGCACTATGGTGTACAAAATCCTTATTTTTCCTGTCTACTCAGCAAGAGTGGACACCCAGATTGCTTCTGATTCTTTGCCATCACAGATTTTGAGGTAATGAGCACTCTTCAATATGTTTCCTCATGCACATTTGAGAGAATTTCTTTGAGATATATGTCAAGGCGTGGAATTGCATAGTGTTTGTTCTTGACTGGAGTCCTCCAAAAGGGCTGCTCCATCTTCACTCCTATCAGCCATTTACAAGGATCATCGAAAAAGCAAGAGAGTTCCAGAAAAACATCTATTTCTGCTTTATTGACTATGCCAAAGCCTTTGACTGTGTGGATCACAATAAACTGTGGAAAATTCTGAAAGAGATGGGAATACCAGACCACCTGACCTGCCTCTTGAGAAACCTATATGCAGGTCAGGAAGCAACAGTTAGAACTGGACATGGAACAACAGACTGGTTCCAAATAAGAAAAGGAGTATGTCAAGGCTGTATATTGTCACCCTGCTTATTTAACTTCTATGCAGAGTACATCATGAGAAACGCTGGGCTGGAGGAAGCACAAGCTGGAATCAAGATTGCCAGGAGAAATATCAGTAACCTCAGATATGCAGATGACACCACCCTTATGGCAGAAAGTGAATACCTAAAGAGCCTCTTGATGAAAGTGAAAGAGGAAAGTGAAGAAGTTGGCTTAAAGCTCAACATTCAGAAAATGAAGATCATGGCATCTGGTCCCATCGCTTCATGGCAAATAGATGGGGAAATGGTGGCTGACTTTGTTTTTCTGGGTTCCAAAATCACTGCAGATGGTGATTTCAGCCATGAAATTAAAAGACACTTACTGCTTGGAAGGAAAGTTATGACCAACCTAAAACAGCATATTAAAAAGCAGAGACATTACTTTGTCAACAAAGGTCCATCTGGTCAAGACTATGGTTTTTCTAGTGGTCATGTATGGAAGTGAGAGTTGGACTATAAAGAAAGCTGAGTGCTGAAGAATTGATGCTTTCAAACTGTGGTGTTGGAGAAGACTCTTGAGAGTCCCTTGGACTGCAAGGAGATCCAACCAGTCCATCCTAAAGGAGATCAGTCCTGGGTGTTCATTGGAAGGTTTGATGTTGAAGCTGAAATACTTTGGCCACCTGCTGCAAAGAGCTGACTCATTGGAAAAGACCCTGATGCTGGGAAAGATTGCGGGCAGGAGGAGAAGGGGACGACAGAGGATAAGATGGTTGGACAGCATCACCAACTCAATGGACATGGGTTTGGTTTGGTAATGAACAGGGAGGCCTGGCGTGCTGTGGTTCATGGGGTTGCAAAGAGTCAGACACGATTGAGCGACTGAACTGAACTGAACTTATAGCTTCACATAAACACACCAACACTTGGTCTTATTCAGCTTTAAAATTTTTTTCATCAGTCTAATAGGTGTAACAATATATCTGCATTAGTCTTTGTTGTTGTTTTGGGCCATGCAGCATGTAGGATCTTAGTTCCCCAACCAAGGATCAAACCTGAGCCCCCTGCAGTGGAAGCACAGAGCTCCACTGGACCTCCAGGGAAGCCCCTTTAATTTTGTTTTCATTTCTATTTATCTGATGGCTGCTTAGTTTGAGCATTTGTTCATGAGCCTGTTAGCCTTATGGCTTGCTTTCCTTTTCATATTCTTTGTAGACCTGTTTGCATCTGAAGTCCTCTCCAAAGGTTTCCCTTCTGTGTGGTCTACACCAGTGATCCCAATCCTGCAGGAAACCTGGATGTCAACCAGGGATTCTATACTCTGTACCATGGGGCACTCACAGATGCCTCTCTCTCTGATTTCTTGAGCTGCCTGAACAAACTTGCCTAACTCTGGTCCTCAGCACCCTCTTCTTTTCAAAGTCTCCCTGTGGATCAAGGCCATGGTGGTGGAGTCACATTCATGTCTCCCTACTGACCCTTAGGATGCAACTCCTGTGCTTTCCACACACTTCCACTCATCCCTGTTATGTGTCCACAAGCTATCTTTCCCTCCCCAAAGCTATATAACCTTTTATCAGAAAACTCCAGGGACACTCCACTGTCCAAAATCTCCTGAAAGGATTCTATGTGGGGTCCTCTCAGGGGAAGGAGGCACCATAGAAGCTATCATCCAGGAGGTTTCACTCTTGTCAAGGCCCTGCACTGCCTATCTGGAGCAGATCATGAGGATAAAACATGGGGTACCCTCTCCTCAAAGAAGCATGGGTGCATGGAAGATGGAAGAACTTTAGAACAGCCTGAGACCTGAGTGCCAGGAACCACTAGGAAGGAGGCACTGGGGCAGCCAGGACAGGGAGAGAGATATGTATGACCTTCAGTGACTTTGGAGAAATGATGGCCATGACCTTCGGGCACCTCCAAGCCCAGGCCCCTCCCTCACTAGCCTTAGCTCGTAAATCCTTCCAGATTATGCCCTGTTCCAAAGTAGACTCTTGGCACCTCCCCCACCATCTTTTTCTCACCCACAGACTCCCGTCTTTATTGTGGCTGCCTCCCTCTACTCCTATCCTTATTTGGACCACTTCCCTCTCTCTACCTTCAACCCCAGCATCCCACAAAATCCAGATATAATCATAGGTTCTCTAGGGTGCCTTTTCTGGGTCCAAGTCTCCTTCTTTGTCTCCACTTACCTTCCTCCCCAGGAAAGAAACGAGGGACCTTCTGGCAGGTGCCCAAGGGAACCAGAGCTGGCAGGTGCTGGAACCAGAGCATGAAATGGAGAGGACTCTCTTCACCTCAAAAGGTTGGGTGTCCTCCAACCCTGTCTTGAAGCTGCCATCTTTCTGGAGGTCGCCATAGGCTGCAGGGCTCACAAGTGAAGGCTCTCAGTGACCAAGGCCCTGTGAAGTTAAAGCCCTGCAGTTTGCCACGTCATCTCCATCCCACCCTACTCCATACTCATTGCTCCAGCCATTCCCAGCAGGACAGCAGGGCCCTGCTGTCTGGTCTCTAGGCTTAGCTACTGCTGCACCCTCAGGTTGATTCTCCTCTCTCTCTTTATAATCAGGCACCCCCTAACTCATCACTCCAGACAGCTAATCACCACCTTCTCTGGGATCCTCCCTTACCCTTTCCCTCAGGCTACAGAAAAGTGGAAAAATTAAGCTATGAAGAATATATAAAGTTGAAATAGAGAACACAATAGAGGAGTAAAATAGGTTGAATACAGATGAAGAATGAATAAGGGAATTGGAAGATTAGATTGAAGAATTCTTTGAGAAAGTAGAAGAATAAAAATGTAGAAAATATTAAGTTAAAAAACTAAGAGAAATGGAAAATAGAAAAGCCTTGATAGTGGTCTCAGAAAAAGAGTAAAAATAAAAAAACGAGAGGAGAATATACTTAAAGAATGGAGGTAAATATCCCAGGATTAAAGTTTACTGAATATCAAATCACTTTACAAACATCAATTGTACTTCTGCATATAAGCAGATGCAGTTAGAAAATAAAATGTTTTAATTAACACTTAAATTGCATTTAAAAATCAATTATTTAGAAATATGTCTTAAAAGGACATGCAAGTGCTTTGTGGGTTGCAACCCACTCCAGTGTTCTTGCCTGGAGAATCCCAGGGACGGCAGAGCCTGGTGGGCTGCCGTCTCTGGGGTCGCACAGAGTCGGACACAACTGAAGCAACTTAGCAGCAGCAGCAGCAGCAAGTGCTTTGTGGAGAAAACTATGTAACTTTTTAAAGAGAGATTAAAGAAGATGTAAACAAATGAAGTGATATACCGTATTCACAGGCTGATGAACTCAATATTACAAGGATGTTGGTTCTCTTCAAATTGATTTACAGATGCAATATAAATCCAAGTAAAGCCTTAATGGGTAGTCATTGTTTTGTGGAATTTGACTACTTCCAAAATGTATATAGAAATGAAAAAGGCCAAAAATACACATTACTCCTGAAGAACAATAGAGAATTTTGTTCTATCAGATGACCAGATTTTTAAAATAAAGTTACAGTAATTCTGACCATAGTATTGCTGTGCATGTATGCTAAGTAGCTTCAGTCATGTCCAACTCTTGCGACCCTATGGATGGTAACCCAGCAAACTCCTCTCCATGCTATTTCCCAGACAAGAATACTGAAGTGAGTTGCCATTTCCTCCTCCAGGAGATTTTCTTGATCCAGGGATCGAAACTGCATTTCCTGCATCTCCTGCATTGGCAGGTGGATTCTTAACCACTGACCACTGGGGAAGCCCCATAGTTCCACTAGCCTAGTGGAACAAACCGCTCAGAAAAAGACCCATGTATGTGATTTAACAAAATGTAGCACTGGAGAACAGAAGTACCAGGGCAATTTTATGTTGAGACAATTGGGTGTCCAAATAGGAAAGCAAGCAAACAAAGACACCTAAATTGGAATGTTTACCTCACATATCTAAAAAATCAATAATTCACAAATAGTTATAAACCTAAAGGTGAAAAGCAAAGAAGATAACATAGGAGAATATATTTTTGACTTTGGGATAGTAAAACATTTCTTAAACAAGACACCAAAATTACTAATGATGAAGGGATTGATAAAATGGACTACATTAAAAATAACTTATTTTCACCTAGACTTCCCTTGTGGCTCAGCTGGTAAAGAATCTGCCTGCAATGCTGGAGACCTGGGTTCGATGCCTGGGTTGGGAAGATCCCCTGGAGAAGGGAAAGGCTACCCACTCCAATATTCTGACCTGGAGAAGTCCATGGACTGTATAGCCCATGGGGTTGCAAAGAGTCGGATACAACTCAACGACTTTCACTTATTTTCACCTAGAAATACCATAAACTGTGCAACGGTAAATTACAGAATGGGAAAAGTATATTTTCATCATTTAAAACCATCAAAGATTTCATATCCAGATTACAAAATGAAATCTTACAGTTCAACAAAAGATCTATAATCAATAGAAAAATATTCGACAGGGAATTCCCTGGCAGTCCAGTTGACAGGACTCCATACTTTCACTGCCAAGGGCCCAGATCCGATCCCTGGTTGGGAAACTTAACATCCCACAAGCCATGGCCAATAAATTTTTTTAATTAAAAAATATTTGAAAGATTTGAATGAACACTTCACAGGAGAATATCCAATAGCCAGTAAGTGGCCACGAAAAGGTGCTCAATTTTATTAGTTTTCAGGGAAATGCCAATTTAAACCATATGAGATACTGTGCTTCTCAGATTGGCAAAAATTAAAAAGTGACAGTACGGGTGGTACTGACATGGGACAGACAACAGGGCCTGAACCTAAAAGTTTCTCTGAAAAATAGAGCCTATATTAGAAAACAAACAAGAAACCTCTGTATCTCTTCTAGTCACCAGACTGATGTAGCCTGAAATCAGTCATAAAGCCAAATACCGCAGGTTGTTGAATTACACCGCAGGCTGAATTCACCAGATCTCCAGGTCTCTTATGTGAAACCTAAAGACTTCTGGTTGCTGGAAGAATGGGACCTTGGGAATTGAAATTGGCGCATCAAAGTTGATTTGCATTAACCTGAGCGATACCTAAACACCAGCTTCCACTGAGTCTCCCTTGGTGGCAGAAGCAGCCCTTCCTCCACAGTCTAATGGGACTGGACCTGAGTGACTTGGGGATTCTCCAACGATTTGGCTGATCTTTCTCAAGATCCATTGATATCACCTTTTGGTGCCTCCATCCCCATTACTGGATTCAGACTCCTGTATGTCAGACCTGTGAGAAGAAAGCCTAATTTATGTTTGCAGAAACCCCAATAATATATGTGAGAATTGATGCATGATAGATCATAGGGAAATAAATACAATTTTAGATTGGGCCAAACATTTTTAATTGTGGTAAAATACATATAACATAAAATTTGCCATTTTATGGGCCAAAGAACTAAACAGACATTTCTCCAAATATACAAATGGCTAACAAACACATGAAAAGATGCTCAACATCACTCATTATCAGAGAAATGCAAATCAAAACCACAATGAGGTACCATCTCATACCAGTCAGAATGGCTGCTATCAAAAAATCTACAAATAATAAATGCTGGAGAGGATATGGAGAAAAAGGAACCCTCTTACACTGTTGGTGGGAATGCAAAATAGTACGGCCACTATGGAGAACAGTGTGCTGCTGCTGCTAAGTTGCTGCAGTCATGTCCGACTCTGTGCGACCCCATAGACGGCAGCCCACCAGGCTCCCACGTCCCTGGGATTCTCCAGGCAAGAACACTGGAGTGGGTTGCCATTTCCTTCTCCAGTGCATGAAAGTGAAAAGTGAAAGGGAAGTTGCTTAGTCATGTCCGACTCTTCGCGACCCCATGGACTGCAGCCTACCAGGCTCCTCCATCCATGGGATTTTCCAGGCAAGAGTACTGGAGTGGGGTGCCATCGCCTTCTCTGGAGAACAGTGTGGAGATTCCTTAAAAAACTGGAAATAGAACTGCCATACGACCCAGTAATCCCACTGCTGGGCAGACACACCGAGGAAACCAGAATTGAAAGAGACACGTGTACCTCAATGTTCATCGCAGCACTGTTTACAATAGCCAGGACATGGAAGCAACCTAGATGTCCATTGGCAGACGAATGGATAAGAAAGCTGTGGTACATATACACAATGGAATATTACTCAGCTATTAAAAAGAATGCATTTGAATCAGTTCTAATGAGGTGGATGAAACTGGAGCCTATTATAAACAGTAAAGTAAGACAGAAAGAAAAAGACCAATATAGTATATTAATGCATATATATGGAATTTAGAAAGATGGTAACAATGATCCTATATGCGAGATAGCAAAAGAGACACAGATGTAAAGAACAGACTTTTGGACTCTGTGGGAGAAGGCGAGGGTGAGATGATTTGAGAGAATAGCATTGAAACATGTGTATTATCATATGTGAAATAGATCGCCAGTCCAGGTTCGATGCATAAGGCAGGGTGCTCAGGGCTGGTGCACTGGGATGACCCTGAGAGATGGGATGGGGAGGGAGGTGGGAGGGAGGGTCTGGATGGGGAACACCTGTACACCCATGGCTGATTCATGTGAATGTATGGCAAAAACCACCACAATATTGTAAAGTAATTAGCCTCCAATTAAAATAAAATTGTTTTTAATTTGCCATTTTAACCACTTTCTAGTATACAGTTAGGTGGTGTTAATTACATTCAAAATGTTGTGTGACCATCACCATTATCTAATTCCAAAACTTTTTTTTTTTAACCATCCCAAACAGAAGTTCTGCACCCATTAAGCAATAATGCCCATTCCACTCTACCCCTAGTTCCTGGTAACCTTTAACTTACTTTCTGTCCCTATACATTTGCCAGTTCTAGATATTTCATATAAGTGAAATCTTAACAATATTTGTCCTTTTATGTTGGATTATGTCCCTTAGAATAATATTTTCAGGGCTCATGCTCTGTGATGACCTAGAGAGGTGGGACTGGGGGGAGGGGGAGGTTCAAGAGGGAGGGGATATATGTATACTTACAACTGATTCACGTTGTACAGCAGAAACCGACACAACATTGTAAAGCAATTAGCCTCCAACTAAAAATACATTTTAAAAAAGAACCTGTTGCCAAATCCAAGGTCATGAAGATTTACCCCTGTGTTTTCTTCTAAGAGTTTTGTGGTTTTAGCTCTTGTATTTAGGTTGTTGATCCATTTTGAATTAATAGTATAGGTATGAGGTAGGGGCCCAACATCATTCTTTTGCATATAAAAATCCAGTTGCATCAGCACCCTTTGTTGAAGAGACTATCCTTACTCCACTGAATGGACTTGGCACCCTCATCAAAAACCACTTGGCCATTTGATTTGTCTTTTTCAAGATTGTTTTGACTATTCAAGGCCCCTTGAAATTCCATATGAATTTGAGGATTGGCATCTCCACATTTCTGCAAAAAGGCTGTTGGAATTTTGATAGGGATTTTGTTGAATTTGTAGGTTGCTTTGTGTATTAGTAACATGTTAATATAAAATCTTCCGATCTGGGGACTTCCCTGACAGTCAAGTGGTTAAGACTCCAAGCTTCTAATGCAGGGGGTTTGAGTTCAATCCCTGGTCAGGGAACTAAGACCCCACATTCTACGCAGCAAAAAAAAAAAAAAAAAAAATCAACCTTCATTGTGGCATGTGGCATCTCTAGTTGTGGCATGTGGCATCTAGTTCCCTGACCAGACATCGAACCCAGGCCTCCAGCATTGAGAGTGCAGTCTTAGCCACTGGACCACCAAGAAAGTCCCCTACAGATATCTTTTAGATGGTATTGTAAATGAAATTGCTCTTAATTTCAAAACACAACTGATTTTTATGTGTTGATCTTGTTCCTTAAAGCTTTGCTGAATTTATTAGATCTAGGCCTTTTCTGCATCTGAAATGCCCTTTCTGCATCAGTTGAGATGATCATGTAGGTTATTTTTCCCTTGTTCTATTAATGTGGTGTATCTATAACCCTGATTGATTTTCTGATGTTGAACCACTCTTGCATTCCTGGAACAAATCCCACTAGATCATGATGTATAATCCTTTCAATATGCTGTTGGATTCTGTTTGCTAGTATTTTGTTGAGGATTTTTGCATCTGTATTTATAGGGATATTGGTCTAATTTTCTTGTGATATCTTTGGTTTTGGTAGGGCCAGACTTTTCAGTATGGGTGCACTTAGCATTCCTGGATGTATGTACTGTGTTAGCTAAAGCAGCTAGCAGTATTTCTAAGATTAGTCCTACTGACTGAAACCTGGACTCAAAAGTGTTAGTCGCTCAGTCGTGTCTGACTCTTTTTGACCCTGTGGACTGGGGCCCGCCAGGCCTCTCTGCCTATGGAATTCTCCAGGCAAGAATACTGGAGTGGGTTGCCATTCCCTTCTCCAGAGCATCTTCCTGACCCAGGGATCGAACCTGGGTCTCCTGCATTGTGGGCAGCTTCTTTACCGTCTGAGCCACCACACCGGGGAAAGCCTGGACTCAACAGTGAAGTGAAGTTGTTCAGTCGTGTCCGACTCTTTGCGACCCCATGGACTGTAACCCACCAGGCTCCTCAGCCCATGGAATTTTCCAGGCAAGAGTACTGGAGTGGGTTGCCATTTCCTTCTCCAGGGGATCTTCCCAACCCAGGGATCGAACCCGGCTCTCCCACTCTGCCGGCAGACGCTTTACCGTCTGAGCCACCAGGGAAGCCCAACAGTAGCCTATGTTAATTGTACAACTGTACAGTGTAGAGGGAGGAATCCAAATGTTAGTGACATCGATGGTAACTGGTGAGCATAACTGACTTCCAAAGGTTTAGGTCAGTAAGAATGCTGGGCGGCGCCGGCTCCTGCCGCCGCCGCCACCCCACTGAGGGGCGCTTGATGGGCGCGCCGCCTGGCGTCCGGCCGAATCCCAGAAGCTGCGGCGCCTCCTGCCGGGGAGCCATCGCCGCAGCTTGAGGTCGGGTCACCGGTCAGAGGCTGCCTGAGGAGCGACGACGGTGGCGGCAACGGGAGCCCCACCGGGAGTCTGGGGCTGAGGAACTGACTGGGGCTTCACAAGGCCAGTATGGACAGAATAGCTTAGGATGTTTATCCCCGCCCTCCGCTTCTGAGACTTTGAGCGGAAACCAGAGTGCTTCCACTCAGAGAACTCCGTCCCACCTTCTCACCCCTATCCGACGGGCGCCATGTGGTTCATCCGCGATGGCTGTGGCATTGTCTTTGCCATTGTCACCTGGTTTCTGGTCTTATATGCGGAGTTCGTGGTCCTCTTCGTCATGCTGATTCCATCCGGGGACTACATGTACAGCACCATCAACGGAATCGTGTTCAGCGTGCTGGTCTTCTTGGCCCTGGCTTCCCACTGCCGGGCCATGTTGACCGACCCTGGGGCTGTGCCCAAAGGAAGTGCCACTAAAGAATTCATCGCGAGTTTACAGCTGACGTCTGGGCAGGTGCTGTACAGCTGTCCCAAATGCTGCAGCATCAAGCCCGACCGAGCCCACCACTGCAGGGTTTGTAAGCGGTGCATTCGGAAGATGGACCACCATTGTCCCTGGATCAACAACTGTGTCGGCGAGAAGAACCAGAAATACTTCGTCCTGTTTACAATGTACGTAGCTCTCATTTCTTTGCACGCCCTCATCTTGGTGGGATTCCACTTCCTGCATTGCTTTGAAGAAGACTGCAGCTCCTCGCCCACCACGATGACCCTCCTCATCTTCCTCGGCTTGGAGGCGCTGCTCTTCCTCATTTTCACATCGGCCATGTTTCGGATCCAGATGCTCTCCATCTGCACAGGTGAGACGGGAATAGAACAACTGAAAAAGGAAGACAGAAGATGGGCCAAGAAAACAACATGGGTGAACCTGAAAGCCGTTTTTGGCCACCCCTTCTCCCTAGGCTGGGCCAGCCCCTTTGTCACGCCAAACCAAGGGAAGGCAGTCCGGTACCAGCATGTGATCTGAAAGACCCTGACTAGCATTGCCACTCAGACACAAACCACATCCCAGCACTACCCTTGGATTGGGTCTTACAAATGTCCAAACCGAAAAACCAACACAACAACTCTAAATAAGACATTTTTTGTTTAATGTCTCAAGTAAAATGGCAGAACATTGCAGAAAAAAAAAAAAGTCTCCGTGTTTTGTTTTTAAAAGATCATCCTTTCTGCTTTTCTTTTTCCTTTTAAAAAATATAATAGTTTTATTTATTTTTGGCTGGGCTGGGCTGGGTCTTCATTGCTGCATGCAGGCTTTTCTCTAGTTGCTGTGAGCGGGGCTACTCTGTAGTTGTACTGCAGCTTCTCATTGCAGTGGCTTCTGCTGTTGCAGACCACGGGCTCTAGGGCATGCCGGCTTAGTTTCGGCTCACTGGCTCCAGAGCAGAGACTCAACAGTTGTGGCACATGGGCTTAGTTGCTTCATGGCATGTGGGATCTTCCCGTACTAGGGATCGGACCCTTGTCTCCTGCATTGGCAGGTGGAGTCTTTACCACTGAGTCACCAGGGGAGCCCTCTTTTTTACTTTTTAAAATCATTTGTTACCCATTCATCTGCTGGTAGACATCCAGGTTGCTTCTGTGTCCTAGCTATTGTAAATATTGCTGCAATGAACATTGGGGTACAGGTGTCTTTTTCAATTCTGGTTTCCTCGGGGTATATGCCCAGTAGTGGGATTGCTGGGTCATATGGTAGTTTTATTCCTAGTTTTAAAGGAATCTCCATACTCTTCTCCATAGTGGTTGTATCCATTTGCATTCCCACCAACAATGTAAGAGGGTTCCCTATTTTCCACACCCTCTCCAGCATTTATTGTTTGTATACTTTTTGATGATGGCCATTCTGACTGGTGTGAGATGATGAGACCTCATTGTGATTTTGATTTGCATTTCTGTAGTAATGAGCTCGGAGACGGCAATGGCAATTCATTCCAGTACTCTTGCCTGGAAAATCCCATGGACAGAAGAGCCTGGTGGGCTGCAGTCCATGGGGTCGCTACGAGTCGGGCACGACTGAGCGACTTCACTTTCACTTTTCACTTTCCTGCATTGGGGAAGGAAATGGAAATCCACTCCAGTGTTCTTGCCTGGAGAATCCCAGGGTTGGAGGAGCCTGGTGGGCTTCCGTCTATGGGGTCGCACAGAGTTGGACACGACTGAAGCGACTTAGCAGCAGCAGTAATGAGCTATATTGAGCATCTTTTCATTTGTTTATTAGCCATCTCTATGTTTTCTTTGGAGAAATGTTTGTTTAGATCTTCTGCCCACTTTTTGATTGGGTTGTTTGTTTTTCTGGTATTGAACTACTTGAGCTGCTTATATATTTTGGAAATTAATTCTTTGTCAGTTGTTTCATTTGCTATTATTTCCCCCCATTGTGAAGGTTGTTTCTTCACCTTGCTTATAGTTTCCTTACATACACACAATGGAATATTACTCAGCTATAAAAAGGAAGCCATTTGAGTCAGTTCTAATGAGGTAGATGAACCTATTATAGCCTATTATACAGTGTAATATTGTAGAGAGTAAGGCAGAAAGAAAAAGACAGGTACTGTATATTAACACATATATGTGGAATCTAGAAAGATGGTACTGACAATCTTACATGCAGGGCAGCAAAGGAGACACAGACATAAAGAACAGACTTTTGGGATCAGAGAAGGAGAGGGTGGGATGATTTGAGAGAATAGCATTGAAACATATACATTACCATATCTAGAATAGATAGCCAGTGAGAGTTTGATATATGATGCAGGGCACCCAAAGCCGGTGCTCTGTGACAACCTGGAGAGATAGACTGGAGAAGGAGATGGGAGGGGCTTCAGAGGGAGCGGACACATGTATGCCTATGGCTGATTCATATTGATGTATGGCAGAAAACATCACAATATTGTAAAGTAGTTATCCTCCAATTTAAATAAATAGTTTTTAATAGGAGATTTTTAAAATTTATTTATTAAGTGAAGGATAATTGCTTTACAGAATTTTGTTGTTTTCTGTCAAACCTCAACATGAATCAGCCATAGGTATGCATATGTCCCCTCCCTCTTGAACCTCCCTCCCATCTCTCTCCCCATCCCTCCCCTCTAGGTTGATACAGAGCCCCTGTTTGAGTTCCCAGAGACATACAGCAAATTCACATTGGCTATCTATTTTACATTTGGTAATGTAAGTTTCCATTTTACCCTCTCCATACATGTCACTCTCTCCTCCCCTCTCCCCGTGTCCATAAGTCTGTTCTCTATGTCTGTTTCTCCACTGCTGCCCTGAAAATAAATTCTCCCATACCATCTTTCTAGATTCCATATATATGCATTAGTATATGATATTTATCTTTCTGTTTCTGACTTAACTTCACTCTGTATAATAGGCTCTAGGTTCATCTGCCTCATTAAAACTGACTGAAATGTGTTCCTTTTTATGGCTGAGTAATATTACTCAGAAGTACCACAACTTCTTTATCCATTCATCTGTTGATGGACATCTAGGATGCTTCCATGTTCTAGCTATTGTAAATAGTGCTGCAGTGAACATTGGGGTACAAGTGTCTTTTTCAGTTTTGGTTTCTTCAGGGTATATGTCTAGGAGTCATATAGTGCTGGGTCATATGGTGGTTTTATTCCTGCTTTTTTTAAGAAATCTAAGTACCATCATACATAGTGGCTGTATGAATTTACATTCCTACCAACAGTGTAAGAGCATTCCCTTTTTTCCACACCCTCTCCAGCATTAATTTTTTGTAGACTTTTTGATGATGGCTATTCTGACCAGTGTGAGGTGATATCTCATTGTAGTTTTGATTTGCATTTCTCTAATAATGAACGATGTTGAGCATCTTTTCATGTGTTTGTTAGCCTTCTGTATGTCTTCTTTGGAGAAATGTCTGTTTAGATCTTCTGCCCACTTTTTGATTGGGTTGTTTGTTTTTCTCGAATTTTGTATGAGTTGCTTGTATATTTTGGAAATTAATCCTTTGTCAGTTGTTTCATTTGCTATTATTTTCTCCCATTCTGTGGGTTGTCTTTCACCTTGTTTATAGTTTCCTTTGCAAAAGCTTTTAAGTTTAATTAGGTCCCACTTATTTACTTTTGTTTTTATTTCCATTACTTTAGAAGGTGGGTCATACAGGATCTTGCTTTGATTCATGTCATCAAGTGTTCTGCCTATGTTTTCCTCTAAGAGTTTTATAGTTTTTGATCTTACATTTAGGTCTTTAATCCATTTTGAATTTATTTTTGTGTATGGTGTTAGTAAGTGTTCTAATTTCATTCTTTTACATGTAGCTGTCCAGTTTTCCCAGCACCATTGAAGAGGCTGTCTTTGCCCCATTGTATATTCTTGCCTCCTTTGTCAAAAATAAGGTACCCATAGGTGCATGAGTTTATTTCTGGGCCTTCTATCTTGTTCCATTGGTCTATATTTCTGTTTTTGTGCCAGTAACTTAGTGTCTTGATGACTGTAGCTTTGTAGTATAATCTGAAGTCAGGAAGTTTGATTCCTTCAGCTCCATTTTTCTTTCTCAGGACTGGTTTGGGTATTCTAGGTCTTTTGTGTTTCCATATGAATTGTGAATTTTTTTTATTCTAGTTCTGTGAAAAATGCCATTGGCAATTTGATAGGAATCTCATTGAATCTGTAGATCGAATTTGGTAGTATAGTCATTTTCACAATATTGATTCTTCCTACCCAGGAACATGGAATATCTCTCCATCTGTTAATATCATCTTTGATATCTTTCATCAGTGTCTTATAATTTTCTGTATACAGGTCTTTTATCTCCTTAGGTAGGTTTATTCCTAGATATTTTATTCTTTTTGTTGCAATGGTGAATGGGATTTATTCCTTAATTTATTTTTCTGATTTTTCATTATTAGTATATAGGAATGCAAGTGATTTCTGTGTATTGCTTTTGTATCCTGCAACTTTGCTAAATAAGCTCTAGTAATTTTCTGATAGTACCTTTCGAGTTTTCTATGTATAGTATCATGTCATCTGCAAACAGTGAGAGCTTGACTTCTTCTTTTCCTATTTGGATTCCTTTTATTTTTCTTCTCTGATTGCTGTAGCTAGAACTTCCAAAACTATGTTGAATGATAGTCGTGAGAGTGGACACCCTTGTCTTGTTCCTGATCTTAGGGGGAATGCTTGCAGTTTTTCATCATTGAGAATAATGTTTGCCCTAGGCTCATCATATACGGCCTTTACTATGTTGAGGTAGGTTCCTTCTGTGCCCATTTTTTGAAGAGTTTTAATCATAAATGAGTGCTGAATTTTTGTCAAAGGCTTTTTCTGCATCTATTGAGATGATCATATGGTTTTTATCTTTCAGTTTGTTAATATGGTGTATCACATTGATTGATTTGTGTATATTGAAGAATTCTTGCATCCCTGAAATAAACCCAACTTGATCATGGTGTATGAGCTTTTTAATGCTTTATTGAATTCTGTTTGCTAGAATTTTGTTCAGGATTTTTGCATCTATGTTCATCAGTGATATTGGCCTGTACTTTTCTTTTTGTGTGTTGTCTTTGTCTGGCTTTGGTATCAGGGTGATGGTGGCCTCATAGAATGAGTTAGGAAGTGTTCCTTCCTCTGCAATTTTTTGAAAGAGTTTTAGATGGATAGACATTAGCTCTTCTCTAAATGTTAGATAGAATTCACCTGTGAAGCCATCTGGACCTGGGCTTTTGTTTTTTGGAAGGAGATTTTTTTTTTATCACAGTTCCTATTTCAGTGCTTGTAATTGGGTTGTTCATAATTTCTATTTCTTCCTGGTTCAGTCTTGGAAGATTGAACTTTTCTAAGGATCTGGGACTTAAATCCTCACTGAAGATGGATTCTTACCCCTTGTGCTCTGAGAGGGCCGGGATCAGGGCTGAAGCCTTAAAAAGTGTCCTTGACACAGTGGCCTCATGCCCCATGTGAGCACAATGCCTCCTGATTCGTGAAATCAATTGCCTGCCTTGTACTTTATGGGCCCTGGGTGTGTAGAATGATTTTGGAGGTGGGGGGTGGAGATGAAAGGGGTCTTATTTGTATTCTGAATCACGTTATATTCCAAATGATTATTTGGAAGAATGTGAAGGAAAGAAGTTTTTCCCGTTTAAAATGCCTTACACAATCACAAGAAGAAAATGACGTAGCTTCAGGCAAGCTCTGTTTCCTTTGTTTCTTCTGCTTACTGACTGAGCACCAGCCTCCCCCACTCTCCTAGCACAGTGTCCATTCAGCAGTGTTACTGCCTAAGTGAAACAGCCACAGCTCCCCCCAACCCGTCGACCCCCCTCTTCCTCATTTTGTAAATTTTCGCAGTGGGTTTACTTTCTGATATTTTAGACCCATAAATGTGTACGTACCCATATCTTGTCTGTATTTCAACCTGAGAAACAGTGGACCTGCGTTAGCTGACCGTGATGCAAGGGCAACATTACAAAGTTGAGAGATGACCGTCCATCCGCTGGAATTGGCAGACATCTAAGCCTGTAGTACTGAGACTGAGTAGTGTTTCCACTTGCACACTTGTGTGTTGAGTCTTAGTTGACGGAGGAAGGGCCTGAAGACGGGGAGGGCGGAGTGCGGGGGGTTGGACACAGGTGAGAGGAAGAGGAGCACACATCAAATGCAGGTCACAAATCCAGATGCTGACCATCTCACACGTGGTATTGTTTTTAAATGATCACCACAAACCTTTGTTTTAATCTTTTGCTTGGGGTGGGCTTGGGGTGAGGTTTATTAAATCAGCCCTGGGTGGGGAGAGATTTCATCTAGCTATGTGATCTTTCAGAAAAGTAAGTGGAACATGCTGCCTCTTTTCAGTTCTGCCAGTGCTTCCACATGGAAACCAAACGCAGTAAAAATTTTCAAAATAAAAAGAAATCAGAGTCCTGGAATCAATTCATTCTGTATAACCCACTTAACTCACCCCCTAACTATGTGGACACTCCTTTCTCAAAGGCTTCAAGACATGCATTATTACATATGGCAGAGACTAGCTAGGTGGTCACTAGGTGTGTTTTTAACCTTCCTTTTTGGGACAAATTCAGATTATATCTTCCAGCATCCCTTGCAGTTGAATGTGACCACTGTCTGAGTTCTAGCTAATGGAATGTGAGCAGAAGTGCTGTACACTACAGTCTAGGCCTAGCTCATTAAAACCTCCCACGTGGGCTTACCTTCTTTTATTTGGCTGGGATGGAGATGACAATAGGACAATGGTGACCACATTTTGAAGGTGGCAGATCATCTTCACAGAAGATGCCTAGGACCCTGAATCACCACTTAGAAAAAGGCAGTCCAGCTATTAATGGTTGTTTTGGAAGATTGCAGGAGCAAGAAGTAAATATTATTGTCTTAAATTTCACAGACTTTTTTTCTGTCTCAGAAGCTAACTTTACTTTAACTAATACAAGTAAGCACCAGCCTCCTTAAAAACATTGTAGTGGTTTTTTCCCTGTAATTTGGGTTCATGATAAGAGATGGGCCCCCTGATTTCAATGGGGTTGATAGGATCACCTTTAGAGACAAGTCTGTTCTGATCCCTATAATGGACAGCGGAACCATAGCAGAAATCAGAATGGTGATTTGACCTGTGGGGATGTGTAATGGTGGCTAATGAAACGTGGTTACCCTAGGGCCAAAAAGATGGACAGCCTAATAAGGTCCTACTTGATTCACGTAACAAAAAAAATCTAGTCTAGCAAATGGAGGCTTGATCTAGTCCCCAAAATGTAGAGTCCCAGCCTCTCCCCCTAGTGCATAGACTGGAGCCCTTTGAATGAAGGGGAGGGTCTACTTGAAGTAATACTTGCTACACTTTTCACGAGGGTGTATTGTGAACTCTCCCTCCTTGCTTTTCCCACAGGAACCTGTAGCCAACATAATTGTGCCTTGGGGACAGGGAAATACCCAGACCTTTTGAAATATAATAGATACTGGTTCTGAATTAATCCCCATGACCTAGACTATCATGATGGTCCACCAGTCATCAATCTCAAAAATATACAATCAAAAATATACAAGCAAGATACAGTTAATCTCAAAAATATACAAGCAACTCCTGCAGCTCAATTCCAGGAAAATAAGCAACCCAATCAAAAAATGGGCCAAAGAACTAAACAGACATTTCTCCAAAGAAGACATACAGATGACTAACAAACACATGAAAAGATGCTCAACATCACTCATTATCAGAGAAATGCAAATCAAAACCACAATGAGGTACCATCTCACGCCAGTCAGAATGGCTGCTATCAAAAAGTCTACAAACAATAAATTCTGGAGAGGGTGAGAAGAAAAGGGAACCCTCTTACACTGTTGGTGGGAATGCAAACTAGTACGGCCACTATGGAGAACAGTGTGGAGATTCCATAAAAAACTGGAAATAGAACTGCCATATGACTCAGCAATCCCACTGCTGGGCATACACACCGAGGAAACCAGAAATGAAAGAGACACATGCACCCCAGTGTTCATCGCAGCACTGTTTACAATAGCCAGGGCATGGACGCAACCTAGATGTTCATCGGCAGATGAATGGATAAGAAAGCTGTGGTACATATGGAGTATTACTCAGCTATTAAAAAGAATGCATTTGAATCAGTTCTAATGAGGTGGATGAAACTGGAGCCTATTATACAGAGCGAAGTAAGCCAGAAAGAAATACACCAATACAGTATATTAACACATATATATGGAATTTAGAAAGATGGTAACAATGACCTTATATGCGAGACAGCAAAAGAGACACAGATGTAAAGAACAGACTTTTGGACTCTGTGGGAGAGGGCGAGGGTGAGATGATTTGAGAGAATAGCATTGAAACATGTATATTATCATATGTGAAATAGACCACCAGTCCAGGTTTGATGCATGGGACAGGGTGCACTGGGATGACCCTGAGGGATGGGATGGGGAGGGAGGTGGGAAGCGGATTCAGGATGGGGAGCACATGTACACCCATGGATGATTCATGTGAATGTATAAAGTAATTAGCTTCCAATTAAAAGGAAAAAAAAAGTAAGCTGTCTGAGCAGGTGGCTCATACTCCCACTGGCTGCACTGCCATCCCTTTCTCACACCTGAGTCTCATGGGGTGTTCCCTGTGACCAGGCGACTCAGAGGCACAATAGTTAAGCTTGGTTCACAGATTGTTTTGCATAGTATTTTGGCACCAGCTGGACATGGCTAGCTGCAGTGTTATAGCTCCACTTAGGGTTGATCCTGGGGACAATGGGAAGGGAACTTTTCAGTGACTGGTCACACAAATGGTCAGAGGTTTAGATATCCACTGATTCGTGAGTAGTTAGTAATGACTTGGCTAGGTGGTCCAGGACTTAGAACAAGATTGAAATATTGTTCAAGGGGGAAGTCTGGGGAAGAGGCATATGGATGTCCCTTTTGGAATGGGTGTGAAGGTATTCATATCCCACATAAATGAGCAGCAGAGAGAATCAACTGTTGAGGAAGATCTCAATCAGATGGCTAAGATGTCCTGTCCTGTGGATGCCAGCCAACCTCAGTTTCTTATCCAATGAACTCCTGAACAAAATGGCCATGGTGGCATGCATGGAATTTAGACACAAGCTCTACAATATAGACTTTCACCAAGGCCAGTCTGGCTATAGCAACTGTTGAGTACCCAACCTACTGACAGCAAGGGTACACCAAGCCCCACTATTGGAATCATTTCTCAGTGGCAACTGATTACAGGCACAATACAAAATGAAAAGAAACCATTTGGACCCCCAACATTTTACTGGCAGGAAGCGGACTGGGGAAACTACTTACCTGCGAATATGTGCTGCCTTTCATGAAAAAGGAAGGAAGGCACGGAGGGTGGGACCAAGAGCCCAGAAAGCAGAGCCAAGTAGAGCCCAGAAACCCTAGAGAATTATTTCCAGGCTTTGAAACCTAATCCAGGAACTTCCATGTACCCAGTGGGATTTCACAATTGCTATAGACCAGTGACTCCTTTGTGTCTCCCATTTCCCCTTTTTGAAATGGAATGTCTGTAGCCAATATCCTGTGTCTGTTCCACCATTGTATGTTGGGGTGTGTTGGAGACAGATATAACTTGTCTCTAAATTTCACAGATCTACCAGTAGTGGGGGTGGGGGGAATAGTACTTAAGGAGCCATACTTAAGGAATACACCAAAGGAACCCTTCACACTTGGACCTGATTTAGATGAGATTCTGGACTTTCAGACAATGTTCTAATGAAATGAGACTTTTACAGACCTTGGGAGTGGGTAAATGTATTTTGCATGTGGAAGGGACATATAT
This sequence comes from Bubalus kerabau, assembly GCF_029407905.1. Taxonomy (NCBI): domain Eukaryota; kingdom Metazoa; phylum Chordata; class Mammalia; order Artiodactyla; family Bovidae; genus Bubalus; species Bubalus kerabau. Next base: position 107,260,193 of record NC_073647.1, read on the forward strand.
CATTGGGGCCTGAGGACAAACTGTAGTAGTCTCCAAGGTGGCTGCCAATGATCCCCACCTCCTGGTATTTACATCCTTGTATAACCCCCTCCCTAAGAGTGTGGCCTGGACCTAATGACTTACTTCTAGTGAGTGGAATATTGTAAAAGTGGTAGGATGTCACTTCTGAGACTAGGTTATAAAGACTGTGACTTCTATCTTGCGTGTGCAATTTTCTCCCCATGTCCCCTCACGCTCCTGTCTCATCTCACTTGATCACCCTGTTGAAATAAGCAGCCATGTTGTGAGTTGGTCTGTGGGAAAGTCCATACAGCAAGGAATTTGAGGATGGCTTCCACCAACAGTCGGCAAGAAACTGAAGCACTTAGTCTAATAGCCCACAAGGAACTAAGTCCTGCCAACAGCCACACATTGAGCTTGGAAGCAGATCCTTCCCCAGTCAAGCCTTGGGATGACTGCAGCCCCATCTGACACCTTGATTGTAGCCTGTGAGAGATTCTGAAATAAAAACCCAGCTAAGTTGTGCCCAGATTTCTAATCTACAGGAACTGAGATAAATGTTATTTTATTTAGGTTTTCTCTTCAGCATTTTTTTTTAATTTATTTTTTACAATGTTGTGTTGGTTTCTACCATGCAGCAATGTGAATCAGCCATAATTATACATATATCCCCTCCCTCTTGAGCCTCCCTCCCCTCCCCTCCCCCTGTCCCACACCTCTAGGTCATCACAGAGCTCCAGGCTGGGTTCCCCATGTTATATAGCAACTTCTCACCAGCTATCTAAATTACACATGGTAGTGTACATATGTTGATACTAACATGTTGTTTTAAGCCACTGTTTTTTAAGTAATTTGTAGTAATGCTGCTGCATAGGGGTTTCCCTGGTGGCTCAGTGGTAAAGAACCCACCTGCCAATGCAGGAGACATAAAAGACATGGGTTCGATCCCTGGGTTGGGAAGATACCCTGGAGAAGGGCATGGCAACCCATGCCAGTATTCTTGCCTGAAGAATCCCATGGACAGAGGAGCCTGGAGTGCTACAGTCCATGGGGTCACAAAGAGACACAACTGAAGTGACTTAGCACACATATGCAGTAATACATAACCAATACAGGAAGGCATGGAGGTTATGTGCAAGTTCAGCATGTGGACTTATACCTACCAAAGACAATCTGGCTATAGCACTGCTGAGGTCCCACCTGCCAACAGTAGACAGCAACACTGAACCCCAGCTATGAACTGTTTCCCAGGGGCAGGCTGATTACTTTAGATCCCTGCTCTCATGTAACACAAGCTGTAGGTTCAGAGATTTAGTGGGAATCCCAGCTGATACTACCTGAGCTAGATACATTCTTTGTGGGGTCTGTTTCCTGTGTATATGACAAAGACTTCGTGAAATATCTCACATGTAGCTTGGCACACAGAAAGGAGTTCACAAGAGGCTGTTCCCTTCCCTTTCCTGGAAGGTGAGTGCCCCAGAGGCAGGGAATGCATTTCTGTCTCCAAATCCCTTTTTTCCCATCATCACAATTTCAGGGCTTCTGGGAAGCATGGTCAGTGTCTATCCCTTCAGGGTCTCAGTGATCATGGACCTCAGACTCCAGGCCCCACTCCTGTGGGGTAACACCCTTACCAAGGAGCTTTATGCACTGCAGAGAAGAGAATGAGACTCCAACCACTGTTCCTGTCTCCCTCATCTGAGCCCTGACTGAAAGTGGGAGTAGAGGCCTCAGGCTTGGGCCTTGCTGTCCCTCTAGTAACTCCCAGTACAGGGGACTTGGAGGTGGGAAGAGTGTTTCAGGCACCACCTAAAGCACAGTGGGGGCACTAGGGAGGGGGAAGAGGTTGGAAAGTCCTTAGTAGAAGTGATGTCTCTTCCCATCCGTCACTGCGGCCTCAGGAGCCATTCTGAGGGATTTGGCAGCCCCTGGGAACCTGCATCTGTCTCCAAAATGATGTCTCTTCAGAAGAAAATGACTTCAAGGTGAAGATACTGTGCTTCCCCAGTGCTCTTTCTCCCCATCTGCCACTCATTTGGAATTCCCCAGGGCAGTCACTCCTTTCTAGATGAGTCTGGAAAAGGGAACACATCTGCACCCAGAGCAAGCTCTCTGGAAGAGGTCATATTTGATCTGGGTCTCACAGGATGGGGGCTAGCACCTCTCCCGCAGAGCTCACAGGATGCACATCACTGAGGGATGAGGCAGGGCAGTGCCAAGATGGGAAAGGCTGTCTGGAAACTGGTGAGCCCCTTCCTTTGGAGGGCCTGAGCCTGGGCCAAGTTCTCAAGCAGGGGAGCTGCTACCGATTGTAGGCACACTCTTCCTCTCCTGTTAGACCAGGGTCCTGTTCTGGGGTCTGCCTCCAGGTGAGAGTGGTAGTGAAGTGCTGAGAGACAGCCCTTTCCTGTCCCTGTCCCAGCTTTCACATCCCAGTCTCCTCTCAGGTGGTCTCCTCCAACCACTTTTCATGCTCAATTCCATGTAAGTGGGCAAACAAAAGACCAGGCTTTCCCCGTGGACTGGGATCAAAATGAGCCCAAGTTGAGGTGTCCATTGGCCCATGCCTCCCATTACTTGCACAGCTCACCATCTCCTGGCTGGAAGACTGGAGGCAGGGCTGAGGCAAATACCAAATCAAAGCTCCAACAAATCAAAGCTGCTAGAAGTGGGTGGGCTTTCTCAACTCATCACTAGGTTACTATGAACTGGAAAGCTTTGAAGGGGAAGAAGAGAAGCAAAATGAACCCACTGAGCATTCACATGAGAAAGGGCAGAGTGGCAGTGTTCTGGGTTCCCGGGGAAGGCACCAAAGCCTGCCCATTAGCCTTTAAGCCCTCTGTGCAAGCACATTGAAAGAAAAGCCCTTGCAGAACCAGGCATGATGGGAAGCTGGTGGGCTGGCTTAGTTGGGATGGTGCTCTTGCTTCCTCCTCCATATCCTCCCATCATGGGCAGACTCTGAACACAGTATTAAGGACTATGAAGAGCGGTTCTTAGCCTTTGGAGGGACTAGGATCCCTTTATGAATCTGACACAATGTGGTTTGTCTTCTTGCCAGCATAATAGATGCATGCAAACCCCCATTAAAAACATGTTAACTAACTCCAGTGATGGTCTCTGATTTTAGAGCCTTAGTCACCCTCATTTTAAAGACTTTGGGGCCCAGGAGGGGGAAAAAAATCTATCCAATATAAAGTCACCATTAATAATCTGTATTTTAAAGTGAACTCACCTTGAAACCATTATGCTAAGTCAAAGAACAGTCACAAGGAATCACATATTATATGATCCCACTTATATATGTCCAAAATAGACAAACTCTTATAGATTAAGTGGTAGCCTAGGAGTGGGGGACCAGGGGTGAGAAGTGATGCATGAGTGTAGAGTTTCTTTCTGGAATGACAAAAATGTTCTAAAACCTTCTGCAGTGATGATTATACAACTAGAATAAACTGAAAGCCACTGAATTGTATACTTTAGTGAGTGAAACCTGTGTAGTATGTAAAATCTATTATAGTAATGCTGTTTTTTAAAAAGTGAACTTGGTGATTGTAAATGACCTAACTGGGGGAGGTCCTTTTTCCTACCTCCTCACCCACAGAGGTAGGAAAAACCCTTTAGGGTAGAAAAAAACCAGGGAAGGGCCCCTGAAAGACCCAGCATATGGGTCTGACAAGAAAGCATTCCAAAATGAGATTACATGGATGTGTGTGTACATGTGTGTGTTAGGGTAGAAAATCTGCACGTCACTTTAAAGCCAGTCTTCCATATCATCTGTGGATTTGACACATGGTGTATAGTACAGTGGTGTCAATACGTATTTATTGGAAAGAATCTGAGTTTAAGTGGACCCTCATAGTTCAAACCCATTGTTTAAGGCTCAACCGTGTGTCTATGTGTATCTTAAGGGCAATGACCCACATGGATGGTTTTAAGCAGGATAGAAACATCCCTTTGAATCACTGAACTGTACATTTAAAACAGGTACATTTTGTGTGTAAATTATACCTCAGTAAAGCCCTGCCCCCAAACCATACCTCTAGGGGCTCGAAGAGGGGGACAGGAGGGCATAAAGTTGGAGGAGGCTGTGGCAGGAGTTACGTGCCAGGGCCCATCTCTTGGGAGATGGCTAAAACTAGCTTGGGAGTGGAGTGGGGGGAGAATTGGGATGTCTTGCCCATGGTTAAGGAGAACCTGGTAGAACTCGTTTCAGAACTCAGAGCTCCCTGGCTTCAGCCCTCGTGTCCCACCAGCACTGCAGCTCCTCCACTGACAGGTGATGGAGACCTTCCGAAGAGAAATGCACTTCAGAAACATGTTTCAAAAAAATGTTGCTAAGGGTTTTATTTCTAACAAGAGGAAAATAATAAAATAAAATTAAAATAGGCTTCAGTTGGAACCAAGTTTCTTGTTTTGCCTTTTTTTCCTTTTGAACAAATTAATTACACACCAACAATCATCTTTTATTACAACATGAACCCAGGAGGAGGAAAGGAGACAGGGCAGGACATGGAGGGAAGGTCAAGGTGGTAATGAGGACAAGCACCAAAAGCTTTCTTCAGATCTCAGGGAGCCCTCCTCAGCTCCCCAACCAAATTTATTTAAAATAATAAACTGTGAGCACAGCTATGTGAAGTTTCCTCCTCCTGGGTGGAAGTCAGGGGAAGGGAGAAGGAGGTGAGGGGAGGGACGGAGGCAGGAGAAGGGGGGAAGGAGGAGGAAGAGTGAAGGGGGGGGAGGTGAGGTTAGTGTAGCATGGCCTGGCCAGGGCCACAACTGGGGAGAGAAGGGAGAGGAGACTCCCCCAGTTTGCATATGCACTGGCTGTCTCTCTGGAATGGTGCTGGCCCAGCCCCAGCCACCCCCCTGCCACCTGCCCATCCGTCTATCTGCCTCAGGTGTCTAGGAATGCTGGTTAGAGGCTACCAGGGAGGGGGACTCCAGGGGCCAGCCCCCAGGAGCTGAGGTCTGAACAATACCTTGGAGTCAGAATATAAAAGTCAAGGAACTCAGGGGTGGGCTGGGGTGGTCATCCCCCCTATTTGCCCACCTCCCAAGAAGCAGGCTTGATGGTCAGAAAGAGGATCCTTGAGGCCAAGGGGTCTCTGTTGGGGTCTGTGCTAGGCTCAGCCACTGTCACAACTGTTGCTGAGGCGGCTGCTGTGGGCAGGGCACATGCAGCCGGGGAGTCAAGGTGGGGAAAGGGCCCGAGGAGCCTGAACTGGCCCCTAGTGCAGGCTCCAAGCCATTCTCCTGGGTGCTGGGGCTGTCAGTGGTGGGCAGGGGTGGGGGTGGACCCTCACCCCCAGTCTCCTCCTCCAGCTCCTCCTCCTCCTGGGCCTCCTCGGCCTCTGGCCCTGAGCTCCGTACCCTCTTTGGCTCTAGCTCCTCTCGGGCTGGGTCATCACCCTCCCCACCCCGATCTGCTTTCCGCCGCCGCCGCCTCTCCAGTGCCCGGCCCCGTGCTCGGCTCCCATGGCGCTCTGCCTTCTCCAGCTGTGATCACAACAGGCAAAAAGAGGTGCAGCACAAGTGGTCAGGCCTGAGCTCCTTGCCTGCTCCGCCTGACCTCCTAGCTCTGCACATGACCTGTCCTCTCCTCACCTCCAGAAGTGTGCGGATCCGCTCCACATCTGGAGGCTGCCCAGCCTGCAGCAGCTGCCAGATGCTCTGGTTCTCATCCAGGGTCACCTCAAGCAAGTCCCCCTCCAACATGAGCTCCTCTAGGGGGGCCCGGGTTGCCTCAGGCAGCTCCAACACAGGGCCAGTCAACCGTGGCAACAGCGAGGACAGCAGCTCCAGGTCTGGGGGGTTGCGGGGACAGGTTGTGTTAGAGGCTACTCCTGGTTATACCCCTGCCACCTACCACGACAGAGCTAAGGACCACAGGGATCACTCTGGTGAGATCCACTAACAGCCTACCCACACTCAGACCTACCTCTCTTACCTGAGCCCTCCCCCGGGGCTACCTTCTCAGGACTGGTCATGCTGTCACCATCCTCTAGCAAGCCCTGCATCTGCCAAAGAGATCAAGAAAAGGTAGTGATAACTGAAGAACCAGGTCCTACTGCTGCCCCCCAGCTTCAGACTTGGGACCCTCCACCTCCTGGAGAAGGGCAGACACAGGCTGCCAGCATTGAGCATTACAGGGATCTGGAGAGGAGGCAGAATGGGGCAAGAAGGCCAGGCCAAAGGAGACCAAAAGTCAGAGAGCAGGGGTAGTAGGGCTGGAGCCTAAGTAAGGGCAAGGGCTAGGAGACAGGAATTTGAGGGTCAAAGAGCTGGGCTGCACAGCTCACCTTAGGCATATCCTTGCCACTGCCTTCTCTGAGAGGGTCAGAGGCGGGGGCTGAAGGGTAGGTAGGGGGCTCCTCGGGCCTGGGTTCAGCCTGCAGCCGCTGGCGAAGCTCAGCCAGCCGTCCCAACAGAGCAGTCACATCCTCAGAGGCCAGAGCCTGCCTTGCACGGCCTTGCCAGCTGATGGCCCTCTCTGTGAGGCACTGCAGGGCCTCACCCTCAGGCAGCCGCACAGGCAGTCTCTGCAGCGCTACCAGCAGTGCCAAGATGGTCTCCAGGCGTGGGCGCCGTGAGCGCATGCACAGCGGACACAAGAATTTGGTGTCCCACTCCCACCAGGCCAGCAGTGGGGATGGGGTGGGACTGGGCCTTGGGGAACTGAGGAGGCGGGGTACCGACACACATCGCCCATGGAACCAGTCCTGACACAGGTCACATTGCAGAGCTCCCACCCCGGCTGGCACCTGCCCACACACACAGATGGAGGTTGCAGAGGAAGCTGTGGTCGATGATGCCAGTGGACTGGGTTTGGTGGAGTTGGTGCGACGTAGCTGCAGGATTCCCTCCTTCTCTTTCTGTTCCCCCTCCTTGAAGGCCACGATCTGCCGTGCCCAGGACAGGGGAGGAGAGGTCAGCACCCCAACCCTCCTTCTCTGGCACCATGAACACCCCACTCCCAAACCAAGAGTACTGACGCACAGGGAGCAAGCGGTCTGCCCATGGTCACCAGGCTCAGATACTATCATTGCCAGACTCTTCTCCCCATCTGGGCCTAAGCTCCTTACCACAGAGCCTGGGTCCCTGAGGTCCTGCGCAGATAGCCCCAGCAGCTCTGTGTCAGATTTGTACAACCCCAGCTCCTTCTCCATCCAACGGCTGCGCTTGGTGCTGTCTGAGCCGGCGTCTGCACACGGGCAGAGCACCTGAGGCAGGCAGGCAGAAAGGGAATGTCTGGGGTTCCCCTCCTTCCCATACCCAAAGCCCCCAAACCCACATTCTCACATGAGCTGTCTCATCTGGGTCAGAGGCAGGAGAGGCTGTGGGTCAGGTCCCAGGCCTCACCTCCAGCAGAGTGTAGCAAGAATTCTTCTTGAGGAAGGTCTTGGAGGCCTTCTCCCTCCAGGAGTGCGCTGTCAGTACCTGCAGCTCTAGCTGTCTTAGTTCCTCCAACCCCACAGGTAGGTCCCGGCCCACAGCCACCAGACCCTCCAAGTCATCCAGGCAGGGGTAGTGATCACCATTCTGGGACAGGGCAAGAGAAAGCTCAATTCAACTCGCCAGCATCTACTGATGCTACTCTGTCCCTGGCCCTGAATTGGGAAGATGGACTGGACTCACAGTCTTGAGCCAGAAGACAAGACTCATCCTAAGGAAGGTATGCCTACTTGGCTCTCTCCTCCAACTCCTACATCCACTGGATCAGCCTCCAGATATCCAGGCAGTCCCCAGGACCACCAGACCAGTTACGCTGTTGTGGCTGGCCTCTTTTAGCCTCCCTGCCCCCTACCATTCTCATCTTAACCAGCATCCTATCTTCCCTCAGGCCAGCCTCGCAACCCTTCTTCACACTGCTCACCAAGCACGTTCTGCCTCCTCACAACGTGCTATGCCCCCTTCCTCGCTCTAGCCAACCCAACTCAACCCAGAACAACGCAGTGTATGACATCTCTCCCATCTGGACTGAAGATCTGGGGTGAAGGGTGGGTGGGGCAACAGGGTCCTCACTTGGATCTCGTCCACATCAGCAATCCAAGCCCGGGCCTTAGCAAGAGCCTCCTTGAGAGCCTGGATATTGGGCAGGTGAACAGGGATGTTTTCTGCCTCATGAATTATGGCCTCAAGCGTGGCTGGTGGATGCTTCTGCCTAAAGGTAGGGAAAAAAGAGGCCTCAGTCTGGGATGGTCTCTGTGACCAGAAGCCCAGCCTGACTTTTGGGTATAGTAGTATGAGCCCCTGTGGCTGCCACTTGGGCCTACTTGCTTGCATTCTGCCTACAAGCGGCTGTCAGTCTCTGCTTGTTCCATATTCACGCACCAAAACTTCTGCCGTACCCCCATGCTGTTTGTCCACCAGTCTGTCCACCTGCTGGCAGTGCCTACACACACAACCTGTAGTATTAATCTGGGAACTGCAGTTTGTCAGACTGTCCACGTGTGGGGTCTTTCTACTGACAGGTGTTCATCTGCTCGTTGGTACTTCTCATGAGTGTGTGCACACGTCAGCCTGTGGAGCTAGTCCTCTATATAGCTCTGCATTTGTCCATCTCTGTTTCTCCATAAGACTATCTCTGCCTCTACGTGTAACACAGAGTTAAACAAAAAAGGGGAGGATAGGATAGTCAATACACCAATACAGGAGTCTGGTGCTCAAGGCCACCCATGGGAATCATCTTCAGCTTCTCTGCTAAACTCTGAAGGATGCAGTAGAGCAGGGAGGGGAAGAAGCTGGACCTACCTGGCCTCCAGGCAGAGGTGGGCCTTCTCCTCCCAGCGTTCGGCAATGGTCAGTAGCTCCTGCAGTTCGGCTTGGGCCTTGTCCACAGCAGGGCTAGGGGCCACACTGGCACCTGCTACCAACAGTCCCCGCATGACAGCCAGAGTGCCTCTTCGGGCTGACGGGGCCAGTGTGCGTTTAACCTCATCCAGCCATTGTGCCTGTTCCACCTGCCGCTGGAGCTGCTGGGCTTCAGGTACCTCCACTCCGAGCTGCTGCCCTCTCTCCAGCAGGGACTGCAGGAGCCCTGGACTGGATGGCAATGAGGCCAGAGCCTCACAGGCCTCAGCTTGGTAGGCTTCCACCTGTTCCAGAATACCCTACCAGGACACAAACAAAAAAACAAACTCCTCAGCAGAGCCCACACAGAGATCCCACCACCACATACCTCTGCCCTACTTACCTTCTTACCCTTCAGTATTTGGGAAGAGAACCTAGCATGGTCTAGGCACTCTTCCTTCGCCAGGCCCTAAGCAGTGGTTCCTAATACTCACTGCCCACTAAATACCCTGGGACATTTGTTAAAACACAGATCTCTGGGTCCACTCCTTGAGATTCTTAATAGGGATCGGTCAGGAGTCTAAAGGGCTTCCCTGGTGGCTCAGTGGTAAAGAATCTGCCTGTAATGCAGGAGACCCGGGTTTGATCCCTGGGTTGGGAAGATCCCCTGGAGGAGGGCATGGCAACCACAACCCACTCCAGTACTTTTGACTGGAGAAGTCTGTGGACAGAGGAGCCTGGCGGGCTACAGTCCATAGGGTCGCAGAAAGTCAGACAGGACTGAAGTGACTAAGCAGCAGCAGGAGTCTATGCTTTATTTAAGCGCCCAGAGGATTCTGATGTATATCATCAGGAGACCCTCTGTCCTAAAAATGTTCTGTTATGCTTGGCCTTCTCACAATCTCTACCCTCACACTGGTGTCCATTGCTCTTTCCACCCTATTTCTGTACTTTCTTGAACTTTACTCAGCTTTCCAGGCCCACAAACACCCTTGTTACTTCCTTTCACCTCTTCTACCTTGAAAAGGAAACCTTTCCTTGACTACGCATCCTGTATCTGTAGCCTTGCCACTTGCCTCTCAAATCCCATTTCTAACAGGCAGTTTGCTAAACCCTTTGCCTCCTACCTCTATTACTCACAGGTGCATCCTGTCTTGCCCAAATACTTGCCACTTTTGAAAGAAGTCAAGAGTGGCCTGCTGCTCAGGTCCCCCTCCCCTCCCCCAAACCCTCAGCAGTGCCCCAAGTTCACCCCTCCTCACCTTGACATCCCCAATCTGGTGCATGGCACAAGGCAAGTTGTTCATCTGGTCCAGAAAGGCCCGGAGCTCAGCAAGGGTCATCTGCAGACCCGCCATCCTGTGGGGGCTATGGAGTTTCACATGTAGTTTCAAGTCCAGCCCAGTCCCCTCCCTCCATCTCTGTACTAAGGCCCAACACCTTTCCTCATACATGCCCACCTTGACCTCTCATACTTCACAGTTCCCTGCAAATGCCCAGGTTAGAGGGAGAGTTTTAAGATACATGCATGTTCATATGATGAGGGAAAAGAATTAGAAGAGAGGAATATAGGATTTATTTGGTGGGGAAAGCTTAGCAATTGATGGCAACAGAAGCTGGACAATTATAATCCATATTCTACTGTGAACTCAGATTAAGTGTATGCTTCTGTGTCCTTTTCTTATCCCTAAACCTCCAACAACTCCCTGACCTCAGCCTGTCTGAAATCAGTACCTTCAGGTACTGATAAAGAGAAACAATCCTAACTTTCTTAGCACTGAGGTACTCCCCTCCGTTCTAGCTGCCTGGCCTCCTTGCCTCCCCAGTTCTTCCAATGACAGTGCTTGTCAGCTTCCTGTTGATGTCACTTGCTAATGGTACTAAGAGTTCACCACCACCCCCTGCCAATAGTCCTTCTCCTAAGGTGCTCATTCCTCAGCAGGCTATCTGTGCCCAATGCCTCACACTGCCATACCCAGCTTCCTGGCCGCTGACCAGCCCCAGAGCCCGGGACACGCAGGCCTCTGCCTCACTCAGGCAGTTCTTTAGTCGCTGCAGCAGCTCACTGTTAGGAAACCTCCGCTCACGGGCCTCTGACTCTAGTGCCCTCAGCTCTTCAAGGCCTGGAGAGAGAATAAGAGCAGCAAGGAGTAGGCAGTATTGAGTAAAGGCAGAGGAAGGGGGTGGAGGGTACAGAAGAAAAGGGAATAGAACTTGCCTGTGGAGTCCCTCCGTCCCCCCATCACTCACTGCGCTTCCGCCCATCCTCCACCTCCAGGGCCACTCGCACTTTGTTGGCCCACGTGTCAAAAGACTCAGCCCGGACCTTCAGCTTATGGAGCATGGCAGGGAGCTCATCCAAGGTGTACCGATACCTACAAGAAGAGGGCAGGAAAGAGCACATCTGGCCCAGTTCTCCATCCCCCTCCTCAGCCCACTTCCCCCAGGTAGGCCCCCTGCTCACCTCAAGTACTGCCGGCTACTGGAGCACTTGCAGAGATCATTGATGTGGGAAAGGCAGACAAGGCCGTCAGGGCAGTCATAGCAGGCTAGGGCTGATAGAAAGCACGTGGTCTTGCACTTGATGCACTGGCGTTCATCATCCGGGAGCAGCTCAAAAGCTTCTCGCTCAGCTTCGGTGATGCCCTGGGGGTGTTCATTATATAGAACCAGAACAGGGCTGCAGAAACCCCTAACTCAGCCACCACTGAGCTCCACATTAAAGACTCAAATCTGTGCTAGGAGCTATGAAGGAGACAAAACTCCACAGATCACACTGCCTCTGTGAAGTCCAGACTCTCAAAGCTGGGTAATCATATGAAGCAGGGTAAGATCAATGTAGGTTGAGAGGAAGAAAAATCAGCTAAGTTTCAGATTAGCAGAAAGGGCCTTAGGGGTGAAGAAGGTGAGGAAAATGTGGACCAAGACACCAGAGAGATGGCAATATGTGGAAGTGGCCAAGACAAGTGTCGTGTACTGGGGAATAATGCTAGCTTCCAGGCACTCAGTGCCCACTGTGCTCTAGGCACTGTGCTGGCTGCTTTAGCAGCACACTGCATACACATCTATAACTTAAGAGAAATAAACTCTATGTGCTTGTATCCAGTGTTTCAAGTTCCAAACCTAAGCCAATGACTTTACTGTTGATTAGATGAAGAAAAAGCAATCCACTCCAAAAATGGAGGAAAAGCCAGCTATCTTGGAGTAACTGAAAGACAATATAATGCTATACATTATGAGAAATTTTGGGGATTTTAGAGAGAAATTTTGATTCTAACAGTTTTTGCCTTCTGTACTGACCTAACTTCTGTGTAAGTCCATTGCACATTACAAATCCCACCCTGCCACAGATGTGCTCTGCACATTACAAACTCTGCTCATATGAGTCCATTGCACATTACAAATCCAGCTGTGTTGATATAGAGTAAATTATTTAAACCTCTCTGGGTTTCAGTTTCCCTATTTTGTAAAATGGAGACTATGGTACTATCCTCATTGGGTTGGGATTAACAAAGGTAAAGTCGCTAAGGACTTAGAAAAGTATCTTAGCACTTAGAATAGTGGAACCACAACAGGCCCTCAAAAGTCAAAGTAACCTTGAGAAAGAAAAACAAAGCTGGAGGTATCAAGTTTCTTGATTTCAAACTATATTACAAAGCTGTAGTAATCAAAACAGTATGGTAATGACATAAAAATAGACACATAAACCAATGGTAAGCCCAAAAATAAACTCTCATACATACACTCAACTAATATTTGACAAGGGAGTCAAGAATACTCAGTGGGGAAAAGATAGTCTCTTCAATCAATGGTGCTGGGAAAACTGGATAATCACAGGTAGAAAAATGAAACTGGACCTTTATCTTATATCACTCATGAAAATTAACTTGAAATAGATTAAAAACTTAAACGTAAGAACTGAAACCATAAAACTCCTAGAAGAAAATATAGGGAAAATGTTCCTGGACATTGGTGTGGGCAATGATTTCTTATACATGGTATCTTTAAAAAGCACAAGCAACAAAAGCAAAAATAAATAAGTGGAACTACATCAAACTAAAAAGCATCTGCACAGCAAAAGAAATCATCAACAAAATGAAAACGCAACCCATGGAATGGGAGAAAATATTTGCAAACTGTCTATCTGATAAATGGTTAACATCCAAAGTATATAAAGGACTCATACAATTCAACAGCAAAACCCCAAACGCCCAAATAAGAACTGGGCAGAGGACCTGAAAAGATGTTTTTCCAAAGAAGACATACAAATGGCTAATAGGTACATGAAAAAATGTACAACATTACTAACCATCAGGAAAATGCAAATCAAAACCATTAATATCCCCTCCCACCTGTCAGAATGGGTTATCATCAGAAAGAAAAGAGAGAACGTGTTGGAGAGAAGGTGGAGACAAGGGAAACTGTGCACTGAGGTAGGAATGCAAACTGGTACAGCCACTTTGGAAAACAGTATGAAGGTTTCTCAAAAAATTAAAAATAGAATTAACCATATGATCTAGCAATCCCTCTTCTGGGTATACTCCAAAGGAAATGAAACTAGGATCTCAAAAAGATATCTGCACTCTCATGTTCACTACAGCATTATTCACAATAGCCAAGATACAGAAATAACCTAAGAGTCCATAAATGGATGAATGGATAAAGATGATGTGGTGTATGTATATGTACATATACATATAATGGAATATGTATTACTCAGCCATATGGAAGACAGCAATCTTGCCATTTGTGACAACACAGATGGACCTTGAGGGCATTATACTAAGTTAAATCAGACAAAAAAGACAAATATCACAGAGTATAACTTATATATGGAATCTAAAAAAGCCAAACTCCTAAAAACAGAGTAGTAGGAGTTCCCTGGTGGCCTAGTGGTTAGAATTCCAGGTTTTCACTGCCATGCCCTGGGTTCAGCCCCTGGTGGGGGGACTGAGATCCTGCAAGCTGGCTTGCAGCACGGCCAAACAAAACAAAAAAGAAACAGAGTAGAATGGTGGTGGCCAAGGGCTAGGGAGGTCGGAAAATAGGAAGATGCTGGTCAAAGGACACAAACTTCCAGTTAGAAAATAAACAGATTTGGGGGAGTCTAATGTATAACATGATGACTACAGGAGGGGGGAAAATGGGCATTCAACAAATATTTACTGATATTAGCTAATTTTCAGATAAAGACACATATTTCACGGGGCTATCTCAAAGTCTTAGAGAGAGTAACTTGCACAAAGTGAGAATGTGACTACAGCCTATTTTGAATCTGAAGCTAGAGAATGCTGCTCTTAGGGTGAACCCCCTAGGTATTCTTGGATCATGAACTCCTTAGAGAACTGGATGTAAGCTATGAGCCCTCCTGCTAGAAAAGACTTAAACATATACACAAACATATACAAACACACACACACACAATCACACACAATCTTTTACAGAATTTGAGCCCTCTTGCTAGAAAAGGACACACACACACACACACACACACACACACACACACACACACACAATCTTTTACAGAATTTTGAGACTTGGGGGTTCCAGAATTCTTCTCTTAGGTAAGGGCCAAATTCTGAGAATTTGAGAATAGAGAATTCTGAGTGTTAGTATGGGAACATCTACTTTTCCCACCTTACTTTGGCTTCTTCCTATAGCCTAGCACAGCCCCAAAGTCATCACTTAATAACAGCACTGAACAGAGAGTAAAAATGATGCCTAGAAAAGCCCATCAACTAATACCACAGACTGATAGGCCCCAGACTTCCAACACTTACCAAAGCTGCAATTCTTACAGCCCATGCTCATAGGGAAATTATAAATGAGCTTTAAAATAAGAAAATATTAGCCTAAATTTCCTTATTTTAAGAAAAGGGATCCAGCATGGGATTCCTGAAGACCAGCATTCTTTTGTCATCCTATGGAGCACTCTCACTAAATCAATTCCCTAACTGAGCAAGTTTGGAGCTTTAAGGCAGCTAAACTACATGAACAGCAGTCCCACTCACCTTCAAACAAAACTGATAAGTTATGAGGAATCTATCTGTCTTCTACTCAGTAACACTAACCCAATCTGAACTGCTAAACCATTTGAATTGCAATAAAATGGCATTTAATATCCCATATTTCAATTATTTTGTTCATGTATTATCAATAACAGCAGCTGCTACACTGAAAGTGCAGTAATAGATGCTTTGACATAAATCACCTTACTCAAGCTTTACAACCACCTCACAAGTTAGGTATTTATTCCCATTTTATAGAGTGGGAGAGTAAGACTATGAAAGGTTAGGTAACCTAAAAAGGTTGTCCAAGCTTACCAGCAACTGGGGGTTTTGTTATGTCAGTTGGTCTTATTGGGTTATTTAAATAATCATGAATAGCAGCTATACCAGCACCTGCTATGGGTCACTTACTTAACATCTTGAAAGAAAAGAAAGTGAAAGTAAAGTCACTCAGTCATGTCCAGCTCTTTACGACCCCATAGACTGTAACCTACCAGGCTCCTCCATCCATGGAATTTTCCAGGCAAGAGTACTAGAGTGGGTTGCCATTTCCTTCTCCAGGGGATCTTCCTGACCCAGGGATCGAACCTCGGTCTCCCTCAATGCAGGCAGACACTACACCATCTGAGCCACCTGGGAAGCCCACTTAACAACTTAAATCCACTCAACTATTCAAAAAGATAAGCACTATTATAATTCCATTTTTTTTCAGATGGGGATGCTGAGGCTCAGTCAAGTAAATTAACTTGCCAACAGTTATTAGTAAATGGTAGAGAATGGAATGTAGTTTTCAACTTAGATGTGTCTAGTTCTTTTCAGTACTTCCCAAGAGTAGAGCCTACTACTACTTCTTCCTCTCCGTATCTCTGCCAGACTACGGTACCCAATCCTGTGCACTCTCCCCACCACTCACCTTCTCCAACAGGGCCTTTCGTAGACGCCGCTCCTCCTGCACCATGATGAACATCTCTTTATGCACAGCTGCTGCTAGGTTCAGGTCCAGCTTCTCTGGACAAGCAGCCATCTTGCAGATGAGCTCCTCATGGGAGAAGACACAGTATCTTCGGAGTCGGCGGTAGTGCTCAATGCACTGGCGCCCAGCTGGCAGCTGTGGTCAGGTTCAAGGTTGAGCATAGCCAAGTCTGGAGGCAATGGTGCCTCAGCTTCCCTACCACCCTCCTGCTTCTCCTTGCCACCCCTCATCACACTCCAGACTCACCCAGTCAGCAGTGCAAAAGTTGACAGCCTCAGCAAAGTTGTAGCCTTGGTTAAAGCCACTGTGGTAAGCACGAGGGAAGGTAATGACGAATTCTCCTGCACACTGGTTTGTGCGGACAACCTGAGGAAGAAAAGCCAAGATTGATGAGATAAAAGTTTTCCATAGTCTACAGAAACCTCATCTAAGTGCAGAGTCCTCAAGGAGAGGTAGGAAAGTCTCAGGGAATGGTCTGACAACAGATTCCCAGACCCTCCAACTCCAACAGAGAGGACCACTGGTCTCTGTTCTCAAGGTTTTGATTTGTGACGACAGGAAATATTGTAAAGTAATTAGCCTCCAATTAAAATAAATAAATAAATTTAAAAAAAAGAGAATTTAAGTCAAAAGCAGGAAATATACCAAAATATTTCAACTTCCTTAATAATTTTTATAAAAATTCAAAATATGACTTTCCATTAAGCTGGCCATTCCTTTCTCAGTAACAATTTTTGTTACCAGTCATGTAAGCAGTTTCACACCAAGTGGTTCTACAAGATCTGTTATAAAATCAGCAGGCCCTGCCATTCTCCATTTCCTACAGCCATTGGTTTTCACCTCTTCTGATTATTTTGGCATTCACCTTAACAATTCTAAATATCATGCCTCAAGACTATATTAAAAATAGCCTTCTATTTCTCAATTTGCTTAGTTTTCTATGTATGTATTAGTAAGTTAATCCCAACCTTTTTGACAAATGTAAAATTCTTATCACTTTTCACCTTTCTGTAGCAATCTTTCATAGAGCCTTATGATCTGTTACAATTGGGACCAGCTGCCCTCCCTGGATTGTCACTCTCCCATGACAGATTTCCTGTTTCCTAGATCCCATGTCTTCCTCTTTCTTGGTTTGTTCCTTTGCTGTGGTTAATTAAGCACATCATCCAACAGCTTCCTGAGAAACAGTGGGAAGAATTTAGAAAAATATCTCTATTCTACTCTCACACTTGATAATTTGACTGCACATATAAAATTCTAAGTTGAAAATCATTTTGAAGGCATGGTTCTAGTGTTCTGGATTCCAATGTTGCTTTTGAAAGTTTGAAGCCATTCTGATCTGTAATGCTTTGAATGAAACCAGTTTTCTCTCAGAAAGCTTGTACGAGTTTTCTGGTCCCAGTGTTTGTGAAAATTCACCAGATATACCTTGGTGTGGATCTATTCTCATTCATGTACTGGGTAGGCCCTTTGATTCTGGAGACTCTTGTAGTTGAGGGCAATTTTCTTAAACAATTTCATTAATAATTTGACCCTTTCAGTTTTCATTTATTCTCTTTTCAGAGAGAATTATTGAATATTGAACTACCAGAAAAAGTTCTCTGATTTTCTCTAACTTTTTCTACCTTTAACTTTTTATTCTATTTTCTGGGAGATATCCTTAACTGTTTATCTTCTATGCTTTTTATTTAGTTTTCCACTTTTGTTATCATTAATTTTAATTTCCAAGAGCTCTTTTTTGTTCTTAGCATGTTCTTTTAAAATAGCATCTTGTTCTTATTTTATGTTTGCAACATATGCTCATCTCTGAAAGTTTTAATGAGGTTTCTTTTCCTTTTCTTTTTGAAGCTTATTTCTCCCAGCCTACCCTCTGTTCAAACTGTTTTTTTACCATTTGGTTCTACTTTGTTCTAGAGTTTTCTCGGTTATCTACTTATATTCAAAAGTAAGAAAGGAAAAGACTGAATAGAAGTTCTGAGTACTGAGATGAAGTTTGTCAACTGTGAGCTTCACTGTAGGGTAAAGCCACTTAGTTTGGGAAACTCTAGGTCTTTCCTTCTGAGCCAGTTAAGAGTCCCCAGAGAAAACTCACCCATTTTCTGTGCCCGAAGAAAAAAGGTTTGGCTACCAGTGTTCTAAGAGTCAAGTGGAGGAAGATGGCTGGGAACCTCAACATTCAGTAAGTATACAATGAATTCTAGTATTTTCACTATACCTCAATTGTACCTAAAAGACCTCAATCCAGAGATCAATTTCAAAAGTACACCTCACAATCTTTTGCTAGTGAGGGAGGGTCACATTTCCCGCTACCTAGTGTGGGTAAGATTCCCACGGCTTTCAGATTGATTCGCAGATGTTCCAGGTACTGATTTAAGTTTCAGTTTTCCTGTTTCCTAGTTTCAAGAATTTTTTCATTGTCTCTTGTTTTCCCCATCATTGCGATTTTTTTTACCTTAAAAAAAAAATCCCTTTGTGTCATTTAAGTGAAGTTTCAATAAGGAATGGAAGTAGCCATGTGTATGTTTAGTTTGCCACCATTACCAAGAAGTCTTACAAAGTTTTTTAAGACAAACATTTAACGCTGATGAAGACACAGTGAAGTAAGTACAGTGCAGGTATGGGGACCAATAACTTCTCTCTAGAAAGCAAAATTGCTAATATATACTAAGAACCTAAAAGGTTTATAGCCTTCAACACAACAATTCCTCTGCTAGGATTCTAGATTAATGTGGAGAGAATCAGCATCCTAACAATATTGAATCTCCAAATTTATTCAGGTCATGTATCAGCTCCTACTTCCAATACATTTTCTTCTCAAATCTACGCCTACTTAGAGACAATATCAGTATTTACTGCTTGTACTGCCGCACTGGCCCCCATTATCAACCAGAATTGTCTTCCCCAACCAAAATGCAAATCTGATCATGTAATGTCCCTGTTGAGAACCCCTCACTCAAATCCTCATATCTACATGATAAAGCCATGGCCCCAACAGACAAACTCTTACTCTTCCTTCAAGTGTCGCCACTTCTACAAATACTTTCCCGACCCCTCCCTCCCTCAACTTCCTAATGACCCAGTCTGTTTTTCTTCTGTAACACCTCTAATAATATTTTATTCCAGTTGTTTACTCATCTCTGTCCTCTACTCAACTACACACGACCAAAGGCAGGGATTGGTTTATTTACTTTCAGGGTGTTGACCAGAGGCCTTGCACACAGGGAGTTCTAGCAATATCTGTTGAATGATCTAGTCCCAGCCTTGATTTTATAGATATGAAAACTGAGTCCTAGAAAAGCCTCAAGTAGCAGAGCCAGAAATAAAACCTAATGCTCCTGTACCCTCATTTTGGCAATGTCACTTTACTATTTTCTTCCTATACAGTTTTTTTTTAAAAAACTTTCCTCACATTCTGCAGCTATTAAAAAAATGACCCCAAAGTCCATCAACTGGTGAACAAACAAAATTTAGTATATCCATACAATATAATATTAGTCCACCTTAAAAAGGTAGTTCTGAAACAAGCTCTAACACAGATGAACCTCAAAAACATTATGCTAAATGAAAAGCCAGATATACAAAGACCACATATTATTCCATTTATATGAACTGTCTAGAGAAAGCAAATTTTTAGAGTCAGTCAATTAGTGGTTGCTTGAGACTAGGGGTTGGAATGGAGAGTGACCGCAAAAGGGTACACAGGATCCTTTTGGGGTGATGGAAATGTTTTAAAACTGGAATAAAGTAATGGTAGCACAACTTTGTAGATTCACTGAATCGTGCATTTAAAATGCATGATTTTTATGGTATGTAAATTATACTGCAATAAAGTTGTATTTCAAAAAAGATGGTATAAATAGTTCATGGTGAGGAAGCAAAAATCATTCTAAACCAGCACTGTCCAACAGAAATATGCCAGCCACACAAATACTTTTCAAATTCTCTAATAGCCACATTAAAAAAGTAAAATTAACTTCAATATATTTTATTTACTATATCTACAGTATCATTTTAATGTGTAACTGGTATACAGTATTAGTGAGATATTTTAAACTGTTTCATATTACACCTTGAAATCCAACATGTGCTTTATACTTTAAATACATTTCAGTTATGACTAGTCATGTTTCAAGTGCTCAACAGCCACATGTGGCTAGTGGCTATCAAGCTGGACAATGCCATTCTAGATGATCAAACTTAACAAAAGAGATTATAAAAATCCATACACTGATTACTGTTATGTCAGAATTTACATGAAAAACAGGTGGAAACAACAATATGTGGAGGAAAATAGAGGTGACCTTTGATTTCCTTTTTTTTTTTTGAAAGGGGGGGTGCTGTTTCTTTTATAATAAAAATACTTATACTATATATCTTTTATCTATAAAAAGAAATGGCCTTCTCTCACCAAAGGGGAAGATGGGTAAGGTGGTGGCGGGTAGGGGTGGGGGCAGCCAAAGATGGCTGAGGGAGCTCCAGCTGGCTAAATTGTAGTTTGCCAACATGTGAATATGAAAAATCAGATGTCTTGGATGGAGGGGATACTGCCAAGTCCAAAGAGCCTGGAGATGCTGGGAACTACCTATAGGAGTGGCAGGGCAGACAGAAGGTGAGGTGGTGAAACAGCAGTTGGCCAGAGAAGCTGGGGGGCTATGAGCAGAAGAAATGCTATGGAGGTGGATGCAAAGAGCACATGTTTAAGAGTCTGTGATAAGACTTTTTTAAACAAGAGGCAAGGATTGAATAGCTATATATTACATATATATACATATATATATATATATGCATCTTAGCTGTCTGAATCCTTAAGGAGAATCCTCTCCTACTCGTACAATTCTTGACATTGTGGGAAAGAAAGGATGCTGTGAATCAGGAAGTAGTCTGAGGAAAGGTCAGACTCAATGTCTACTTGCAAAGAGCATAACTTGAAGTGCCCTTGATCATTTCCATACCTTGAGCCCAGTCATTTTCAAATGGGGTGAGGCAGAGAGGGAAAATGTAACCCCCCCCCACCTCCCCCAAGTGGAGGAAGGTGACCTGAACTGTTGCAGAATTCATTTCCTCTAATTTCCTAGGTATCTCAATCCTTAGTTAAGTACCACTAAAATGTGTAAAAGTATCACTTGCAGATTATATAGTATAGTAAAACAAGCTGAAGGCAAGAAATTCTGGTGAGAACTACTGACCTAGTCCAAAGACCTGCTGTTCAGGTGACCAGGAATTTCAAGGAGATTAATTCAGTATGTACTGACTGTCTACCATGTCCCATACATCAGAGTAAGTGGCAGGGTAGCTAAGGCTGGGGTGTGGGGGTGTGTGTGTAGGGGGAGTGGTGAGTTGAAGGGAGTGGGGAGAAGTATAACCACAGAATGAGTAAGACTGAAGCAGAGGTGGAAGATGTACTCAATCCTATTCCTACAGGACTACTGATCAGATTATTTTAAGACCCATACCAGAAAACTGGCTGATGCTAATCAACACTAGAAATTCCCAGGAATATAAAGCCCCTTAGAGGTAAGCCCAGGATGTGTACCCAGAGTGGGAGAGAAGACTACAGAGGAGAATAGGACAAGCCAGGACTCTGAGTTCAGCTTTTTTTTTTTAAATGCTGAAAGATATTGGCATTTTTTTTAGCTTAATTCCCCCCACTCCCCACCAACTTTATTGAGATACGGCTGACATATAACCTGTTGGTGCACAACATTTTGATGTGATACACTTATGTATTTGCAAAGTAATTACCACCACAGAACTCTGACCTGTTAAATAAGTAAACAGACCTACTCACTTCTCCAAGATGGGTCACAATATGGAAAGTATAGCAGTGACTGCTAGTTATCCCCCTATATCCATTCTCACCCTCTTCCATAGTAACATGACCTCCATTTGTAGCTGGTACATGACCATCCTTAATAAAAATCAGATTTTCCAGTTTTTCTCACAACTATATGTGGCCATGTGACTAAGTTATGACCAATAGGAGGTGAATGAAAATGATGTGTGCCCTTAACAGTAAGGAGACTTCTCTTGCCCAGTCCTTCCTTCATTTCCCTCTTCTACTGGTGGAATCCACCCCTAAGGCGTTGCCCTGAAACATCTGGCCGAGGTGGCTCACCATCACACTGTATCTCTAAGCACTATTATTTCCATCAAACCTACAGTCCGATTAAGAGAGAGTAAGAATGAGAAAGGCATGGGGGTATATTCTAGACAATGACCACCACCACCACCATACAGGACATCACTAACTCATTCCTATTCTTTGCCCATTTCCTAGGCACTCACCGGCACACCATGGGACATGAGGGTGTTGGGATTCATGAGGGTAACAAGTTGGTGCAGAAGGTCAGGCTGGCTATCAAAGAGCTCAGGTGTCAGCTTCTTCATCACCTCTTCCAAATGTTCTGCTGCAAGTGAGGGTACCCCATACCAGGTCTTCGGCTCACCCCTGGCCAAAAAGAAAGGGGACACGTAGAGTGGGCACTCAAAGAGCCCACCCTGAATGCTTCCTTGGCTGCCCAGGACCCCACTCACCAGTGGAGGTAGTTAATGGAGTAACTCCAGTGATCCTCAATATGCCAACAAAAGGCCGAGAAGACCATGCCCACATAGAGCCAGGGCACCTTCATGCCAGAGATATCTGCATTGATGTGGCACAGTACAGACTGTTCCAACACTGGCATCACATTCAGGTTCCAACCACTCGTAGCATACTCCTGATAGGTCAGGTATTTGTGGAAAAGAGAGTTTTGCTAAGGTGCTGAGTTCTTTAGCCCAGGGAACCTCAATTTTGAGGTCATAGACCTTTCTGAAATGTCTAAAAAATATTACAGATGTTCTTCCCCCTGCCTCCCTCAAATGCATAGACAAAATTTCGATTCACTTCACTTTACTTCAATTTTAGGAAAATTTATAGATGTGCCCACTCACAAAAGTATCTGCAAGTTAAAAGCCCCTGCTCTGGACCAAAATGTACCCTCCTTGTGATACAGGCCTAGGGCCTCTTTATTTCCTGCACTTACAATCCCAGTCCCTGAACACTTCTTATGAATGAGCCAGGTACTCTGACAGGTACTTCAAATACCTTCTCATTTAATTCTTATAAAATTTGCGAAATGGATACTATTCCCATTCTACAGACAAAAAATAGCCAATCTCATGACTGGAGATGCCTCACAAGATACTAGGCTGTGCTCTTTACACACATCACCCCATCTAAATCTCATAGCAACACATAAGGCAGGGATAACAGTCCCCTTCCTATAGAGATACTGAGTCTTTCAGATACTGAAGGACTTGCCTAAGTCACACAGCTGAATATAACCATGAATCATCTACTCACCTCCTCCTCAGGGGTTAGGTGCCGCTTACTGTCACTGACGGGGAACCCGCTACCAAATTCTTTGGAATGGATGTCAGCCCCATACTCAACAGTTACATCTTCCTCAATGCTATTCACCAGCCGCCAGAATTCCTTCTCCACAAGTTCTGTGGGTACCATCTAAAGGAACAGGGGTAGCTGATGACTGTGGCTCATCATATCCTGGCCCCGTTGACCCAGGCGAGCTATAGACCATCAGGCGCCTATGAACCTAGCCCTGACACTACCCCAGCCCTCCATCACCTACGTGTACGGGCATGTTGAAGTAATCGGCTTTAAAGGAGTCAGCCATCTCGCCAAAGCTCTGCAGAGTGTATTCCCGGGTAGCCTGCTCAAAGCCAAAGGCTTCAGGGGGGCGCTTACACTCCTGAAACCCAAAGGAGAACATGTCACCAAGGCAGAGGCAAAGAGGTGGAGAATCCCCAAAAGCTGAGCTGGAATATGGGGTAGGAATCAGGAGGGAGAACAGCCCTAGGTTTGTACTTAAGGCCCCTGAGGCAGGTCTCACATCATAGCTCTATGTTTTTCTCCTAGTACTTCAATGCAGTTAATCTCTTCACCCCTCACATGCACTTCTACCATGCTTTTATCTTCTCTTCCTTCAGGACTTGACTATCTAAACCATGGGCTCTGATTTAATATGCTACCCCATTCTCTTCTGTCACTATCTTTCGTTCAAGACAACATGTGAGTTTATACAGGATGCTTAGAGAAATTTTTATGCCGAGACTGGAACTACAGGCCTGGGAAAACAACACCGAATATTCCAGTAGCTCGGAGGATGGGAAACAAAGGCACCAACCCTTAGTGTCAAACTCCACACTTTCTGCTCTTTAGACTGTCTCATAAAACAGGACATATGTCTAACTCATTTTGTACTTATATTCATGGTTTTAGATGAGAGTTGTATGTACCCGAGGCAGACGCACCTTCTGCTCATGTCTGAAATCTAAAGGTCAACCTGGTTCACCGGCCCAAGACCACTTAAAGAAGAGAGCTAAGTAGACCTGACAATCTTTGTTGTCTATGATACTGTTGGCATTCAAACTCCTCCCTAAAGGAATCCCCACCACTACTAAGGCGTTACACTGCCCCAGTCTCTTTCCTTGTGTGTGTGTGTGTGTGTGTGTGTGTGTGTGTGTGTGTGTGTGTCCACGTGCACATGCATACCTGGACACTATGACCACAGCTGACAGGGTGAGAGACTATCAACAACTACTCTCCCAGAAAGCCAGGGAAAGATGTAGACGAGCAACCCAGAATTTGGATCAAGGTAAAAGGCTCATGAAATGAAACTGGCAGACTTACCAGGCCTCTTAGCCCTCACTGCTGCTTCAGGTGCTCTCCTCACTGCCTCTCTTGCACTAGGTACGTTATCCCCACATAGCCTTACTCCTGAACTCCTCCATCCCCCAGTCTAGAAAGTCTGCCCAACGCTTGTAACTGAAGTCTACAACAGTGTAAACCAATTTAATTATCACAACAGAAGGAAAATAACTAATAAATATTATACCCACATGATGAACCCTTTACAAGAAATCATACTCATGAATAAATATAATACAGAAAAATGATTATAAAGTAACAAATGAAAGTACACAGTATGATCCCAAACCTGTTAAAGATAGTTATATATACGCAACAACGAAAAGATGAGAAGAAAATACACCAGACTATTACAATAGAGCTTTCGAAAAGAAATAAAAAATAAAAAACCTGGAAATCAAAAGGACATTTTTTTATTCATATTCCTGTCCTCCAAATCTAATTGCTGACACCTTCCCTGATTACTGCTCTTAGTCACTTTCCTCTCCTCTGAACTTCTACATCTGAATTTCTAACACACAATTTAACATTTGATTATATGTCATCATATACAATCTAATTATGAATCTCACCTCCCCAGGTGGTCTGAGAGCTTCCAGAGAACACAGGCTGAATGTCCTCCTCTTCTTTCTCCCAAAGCTCTGCCCAACCTAGCCCAACCTCAGGGACCCAAAACATAAGACTGTGGCTGAGCTAGGAGGCTGCTTTCAATAAGACCAGATGAAGGAAGGCAAGGACAGCCTATGAGGCAGACACAGACTGGGGCTGGGAAGTCCTTACCGCCATGACACACTTTGGACACCGCCAGACACCCTTGGGAATCTCAGGCAAAGGAGGCAACAGGCAGAAGATGTGGTAGTTGTCATCACAGCCATCACACAGCAGGAGCTTGTCATCCTCATCCCCTCGGGAACACATTCGGCACACATACGACTCAATCTGCCAGGGGAGGGAGGCAACAGTTCATCAACCCAAGCCCCGTCCAGCCTTTCAAACATAATACTCCTCCAGACAGTATCTTAGTCCAGAGATCTCTGTTAGAAACCCACCGTGCTTGATGGCTGGATCATTCATAGCCTTGTACAGGTTAGTCATGCTAGCTCAGGAGTTAAACTGCAAGCAAGAATCTCCCCAAATAAACTAACTGGTAGAGCTGTGAGAGCAGAGTCTTTATGATTCAGTGCTGAATTCCCCATTTTTATTCATTCAATAAACATTTACTGAACACTTAGGTGTTCAACACTATGCCAGACTCTATGGTACAGAGATAAATAAGACATGGTATCCTCCTTCTAAAGGCATACAATAGTCCAGAAGCACAAGTTCATAAAAATTAAAAGGCAGTGTAGAAACTGCCAATAGCTCCCCATAAAAGGGTACTATGGAAACCTAGAGGAGGAAGCACACAAATCAGCTGGAGATGAGGAACAGCCTTGAGGAAGAACTTCACTGAAAAGGTAACACTTGAAACTAACTGAAATCTGAAGGCAAACTGAGATTTGGCAATGGCGCAGAGAACAGGGGGAAACTCTTCCAGGCAGAAGAAACAGCATGTGCAAAGGATGGGGCAAGAAAGCATGGCACGTCTCAGGGAAAAAACAAACATACCTACAAGCAGTTCAGTGTGGCTATAGCAGAGAAGTAAGGTGGGCAGTGCTAGGGAATGAGGCTAGAGGTCTGCTGCGACTGGATCATGCATGGTAATGAGGAGCTTAGCCTTTATCCTGAAACAATGGAGAGGGAGTCTCCTTCTCTGCACCCTTCCAGCACTTCATGTTGACAGCACTTGATCACCCTTTCCTGTTCTTTGTTCCGTGTGAGCTGGCCTTGTTTCCCCAATTAAGTGAGCTACCCGAGGGCAGGGCCCACCAGGCCCACTTTTCTGTTTAATGCAACCTGGTCCAGTGCCATGCTGGGGAAATGCTCATTGAAGGGATGAGAAGCAGAGCATTAGGAAGTCAGGGCTGGGTCCTTACAAACTGGGCATTGCTGTGGTTCCTCCTGAGCCTCATGGTCATCTTGGTGCAGGGCTCTGGGCTGTGACTCAGCTCCTCCTTGCTCTCCAGGAAGGTCTTGGGTGAGGTTGACTCCACCTTCATGTCCCCGCCTGACTCCTCCTTCACCACTACAGTAGGGGGACACTCGGGCCCTTCCTTATCTGGGAGAGAGAATGGCTCTAAAGTACAAGTCTGAACAGTTAGGGCCCCGCCTCCTCTCCCCAAGTGAGGCCATTCTTCACACTTCCCAGCCTGTCAGGCCTCACCTTTCTTCCGCAGAGTCTTATCCTTGGCCATGAGGCCTAGGCCCATCATCTTGGGGCCTGCCCCATAGATCTGCAGCTTCTTTAGCTCAGGATTCTTTTCAATGTCTTCTTCTGTGGGTTCCGGCTAGGAGGAAAGAAGGAAATGAATCAAGATTGCATGTTGCCCCATCCTAAAAGAACAGCCTGGACTGTATCATAGTCCTGACTAGTTCATATCAGGCCTGAAGCACAGGTGGGCCACGGCAAGAATTTAGATTGCTTTTTGGAGACTGAGGGTAAGTGAGCTCCCTCCTCATCCCTCTCCTGGAATGGAATTAAGATGGATCTCAGTTTTTCCAACTGTAAAATGAGAATATTAACTCCTATCTCACAGTTACAAGGGGCTTGAGAAAGATATACATAAAGAAATCTAAGTATCTGACACTACCAATAAATGGCAGAGACTAACATGGTCTGGTAAATTACATGCTTTGGTGAGCCCAGGGACAGTGTCCATCTTCTTTCCTGTTGTAGCCCCAATGCCCAGAAGAATGCTGGCACATAAGCTTCTTTCTGAGGCTAGAATATAGGTGTAAGGAGAAAGAGAGTTCTTCTCCTATAAGCAGAGTGAGTGAGTCAGGAAAGGAACAAGGCAGGCAAGAACAGCAGACACAGGGAAGATATTATGCGAAGAGATCAAAACCCAGCTCAGAAGCTCAGTTGAGAGTAGAGGAAGAGCACGAGTGAAGCCTGAAAGAGGCACACTACTTTTCAGAACTCAGAGAACCGAGAGAAGGGAGAATGGAACAGGGAAGAGAGTCTTGGTCAGAGGGAAAAAACTCTCTTCACCCCTAAAGCTCTGTTAAAAGCAGGGAAGCACTCACATCAGGCTGCAGTCTCTTGGCTCGCCGGCCATAGCTGTTGAACTTGGAGGGCTGCACAGACTGTCGAAGGGGGATACTGTGAGGTTTATATTCCTTGTCTTTCTCCTCATTATCAAATGGACGTGTGTTGCACTGCTGGGGATAGGTGAAGGGTAAGGGTCAGGGCATGGGGCCCCAGCCCCCAACAGCAAGGACTTCCCTCTACCCTCCCCTCAATGGCAACCAAAGTTGTGGTTTCATCCCCCCTCCCCTGCCAACAGGCCCTACCTAACTGGTCTTTACCACTGACACCAGCACACACTCTGAGAATTCTCATGCTTTTGCTTATATCATCCCTCCTTCCAAACATCTCCCCAACAACCAGACTTCATCTCTTTCCGGACCTCTCCAGATGTCCAGTCCACTCCACTGAACCAGTTCCATTAAGAGCAAGTGTGGAAATCTGCATCTGGCAGAAGAAAGCCTACTTCCACCCTGGCTTGGCATCCTTACCACCAGGTTGGCTCCAGACTGGTACATCTCATAGGGGTAAACGATGCGTTCATAGTGGGAGCGCAGCAGGGAGCCAATGTTTTTGCCTGGTGGGTAGTTGAGGCGCTGGGCCACCCGAGCCCATCGACGGTCCTTGCAGATGGCTTCGTAGCCACCTTCCTCCACCACTATCTGTAAGGACAAGCAGGAAGGGACGTGATTTGCTGTGTGTGGGTACAGAAAGAACGAGGACAACTCCATCCCCTTACTTCACTGGAGGCTACCCCCTCCTACCTCCACCACTCAGACTCAAATTGTAGCCAAGGGATGCCAAGAAGTTCTGATGACAGCTTGTGTGCTACCAGGCTGTGCCCCTTCCACTGTAGCCTAGAGATCCAATATCCAAACCAAGGTGGCCCCCAGAATACCAAGGATATTAAGGCGTGGGGTGGGGAGGTTTTTTGAGAAAAACCTGTTCTTACTTTGCTGAGGCTGTAGAGGTCCAAGATCCGCCGTTCTACATTGGGAATCTTTAAGGAAGAGCCCTGGATTTCCCAGAATTTGGCAATCTGATCCAAGTAGTTCAGTTTCACTCTCGTCTGGGCCTGGAGAAGAAATGGCTCAGAGAGGCTGGCCTCCCCCTCTACCTGACCATCTTCTGGCCTAATCTTAGGGCAAGAGAAGGCATACAGAGCAGCCCACTTCATCTACAGAGCAGCAGGCCTCTCCCAGTGAACTGGATCCTCAACTCTAGGTAGTACCTCACCCACCTCTGTTATCTTTGCCATCTTCCAGTCAACAGGAGAAGCCCAAGGTCCCAAAACAGAGCAGGCTGAGTCACAACAGCCAAAGCTTTACATATATTCTTTCTCAGTCTCCTTGACAGGGCTGTGTGAGTATCATCATCTCTTACAGAGCCTCTGCTTCCTCAAGTCACACAGCAGGTACCAAGAAACCTGAGTGTCAAATAAGTTTTTGCTCTTCCTCTGCTAATAATCTGCTATATAGTCTTGAGTAAATCAGTTCTACTCTCTGGACCCCTGTTTTCTGATTAGGAGGGAAATAAAACAACTGCCCAGTCCACTCACACCAGAAGAGTAGACTTATGACAGGAACAGTGAATGCCCTCTGGAAACTACAGAATTATATCTAAGCTCTAGGCATGTTTCAGAGAATGAAGGCTCCGAAAGAGAACATTCACCTCTTCACATGCACCATGAAATTTGTTCCATGGTGGCCAAAGGGTGAGAGTGCATGCTAAAGACAAAATGGCCTAAAGAACTGAGATGGTGTACCAAAGCAGCACTGGTACCTGACCTACCCAGGACCCAATGTGGGCAGAAGATCCTAGGAACAAGGTATGTGCCATGCGTTCCTGAAATCTGTGACCCAAGAAGGGCCCCCCAAGTCTATAACCACCTCACCCTAGCCAGAGGGACTAGTTTTAGGGAGAACTAGGTTAAGTCTTTACCATTCATTACTTTGCTCTGATCCCATTAAGGGGATACACGGACAGTTCTTTCATAGATGAGGAAAAGTAAGGTCTAGCCATAGAAAGGAATATCCTATGGCTCCTTTGCTATGAGAATCCCTAAGGGGCCAGGAACCCTAATCCTTCCACTTCAACCCCTTAGCTTTCCAACCTTGGCCTCATGCCTGCCCCCCGCCCCTTCATTAGCCAGCCCTCTCTCTCTAGAAAACCTGCCCCTGTCCTATGGTAAGCTACACCTTGCCCTACCTATACCCCAAGAGACCTGGTCAGATCCATTTCTCTAAGGAACTTGTATCCCATACAAAAGATGATTTTTGCCCTGACCGGAACAGTACCTAGACTGACTCTAGAACAGTGATTCTCAATACGTGGCAATTTTGCCTTCCAGAGGACATTTAAGTACTGTCTAGAGACATTTTTTGGTTGCCATAACTGGGAGAAGGTAATATGTTCTAGTATCTAATGGGCTGACAGACATCCTACAGGGATGACAGACATCCTACAATGCACAGGACAGCCCTCCATGACAATAAATTACCTGGCCCAAAATGTCAATAGTGCCAAGGCTGAGGATCTGCAGTCTAAAACACAAGTAACCTTTTAAGTTATGGGTATTTGGTTGGGCCTAATAGTCAGCCCCATACCCTTAGACATCTATTAAGGCTTGAAGATACATAAAAGTGAGGGAGAGGAGTATGTAGCATACTTCTAATCTACATCTTCCAAGGGAAACTCCAGGATTTTACTTGGAACTGGCTTAAGAGCATCTACTCTCATTGCTCTGGGGCATTCTCAAGTCTTTCATGGAGAACCTCACCTTA
Organism: Bubalus kerabau; assembly: GCF_029407905.1. Classification (NCBI taxonomy): domain Eukaryota; kingdom Metazoa; phylum Chordata; class Mammalia; order Artiodactyla; family Bovidae; genus Bubalus; species Bubalus kerabau. The sequence goes on from NC_073647.1 coordinate 107,290,584, forward strand.
CCCATACAAAGGGCCTATATTTCCTGTACAGAACGTAAGGGAGAGGGAAAAGCCTACTTGCCTGACCTTCTGTCCAAGTTTGTAACCATTCCAGCTTCCACAGAGACCAGTTCTTTTGTTGTTCCTGCCCATCCACCTCACCTTCCACCTTACCAAGCACCATGGAAGGAAGGTAGGAAGCACAGGGCTGTAGATGAATTGGATAGATGAGGACATATTCAGCTGGCCAAGCAAGAAAGTGTCTCAGTTAGCCTCATATTTCTCTTTTGCTGACCTAAGTAGGGTGGGTTAGTTGACAGGGGAGTTTCAGAAGTACCAAATGTTTGTGGGAAAAGCACAATCCCCAGCCTTGGGACTATCAGATCTTTTAGGAGACTAAAAGCCCTTGCTCTGGTTTATATTCAGAGCTCTAAAGCTTCTCCATGCCCTCCAGGCAACTTCACAGAAGACAGAATAAAGGCCTCTTTAGGTAAAGTACCTCAGCCAGAGAAGGTAGGAGGGAAGGAGGATCAGAGCTCAGGTATCCATTCTCCCAACCCCACCACCAGCTGCTAGTCTTCTTACCTCTAGTTCGTTCAGCCTCTGGATTCGGGGAGTAAACCTGAAGTTGTCCACTTCAACAGCAAAGGGTGGCTGCCAGTCCTGAGTGGGTAAGAAGGGGAAAGGGAGTTGGGTTATTCCAGCATAGTGCAAGACCAGGCTGGGCACCAAAAGCAACTCAGCACCCCATACATGGCTTCCCAGACCTCTAGCCACCCCAGACCTTTTAACCTGGCAAACACCCAACCCATACAAACACAACTCACAACAGAGCTTTAGAAGTACCTCGAGTCCATACTCAACATCCCATGCACATACCCTGGGAAATGTCTCCTGATTCCCTTCCAACAGTACAGTGGTACAATTTTAGGAAATAGAAAAATGAGGTCCAAAACAGCTGACTTCAAACTCTCCCTACGCACATATCCCTTAGGCATGTGCTGTACTGGAAAGCATACAGGATCCGAAGTCACAAGACGTGGGTTCACATTTCAGCTCTACTACTTACTAGTTATGGGATTTTTACCTTTCTGAATCTGCTTCCTTAACTGTAAGGTGGCAATATGAACTCTTGCCCTGGTTTCCTCATAAGACTGATACGAAAAATTAAACTGGTTTTCAAATGAAAATGTTATTCAAAGGAATCACCATTAAGACTTGACATCTAAGGCTGACCTCACTACCCAATACATCTGCAGAGTAGCTCAGCTCCAATTTGGGCTATTTAAAGTTTGGGCCTTTAATGTTCGTTCTCTCAGTGAGATAGACACTGCAGGGAAGAGCAAGGAACAAGGAGCAAGAATTTGCAATACTCACCTGGTCAGAAAGGCTTCCTATGTGTCCTCTCTCAAACACCTGCCCAGTACCAGGAAGAGGCAGGGGAAGAAGTAGGAAGGAGGGAGGGGTGTTCTAAGCGCTGGAATGCACCACAGTCAGTGGTAGCAAAAATTGGGAGGATTTGGGGAGGAGGAGAGAAGTTAGGAAAGATAACAAAAGTAGAGGAGACTGATCTGCCAAGTTGGAGCTTGTTGTGTCCTGCCCAAAAGGCAGCTCTGAAGAGCCTCCTCCCCAATGCTCCTTCCTCCCTCCACCCTCCCAGCAGTCCTTCTTAGAACCCTGGCTCCTGCTGGGATGGTGAAAAGAACCTGGAGTAACCTAGACCGGTGCCTTCATTTAACGAATGGGGAAAATGAGGCCCAGAAAAGAATTTTAATTTCTCCAAAATTACATGCTGAGTTACTGGTAGAGCCAAGACCAGAACCCCTGTCTTCTGACCACTGGTCCAAGGCTCTTTATACTACACCAGGATACCAGTATTCACTCACACATGCATTCACATGGAAAAGCGGAGGGGCAGTTAAAGAGAATAAAAAGCTGCTGGCCTCTTCTGTACACACACTTATAGAAAAGGGGCCAAAGGACTCATACTTACATGCATACATAATCCACCCCCCACCCCCTGCAAAGCACGTAGCAAACACATGGGACTCAGTGAAGTAGGGGCAAAAACAAACAAAACTAACAACAAAAAAACTCAAACTAAAAAGATATGACTCAAGTCCAGACAGGCTCCCCATGCTCCCTTGCCTCCCATCAGTAGGGCATTGCCCTCAGCGCAGGTAACCCAGGTAGGAAGGTGCTCAAACCCAGAACTCCAGGCACCTTTCTTTCCTCCTAAATCAAGTTCGAGATAAGAATAAGTGCAACATCAAGCAACCTGACAGTGGCAGAACTGAAATCCTAGAGCAGGAGCTGTACATACAACAGATAGATAGCTGAGGAAGGTTCAGTGGTCTCCCTGCCTGGCTCTCACTGGGACCTACGAGCTCCCTCATCCTGCCTTCAGTCCCATATTCTCATGTGTCAAATACTCAGGATGTCAGTATTGGCAGGATGGTGATAAAATGGTTGGCCACCTGATGCAGGAAGCAAGGCCCTTCCAAGCTCCCCTGGGTCTACTCCAGAATACCAACACCTCCTTGCACTCATCTTCCCCAAGAGTGGCAGCCACTCGCCTAGCAATTCAGAATCCAAATTACCCTTCCCCTGCCCTTCCTTAGGCAAACCTCCAATTTCCAAGCACCCACCCCTACAAACGTTCCAACTCTGGGCCTAAGCACCACTTGGGTGAGTGTTTTAAATTCCAGCCCGAAGTCCCGCTAGGAGGGACTTCTAAAGGAGGCCTAGGAGCAGCTCTACAGGAGGGGAAAACCGAACAAAACCAAAAAGAGCCAGATCTCCTGGGTTAGAGGGAAGTACAGTGTTGAGGTAGAGAAGAGAAGCGTAACAAAGGAAGGCCCCCTGCAGGAGACACAGACAGACACACACAGACACACACACATGTCACATTTCCTACTCCTGGTCTCCCAAGGAAGGGTAACAACACGTGCACAACGCCAGTCTGCCCTGAGAAGTCCAAGACAGAAAAATGGGATACAAAATTCAAGGCTCAACTACCCCTTATGTCAGATATGCCTCTTTCCCACAGGCCTGCCAAGTCACTTCAGGGAATGCCTCCCTGAGGGTGCCCAAGACTCCAGCTTCTCCTTTCTGCTAGCCTTTCCACCATGGACAAGGATACCTCAGAGATATGTGGCCAGGCTCCAATAAGGAAGAAATCAGCTTACCCAACACCTCCCAAAGGATCCATTTGAAACCAGCCTAGATCTATGGCTGAGCACCAGAAAGCACCAAGTTAAATAAGGAGGCCTGTTATGCCCTCCTCAGGTAGCAGCAAGGTTTCTCATTTGGTTTCAGCCAGGAGACACCCGCTCAAAAACACCCAAACTCAATTCCTGCCCTTTGAATCCCAAGTGGTGACTGAACAACATATATCATCATTTCCCTTTGATGCTAGCAAGGTGGCAGCGTATCCTAGCGCTTGGGGGACTTCTCCTGGCCTGAAGGCAGGTCTAGGACTAAAGATACACCGCCCTTTGTCGCTGACCTCTGGGAATCAAGGGTTCCAAAGGAGGCATACTTTCATCCATCCAACCATTCTGTTTCTGAGGGTTCAAGAATATCCTATCATCTGGCACCTCCTACATCCTGGGACAGATCAGAGTAGAAATCTTCTGAGAAGGACTCATACCCCACCCCAAGCTGACTGGTCCAAGACTCAAGCCTGGGTAGTGATGGGCAGGAAAGGCCCAGATATTGCCTTCAACTAGGAAAAGAGGACAATTCGCTGAACCCATCTCAGGGAAGCCAGACAGCATTCCCTGTGAGACTGATTTCCTGACTGGTCTACCAGCCCAGAATATTATCATAAATGTATTGGCCTGGCAGGCTATGAGTAAATATGAGTCAACCCACATAGAAGCAAACCAATGACCACATCAAACACCTTCGCAGTCACAATAATTACCACTTACCTAGTGCCTACTACACATAGACGCTACCTAGTTTAATCCAGTTCTCGAAATAACCCTTCATGGAACCCATTTCACAGGCTCAGAGAAATTACATTACTTGACCAAGGTCACACAGCTGGTAAACTGCAGAGTGGAGTTCTGAAGATCTATCTCCCTTCAGAACTGTGATCTTTCCATTACACCACACTGCGTGCATTAAGAGAAGTGATGCCAGTAAATGGGAGAAAAGACCTTTAGAGCAGCCTTGACCTAGGTGGTTCGGGGTAACCAAGAGATGTTTGGGGTACCTCTCTGTGAACTCTCCCCGGGGCCACTAGGTATCCCTTTCTTGAATCTTACTAAGAGTGATCCTAAAGGACGGAGTGGGAGTGGGTCTCTGACTTAGGGCCACCACGAAAGACCCCTTGCCCCCAGCACCCTTTCTCCGACCCGCGCCGCATCCACAACGGTGCCAGCCACCCCATCTCCCCACACCTCGAGCTGCCCTCTGATCTGGACCTCTCCGCCCGCTACCCTAGTTCTTCATCTCCGGCGACCACCGGCCCAAGGCCTTACCGCGGGTGGGCGGATCTTGCAAATGCCCGACTTCTCGGCGATGGGCCTGATTTTCGCAATGTAGCCAAGAGGGTCTCGGAACTCCGCCCAGCTAGGCTCGAACACCGGGCACTCCGGCGGCGGTAGAAAGTCGTCAGACCCCGGCTCCATGGTGCGCCCTAGGACTGGAGGGCTCGGACCGCCCTTAAGGACTCATGGCGGACGCCGCTGTACGAAGCCGAGGCACTGCTCGGAGACTAGGCCCTAAGCGGGGCGGCCGCCGCCCGCCGAGGGCCCAGAGGACGTGTAGCTGCCACGCTCTGAGAGGCTCAGGCTGACGCTACTCTATCGCCTCTTCGTCCCGCTCCGTTCGTTCCAAACTCTGCCGCTGTCTCCCAACTACCACAGCCTTCACCACCACAGTTAACTCCCAACCGCCGCGGCCTTTAGTGCCGCCGCCGCCATCTTGGTTTCTCACCGTCTCCCCCCCCCTCCCTTCACCACAACAAACCGGATCCCTCCGCGGGATGTCCCTCCGAGCCTCGTATGCCTTGCGAGAGGCCAAGCCCTAGGAAGCCATCATCCCGTGGGGACTGAGCTGAATCGGCAGGCGTGGATCCCCTATCAGGAAGCGGGAACTTAAAACTGCTTCCCAGACTGAGAGTAAATAGTCCGCCTTAGCGGCGGAGGAACAAAGTTGAAATTAGCAAAGCGGTCCCTCTTTCCGGACGGACCGGCGGTGCACGTTTAAAGGCCAGTGCTGCGCATGCGCGTTACGGAGGGAGACCGGAAGAGGAGTTGGCGTCGGTGGGTGGTGGGTCCAAACTGGCACCCACTCGATGACCTCAACACTGGCGCGAGCCCCGCCCCAACATGCTCTTCTCCCGGGTCTTTCCGGTGTGGGCCACAGAAGGTGGCTTCGAGTCCGTGATTGCAAGGGACCCTTCTGCAGGCCCGCAGGTTACGAGAGACATACATAGCTCCCAGGTCTAGGCTCTGACACCTCTGGGGCTTTGAAAAAAGGAAGCCGGGATGCTGCTCCCTTCTCGGGGATTGCGGATTTTTAGAACCCTGGGCCCCAAGGAGAGGAAGGAAATATTTATTTGTCCAAGTTTGCGTGTAGAGGCCTCTCAGAGATGGGGCTTCCATCCTTAACTCCAAAGAGTCATTGTCAGTCAGCATTTTAATGAACACTTTTATCGTGTCCTTATTTGTGGCATGTGGGCCTCCCTTCTGGCTCAATTGGTAAAGAATCCGCTTACAATGCGGGAGACTTGGGTTTGATCTCTGGGTTGGGAAGATCCTCTGGAGAAGGGAAAGGCTACCCACTCCAGTATTCTGGCTTAGAGAATTCCATGGACTGTATAGTCCATGGAGTGGCAGAGTCGGACACGACTGAGCAACTTTCATTTGTGGCATGTACCCCTACAAAAATAAGCCTGAGAGTATATATATTTTAACTATTGGATTTTAACAACAGCATATGTATTGCCTACCAGTGCCCACCATTTGAAGTACCTACTCTGTGCCCACTTGTGAGCCTACAGTGTACTTATTATGTATTTGTGTGCATGGATTTTATTTATTGTGTATAGCCCCCTCCTTATATTTGAGTATCTACTATGTGTACCTCTGCTCCCATTGTGTGCATGTTTGTGAGCAGTTTTTGAATAGGTTTATTGCAACTGTTTTGACTATCAAACCAATACTTTATCCATAGATCAGGCATCTACTGGAGGAGGCAATGGCACCCCACTCCAGTACTCTTGCCTGGAAAATCCCATGGACAGAGGAGCCTGGTAGGCTTGGGGTTGCTACGAGTCGGACACCACTGAGCGACTTCCCTTTCACTTTTCACTTTCATGCATTGGAGAAGGAAATGGCAACCCACTCTAGTGTTCTTGCCTGGAGAATCCCAGGGACGGGGGAGCCTGGTGGGCTGCCGTCTATGGGGTGGCACAGAGTCGGACACGACTGAAGCAACTTAGCAGCAGCAGCAGCAGCAGGCATCTACTGCATTTGAGGAGCTCTAAGTTACTTATCAGTTGTGGGCCTAAAGCATAAATAGTTCAAGAACCTACTGTGCACATTTTAGAACACTTCTCTACATGCTGATTGGGCTTACCTGATAGCTCAGTTGGTAAAGAATCCACCTGCAATGCAGGAGACCCCAGTTGGATTCCTGGTCGGGAAGATCCCCTGAAGAAGGGATAGGCTACCCACTACAGTATTCTTGGGCTTCCCTGGTGGCTCAGCTGGTAAAGAATCCGCCTGCAGTGTGGGAGACCTGGGTTCGGATCCCTGGGTTGGGAAGATCCCCTGGAGAAGGGAAAGGCTACCCACTCCAGTATTGGGCCTGGAGAATTCCATGCACTGTATAGTCCATTGGGTTGCAGACTGGGACATGACTGAGCAACTTTCACTTTCACTACATGCTGCTTAAGTGCTTATTTTGTGTTCCTCCATCAGACTGTGAATTCCTTAAGGGCAGGGACCTTGTGATCTTATACATCCTTAGCGCCTGGCATGGTAAGCAGTAAATAAATGCTGAGTAAACAGAAAAGTGAATGTATATTTTTGAGCAGCCTTAATATATATTCACTAAAAATAATATATACTCTTTGCAAACATTTCCTGGATATATTAAGCATCTGCTGTAAGCTTGAGTATGTTTGAAGGGGATGGAGAGTGTCATTCCTTCAGTTATCAGTTTCTAATCATGTTTCTAATCTATACCATGTCCCAGTTAAGTATATTCATTCTGCCTGCTGAGCTAAGGGCATCATCTCTAAGGGAGTGGGGAACACTGGTAGGAACTCACACCCTGTAGTCAGAGAGGCCTGACATCTAGTCCCACCAGCTCTGCCATTTTCTAGTTATGTGGCCTTGGGTAAGTCCCGGGTTCTGAAACTGAGTGATGTTGTATGAGGATGGTAATACTTACCTTGAAGGATTGTTGTATACTACCTAGCATATAGAAGGCCCTCAGTATCTGTTAACTGTTATTTTCATTCCTGAGAGTCAACAAACAGTATGTCAAAACTCATTAAGAATCTCCTTTGTGCCAGGCACTGTGCCTAGTGATTTCAGATTTTTTATCACTTGAACCCTTAGATTGCCTTGAATGCTTGGAATCTTTATCCCCTACTTGCCTGGTGAGGAAACTTGTCCCAAGTAATACATATAGTAAGTGACATCTCCTTTCTAGCTTTCTAGGTGTCAGGGGAAACCTCAACCCTTCTCCACCAGAAACACAGGTGAGTGACCCAACTGAACAACTGTATGGACAGGAAACAAAGCTAGGAAAGGTAATGGTAATAACAGTAAAAAAAAAAAAATCACTAGTCTCTCACATGTGTAAGCATTTAACAGCCCACATAGCTCTTTCATACCAATTACTTCCCTTAATCTTTGCAACAGTTTTGGGAAAGATGTAGATCAATTTACCCAACCTGTAGATGAGGAACCAAGTTCCAGACAGATTAAACTTGCCCATTGTCACACAGGAAGTTGCTGACTCTTGGTCAAATGCTCTTGTCATTTGCTCCCACCATAGTAGAACTAGGCAGGAGAAGGTGACGAGAACAAAGAAGATAAAAGAATATGCTGAATCCTAGGTTGAAAGAAGTTTGGCCTTTCTATCTTGAGGCTGCTCAGTGAAGGGCAAACAGCACGAATTAGGAGTCAGGAGACCAGGTTTGGGGTCTCAGCTCAGCTTAGCCTTCCCAAAGGTTCTTAGCCCAGACACCACCCTCCATTCTGGAAGGGCAAATGGAAACTGTATAGACTCCTTGAAGCCCAGTCAGTCCCAGTTCATTCATTCATGAACATTTATCAAATTCCTGTTATGCACCAGATACTTTTCTGGGCCCTGGGAATATAATGGTGACCAAGACAGACATGGTCTCTGCTTTCCTGCAGCTGACATTCACCCACTGAGATCTACCATGTACCTCACCTCCCTGAACCTCGATTTTCTCATTTGTCCAATGAGACTATATAATCCCTTTCACACAGGGTGGTTATGAAGATTAGAGATCATGATAACTGCCATTGCTCAAAAGCCAGGTACTATGAAATAGGTATTGTTATCCCTATATAACAGATGAGGAGGTTGAAATTCAGAGTAGTGTAAACTTAACCAAGTTACATGGCTAGTAAGTAGCAGAGTACAAACTGTTCAAGTCTGTCTGACTGCTATACAATTCTGCCTGTAAAAGTCTCAAATGGTGCCCTTTGCAAAACAGGTGCTCAGGAAATGGGATCCTTTCTCAATCTTTGGAACTTGCTTGGGACCAGCCTGAGTCTGGCCCCTGCAGGGTTAAGAACTGAGAAGCGGCAGGGAGATCACCCTGGACTGGAGGTTGAGTTGGCCTCACCCATGCACCTGGGAGAGAGGGTCTGGCATGGAACTGGTACACAGCAGTGATTGGAACGCTTGGCTCTGCTCTTGACCACACTCACTCCATCCATGTTTTCTGGATGAACTGCATAGTGACTTCATGCATCACTTTTCTTGATTTTAAAACAGGGTCCCTTCCAATTCTAAAGTAGGTATGAGTTGCAAGTTCTAAATCCTAAGTAGCTCTGGAATTTATCCCCTCTTCCCCATGCCTTTTTCTAATCTTCTACTCCCCAAGAGAGCCATTGACTGTTTCTAGCCTAGGTTATTAAAAGAGCCTCCTTAAGATATCAAGGTCTCTATGTGAGTTCGTGGAGATTTATAGATAGGTAGGTAAATAGATGTATATTATGTGCTCAATACATATGCATAACAATAAAATGATACATTCAAAACAATGATAATTCCAAATGAATTATGATAGTAGTGGTTTATAATTCGAGTAAAATAAAAATCCATGACTCCACACTGATATAAATAAATAAAATGAGGGAAAAGGAAAAACTTTTCCTTCAAAGAATGATGGAGTTAGAAAATCACCAATAGATGCTCAAAGTTTTCCCAAATAAAAAAGCAAATCCTGAAAACAAAGCACCTAGTGCCCAAATCTTGGTTTCTAAATGCCATTCTCAACCAAAAAGAACCAGAGCTCCTTGGAAAAAGCGGTTGATTCCAAGACTGGGTCAGGGAAAATATAAGATGAATCTGGAGCATCTTGCGGTACCAGAAAATAAGGAAGTGCTCAGGAAAGATGGAGAGCTGCCAAAAGGACACAGGAGTCATCTTCCTGCTGGCTAAATATGGGACACTTTGAACATCGAGATAAAGAATGATATTAATGTGTTATAACTCACTGAAATGATAGACAACCATGAGTCCATGAGACTATAGATACATAAATGTAGGAAAAGGGAAATCTCTCTCTTACACTGGAGAGCCAACTAATACAAGTGCAAAGAATGATGGCATTGGACAGTCACCATTTGGCCACCTCAGGAATCATCAGTGAATGCTAAAACCGGTGGGTGAAAGTTTGAGGAGTAACAAGACAAATACATAATGTTAATGCATCTCCCCTCAACATAATCATTCATTACAAAGGGAAAAATAATAGCTTTATAACAGAGATGCTATGTAGCCCAACATGTCACCTGGTCTTTCTTTAGCTTCCAAGGCCTGGGTGAGAAAACCTGTTGGCAACAGAGGAATGAGGATATGGGGACTTCCCACCTCTCCTTTAGGATGTGCCATGCCCACCACCTGGGCTGTCCTATCCCATTCCTTTCTCATTATTTCACTAATATTAACATACTCACACAACTCCAGGCTTATGCTGCTCCCTCTGGCAAATGCCTTTTTTTCCCGGGCTTATTCCTACTCACCCTTCGAGACTCAGCTAAAGGAGCAGTTCCAGAAATGCTCACCTGACCCCTCTCCCCTGCCCCAAGTTGAGTTTTCCCTTTCTTTGCACCCCCACACATTCTGTGCTTCCTTCTGGGCCTGCACTTATGTTGTATTGGCATTATCCCCCCATGCTGTCTACTTCTGAAAGTCTTGTCCTGCACTGTCCAATATGGTAGCCAGTATCCACATGTGGCTGTTTGCATTTTTAAAAATTCAGTTCTTCAGTTGCAACTAACCACATTTCAAGTGCTCAATAGCCACATGTGTCTAGGGGTTACCATAGTGAATAGCACAGGTATAAGACATTTCTATCATCACAGAAAGACTTCTAGGCTACCACTGGTCTAGGGTAAAGACAAGAACTCCATGAGATTCTAGGACCTTTGTCTTTTGTTATGTGTCATCCCTCCTCATCCACATCTCCAAAAAGATTGGCAGTAAAACGTTTGAGGGTGGCCAATTAACTCCTTGTCTTCAGGTCCTCAGGGAAATGGGGAGGTGAGGAGCCAATGTCTGGATGGTGAGCTTCCAGGGAGAGGGCGAGGGTGGGGCAGGGACAGCCCAGTGCTGGGACTGCAGGGAGGAAGGGAGGAGGAGGAGAAGATAGGAGAGAGCTGAGAGAAGCACGAGGAGGCTCCAGAGGGGCCTGAAAGCTTGCAGGTCGCATCAATCAATAAATCAACCAATGCAAAGATACTTTAAGATTTAGCTTAGAAAGAACTATTCATTCAAATCAACAGAAAGTTTAGTGTCATCTGTGCTATGCCAAGCACTGTGCTGGGCAATGCTCTGGACAGAGGTGATTCAGATCAGCGTCACACCTGTGCCAGTTATGGTCTAGTGGGGAAGATAGATACTGATGTGAGGGATCCCAGAGAATGTGATCAAGGGCACACTTTGTGAGGCATGGGTTCTTTAAGACCATCTCTTAAGAGTGAGAAAACCTTCATCAGGGATGTGGGGGGAGTACATCTTTCAGGGAGAAGGCACAGGTAAAATACTGAGTTTGGAAATTACATACAGGTCTTTTCAGGAAATGGTGAGTGGATGACCAAAGTGTAGACAAGAAATGAGTGGATTACAGAGATCGTTCCAAAGTCAAGGCAAGGGGTTTGCACTTTTTTCCGTAGGCAGAGGAGAACAGCTGACTGTGTGTCTGGCAAGGGGCAGGCGTTTCACTCCCATCTAATAACAATTGCCCTGCAAGATTATTATCCCTACTTCATCAAAGGCAACAGTCAAGTCTCCTGCTGCTGCTGCTGCTAAGTCACTTCAGTCATGTCCAACTCTGTGCGACCCCATAGACGGCAGCCGACCAGGCTCCCCCGTCCCTGGGATTCTCCAGGTAAGAACACTGGAGTGGGTTGCCATTTCCTGCTCCAATGCATGAAAGTGAAAAGTGAAAGTGAAGTTGCTCAGTCTTGTCCAACTGTTCATGACCCCATGGACTGCAGCCTACCAGGCTCCTCTGTCCATGGGATTTTCCAGGCAAGAGTACTGGAGTGGGGTGCCATCACCTCCACAGTCAAGTCTGACTGACTGTTAAAAGCTGAGCTTTGGGAAGACAAAAACAAGCATCAGGCTGAAGGTGGGAGAAGTGGGAACAATCAAAGGTAGTCCAGCCTGGTCCACCAGAGAAGAAACAAAAGTCTGATTGGATTTGATTCTGGACCAAATGCTTAGATGGCTCCAGCTGCTGCTTTTATTTAAATGTGCATGTGAGGAAGAAAACAAAGATATTGATCCCAGCTGCTTAAGAGTGGGGGCCATCCATAAGGTGGAGGAAATAAGGCCTCAAAAAAAAAAAAAAATGTGGGGTCATCCAAACTGCTCCTTCTTAGTGGCCATTTCACACTCTAAGAAAGTCCCCCAAATATTTACTGACCGCTGCTTCCAGGGACCCTGCTGGCCCTAACCAAGAGCCAGCATCCCCCATTCCTCCTAGGCTCTGCTGAGCCCCAGGACATGATCAGTGGTGCTGGAAACATGTCCATTTCATAGGGATGCAGCTTTAGGGACTGGAAAAGAGCCTGGACTAGAAATCAGGATCTTCCATCTGGACTTGGGAAAGACCCTCCCCTTCTCTGGGCCTGACCCCTCCTCAGTAAACTAAAGGGAGCCCTGCTATTTGTCATCTAACCTCCCAAGTACATACAGGAGTTCTTATAATGAATGTATCTAGCCTTGGCTTCCTGGCCCAGGTAACCCTCCACCCACACCCTCAAGGACAGAAATGCGGCCCGCTGTGGAGAAGCGGGGAGGGCTCCAGGGCAAAGCCAGGCCAGTCCCAGAAAGGGTGAGAATAGATGCCACGGGCATAGAGGAAGTATCCAACCTGTGAAAGGAAGGGAAGAGAACTAACTTGCTGAGCACCTACTCTATGCCGGCAGCTGGACACTCATTACCTCCTGCTGTCATCATAACCCCATGTGGCAATGGCTTATCCCCCCAAGTTTTCAACTGAGGAAACCGAGACTCGGAGAGGTTGCCTTTCCCAAGTGCACTAGGAAGGGAAAGCCCCAGGACTTGAACTGGATGAACTCCAAAGCCCAGACCCTTGCCACTCTGTTATGCAAACTGTTAATGAAACAAACAGGAAAACCTCCCTCACCCCCTCCACCTCCCATCCAACCAAAGCCTCTCACCCATCCAGTTGTCTGAGCTTTTACCATCAGCACCTCACCTCCCTGGGCGAAGGCCTCTCTCCCAGGGGCTCCACCATGGGGCAGGGGGCACAAGTAGGAGGCGGAGGCGGGAGATGAGCACAAGGTCTTTTATGAGGCATCAAATATACATTCTTATATACAAGGAGGAGAAAAGACAATGCCTAAACCCCAGGTCCTCTCCATACAGCCCCTCCCGCTGCTGCCCTCCCCCACCCCCAAACCCCGGGGTCCCTGGCCTTTCATACAGCCAGGGTCTGTCTGTCTGTTTGTACTGCAGCCCATGATGGAGAGGGGAGAGGGAGGCAGGAGCTGAGAAAGGAGCTGGATATGCGGGGCAAGAAGAGGAGCTGGGGCTTGTAAAAAATATATTTATAATAAATAAACAGGGCTGTAAAGGGGCTGGAGAGGCAGCAGAGAGTTTGACGGACAGAAGGACTCAGGCATCCTGGCTCCCAGCCCCCACTCTGATGGCTTCAATGTCTGCCTCAGGAAGGACATCTCGGGCTCATGGTGGCCCTCTGGGAGCCCCTCTCCCCAGGGCTGACGCTGGGTGCCCTGCCCCAGCGGGGTGTTTGTGGGCAGTATCTGTAAAGTGCACTGTCTTCAGCTGTAGGTGGGGTAGGTGTGAGGGAATGGGGGGCATGCAATATGGGTGAGGGAGGGCTGCGCCCTTCTCATCCCAGACCTCAGCCCCCCCGCCCCAAACCTGTCTGGACTTTGATCAGGATAAGAACGTTGCAAGGAAAGGCAAGGTCCTGAAGCTGAAGAGGTCTGGGCTGGGGCCCACTAGACAGAGAGCAGAGATCGGCTACAAAGAGGAAGCACTGCCCCACCTGGGGACCAGCATATGTGGGGGCCCACTCACCGAGTGCACTGACACCCCACATCCTCCAGCAGGTGGAGAGACACCTGGAAGTGTATGGCCAGGCCCTGAGGTCAGAGAGAGGGCCGAGCCAGCTGGGGTTTGGCCACAACACTGCAGAGCCCCCTCCTAGCCCCACTTGGCCAGAGGTGCCCTGGGGAAGCCTTCACCCGCATTGTTCTCAACACCTGCCCTTCCCTACCAGCCAGAGCTGACGGGGAGCTCACACTGGCCCAGAGGTCTGAGGCCACCCAACTAGACCTCTGGGGAAAGGGAAGGGGGGAGAGTGAAGAGAGGGAAAAAGAGGACGAGGATCTCTGAAAGGTCCTCACCACTCCCCGGAGCTCAAGAGCCCTGCATACAGGCTGCAAGTGGCAAGGAGTCTCAACTCTGGAAGGAAACCCCAAGGAGACTGTTGGGGGTTAGAGGAGGGGTCCCGAGGCAGGGAAGAAGTGGGGAGGAGGACATTTCTAGGTGCATGTATATTTTGGAAAAACTGAGGAAGCAGAGAGGTCTCTCTCCTGCAGATTCCCCAGACCTTCCCAGTCCCCAGCTCACACACTCCATTCATCAGACCACGGTGCTGATCCGGCTTGGCTTGGCCTTGGGGTTTGCAGTGGGTGGGTTGGCCGTGCCGGGGGGCCCAGAGGCGTGCAGTGGGCCATGGGGGGAGGTGGGTGGCAGGGGCGAGTGTGGGGTGTGGGGTGAGGGTGGGGGCAGGGGTGGGTAGGAGGGGTGGGGTGGGATGGGTGAGTGCGGTGACAATGGTGACTGGGGGTGGTGGGGGTGGGAGTAGGAGCCCCCTGGCGGCCGAGATCCAGGGCCCCCAGCGGCCCCCGCTGCTGGCATCATCTGTGGGTGGTGGCTGAAGATGAAGTGCTTGGGGCCCTGTTTGTGGGCTGGAGGGTGCTGGGGGGCAGGACTGTACAGGGGCAAGGGGGAGGTGGGCTGGTGCAGGGGGTGGCGGCCATGTGGAGCAAACTGAGGGTGTCCTCCGGCCCCCCGTCTGGGAGCTCTGCCTGGCCGGCCCAAGGTATAGTGCTGGGGGCCTGGGACTGGGCCATGGGCATGGAAGTGGCGATGCGGCCCCACAGGAGGAGCTGAAGCGGGAGGTGGTGGAATGGAGCCCAGCTGCGGCAGGGGCGGGGGCTGCTGAGGCGGTGGGGGGAGAGGGGGTTGCTGGGGTGGCAGGTAGGGCGGCGGGGCCGGGCCTGGTCCTTGGCAATACTGGGCATGCAGGGCCTGGAGCTTGGACTGCCCATCAGGCAGCACCCCCAGGCCACCGTGGCTGTGACCGTGGTGGTGGTGGTGGTGGTGGTGGTGGGTGGAAGAAGCAGATGAAGAGGAGGCAGAGGCCTGGCCTGTTGGTGGCGGTGGCATCTGGAAGGGCCCCTTGCCACGCTTGCTTCCAAATAGGGAGCCCAGGAAGGATGAGGAGTTGGAGACGGGCCTCTGGCTCTTGTACTCCTCTGGCGGCGGGGGTGGGGGTGGAGGTGGCATCCTCTGATGAGGGCGTGGACTGCTAATAACAGACCCCTGGAAGGGGGGAGGGGTGGAAGTCAGGCCAGTCTAGATGTCCTAAACTCCCAACCCTAAGCCCCAACCCCCTGGTCCCTGGGGGCTGGAGAGACAGGACCCCCCTCCACAGCATAATGGAAACCAAGTCACAGTCCTGTTCTTGTACATGGAGCGCCCCCAGCTTGCAGAGCTCTGCTGTCACATCCACTATCTCATCTGAGCTTCAGCTGGGAGAGGAAGATTTAGCAGTACCTCCTCCTCATCCCCATTTTGCAGGCAGGGAGCATGTTAGGCCCAGAGAGACAGAGTGACTTGGTCAGGCTCAAAGAGCAGGACTTGGAAGTAAGAGCTTCTCTCGGCCCAACTCCAAGAGCATCACTACTTGGAGTCGGCCCTGGGGTTGAGAGGGGGCTCGGGAGAGTGGAAGACAGACTGAGAGACAGGCAGAGTGAGGACAGACAGAGTTGAGGACAGATTGAGAGAGTGGTTGGCTGGGAGAGGCAGCCGCAGGGTTCCCGGCAGGGAAGAGGGGAAGCAACAGGTCCCCTCCTCCTCTGGGGCGCCAGGGTGGCAGGGCAGGGCTCATGCAGAGAGTGGGGCAGGAGCTGGCACTTACTTCGATGGTGCTGTCCAGCGATCCCACGCTGTTACGCCGCCCCCGCTTCCCTGCGCCCACAAGCAAGGAGCCCAGCGTCAGAGCAGCAACCCCCCCTCCCCACCCGGCTGGGCTCCAGAGCTGGGCACCAGGTCTGGGCCCCTCCCAGGGACAGACACCCCTATTCCCTTTCCCCCGTTGGAGAGGGGGAGGTCGGGAGGAGGAGAGGTAGAGAAGGAGGAGCGAGAGGAGGAAAAGATGGAGGAGGAGGAGGAAAGGTGGTGCCTGAGAGACAGAAGAGGAAAGAGAGGAGAGGTGGAGCAGCGAAAGAGAGGGGCTGAGACTGTGGCCCCATTCGCACTCCCTGGCCCAAACCCTGGGCTCCACCTGTGCTGTGACCCAGCTCCCAGGTCCCCTGTGGCATGGCACCTAGGATTCTGGATGAAGGCAGGATGCGTGCACGTGTGGTGAGTGCAAGAAGGCTGGCAGTCAGTGACAGGAAGCGAAGAGGACACCCAGTCCCACGGCTCCCCAGCCAGGGGAGGGGCCCCGAGAGACTTGCCTGCATCTGAGAGGTCTCGCAGGGAACTGCTGAGTGCACCCCGTTTGAGCCCATCGCCTGCCCCGTAAGTGTCCTCCAGGCTGCTTCGGGCCAGTGTGCCGTTCACCGAGTCCTTGGCCCCTCCGGGCTGTGAGGTGTTAGGCCGCATCATACCTTTCTGCTTTTCTAGCTCCGCTGGGTGGCGGTGGGGGAGACAGGGAGCAAAGGTCAGGGACAGGAGTGAGAGGCCACCTGACTGACCCCAGCCCTCTGTGGGCCTTCCCCTTCCTCACCTGCTCTGTCCTCAGGCCTCCTGCTTCGCCCCGTGGACAGCTGTACCTCAGCTACATCTCCTAAGTGCTGTAGCGCCCAGCCCGTCTCGCACCATCTCCTCTGGCTCAGTGTTCCCTTGTCCCTCTCAGCGCCTGCTCCTCTGGCTCCTCTCCCCTTGCTTCTCCCTCCCCTGTCTGGTCTCCCAAACCACCCCTTCCTTTCAAAACTGAGCTTTACAGTGGCTGCTTTGTTCCCAGGAGGGGCAGGAAGGCCCTTCGAGCCTATGGTGAAGGGCACTCATTCCAGAGCCCGCTCCATTCTCAGATACCTTTGCTCCAGAGCAGAGGGCTCCTGGAAGGACAGGAGTAGGAAACCAACGGAAATCAAATTCTCTATTATGTGCCAGCCATGTGCTGGGTGCTATGCTTACTCAATCTCTCTCAATCCTTATACCAGTTCAGAGGTACGTATTAGCAGCCACAGTTTCCAGAGGAAGAAACCGAGAATCCGAGAAGTCACAGAGCTTGCCCAGGGCAAGTCTGGAAGTGGGGTTGCTGACATTCTGGAAGCAGGTCTGCCTGAGTCCAGAGTCCATGTTCTCCGGCCTTACACTCCCGCCTCCCCGCGGAGGTCACGGAGACGTCTGTCGATCACCCATCCCTCCTCCTGGCATGCTCACCCTCTCTCTGGATGTCCCTAGGGTCTCAAGGATCTGGTGAGCTGAATGAATGACCTTGCCTTGCTGAAGAGCACAGAAGACCCCAGAACTGTGAAGGCCTCACTGAGGAGCTGTCCACCACATCTCTTTCTCTGTCTCTCTGTCTGTCTATCTGCCTGCCTTTCTCATTAACACCATATTACTTAACCTGGAGAAAAGAACTTAGAGGACATTGGGAGGAATGAGATACAATCACTATTTTCTATTATATATGATCAGAATGACTTGATGTGGCCCCTGAAGGCCAGGAGGATGGGTCATCAGGACTCAGTTCAGGAACGAGAATGTGGGGAGAGGAAAGGAGAGGCTGGGAAGGGGAGTAACATCAGTTGGACACTAACGATGTTCAACACTCATGTCCTGTGAACATGTAGGACACATCCTCCACCTTATCTCATTGAATCTTCACAACTCTGTGAAGATTTCACCACCCCAATTTCATGTATGAAGAAACTGGGGCTCAGAGAGTCAGGTACCTCTCCCCAGTTTACCCAGATAATAAGTAGCATACCTGGCATCTGAAACTAGAGTCCTACCTCCAATACCCTGCTTCTTCTCCCTGCTCCCTTTCAACAGAAGGAAGTGCTAGCTCATAATTAGGGCTTGAAATAATAACGAGGTTGAGAGGTAATGAGCCTCTTGTTACTGAAGGTATTCAATCAGAGGCTGAAGGGTTCCTGGAATGAGGGTAGGAAGTTTGGACAAGCTAACCCCCAGCTCTGAGTTTCTCAGAGGACAGGATTCTTAGTGTCTGCAAGGCACTGTATTAGGAGTCGGGGAAGGAGATGTGGCTGGGTTACTCACACTCCACACGGTATTTTTCCATCTCCTGCACCTCAGCGATGGATTCTCGGAGGTCAGATGTGAAGCGCAGCCGGTCCTGGAGGCTGGGGGCGTTGAAGATGATGAGGACTTTGCGCTCCCCACCAGGTACTGCAGACAGCAACTTGATCCCAAACTGGTAATCTGTGGGGAAGGGGAAGGTCAGGCACCTCTCTCTGAGGCAAGGTGGCTCATATGTGAAATAACTTTTCTCATGTCCATCTCTGACCCCGCCTCTTCTCTGCATGAGCATCGTCAGCGGGCCCCCTTTGCTCCAAAGCCCCCAGACTCCTGGTAGTCATGGTACTCCCTATGCCTCAGGACGGAAAGGCAGGCTGAACTCCGGCTGTTCTCTAGAACCCCTTCCTTCACCCCTCTGGCTCTACTCACATTGCTTCTGCTGCCCAGAAGCCACCCATCAAAGCTCCTCTGGCTTAGTCCTTCAATGCGTGGCGTGATCACCATCACTTAAGCCCATCAGAAAACATACATGCTGCAGTTCTCTGCAAGATTATGAGCTCCCCAGGGCACAGACCCAAGTCATACTCCACCCTGGCCTGCCTTCCATCCTGGGACCAAGGAGGTGCTTTGGAGACCTCAGCCCTGTTGTAAAGGAGTCCCAAAACTGGAGGCTGGTGTGGAGGAAGGATGAGCATGAGGGCCATGGCAAAGACTCTTGAGATGTTGGGATCCAAGAAGGGACTCACATGAATTCTGGAAGAGCTGCATGTGCATTTCCACGAGGGGAAAGGACTGACGGAAACTGTATGTCACCAAGATCTTCTTCTTCTGGAAAATTTTGGTGACCTTTGGCAGGGGTAGGAAAAAGACAAGAGGCAGGGTTTGGGGTGGGGAATTTCCCATGGCATCTATTGCTTGTTACTGCCTACCCCATACCCCCCACACCACCACTAACAGACATATACACACAAACACACATACCCACAAGTTGGGGAGAACTGAAGCTTGCTGGAGCAGAACAGGAGAGACGGGAGAGAAATGCAAGTTCCTGATATAATGATGATGCGCAACAGGCATTCACGATTTTTATAGGAACTAACTGAATGCTGCTCCCCCCAGGAAGCCTCTTTTAATACCGCACATAGAGTCCCCCTCCCACCATTTTCTGAGCTTCTAGAGTGCTGGTTCAGTGCCTTTCACCATTAGGCTTGAGGAAAGTGCTATGGGTGTGTGATTGCTGGACTGGAAACACCAAGAGGAGTCTGGTTCTCGTCTATCTTGCCCACCTGGGCCAGACCCAGCGCACATTGGAAATCTTCAATAAACCAATGTGTAGAGTTAATGAGTCTTCTTCTCAACAACCCAAGGTCTTTATCAAGTACTCGGGTGTTCTAGACTCAGCTAACATGAGTTGGAAACATCTCAGACCATCTGCAAGTGGCATTTAAAAGCACATTATTTGATTTCAGGATGGTTACGGTACACACTTATGCAAAGCATCTTTTTAGCCCTTTGGATTGTGAGAGAACAAGGACTGAGTGTCCCTCATCTCTGGGAACCCAGTGCCTAGTATGGGGCTGGGCACCCACAGTGCACGATGGATGGTGAAACATTTACTCAATACCCATGTGGGCGAACCCCTCCTCTGGGTTAGGCTAGTCCACATCTGACGTGTTACTTCAGCCCCATGACAACCCTGAGCTGGGGATTAGCTCCACTTCACAGAAGAGGAAATGAAAGCTCAGAGAGGGCACTGGAGGAGCTTCATCTAGAGTAGCAATTCTCAACTAGAGGTGACTTTGCCCCCTAGAGGACATTTTTAGTTTGAGTGCTACTGCTATCTAGTAGGTGGAAACCAGGGGCGCCGCTCAACATGCTACAACGCACAGGACAGCTCTCACAACAGAGTACCCCACATCCGCCCCAGATGTCAATAGTCCTGAGGCTGAGAGACCTGCTCTAAAGGAGAGAACATCAAGGCAGGACAGGTCACTGTCCTCAAACCCCTGAGGAGCTGTCTAAGAGCAGCTCTCTGGGATCCCAAGGGTTGAGTCAAGATTATTGGAGGAAACTCATTGGGAGACAGATTCTAGCAGTCAGAGCTGTCCGAACAGAAAACTGGCTCCCCTGGAGGAAGGCAGCCTTCTGTGCCGCACTCATGCAAGCAGAGGACCATGAGGGAATCTGGCTCTTGGTTGGGCAGGACCCTGAACTTCCCTTCCCATCTGCAGAGTCCTAAGAGTCCCAGTTCTAAAAGACATATGTCTACACTGGTGATGAGTTCGGTTTTAAGAATTACTTCAAGCATCCCAACCACCAACCTACTGGGCTATTAAGGTGGGCATGCATGGACTTTTTCTACCACTTCCCAGATTGTAAGCCTGTTATCTGCCCTGGTCCTCACCTTTTCTGTTCGCCTGTGGCTGTCACTACCTCCAAATGGATCCTCCAAATGGTGAAGTAAAGGAGGGGCAGAGGCACCCAGATCACATGGCAGAGCTACTTACCCACCATGCCTCCACCCACCGATGTTAATGGTTTACACCCCACCCAGAGTCCAAGCTCACCACTTCCCTCCTTCTCCTCCCCTCAATGCGCATACCACAAGGAGATCGTTGAAGAGGAAGACCTCCCGCTGGTGCAACCCTAGCCTCTGTGGGCGGTTTGGATCTGGCACCTCATAGAGCTGGCAGCAGCAAACCAGTCGACGGTGAGGAAGAGATAGGACCTAGATAGGCATGAAGAGATAGGACCTAGATAGGCATGAAGAAATAGGTGTGCGCAAGGCCAGCCCACCAGCTTCAGGCATCTTAATATTAACTGCAAGAGTAAGTTCACTTCTGGTATATATCACTGTCACTCTGATACAAGAAATCTAAGCAACTAAGCCTAGGCTTATCTTTGTCCCTGCAGCTCCCTCTGTCTGGAATGCTTTCCTTGCTCAGCTCCCTATGGCCACATTCTACCACTCCTCCAAACCCCAGTTCCAGTGTTCCCTTTTCTAAAAAGCCATTCCTAATCTCACTGGGCTGAAAATGACCTCTCCCTCCCATGTGCTGCCCCTAAATTAACCTAACTATAAGGTGGAGGTATTGAGTTTTTGTCTGACACCTCCCCACCCGGGTCTGTGCTTCCAAGGGCAGAGACCATAATTTATTCGTACCTGTGTCCCCAGTGCCAACTGAAATGCTAGGCTCAGTGGAAAGGCATCTGTAAATGTTTGTTGACTAAAAGACTAGAGTGTGTTTGTGGCTTCGGTCATCAGCTAACTATTATCTTGACTGCTCACTTGGGATGGACCAGCCAAACCAGAGGTGAGAAGCATGTTAATATTTACACAGCATCCAAGATGTGCCTTGCCATGCGCCAGTTCCATTCCCACAGAGCATCCCACTCAAGCTGCCCCATCACTCCTGAGGAATGCATCACCACCCACTCCATTCGGCAGTTGAGGGGAGCCTGGGGCTCAGAGGGGCATGGACTCACCTCCCCAACCTTGTTCCTTCTTCAGCCTCCCAAGGCACTTACCGGTTTCTTGCCTACAATCATGCGCTCCACAGCCTGCACTTGGGACACGTGGTCATCATTGGTCCGCAGTTCGCGTCCCTGGATGCGCTGGTAAATGCCCACTAGGAGGTCTCGGGGGATGTCTTCACCATTGTCAACCCCTGGTGGAGGGAATACACAGGAATATATAGTATACATGTGGGGAATGGGTGGCAGGGATTCTCCACAACCCTCCACACCCAGGCGTGGGCCATAACGATGGCCGGGACTGGAGGGAACAGCCACCCTTGGTCCCTTGGCCAGGATCAGGCCAGGAGAGTCAGTTGCTTTCTTCCCCAGGACAGGAATTTTGTCTAACAACTCAGAGCACAGTGTGATTAAAACAATGACACTTTTTTTTGGCCTTTCTAATTAACAAAAATAATGTTAAATGATAATATCCAGTGTTAGGAAGAGTTCAGGGAAGCAGGCATATATACTAACATGACTGTTTTGGAAGGTAATTTGGCAAGCCTAACTATTCAGTGATTCCTCTTCTAGAAACCCACTGTAAGGAATTACTCAGAAATATGTGCAAAGATATATGTAAAAGTGCAGCTTATGATAAAATTTTCAAACAATCTAAGTTCTAACAGCCAAGGAATACTGAAGTAAAACTGAATTTCATAAAATAAATTTCATAAAATTTCATTTCATAAAATAATTTCATAAAATAATTTATAGCTGTTAAAAATTTGATATTTATTTAAAAAATCATAAGAAAATTCCTATAGCAAGTGAAAAAAAAAGCAAGATAATAAATTGCTTGTACAACCTGATCTTAACTGTATAGTTACACTTGTTGCTGTTTTTTAGTCACTAAGTCAAATAAATGGAGAGATATTCCATTTTCATGAATTGTTGTTGCTGTTACTGTTTATTCTCTAAGTTGTGTCTCATTCTTTCACAACCCCATGGACTGTAGCCCACCAGGTTCCTCTGTCCGTGGGGTTCTCCAGGCAAGAATACTGGAGTGTGTTGCCAGTTCCTTCTCCAGATGATCTTCCCAACTCAGTGATCAAACCCACATCTCCTGCATTACAGGCGGATTCTTTCCCACTGAGCCACTGGGGGAGCCCATAGTTACATGTGCATAGGAAAAAAAGACTAGAATACACCAAAATATCAACCATGGTTGCCTCTAGGGGACAGAATTTTGGATGGTTAAAATTTTTAATAACTTCTATATTTCTAAAATTTTTGGAATGAACAGGAATTCATTTCATTTGCTTATTTATTTAATAATTTGAGGGTGAAGATATACACATATACAATATATGTGTATTGTACAATATATGTACATATATAAATATATACATTGTACATATACAAGAGATGTACACATATAAATATATACATTGTACATATACAAGAGATGTACACATATAAATATATACATTGTACATATACAATATATATGTACACATATAAAATATGTACACGTGTGTATATGTATACACATGTACATATACACACATATATACATACACACAGACAAGGAGGGGAGAGGGAGAATGGATGAAATGAGTGAACAAATGAATGAATGACTAATGGCAGGCTCCTGGGAGAGAGCTCCAGATGGCCTCTGGTCTGTCTTACTCCCTCCTTTGAAGTCTACCATCCTTCTGATTGTCTGCTGAGCAAAACCCACTCACTCCTCTAACAGAAACCTTCTGCTAAAGAAAATGTTTTCTCCTTAGGAAATGCCAAGCCTCCTCCTTGGACACCAGGTACTAAAAGAACAGTCTTCATCACATCGCCTTTTTACCTCAGCAGTCAGACAGCTTAAGAGCCCAATGATGCAAACCCCTGACAGTTAGCAAATCTGTCTTGTCTGTTTGTTTTTCCTCAATTATCCTTCCCTCTTTCGTTTCTGTTTAAATAATCCTAACATCTGTGCCATTCCTAGTAGGCTGCTCTTTGGTGAGAGGCAGGGCTTGACATCAATATAATAAACCAAGAAAAAAGTCAAGGGGACACCTTTCATCTGGCATGTCAAGGCCCCTGGAAACTGGTTCTAACTGACCTTCCTAACTAGATTGTCCGCCTCCTCTCGATTGTTCTCCAAACAACTTTGTTTTCCTACCTCTGTGCCTTTGTTATTCTTACTGCTAGGTAAGCCTCCTCTATCACTGTTTGGTCACATTATCCCTCTTCCCTAAGCTCTGAATATACTTTTGGCCTGTCTGACATCACAGTTCGTTTCCTGTCTTGTGCTGGGTATCTGGTACTACAAGTCAGTCTCTCGCGCACAAACTAGGAGCCCTCTTGGGGCAGGGACTGTGGCAGATGCCCCTCCATGGTCCTTAGCACCTATCACAGGGACTGGCACACATGAGGCACTCAGTGGCAACTGCCTGGCTGGCTGATTGATGAATGAATAAATGATTGCTGAGTGGAGGAAAGGGCACCTAAAATAAATAAGTCTTTATGGGCAAACAAGGGAGGGAAACAGGGAGTGATGAGTGAATTAGTGTAAGTTCCATAAAAGTCATGGATTTTACCTCCCGTTCAGGATCTCCTGTTTAGTCAATATTCAGTGTGAGAATGAATGTTCAGACAAATGACCATTTGAGTGATTTAATAAGTAAATGCTGTGGGAACATCTAGCCTTGGCAGAAAGTGAGGTTAAATTTTCAGGGAGTAGATGTGATCTCCCTCTTCCTTCCCACCCCTGCCACCTGGCCCACTTTCCCTTCCCAGGTGAAAGACAAGAAAAGCTGATGGGAAGCTCTGGGGTCACCTCTCAGGTTCTTGATGAAGTCATCTAGTTTCATCTTGCGTTCAGCCTTGACGCTGGGACTGTACATGTCAGTATTGAGGAGGATGATGGCAAAAGCAAGGATGAAAATGGTGTCTGGATTCCGGAACTGGCGCACGAGGGCTGGGTTACACACACAGTACCGCTGGCTGCAGGGCAGGAGGGGTCAAGACCAGGGTCAGGCACCAGTAATCTCCACCTACCCACCATCCTCCCATCTGGCACCACCAATTCTCTCCTCCAAGACATACTCCCAAACCCTTTGGGTCTCTCCTCTTTCTTCAGACTTTCCTCAAGATTAGCATGTAAAAATCACAACCTTTCATGGAGCTTGGCCAGGGGATTTATGTATGTCATCTCCTGTAATCCCATTATAGTTTTGCAGCCCCATTTTACAGATGAAGTGACTGAAGCCCAAAGTGGCCTTCAGTGTCTAGGATAATAGAGTTGATAAATGGTGAAACCAGGGTGAAAATCCAGATCTTTCTGACTACAAAGCAAATCCTCCCATGTCAGAAAACAAGTTCCCAGTAACTCTTCTATTTCTCTTCTAAATACCCCAAAGTGGTGGAGTCAGGGCTTATAACCAGGTCTGATGCCTGATCCCTGCAGCATTCACGGAGGAAGATAATAGTTAAGAGCATGGGTCATGGAATCAGACACACGAGTTGAAATTCTGGTTCCACTGCTTATTCACCATATGACTCTGGGCAAGTTACTCAGCCTCTCTAAACTTCTGATTTCTCATCTGCAAAATGAGAATAATAAGAGAAGCACCTACCTCACCAGGTTGTTGGGAATATTCACTGAAATAATCATGTAAAGTGTCCAGCTCAGTAACCCAATCAATGCCTGATGCGTATGGTATCAGCTTAGGGAACATGAGTTGTTGCTGATGCTGTTGTCACTTATTAGATGCCCATGTCCCAGATGCTAAGCTGGATACTTGAGGCACATTACCTCTGATCATCCAACTGCCTTGCAATATAGGATTTATAATTTCCAATTTCTAGTTCTGAAAGTATGAGGCTCAGAGAGATGACTCATAGACCCATCCTACACTACCCCCCAAAGCAGAGAAAGGCAGTTTTAGTACTGGGAAGTGGGCACACCTGAAGGCTTCGATGAGTCGTTCCACTTTCTGGGCCTCACCCTGAACCCGGATGTGGGATTGGAACTTCCGGAGCGCGTCATCCAAATCCATGGAGGAGAAGTCCATTTCATCCACCACACAGCTGAGGAGCAGAGAAGGGGGTGTGGCACTCTCAATTCCTCTGCAAAGAACCTCTGACCCACCCTGACCTGCTCCAATGAACCAAATCCCCCACTGACAGACTTCCAAAATCTGAACCTGTGGCCCAAGCAAGTACTTATGAGGATGAAAGTGGAAGTCGCTCAGTCGTGTCTGACTCTTTGCAACCCCATGGAGTATACATCCATGGAATTCTCTAGGCCAGAATACTGGAGTGGGTAGCTGTCCTCTTCTCCAGGGGATCTTCCCAACCCAAGGATCGAACCCAGGTCTCCCACATTGCAGGCAGATTCTTTACCAGCTGAGCCACCAGGGAAGCCCAAATGAGGATAGAACGTTTGAAATGAAACCCAGCTCAGAAAATCCAGGCAAGACACATGGTTGCTAAGGGTCTGTTCCATCAACCCACTGATATCAGGGATGGGAAAACTGAGGCTCAAAGCAGGTCTTGCCTGGGGCCACCCAGAAGATGTTAGGACTAACACCAAGAGAGATCAGATCTCTTTAGGGCGGAGAGGTATGGGAGCAGGAAGGTCTATTCATCCTGTTTTGCAAAGTTTATCCCCCTCCTGCCCTCCTTTTCCAGGAACCCCTGGCCTAGTCTGTCCCAGCCTGGGGTCCTCACTCCAACACGTCTCTGTTGAACTGCTTCTGCCGGTTGCCTAGGAATTCCCCTATCATCTGCCGGCTCAGGCCTTTCCGTTCCAGGATGAAGTGAGCCACTCCCACCGGCGTGTCTGACAGGAAGCCCCGCTCAATCAGATACTGGATACCCTTCTCTGGCTTCCTGCAGAAAGAGGGGAGGAAGATGAGATGACAATCCTCCTGGAACTCTGCCCCCTGCCCTATATCTTGAACTAATTTTGGGCCCAACCATGGCCTCAGAGAGCCAAGAAGGTCCACTCCCTTCTGTGGTCCACTCACTTCATGGTACACATAAGAAAACTGAGGCCCAAGGGAAAGAAGCCACTTGCCCATTTCACAGAGCTTCAAAAATTCCAAGGTATCTTCAACTCAACTTCCTCCTTCACTGGAGCCACATTCCAGTTGAAAGAAAATTAAGATCTGATGAGACCCTGTTCTGTGCCAGGAGCTTTGATATTCTCCACAGGCACTGAGGAGTCCTGGGAGAAGGCCTGAGCTCCAGGCTAAGTCCTTCTCTTCGAGTCACAGACCCTCGGAGTAGGAAAGTAGTAAAAAGATTACTTTTTCCACATCCCACTCAGGAGGCACCACCAAGCCTCTGAGTGTTTCTATAGATCAGTTGCTCCCTACTTTCCGTATCTGGGTCTGAGCTATCCCATATTCAGAACCCCAGAGCCTTAGGGCCTCATGAGGCTAGAATTTGGGAGACTTTGGTGCCACAGATGGAGTCTCAGATCCATTACTTACCATGCATGAATTGTAACAATTCCCTTTAGTTCTCCAAGCCTCAGTTCCTTCTCTATAAAATAGGGACACAACTACCCACTTTGCTGAGTTATCATGAGAACTAAATACAGATGGCCATGTCTAATAGGCTATAAAGATGTAAGGCTTTTGTTTTCTAATCAAATGTCACACTCGTATTCCACTGCTAAGCACCTGGCACAAGACCAGGTACCTAGAAAGAACTCAGTCCTGGTCACTGACTAGTCCAGCACAGCACCCTGCCCCCAACACCTCAAACATCCATAGACTGCTAGTTAGTTGATAGAAACACTGAAGCCCAAGGAAGGGACACACCTTGCTCAGGGCTACCCAGTGAGTCTGGCCCAAGTCTCCTGTCTCTTAGAGCAGGGTTCTTCATATACAACACTGGCTAGCCTAACCAAAAAGGGAAGGTGGGAGACCCAAGGTTCAGAAGCCATCCTATATAGAGAGAACTAGGGCCAGAGAGGAAAGCATCTCACCCAAGACGACACAGTCAGAAGCAGAACCAGGACCACAACTGCCTCTCATGGGTGTGGGGGCAACTTTCCATTCTTGTCACCCTATTGCCCATTGTATTCCCTGAACAGCTAGAGAGAAACGCCATCCACAAAGTGGAAGGATGGCGGCAGCAGGATCACCACCTCCAGGAGTCCAGGTGCCTGCAGCAGGGTCGGTAGGGGCGACAAGGTGGGAATGGGAACACGTACTTATTGAACAGGTTGAGGCCAATTCGGTAGTGCCGCCTCTGCACCACATCGTTGTTGAAGGCTGGCGAGTCCCAGCTGTGCCTGGTCTCCCGCTGGTAGGTCTGCTTGCACAGGCCAGTGGCTGGAGGCTCCCTCAGGCTGTCCCGCGAAGAGGAGCCAGAGCTGCAGTTGATGGTCTCGTTGGAATTGCTGGAGCTCTCAAGGCTCTCGTTATCTCCACCATCAGAGTTCTCGCCTGCTGCCTCGCACTTCCCCAACCTCCGACCCCCAGCCACACCACTGGGCCCAGTGCCACTGTTGGGGGCTGGTGGTAGGGGCCCTGGCGGGGCTGGGGCTGGGCCCTCCGGGGCCGGGTAGTGGCGGTGTGGGATTGGGGCCCTGCCTGGTGGCCCCTTGTGCTTCAGGGTCCCATGGGGGCTGCAGCCATCAGCCTCATACACGAGCTGACGGTGGACAGAGCCGCGATCTGAGCGGTCACTCAGGTCCACGGAGCTGTCACTGGGAGGTTCAATGGTAAGCAGGGGCAGGTGGGCAGCCCGCAGCCGGAAATCCCGACATTCCAAGCACCCAGGACCCCTGCGAGTGCCTTCCTCACGGCTACCATCTTCCCGGGACCCTGCTGGCACTGGTGGAGGAACTGGAGGGAGAGGGGCTGGTGCCCAGAACTCAGGTCTGCCCTGGGCAGGGGGCTCTGTGCTAGGCAGTCGTTCAGGGGATGGTGGGGGAACTGGGTCATCCAAGTAGAGGGGAAGGTCACTGAAGGATGTGGCCGAGCTGTCCTCTTGCTGTTCCTTTGACTCTCGCTTCTCCAGCTGGGCTGACCCTGGTTCCTCAGACATGGGCCCCGATGGGTGGCAGTTCAAGGCCTCGTCAATGGATTCAGCCAGAGACTTTACCTGAGGTGGAGGGGAAGGGGGAGGAGGGAAAGGAGAAAAAGGAGAGAAAGATGAAGGACAGTGGGATGGTGAAAGGGTGGGAATGAGGGAGGGAGGGAAAGAAAAAGTGGGGGGATCTTCCTGGTGCGGCAGCCAGAAAAGTGCTTCCCCTCCCCTACCTCCCAAGATTCTCTGCAGGACATAACTCCCAGGGAGCCATTGTGAGCTCACAGGAACTGGAACTTAGGCCCACAAGTTCCATTCTCAGACATCCCAATACCTTCTTCATGTCCATATAGACCCAAGCCAAATGCCGCCTCCTCACTAATCCCAAGCCACATTCCTGCCTCTGCCTTCCCTTAGGGTAAACCAAAATCCCAGCTGCCTCTGGGCTCCTGGAGCCCTCTGTCTGGTTCTGTCTTAGGAAATCCATGATATTTAGCCTTGAGAATCTGGACCAAAGCTGGCCTCACTCTGGTATCTAGCCTCCCAACTGGTCCCTAATAATCCCCGCCTCCTGCTATTCACACCCTCGTGTACCATAGTGTCCCAGGGTTGGTCTGTGGGACCAGCAGCATCTGGAAAATGTGATGGGATGTCACTTCTGAGATTAGGTTAGGAAAGACTGTAGCTTCTATCCTGAGTATTCTCACTCGCTTGTGCTCCCTCTCTCAGATCCCTCGCTCTGGGGGAAGCCACACTGTGAGCAGTCCTGTAGAGAGGCCCATGTGGTAAGGCCCTGAATCCTCCTGCCAACAGCCAAATGAGTGAGCTTGGAAGCAGACCCATCAGCCCCGTTCAAGCCTTTAGAGACTACAGTCCCACCCTATAACTTGATCACAGCCTCATGAGAGACTCTATGCGAGAGCCACCAGTCAAGCCACCCCAAGATTCCTGGCCCTCAGAAACTATATGGGATAATAACTGTTCGTTGTTTAAGCTCAGTCTTTACATTCAGTTTTAAGCTACTAAATTTTGGGATCATTTGATATGCAGCAATAGATACTTCCCCATTAGACTTGAATAGCACTGAGAGGTGGGCCCAGGCCTGGTTCCTCAGTCTCCCCACTAGACTATGAGGCCAGTACTTGAGGGATGGGTCCAGGCTGGGTTTCTCTCTTTTTAGCTCAGCTTGACACACTGATTGACACAGAAGAGATGGTCAATGAAATGTGTCATATGAATGCATAAATGAGTGATTTAGATCTTCCCTTTAATACTTCTTTCCTGTCTTCTACCTGCCTCCTCTCCCAACCCCATCACTAACTCCAGGGAAGCATGACCAAGCTTAGGGCAGGGCCAGATCACAGAGGTTAGAGCAGAATGATTTCTTCTCTTATACACTTTCATTCATTGATTCAACAATTTTTACCAAATATCTTTTTGGTTTTAGGAAGGAAACTAACATGTACTTAGCAAATGCCATATACTAGGTGCTTTCAGATATATTACCGAGTTGAACTCAACCTTCCAAACAGCTCTAAAAAGATGGTTTTATCTTCATGTTACTGATCATGTTTCAGTGGAGTTAAACAGTTTGCCCATGGTCACATAGCTGGGAAATGGCAGAACTGGGATTTGCACCTGATCAGCTGTGCTGACACACTCCAAGCCTAGAATGATCTCCCACCACTATCACTGCCGCTTACATCCCCACCCTTCCCTGCTTTTCCTGATGCAATGCTTATGCAAGCAACACCCTTCTGACTATCTCTAACTTGCTAACTCTTCACTGCCTGCTAAGGCCCAGCTCCAGTGCTGTTTTCTCAAAGAAGCCTGCTCTCGTCCTCCCAGAAGAAAATTTCCTCTCCCTCTTCTGGGTTCCCACAGCACTATATGGGATCTCTTCTCAGGGCTCTGAGTGCACTCTTTTAGGAAACAGTCCTGTGCACATGTGCCTGCTATTTCCTGCTCGCTTGGGAAGATCCTTGAGAAAAAGAATCCTGGTCAATTTATCTGTCTCCCCCACAGTGCCCAGCACAGAGCCTGGTCCATGATCGTATGGTATAAGGGAAAGCTTTGGAACCAGACAGAGCTGAGTCCTGATCCAATTTGGAAAAGTCACTTCACCTCTCAGGGTTGTGGAGCCTCAGTTTCCTCCTCTGTAAAACCAGGATAGCACCCCCAGTCTCGAAGGCCATTATGAGGCATATAGAGGACCTGATATAAAGTAGGAGCTGTTAGTTAGGCCTTAATCTGATAGTGGCTCATGTTCCAGAGTGAGAACTTGCTTGTTTGAACAATATAATTTTTCTCTTGCCAATCCTTTCCCATCACCCTCACAGTCCCTACTCAGATGGTAGCTATTTGTTGTTATCAAAACAACAACTTGTTGGGCAACTTCCTTGAAGTACAGGGAAAAGGTTGTAGTAGTAGCCAGAGCATGGAGATGGAGAGGAAAGGCCCTTTTCAGGGATGCTGACCTGTTTGGAGAAGGAGTCCTCAAGCTCCGTGATGTCATTAGAAAACTCTCCAGATGTGGTGACGGAGCTTCCCCCACCATCGATGCCCCCTCCGCAGGAGCCGCCATATGGGAGCCCCCGTTCAAGCCGGTGGCTCCGGGCCCCAGCCATGGCACCCTCGTCCAGCGAGGCAGGCTTGCCCTCGAAGTACGCGGGGTTCTGTGCCTTCTCATATTCTTCAAAGGAGAACTGCATCCGCATGTTGGAAAGGATGATGCGGCGGGACATGCGACTCTCTGAAGCTGAGCTGCGGAGCCGCTCAAAGTTCTTGTTCATGCGGTACTGGCGGAAGGCCGTCTGGATGGTCCTGGCGGCCCTGCGGCTCAGGAAGGAGCCCCCATACTTCCTCTCCAGCATTTCCACCTGGCAGGGGAAGGTGGAGGGGAACAAAGTCAGAAACTTACGACAGCCTCCTCATCTCCCTGGGCCTCAGGCATACCACCAACCGAGTCATAGCTAACTGCTTACAGCTGCCTGGATGCACCAGGCTGGGGTCTGGGTGGTGTTCTCACTTTAATATCAGATAGCACATGTCACACGGGACTGAATTGTGGTTTTCTTTTTTCTTTTTTTTTTTTTTTTTTTACAAAAAGTAGATGTTCACTATTTAAAGAGAAAAGAAACAGAGAAGCTAAAACAGGAAAGAAAGGAAGACATCAACTGAAGGCAAGAAGGAGAAAGAGAAGAGGGAGAAAGAGAGAGGAAGGAAGGGAAAAAGGGAAGGAGGGAAGGAAGGGAGGAAGGAAAGAAAGTTGCTTCACCTAAACTCCCAACACCTAGGCACAATCACAATTACATTTTGGGATATATCCTTCCAGTTTTTTTACTTCTGTACATAGTATTTTGTGCCCCCCTTTTGGCTAAACAATATCTTGTGTGATACACGTGATATACTGGAAAACAGTGTTCTGAATTTGTCAACTTACATGTGTGCTTCTCCCCTTACACTGAGATTATTGAGGACTTGGTCTTTTATCTACACATCTCCAGTGCCCAGCATGGAGCTCACTAAATGTTTGCTGAGTGAATACAAGACTCAGTGGATGGATGGTGAATGGGTCAGTGAGGTCCCAGTCAGGTGAAGTGTTCTTCTTCCATTCCAGTCTCACCATCCCTCCCTGGACACCACCTTCAAGCACCACATTCCAATCTCTTCCTTGGTCCTCTCACCCCCCCATCCCCACAGGCACCCCCACCCGCGACCAGGGCATTTCTTGGGTACCTTCTTGTCCTGCAGGTCCGTGGAGAGTTCATAGCTGTCAGACAGGGCCTTTGAGCGCTTTATCTCCTCCTCCTCCTGCTTCCTCAGGGCAACACTGGCTGGCTGGAGGCGCGCCCGCTGAGCCCAGGGAAGGCCCACCCCAGCAGGGGGGCCCCCCATGTGGCTGCTGGTGGGGGGAAGCTGGCTCAGCCGGTAGGGGGGTTGGCTCCCAGGACTATCAACCGCTGTGCTCAGGTCACTGCCTGGGGCATCACCCTCCACACTGTGGGGATGAGATAAGATGAGCCAGGATGTGGGAACAGGAGACAGGCCTGCTGGGCCAGACTGAGAGTGGGTGGACCAGATCCCTTCCCACAGCACCATCCTCCCCAGCCTCCTCACAGATACAGAGACCCCAATACTTAAAGGCTAGAGGAGAGCCCTACCCCCAAAGTTGGTCTTCTTATTCCCCTCACAGTCCTATCCCTTCCCCTTCAGCCCTGTCCCCTCCCCTTCAGCCCTGTCCCCTCACAGCTCCATCCTCAAATGTCCTCTCCCGCCTCAAAGACCCCCACCCCTTCACAGCTCCATCCTTTCAGACTCCTTTCCCTCCAGCCAGGTCTTCTCACTGTCTTGTCCCAAGTCCTACTCTACCCTTACAGCCTGGTCCCTTCATGGCCAGGTCCCCTCACAGCTTTATCCTCAGACCTGTTTCCTTCCACTCCTACCCCTCAAGTTCCTTTTTCTAATCATCTTAGCCCCTAACAGCTCTGTCTCCAAATCCCTCCTCCCCTGAGGGACCAGTTCCCTTATTTCCCCACCCCCTCAGACCTCTTCCCCTCCCAGCGCGATCCCAGCACGATCCCAGATCAGCTCTGTCCCTAGACCTGAGCCTACTCCTATACCCTGCACACCAAGGCTCTCCCCTGCTCACCCAGCCCTGCCCCCAACAGCCCGACCTCTGCCCCCAGAGGCCTGGGCTCCAGGCCTGGCCAGTTCTCAGTGTTCCCTGACTGCCAGGCCGAGGGCTCAGTGACAGTGGGAGGCGCCTCCCACCAGCATTCTCACAGGTAAAGAGCTGCCCTGCGGGGCAACTTCCTTTTTCTCCTCATGGCCTCCTCTGCTCAGCTCGGGGGAGGGGAACAAGGGCGAAGAGTGGTAGGAGCGGGGCACTGGGTCTTGCCCGCCCTGGTTACCCAGAGCTGTTGTTCTGCCAGACCTGCTCCCATGGTGCCATGGCAACCAGGCTGCCAGGGAACTCAGGTAGCGACAGAGCCCAGCGCCCTGAGCCCAAGCAGGCACGGTGAGAAGCCACAGAGATGGGAACAATGGAGGGGGTTTGGGAGGGGGGACAGGCAGGGCGAGGCATGGAGGGGTTTGTGGGGGGAATGGGTATGGCTGAGGCCCAGAGAGTGGTCTGGTTTGGGCAGGCACTGGAGCTCTTGACCAGTGAAAGGGTTAAGGGGCCACTCCCTGGCCCCTACCTGACAGAGGGCAGGGCACAGGACCAGAATGGGGGGCAAGCTGGGGTGGGTGTAGGGAGGCTCCCAGCCATTTCAGGAGTTTGAGCTACAATGGTCTTGCCAGCCTGACTTTGGGCTGGGGGCTTGGGGGCTTAGGGGCTGGGGGCAGTGGGGTACAACGTTGGTGCTGGCTCAGCGCTAATGAGGGCTCCTGCCCTCTGCTCATCCCCGACCCTCCCAACTGTTAATCTTCAACACTGTCAGGAGTAAGGTGGAAACAGACTGAACGGCTGCCCTGAACCCCAAATGCTCTCTCCTCCTGGGCCTCTGGGGCCTGTGAAGTCCCCCTTCAGGGGTCAGACCCAGCCCAGTGCCCCCCAGGCATCTAAGATGCACCTCTCTCCCCCTCAGGACTGCAGGATCCCACCCACCAGCCTCTCCCCTCTCAGCACATGCCTCCCAGTTTTGATCAACTTTGTTCACGAACCATCCATGGTTCCCACTTGCATTCCTCCAATTTAAAAGAGAGAGAGAGAGAGAGATAACCCAAGTCCTTGTTGTGGCATTTGAGGCTTCTCCAAGACACTGTAGCTAATGTTTTGTTATTGTTCCGTTGCTCAGTTGTGTCCAACTTTTTGCGATACCATGGACTGCAGCACGCCAGGCTTCCCTGTCCTTCACTATCTCCCAGACTTTGCTCAAACTCATTTTCATTGAGTCGGTGATGCCATCCAACCATCTCATCCTCTGTTATTTAGTAAGGCACTATTCTTGTGCTTAGTCACTCAGTCATGTCTGACTCTTTGCAATGCTATGGACTGTAGCCCGCCAGGCTCCTCTCTCCATGGGATTCTCCAGGCAAGTATACTGGAGTGGGTTGCCATTTCCTCCTCCATGAGATCTTCCCCAGCCAGGGATGGAACCCAGGTCTCCCACATTGCAGGCAAATTCTTTACCGTCTAAGCCACCATGGCTACTATTCTTACTGCTTCACATTTAATAACTTGCTTACTCTTCAAAACAACCGTATGAGGTAGGTATTATTAATCATCTTCATTTTACACATAAAGAAACTGAGGCCCAGAAAGGTTAATAACATATCTATGGTCACACAGCTATTAATGATAGAGCCAGGATTCAAATCCAGGCAGTCTGACTCCAGAGTTCACACTCTTAAACATTAAGCCACACTGCCGAGTTGGCTATCAGCCCCCCACCCCATCCACTCTTCCCTCCAACCTTGCTCAAATCCTGTTTCTCCCCAATACTCCCATTGTCCTTTCCACCTTCCCAACTGCTCATACAGTACTTTCCACCTGGAATGCTGTCCCTATCATCTTCTGCCATCTGCAATCTGAGAACCCCCACACACACCTTAGTTCCATCAAAAGTCAGGTCATATGCCACCACTAAGAAGCCCTCCTGAAGCCCGCCTCCAGCCAGAAATGATGGCTGATCCTGTTCAGGGCTCCCACACACAGCACATGGCTGTCCTTCTTTTTATGTAGCAGGTTAGCTTTGGCAAAGCGTGACAGCTATTTGTGTTCCTGACTCCCAGAATCCCAGCACAGGAAGAGAGTTTGGTAATCTCCCTGCTAGGACAGAGCACAAGGCCTGGAACAGAGTAGATGCTCAGCAAAAGCTTCTGGAGGGACGAAGTCAGTGAATGAGCTCTGGTGGCTGGGCTAATAAATCCTCTCACCTGAACTCTGACCTCAACTCATCTCCTCTTCCCAATCTATTCTCCATTCTGTGGCTAGAGAGAGCTTTCCAAAGTAGAAATCTGACCATGTTGCTCCCCCACTAAAACCCTTCCATGGCTTCTCATAACTCATTCAATAAATGACAATTGAGCCCTTTCTACAGGCCAGGAACACTGCTAGGTGCTGGAAATATAATCATGAGCAAGACGTGTGAGTTTTGTTCCCTCAGGGAGGTGACATTCTAATGGGAGAAGAAGACTATAAATATATACTATCATTTCAGGTAGGGAGAAGTGCTAGGAAGGAAAATACAGCAGGGCGATAAAAGGTGCTGTTTTAAATGTAGTCAGAGAAGGGCTTTTTTAATAAATGGCATATAATCAGAGAAGTGAGGGAGCGAGCTGTGTGGTTATCTGAGGCAAGAGCAGTCCAGAGGGTAGAACCAGTGCAAAGGCCTTGAGGTAGAACTGTGCCTGGCATGTTTGAGGAACAGCCAGGAGGCTGGTGTAGCTAGGGCAGAGTCAACAAGGGGAAATGAGATCAGAGAGGCAATGGGAGCCAAACTGTGAAGGGCACTGAACCCACGATAAAGACATTGGTGTTTGCTATGATTGTGATGAGCAGAGAAGGGACATGATCTAACTTATGTTTTACAGGAATCATCATCCATAGGATAACCTCTAGCTTCGTCACCTCACCATAACCTCACCTTCCTCCTTCCTCACCATAACCATGGATGGTTCTCCTGACCAGACCTCTGCCTCATATACCCTCTGCCCTTTTACCCCAACCTGGCGACCTCCTGCTCACTCTTCAACATTTAGCTAAGGTGTGACCTTCCATGTCTTCCTGAGCCCTTCATGCAGGATGGCTTACAGGCCCCTCTTCTGTGCTGCCATAGGGCCCTATAGTCAACTCTATCCCTAGAGCAAGGGTATTAATTGGCTCATTGTGTGGGTGTGTGCTTGAAAGTGAAAAGTGAAAGTGAAGTCGCTCAGTTGGGTCCGACTCTTTGCAACCCCATGGACTGTAGCCTATCAGGCTCCTCCGTCCATGGGATTTTCCAGGCAAGAATGCTGGAATGGATTGCCATTTCCTTCTCCAGGAGATCTTCCCGACCCAGGAATCGAACCCGGGTCTCCCACATTGCGGGCAGACGCTTTACCGTCTGAGCCACCAGGGAAGTTTGTGTGGGTGTGTGCTTAGTCGTATCCAACTCTTTGCAACCCCATGGGCTGTAGCCCACCAGGCTCCTCTGTCCATGGGATTTCCCAAGCAAGAATACTGGGGAGGGTTGCCATGCCTTCCTTCAGGGGATCTTCCTGACCCATGGATCAAACCTGCATCTCTTTTGTCTTCTGCATTGGCAGGTGGGTTCTTTACCACTAGTGCCACCTGGGAAGCCCCTTGAAGGCTTACAATTTACTGAGGCAGGCACCAGTAGCCCTATTTTATAGAGGAGAACACTGAGGCAAGAGGTCACGTAAACTTGCTCGAGGTCACACAGGATGCAAATCCAGAGCCCAGGCTGCCTTCTCACGACATCTTGTTGCCTCTCCCTACTTTGGGCCCCGCGCTGCCCCTGGCTTTCAACTCAGTGGCAGTTCTCCCCTCGAGAGCTCTCTCTTCTGCTTTGGTTGCAAAGGTAATAGTGACAGGGAGGTCAGGCTGTCAACACAGACTCCTAAAAAGGACAGAGATTGAAGGCATCATACACATTGCTGAAGGAGTGGGACCTGGGGACGTGGGATCCCTCAACTCAGAATCCCCAGAACACCAAGGAACATGCTAATAATGTGGAAAAATCTCTCTTACACAGACTCATATTCTCTCTCTGTGTCTCTCACTCACACACACACATGCACACACACATGCACACACACATCCACACACAGAACATGTTGTGCAGTAACAAGCTGAGTGGACATAGGTTCAGGTCCTGATGGCCATCCACCTGCTGTGTGAGCCTGGGTGTGTCTCTTTATCTCTATGCACCTCAGTTTCTCATCTTCATGGAGCTCAAAATGCTATTTCCTCTTTGGATTCCTGGACTTCAGAAAGGCCCTGGGAGACCTACCTCTCCCCAGACTCCTCCCAGCCAGGAGCAGGAGCAAAGAAAACACACACACACACACACATATACTTGTGTATTACACAAACAACCACAGTATAAAGCTGTAAGTTCTAAGGGCTGGGGAATGAAGGGAATGCTGGGGGAGCTCAGGAGAAATTTTTCTTGCTGGGGAGGGGGCCAGGGGCTAAGCAGAATAAAAATAAACTCTCACTTACAATGCACCTTCCCTGTGTCAGGCATTTTCTGCACGTATTTTAACTGCATGGCAAATGGGAAAGAAGAATTAGGATTTCGATTTTGCAGGTGAGGAGAAGGCTCTGAGGGGGAAATTCAGGCCAAAGGTCTCAGGACTAGCAAGTGGCAGAACAGGAATTCAAAGCCCAGGGCCTGTGCTAGTTCCCCTGCTGCCTTGAAGGCTTCCTGGGGTGGGTGGAGAGGGGGAGCTATGGAATAGGGCCTTGCCTAGGAGAAGTTGGTAGAGATGAGGCGTAAAGGACCCTGGGAGCCAAGGCACTATGATGGGGAGAAGCGGGGCAGGATGGGCTGTAGGGATTCAGGGTAGCATGCCCATGGCAGGGGCACTGACCCACTCCGGCTGCTGCCCCTAATGGGAGGTCTCTCTCCCTCCTTCCCTTTATTGGCACTGCCCAGAGCCAGGCAGCCAGCAGGGGATGGAATCAGGATGCAGTTGC
Source organism: Bubalus kerabau (assembly GCF_029407905.1). NCBI lineage: Eukaryota > Metazoa > Chordata > Mammalia > Artiodactyla > Bovidae > Bubalus > Bubalus kerabau. Next base: position 107,328,943 of record NC_073647.1, read on the forward strand.
CATGGAAATGAATGGGGGCTGTTGCTATGGATACCATAAGATGAGGGTAAGAGGAAGCTAGGGATGCTGAGGACTATCCCCATGACAACTTGGGCTGAAGTGGGGGACCGGAAGTTAGAGACAAGAAAACAAGACAAGGAGGTCAGCACACCTAGATGAGGAAAGAAGCGTTGGGCTCTAGAGGAAGACTGGGCAAGGAGACCAGACCCGGCAGGGGCTGGGGGCAGAGGGGCGGAGGGACTGCAGTCACCTCCCTCTACCCTGACAGCTTTTCAGCAAGCTGTTTCTGCTGCCCAATCCCAGCACCATGGAGACTCCAAACCTGAGGCCAGCCCGGCTTGGTACAGGGACTTGCAGGGAAGGGGGAAGCCATCTCAAGGGCTCATTGGGTACCCAGCAGGCAACGTAGGCTTTGGAGCACAGAGATCAGGTTTGAATCTCAGCTCTGCTTCCTTTGCAGCCCTAAAAATAATAGCTGTCATTTACTAAGGACCTACTTTTAGCAAGGCCCAGCAACTCTGCAAGGTCTGGGTTGTTTCCCTTGAAGGGGATAATACAGATGAAGAAACTGAGATGCAGAGAGATGAAGTCATTTGCCCAAAGTCTCAATGTTCAGCAGTGCAGGAGCCAGGAGTCAAATCATCACTCATGCCTGTACCTACCAGCCCAGCACCGAGCAGCCCCTCTGGAGCCATTCTCCAGCTCCCTGTGCCTTCACACAGTGGCACACAGAGGGCCAGACGCTGAGTAAATATTTGTGGAGTGTTTGAGTGAGAAAGTGACCAGGAGAAAGCAGGAAAGACTGAGGTTAAATGGAAGAAGTGCCTGCCTTTGAGAGCAATGACTCACTGGTTTGCCTGGCCAAGGGTAGAAGATGCTCAGAACCAGCATGGACTTTTTGAACCGTCTAATTCAAGAGATCCAAATTAAGGCTCACAAAGTCAAAGTGACTTGCTTGCTCAGGGTCACGCAGGATGAGAACCCCAATTCCCTATCTTCTAGGCCAGCGTCCCGCTTGCAGCTTTTTAGCTGAATCCGTCTAGTCCCCACCCCACCCCCAGCCCCTTGAAGCTCCTAGATGTTGGCGACAGCAGGCCCCTTGCACTTCCCAGGCTACAGCGAGCTGATCCATAGTGCCATGCCTGTGCCCAGTCTCTTAGCTTCTTCTGCCCATGTGTCCTCCCTCTCTCCTCCACCTGCAACCTTCGCTGATCTGGCTGAGCTCATCTCATCTTGTGGCGCCACGAGCAGGCCAGCCCCCCTGGGAAGTTGGTTCTGACTCACTCCCACTCCCCACAAACCCTGACAGGATCAGATTCCATCCCTTTATGTTTTGTGCACACTCATGTCACAGGCCGTCCTTGTCACTGGCTAACTTGAGATTCTCTGTTGAAGTGTTCATTGCCTACACTGCTCCTGTTTCCCATGGGCGGTGGCCTGGTGTGATTTACTGCTGTGGACCCTCCCTATGCCCAGGCCAGCGCCCCGCAGCTACCTTGGTCCCCTAAGACCAGAGCTGGCAGCCATGTGTGTGTGACCATCTAGCTTGACAACTGCCACCCTAAAAGCCACAGCCCACATGCTCAAAAGCCACTGACACATATTCTTATGATTATCTCCACCTGGGACACACAGAGAGTCTGCAGGCACAGAAATTTGCCACCTCACACAATCAACCTCACACACTCAGAATCCCTCACACCCAGCCTCATACAATCACATTCCCTCATATACACAACAGTGTACAACCTCTCATTCTTCTCGCACCTGCTGGCCTCATGCATACATGTGCACAGGCACACACTTTTCCCTTACAACTGATAGAAACCTTCCCCATTCCCATACCAGAGGCCCTCACCCACTTCAGTTGCCTACACAGGAGTCTGCTGCTACTGCTGCTAAGTCACTTCAGTCGTGTCTGACTCTGTGCGACCCCATAGATGGAAGCCCACCAGGCTCCCCCGTCCCTGGGATTCTCCAGGCAAGAACACTGGAGTGGGTTGCCATTTCCTTCTCCAATACATGAAAGTGAAAAGTGAAAGTGAAGTCGCTCAGTCGTGTTTGACCCTTAGCGACCCCATGGACTGCAGCCTACCAGGCTCCTCTGTCCATGGGATTTTCCAGGCAAGAGTATTGGAGTGGGGTGCCATTGCCTTCTCCAACACAGGAGTCTACACCCCCATGTCTCCCACGATAGCCATCTGATCTGCAGTTGAGCCCCTGTGCCCCTCAACTTTCATCTCCAATCAAATGAAGGGTAAAATGGTCTCTCCCTCCACAGCCAAAGGTCACCTAGACTCACACACCCAGCTTGAACAGAGCAATCTACATACCATTCCCCAGTACAACCCTGGAGCTCTCCACCAGGTTTTGGTCCATGCTGTACCTGACTCTCTAATGCCTCCTCACCTCTCAAACCATCTATTCAAACCCTTCCCAGCCTTCCATTCTTGCCCCTCTTCCTCCAGCAATCCTTGGACACCACCACCCCCAAATGATCCTGACATCTTCCTCCTCTTTAGGCCAGGAACATATTTTGCTCATTACTGAAGCCACATCTGCTCAATCACTTCTGCCCTTCAGGAAAGTACCCTGCCTACTTTCCCAAAGGAATTTTCATCTCCCCTGAGAGATGGAGAACTTAAGGAGAACACCGTCACTGTCTTACTTTCGGTCTCTCATGGTATTTAGCTTGAAGCCTTGCACACAGTAGGTATATGAGCAATGTCTTCTGGAAGAGTAAATAAAGGAGAGAGGAAGAGAGAGGGAGGGACAGAAGGAGGGGAGAAATAAATGAGAATTTGAATGAGTGAGTGAGGAGCTGAGTGCTTAAGTCAGTTAAGCAATGAGTGAAGAGTGAGGCAAGCCTCTGGAAAACTACCGAGCATGTGAAGGGTATGTTGAAGGGAGGAGGGAAAGAAAGGAGAGGAGAGACTCTCACCTGGGCCTTAATCAAAACAGGAGCCACCAGTCACTGTGCAGTTGCCAACCATGCATTAGACCCTATGCTGAGCCCCTTGTGTTTCTTCTTGCTAACCTTCATGACAACCCACAGAGGTAGATCTGTTCTCACTATACTCAGGAAGAAAATGAAGCTCAAGGAGAAGGAAATATTTGCCCAAGGTTATACAGAGAGTAAGTGGCAGAACCATAAGGTAAACTCAGATTTGTCTAATGCAAAAAAAAAAAAAAAAAAAAAAAGCAAGGCTCAGAAAGGGAAAGCAGGGGCAACGAGCCCACTTGGGAGTCTCCTGGCTTTGCTCCTAACACAGACTCATCACAGAAGGTGTAGGCCCCACAGCTCACAGATGACACCTTCTGCCTTCCTGCCAACAGCCTCTGGGGATTCTTAGAACCAGCCTCTGGCAGGTGCAGGAAATATTTAGGGCCATTGCATCTGGAGGCAGCGGCTTTCCCTCCGACTCCAAGATCCCTAAAGCTGTAAAACTGGAACCTTGAAAGTACAAAATCAAGGACTCGTAACATCACAGAATGTTAAAAGCATACCATCAGAATTTTTTAAATGGTAGAATCATGAAATCTTAAAACCACCATATTGCAGAATCCCCAAATCACAGCATCATAGAAATAGAAACACATGGAATGTGTCACTGAATTATCCTCTCTTGAATTCATGTAATCATAGTTTCTTAAAATTGTACCATCTCAGATTCACAGAATGTCAGAGCTGGAGGAGCCCTTGGAGATCCTCTGGTCCAACTCTCCCTCCTCCTTTTACACATGGGGAAACTGGGTAGCAGAGAGGCCAAGCTGCGTGTCCCAAGTTGACCAGCTCATGCCACCTCAGGCTGAAGAAGGCTCTAGGCTTGCCCATGGCAAGAGCGCCGCACCATTCATTCATTTATTAAGTGCCTTCTGGGTGTTGACAATACCAGGAATCAAACCCTACTCTCTTTCCCAGCCCCTGTTCCCAGCCATGGATAGGAAAGAGGGTAAGGCCCTGGTGGAGATGGGGAGAGGGAAGTGGGTAGGGTGGAATATACATCAGACAGAGAGAAGAGATCAGCTTTTATTGATGGAAATTCTTTTGTACACAGCGACACGCACTCTGAAAGGCCTTTTCCTCCTGATCATATTTACAGAGCACTATGGGAGCGGCAGGGGGCACAGGATGAGGCCGTCAAGCAGAAGAGATGGCAGCAATGGCCACAGCGAGGGAACGAGCAGGCTGGGTCCCAACCCCTTCTGGTCCTCTAAGCCCTAGGCACCCTGCATCTCTGTTTGTGCTCACAGAGGACAGAGGTAGGTCCTTGGGATGTCATTTGGAGACCTCTCCAGGAGTGGCAGGCTCCAGGGTGCCTGGGAAGTGGGGTGCGGGTACGGGAGGGTCCAGGTTTCAAGCTCCAAGCTCTGCTGCTCCCACATTTTAGTCAGACCAAGGGCTCCAGCCTTTATAATTCGGGGGCTGGAGTCCAGGGGAGACAGCAGCAGGGGTGGGAATTCCAAGAAGGGAGTGGACAAAGATGGGGCAGGATGCTTGCCCATCTGGTTCCTGAAGCAGGGACGGGGTCTCATGGGGGATCGCGGGGGTGGGGGCTGGTTAAGGCTTTTGCTTCTGCATAGAAAATGACCCTTGTCCTCTCAGTTACCGAGAGGAGGGACTACTGCACTCGGAGGCCGGACAGCAGAACTGATGAGCGTCTTCCTCTTCCTCTTCCTCAGTCTCCTCCTCCTCCTCCTCTTCCCTGGGGCCAGGAAGGGCAGGGTAGAGGCCACAGGCGGCGGGTGACAGAGAGAGGCAGAGGCATTAGTTTGCAGAGCAGGGGAGATACAAGAAGGGCTGGAACCAGGGAGGTGGGGCTAGGATGGGAGTTGGAATGGGAAGGCCAGCGTGACCAACAGGGCCACACCCATCTCAGTCTCCGAGGAGCCTGTTGCTAGTCCCCCTCTGGGACTGGCCCTCCCCCACACTCAGGCTGGGCTCCAACTTAAGGTTACACCCAGAGTAAGTAAACTCCCTTTCTGATCAGACTGGTGCCCAACCTTCATTTTAATATAAATAGTAGCAACCAGCTCTGTGCTGGCACTTTGCATGTATCATCTCATTTAACCCCTGCAACAACTCTGCAACATTTTAAAGATGAAGGAATTGAAGCTCAGAGAGATTAGATAACTGCCCAAGGTCACACAGCTGGATTCGTGGTAGAGTCAGGATTTAAACTTGGAAGTTCTTGGAGCTCCAAGTCTCAGGCTCTGCCCAGCAGGTCCTTTGGGTAGACTTAGTACTATCTCCAGAAATCCATCCTGCCCTTGAAGGACAAAGATTTGTATCTCCTGAAGGCTTCAGGGTTTGGAATGTGGGAGATGCTTAGAAATGGAGTGTGTGAAGCGCACGGGTTTGGAAGCAAATGGACCTGGGTTCCGAGACCAGCTCTACAAGTGCTTCTAGGCTGTGGCCCCAGGCATGTTAATGCCCCTCTTGGAGCCTTGGTTGCCTCATCTGTAAAAATGGGGCTTATGGTGCCAACCTCACAGGATTGTTGCAAGGACTGGAATACATGTCAAGTGCCTGGCAAACAAGAGCGATAGGAACACGGTGATGGTGGTGAACTGTTCAGGAACTGAACCTAATTAAGTGGCCCTTTGCACTCACACAGAAGCACCACAGTGGTGGGAGGAATCATTGCAGGAACAAGCACACATTTCTCGGGTCTTGCAGAACAGTACCAGGGGCCAGTCACTGGAGTTGGACTACAGTTTCATGGGGTGGATGGACAGGCATGGGAGCTGGGGCAGGACCAGGCGTCTTGGGAGTGAAAAAGGTGACAGATCTCCTAGGGCTAGTGAATGAAACAGTCTTACCCCGCTCCCAGACCCCTTGGCTTGGGGGATGAAGGAAATATGGAATCCAGGGTACTAGAGGATCGGGAAGACAGGGGAAGGAAAGCGGATAGGCAAAGGGAAGGCACTAGTGTCCATGTGACAGACAAGGGTGCACGGGTGCCCGCATGCACGTACACACACACTCACACACACACACACACACACACCCTCCTCATACTCAGAGCTCCCTCTGACACATTGTTCCACAGACTCACTGAGTCAGCAAAACCACATGAGCCAGGGCTCCAGTCCTGGGCAAACAGCTCCTCCTTTCAGAGTCTCCCATTCCTCATCTATAAAAGGAGACAGAAACTCCACACTTCTCAAGGCTATCACGGGTAACAAATGATCTTCCAGTCCCCCGGCTCGCTCCCCCCCTATCCAAGCCAGGCCCCTGCTACCCTTCACCTGACACTGCAGTCGTCTCCTGATTTTTTCTCTCTACTCTCCTGGACCACTTTAGGCTTCCTATATCCCACCTTTGAGTGTGAATCTCCTGCTCAGACACCCACCTCGGCTCCCCTTTGCTTCCTGCACAAAGTTCAGATTCCTCAACCTGACATTCAAAGCTCCCCCACCCTATGGCCTCATCTGGCCTTTCCTGTCAGGTGGAAGAAGCATAGGCTTTAGAATTAGACAGACCTGGGTTTAAGTATCAGCCCCACCATCTACTATCTAGGTAACCTTGAGTCCATTTCTTCACCTCTCTAGGACTTACTTTCCTTACTGCAAAATGAGGAAGCACCTATTCTGTAGGTTATGGTGGGAGTAAGTGGATTCAAGTATGTAAAGCACCTGCCACAGGGTAGGCGTGGTGCCTCACACATGGTAACTATCATTGTGACTGTCAGCATCAGTGGCGTCAATGTTACCCTGCTCACTCCAGCCCAGCCTTCATGAAACTAGCTTGTCCGTTATTCTGTCAGCATGAACCAGCCTTTTCATGCCTCTATGCTTTTGCTGACTCTGTTTCTTTCTCCTGCACAGAGCTTTGCCCTTTGAAATCCTATCTAAACTTCACAACCCAGCTCAATTGCTGCTTCTTGCAGGAAGTCCTCCCTGACTTCCAACCAGAAATATTCTTTGCTTCTTCCTAGCTCCAGCATCCATGCTCTCCATGTTGTTGCTTTGAACTTTTCCAAGGCATTTCTTTCACCAATCCCCTCAATGCCCTTGTATTCCCCCCCACCCCACCACTATCTCTGCTTTCCTTCCCTGTGGGAAAGAGAGGACACCTATACTATTTAAGGCCAGTCTCTCCACCCAGGCTCTGGAGCCCACCCCTGCTACCTCCTCCATAACAATCATCCCCTCTCCCTCCAATATTTCAACCTCTCCCTCTCTGTTGCCTCCTTCCTACCAACATTTATAGAAGCTCAAGTCTCTCCCATCTGGGAATAAAAACCCTCTATCTGCCCCCACATCTCCCTCGAGCAATCACTGTCCCTCTCTCCTCCTCACAGCTAAGCTTCTTGAGAAATTCGTCTACACTGGCCATCTCCACTTCAGTACCTCCCACGGGTTCTTCAACCCACTGCAATCTGCCTCATGTGCCCACCAAGCCACAGAAACTCTTCTTAGTAAGGTCGCCCAGGACCTCCCACTGGTTAAAGCCAATAGACTTTCTCCCACCTTCATCTTACTTCTCCCAGCTATAACATTTGCCACTCTTAACAAGCCCCTCCTGTGTGCAGACGGCTCTTCCCTTCCTCTGCTTCCATGAGCCCACTCCCTGCTGGTTTTCCTCCTACTTCTCAGGACCACCCCCAGCTCCTCTTCCTCTCCCCATTCCTTATATGTTGGTACCTCTTCTCCAGTTCTGCTCTGGTCCTCTTCTCTTTCACTCCACACTCACTGTCCAGGGATCTCATTCCATTCCATAATTTCAGGTATGGCTGAGGACCCCCACATCTCTCTCTCTCTAGCATGGGCCTCTCTCCTGGGTCCCACCAAGCCTAATGCTTGCTGGAAGCTCCACCAAGATGGCCCTTAGGGCCTTCAGAGTTCACAGGGACCTCTCACTCAGCATCTTACCACTGCAAACCTATCCTCTTGCATTTCCCACTTTCGTGAAGGGGCGCCACCACTCAGTGGCCCAAGCCTAGATTCTTCCTGCTCCTTTAGCAAGTGAAGTGAAAGTCACTCAATCGTGTCCAACTCTTTGCGACCCCACCGACTATACAGTCCATGGAATTCTCTAGGCCAGAATACTGGAGTGGGTAGCCTTTCTCTTCTCCGGGGGATCTTCCCAACCCAGGGATCGAACCCAGGTCTCCCGCATTGCAGGTGGATTCTTTACCAGCTGAACCACAAGGCAAGCCCAAGAATACTGGAGTGGGTAGCCTATCCCTTCTCCAGGGAATCTTCCTGACCCAGGAATCAAACCAGGGTCTCCTGCATTGCAGGCAGATTCTTTACCAACTGAGCTGTCAGGGAAGCCCTTCAGCAAATCAGCCACCAAGTCCTGATGATTCTACTCCCCCGCTGCTGCTGCTGCTAAGTCGTGTCAGTCGTGTCTGACTCTGTGCAACCCCATAGACGGCAGCCCGACAGGCTCCTTTGTCCCTGGGATTCTCCAGGCAAGAATACTGGAGTGGGTTGCCATTTCCTTCTCCAATGCATGAAAGTGAAAAGTGAAAGGGAAGTCGCTCAGTCGTGTCCGACTCTTAGTGACCCCATGGACTGTAGCCTACCAGGCTCCTCCATCCATGGGGTTCTCCAGGGAAGAGTACTGGAGTGGGTTGCCATTGCTTTCTCCGTCTACCCCCCTGAATAGCTCTAAAAGACTACACATGATCTGGCTCTTGCTAACTCATCATCGACTCCTCTTGCCCTTCACTCACTCTTTCTCCAATCATACTGGTCTCCCTGCCATCCCTCAAACATAACAAGCCCACTCCTGCCTCAGGGCCTTTGCACTCACTGAAACATCATTCCCCAGATAGGTGTAGCACCAGACACAAGCTATTAATATATATTTAGTTGCTTATTTATTATCCGTCTCATCCACTGTAAGATCCATCAGGGCAGGCATCTGTTCTGTTTACTGCTATATCTCTAATGCCCAACACACTGTCTAGCACTCAATAAATATTTTTTAAATGAATGAATCCACTGCCAGGCCTGAGCATGGGCAACTCACCATGAACTCCAACCTTGGTCATCTCCACCCCCACTATCTGTTCAGCCTCTGACTCCAGTTCTCTCTTCCTCCCAATCACCTCTCAAATCCACTTCCTCTGCTCCCTCCCCACAGCCACTACCTTAGCTCATTGTGCTTGTGTTGTGCTTAGTTGCTCAGTCGTGTCCGACTCTGTGACTCCGCGGACTGTAGCCCACCAGGCTCCTCTGTCCATGGGGATTCTCCAGGCAAGAATATTGGAGTGGGTCACCATTTCCTCCTCCAGGGGATCTTCCCAACCCAGGGATCGAACCCAGGTCTCCCGCATTGCAAGCAGATTCTTTACCCTCTGAGCCACCAGGGAAGCCCAAGAATACTGGAGTGGGTAGCCTATCCCTTCTCCAGGGGAACTTTCCAACCTAGGAATTGAACCAGGGTCTCCTGCATTGCAGGCAGTTTCTTCACCAGCTGAGCTACCCGGGAAGCCCTACCTTAGCTTACCTCTCTTGGATTACTGGAACAGTCTCCTCCCTAGTTTCCCTTCCTTCTAAAATGCTAACCTGATCATGTTACCTTCCCTCTTCAAGAGCTGCTCGTAGCTCTCCAGCTGCCTACCATGACAAAGGAGCCTGGACTCCGCAAACGGCTGTCTGAGGTATATCTAATCTCTGCCTCAGTGTACAGCCTTACCATTTCTCACCTCTAGGCCTTGGCATTCACTATCAGAGCATCTTCTCCCATCTCTATCACTCAAAATCTTTACAGACCTTGGATAATTGGTTCAAACACTACTTTCTTCAGGAAAACAAATACATGACTCACAAACCAGAAGTAATTCCTCTCCAATATGCATAGAGAAATAAGTGCCTCCAGTGTCACTCAGGAGCTCCAAGAACCAGGACGGTAGTTGGCAATTATATCTGAGACCATGGACGTTGGGTGCTGGGCGAGCATCAACAGAGGTTCCCTTTGCCTCCTGCACTATTACTCTGGATTCACGTCCCTGGGGCCCTCTGCTAACACTGACTCATCCTTGCCTTCTCCCTTTCTCTCACCTGCTGTTGGATCTATCTCATTAATAACTCTCAAAGGATTTAGATTCCATAAGGTGAAATTAAAATGCTTCTTTGTGAACAGTGTCCACTGGAGTAAAGCAACACAGTAGCACTGCTCCAAGTCATTTCTTCAATGCCAACACCCCAGTTCAGGCCTTCCAGCTGGCCTCCATGCATATGATCCATTTTTCATACTGACTGCTAATGTGATATTTCTAAAACACAAATTTTACCAAAATTTTCTATTTAGTATCCATTCACATGACACTTCATCACTAGCAATACTGGTTCTTAACTTTTTCTGGAGGAACATAAAACTCTTTATGCATTTAATGAAAGCTAGGAACCATCTCCCCAACAGCAAATCCACACAACCAGACAAACACAAACACAACATTTTGTATTCAATTTCAAGAGGTTCCCAGGCCACCTGAAGCCATTTGGGACCTGTGCAACCCAGGCTCTTAACAAACCTCTGGCTCTACCCAACAACATCCAGGTTCTTGTGCGTATGCTATTCCTTCTGCCTGGAATATTCTGGCACACTTCACCCTTTCCCCTGGCTGCCTCTGAGTCATCCTCTAAGACTCAGCTCTTAGGCTGAGATGACCTGCACCAGCCCTAGGTAGGGCTAGATCTCTCACTGCTGTGGAAGCCACTCCACAGCACCTCCCACGCTGTGCTCTCCTTTGTTATAGCCCTCCTCAGTTTCCCCAACTGACTGGGAATTTGTGGAAGGCAAGAACCATTACCCAGCATAGGCCCTGGCCACAACAGAACTCCCTAAGTGTCTACTGAAATGAACATTAATAATAGCTACCCTTTTTTTTGAGCACTCATTATGTGCCAGGCACTCAACAAGGTGAATTCTATTTATGATCTCTTCTCTTTATGACTCTTTACGACCCCATGGACTATACAGTCCATGGAATTCTCCAGGCCAGAATACTGGAGTGGGTAGCCTTTTACTTCTCCAGGGGATCTTCCCAACCCAGGGATCGAACTCCGGTCTGCCAAATTGCAGGGGGATTCTTTACCGGCTGAGCCCTTGGGAAGCCCATGATCTCTTCTACCCCTCAATAAATAAACTCTATGATGCTGGTGGTTCTTTTTGACAAATAAGGAACTGGGCTCAGAGATGTAAAGTCGGTTGTTTAAAGTCACCCAGTTAGTGGGTGCCAGAGGTGGAACTGAAATTTGAGAGCACTGCACGTATTGGTCCGCCATGCCTCCCTGCCCGTACTGTGAGACGGCATCAGTAGCAGAATAGGACCATGAATTAGGGCCAGAATGCCCTGCCTGGGCTCCATTCCCCAGGGCCATCTACATTTATTTTCCCTCCCGTGTCACCTTCATGCCAAGAGCAGAGACCTGGCTCTCTCTCTTCTTTTTCCTTTTTTTTTTCCTTTTGGACATGCCACACGGCTTGCAAGATCTTAGTTCTTTGACCAGGGACTGAACCCAAGCCCTAGCAGTGAAAACACCAAGTCCTAATCCCTGGACTGCTGGCGAATTCCCTGGTCTCACTTTTTATAGTCCAACCCCCGGTCCCTTCCCATGTACTACATTCAGCCTCCTCATCTCAAAACCCCACTGTAGTCGGTCCATCCTTTGCCCAGAACCATCCCTAGACATGTACAACTTTTAAATCCAATCCAATCCAAGGCTACACACTGTCTATGAGGAAAACAAGACATGGGTGGCCCCTGCTCTTCATGAGTTGATAGTCATCCAGGAGTTCTACATGTACCATCTCCAATCCTAAAATCAGCCCTGAGAGGTCAATAGGCATTATCCTCATTGCACAGATGAGGAAATAGAAGCTTAGAGGCTTGCCGAGAGTCAAGCTGGTAAGTAGCAGAATTTGGACTTGAATAAAGGTACTGACCCAACTATATTCCATTAGGTCATCCTACTTAGAAGAGGCAAAAAGTAGGCAACCATTTCTGGCAGGATTGGGGGATAAAGGAAAGCTATTGCTCTTTCAAGACTTAGTACACATCCACTCCTGTAGGGGACAGGTGAGGTGAGGTACCCCTCCTCTGGCAGCACTCTGAACCTATCATTGTCTATGGGTCTCTCTCCCTTCTAGACTTGAGCTCTCTGACTGTAGGATCAGACACAACTCATCCCCATGTCTCACCAAGGTTCAGCACAAGGACTAACTGAGACCATGCAGGACAAATGCTTGCTGAATGAATGAGGTGGCATTTGAGCAAGTTATTAAAAGGAAAAATAACATCTGAACAGGTGGATACAGGGGAAAGGTATGGAGGAGGAAGGAAACAAGTTAGTAAAGGCAAGGAATTGGGACCAAGAAAAAAGGCCAGTAATTTAAAAATTGTGACAGGGTATGCATAACATTTTTTCATTGTTTCAAGAGGGTTTTCTTTTCCTTACAAAAGTGGATCATACTATAAGCTCTGTTCTGCAATTTGCTTTTTTCATAGAATAATCAGTCTTGGAGGTCTTTTCAGGTGAGTATATAGAGATATATCTTTTTCTTTTGATCTACTACAGAGTATGGGTGGATCATGAAAGAAATCCTACTGATGGGCAGGTAGGTTATTTTAATTGTTTGCTATTATAAGCAATGCTGCAAAGAACATCTTTGCATATGTCTGAAAGTAGTTTTGAAGAATTTCTAAAAGGTGAATTGCTGGGCAAAGAATGCACATTTTGTTTAAAATGTAGATAAAAGTTATTTCCGTAGCTTTAACATTTTTATAGACCAGCTAAAAATAAAGATTATTCCTACTCAATCCTGTCTTCATCTAAGAAGCATACATCATGCAACCTTTTCATTAAGAGTTGGCTGAGAATGCTATCCTACAAAAGGGCATGTGATAAAGAGCTGCACAGTGTGGCTTATGTTTGCAGTTGGGGTTGGGGTACTTAGAAAAGGCCTCCAGCTGGCCACGTTGGGGTCTAATAGTGAAACTCTAGAGAAATCTAGCTCTGAAACATAGTTCTCAGCTTGGAAGTGTATGTAAATTTAAGTTTCTGGGGGCACCTAACAAATTGGTCCCACAAGAAAATGGAACCAATTTGTACTCTAATCAAAGAATACACAATTTTGTTTCTTCACAACTGTTTTAATCTTCTAAATTTTGGTACTTGAAAGTTAGTACTTTGTTGTTGTTTTAGTTAAATTCTTTAGTTACTTGTAAACTTCAACATCCTTTCTCATTCATTAGCTGTCTACTTCTCTGAACTGTCAAATCACCATTATTTCTCCACTTTAAGTGAGTTGTGCACCTTTTTCTTATTGATTTCCAGGAGATGATATAGTGTTATTAACCTCTGCCTGATATCTATGTAGCAAATACTTTCCTCTAGCCTGTTATTTCTGTTTTAACTTTGTGTATAGTATCTTTTATGGAGAAAGAAATGGCATCCCACTCCAGTGTTCTTGCCTGGAGAATCCCATGGACGGAGAAGCCTGGTAGGCTGCAGTCCATGGGGTCGCACAGAGTCAGAAACGACTGAAGTGACTTAGCAGCAGCAGCAGCAGCAGAGTATCTTTTCCACACAGAAGTTCTTAACTTTAATTGTAGCTGAAATTATTGCTCTAATTTTATGGCTCCTGAGTTTTTAAGTCCTGCTCAGGAAGACTTCTCCACTCTATTATAAAAATATTCTGGATTTTGCTCTGGTACTTTTACAGCTTTATTTTTTGCATTTGTTTTTGTGCAAGGTAGGGATTTAACTTAAATTTTTTTCTTCTATTTTTCTGTCTGTGCTGTGCGGCATACAGGATTTTAGTTTCCAGACAAGGGATTGAACCCATGCCCCCTGCACTGGAAGTGTGGGGTCTTAACTACTGGACCACCAGGGAAGTTCCTTAAATTTTTTCCAAATGGTAGGATTTTTTTCCAAATCCTATCCCATTTACTGACTTCCCACTGATTTAAAATGTATTCTTTGTCATAAATTGAATTCTCATATGAATACATGAGTTTGTTTCTAAATTCTCTATTTTGTTCAATTTATGTATTCCTCTATTTATGATATATTTTTAATTTCTGTAGATTTATGTTAAGTTTTTAATCTAATAGGGCAAGTCCCCCCTCATTGTTCTTCTTTTTCAAATTTTTCTTAGTAATTCATGGGCATTTACTCTTCCAAATGAACTTTAAAATCCAATTGTCTGATCCCCAAAGAAAATACCACTAAAATTTTAATGAGAAATACATTGAACCTTTTGATCAAATGGGGGGGGGGATGTCATTTTTAAACCATATTAAATTCTTCCCATCCAAGAATAGGACATGACTCTCAATTTATTCAAGCCTTACAGCCTTTGATGAAATTTTATAGTTTTCTACAAAGAAGTATTTTAAATTTCTTATAAATTTGTGGGAATTTTTTTTCTTTGCTATTGCGAATGGAATCTTTTTCTATTATGTCTTCTAATTAGTTATTGATGGTATTCAGAGAAGCTAATGGTTTGGGTGTATATTTATCTTGTATCTACCCATCTCACTGAATTTTCTTATTAGTTCTAATAATTTTTCCTTTTATTCTCTTTGATTATCTAAGTAGACAACCATATCGTCTTCCAATAATGCTAATTCTCTTTCTGATATTTATATCACTTCTTTTTTTTAATCCCAATGATTAAAACTTCCAGAAAAATATTGGTTAGTGACAGTGATAGGAGTCATCCTTATTTTGTTTTTGAATTGAATGGAAATTTATCTAGCACTTCATTGTTACATTTGATGATTGATTTTGGTCTCTGATAAAAATTCTTACCAAGTGAAGGAGGTTTTCACTCATTCCTAGCTTACTGTACTAGTTATCTATCATAGTTTAACAAATTGTCCTAATGCAGCAAGAGATAACTAAGGCACTAAGGGTTTTTAAATCAAGAATGGATGTGTAATTTTGTCAGATTATTTTTCCAGCATTTATGTAGACAGAGTAAAAAGAAAAGATTGTATAACTATTAGTATAATCAATTATAACAACAGCTTTCCTAATGTTGAACAACCCCTGCACTCGTGGGACAGACCTTCACCTGTTGTGATACAGCCTTCTTTTAATACACTGATGGGTTCAGCTGGAGAATCTAAAACACACATTTAAAATATGTGTTTCTCTATTAATATGTGAGGTTAGGCTATATAGTTTTCTTTCTTTTTTTTTAAACGTAGCTGATCATCAAGATTGGACAGGACCTCCATCATACCTGAACTACCATGTCTGAGGAGAAAACTTTGACCATCTTTTAAATTTCTTCTATACAGTTCTATTCTATTCAGGTTTTCTGCCACTCCTTAAGTGATTTTGGTCATTTATATTTTCCTAGAAAACCACTCGTTTCATCTAGATTTTCACATTTTTTGGTATAAAATTATACAAAGCACTTTCTCATGACTTTTTAATATTTTCTGAATCTGTGGTTAAATCCCTTTCATCATACTTCATGTTTTCTTGCCTTTTTCTCAATCATATCTGCCAGAGCATGGTTTGTCTAGTTTACTGGTCTTTTCAAAAAACATCTTAGTTTATCAAACCTTTTGTTTTCTATTTCATTAATTTCTGTCTTTTTAAAAATATTTATTTGCTTATTTTGGCTGCACTGGGTCACCGTTGCTGTGCAAAGGCTTTCTCTAGTTGCGGTGAGTGGAGGCTCCTCTCCAGTTGTGGTGCGTGGGCTTCTCATTGCTATGGCTTCTCTTTTTGCAGAGCACAGACTCTAGGGCGTTCAGGCTTCAATAGTTGCTACACACAGGCTTAGATGCCCCACGGCATGTGGGATCTTCCTGGACCAGGGATTGAACCGGTGTCCCTTGCATTATAAGGTTGATTCTTAACCACTGGACCACGAGGGAAGCCCAATTTCTGGTTTTATCTATAGTAATTACTTAATTCTACTTTCTTTTGGTTGTCCTTTTTATCGAGTCTTGATTGGAATAGCTAGTTCATTTAAGCTGTCTTGTTCTCTAATAAAAGCATTTAAGACTACAAACTTTCTTCTGGGAACCCCCTTGGTCATATCCCATAGGTTTTGTTCTATAATATTCTCAATTGACATCTACTCTAAATAGTCCATAAATTCCATTCTTGTTTCCTCTTTAACACAAGTATTTTTAAACTTTCAAATGGACCTAGCCTTTTTTGCCATTGCTATTAAAATTTCATTTTATACATTATAATCAGAAAATGTATTTATTTTAAATTATCTTGGAAATAATCTCCTTCTACAAAAGTGTAGGCAGATGGTTTCCTCTGCCTAAACACCCTAACCTATCCTATCCAACTGGCAGACTCTTACTCATCCTACAAAACAGCTCAAATATTACATATTCTAGGACCAACCACTCCCACTTTGGGGGGAAAGTATCTAAGAAGGATTTTTAAGGAAGGACAAGCTACAAACAGGCTGTGAATGTCCTCTTTGGTCTCCTGGCCTGGTCCCCCAGTCACTCTGCTCACCCGCTCAGACACCCATTCCACAATCACTCCAGGGGCTACAGGAAGATGGGGGAGGGGCTGGCAATGATATTCATATTTGTCTGGAGGGGTGAGGGATTGGGGGAGGGGTGGGTCTAGCTCTTACCTGCTCTCTGCCAGCCTGCCTGAGGGGGTAAGCTTCATGGAGTCAAGGACCTGAGTAGGACAGCAATACTGGTGTAGAGTATGAGACGCTGTGGACCTGAGAGACAGCGAGAGACAGAGAGAGAAAGAGATACAGAGAGAGAGACAGGGAGGGAGGGGAGAGGCAGGGTGGGGAATGGGGACAAGGAGGTGAAAGTGAGTGGGGCATGGGAAAGGGGAAGACTGGGAGGAATGGGTGGTGGAGGATAGGGAATGGAAGAGGAGGGGTGGGAGGGAGGGAGGGAGGGAAGGAAGGAAGGAAGGAAGAAAAAAAGAAAAAACCACAAAGTCAAGAAAGAGAGGACGGCACTCGAACCACAAACAGAACACAACGACAACAGGGGGCAGCAGAGACGAAAGAGCTGGGCTGGGCCTCCTGTGTTCCAGGTGACTCCGTGGGGACCTCGGCCACGGAGACACTGGGACACCACAGTAGGGAAAGGGGAGGGGGCCCTCCTCACACCAGATGCCACACGGGGATGGAAGAGGGGAGGGGGACGGGTGGATGAAAGAGAAAGGGAAAAGGTGTGTGGGGAGGGGGTTGTTCCCCCTTATAGAAGACCCCTCACAAGAAGGGAGGGAAGGATGGGGAGGAAAGAGGCTCTGGGTCCAAAGAGGGTGAAGAACCCAGGCTGGGGCAGGGTGGGGGAGGGTGTGGGAGACACTGGAGGAGGAGAGGGAAAGAGACAGAGAGAAACTGAAAGAGACAAGAAAAGGGTGAGACAGAGAAGGAGAGAGACAGAGGAGGAAGACAGTGAAAGGGCGAGACAAAAGACACAGAAAGAAGACAGGGGAGAGGCAGAGTGCCAGAGCACAGGACAGGAGAGGTGAGGGCGGAGGAGAGCTGACAAGGTCTCAGTGGTCCTGGTGACAGGATAGGACTGAGTGGGAGGATGGGGCCCAGCGAGCCCGGGGACAGGGGGTTCTTTGCTTCCAAGGCCAGTGCTGCACCCCCAGCCTGGGGCAGGGCCCAAGCCCCACCCCCCAGTGCTGTCCCCCACCCCTAGAGTGGGGTCCAAAGGCCCCTCTGCCTCCTGCTTCCCAAGATGAAAAGTCCAGAGAATGGGAAGGAGGAGGAGAGACAGCAGGGTAGTGAGGCCAAAGGCCCAGTCCCTGGCCTCCCCAGTGCGGGGCAGATGCTGGGAGTGAGTCCCCAGTCAGCCAGCCCCTGTCCCCCACGAGCCCCTGAAGGCTGGTTTTGGTCAGGGCGTGGCCATTCAAGAGCCCAAGTAAAGGCCAGGAGATGCAGCTGCAGGCCAGGCCAGATGCCCACTATCTTGCTTGCTGCAAATCAGAGGATGCCTAAATCTTAGAACCTTACAGAGAATCCTGGAATCTGATACTCTTCTTATCAGAGACTCTGGAATAATCATCAGCAGCAGAATAACTGTTTCTCAAGGACCATTTAGGTGCCAGTTACCGGCCCAAGTCCTTGATTCATTAAACCTGAGACTCAGAGACCCACAGGCTGCTGGAATGTTGGTATCAGAGTCTCAGCTGCTACAGACAGCCCCACAGCGCCAGGCTAGGCACCTGGGCAGCCACCAATCACACCCCTCCTGGGTCACACACTGTGCTGCTCAGGGCTCCAGGGTCCTCACAGAGCTGGGCACCCAAATGCCCCTGGGCTCACTCGAGCTGCCTCCTTCCCCCAAGCCAAAGGCCTCCAAGAGTCCAAGAGGGGAGCCAGGAACCAGGAAGCCAGGAGGCTGCTGAATCAGCAGCCCAGGGACCAGGTCCAGGCCTGGGCAGGAAGGGAGGGGGTCAGGCTGCAGGGCTGAGGCTGGGGGTCAGGTTCCTACCTGCTACTCCTCCCGGGGGGCTCCATGGGTCTGGACCTGTCCCGAGGGCAGGCCCCCTGGCCAGGGCGGTGCCTCCACTGTGTCACCACCCCCTCCTCCCCAGCCCTTCCCTAGAAGGAGGAACCAAGGAGGCGGGGCCAGGCCGGCTGGGCTCGGGGCCAGACAGCAACTGGAAACTTTGCTCCTTCCCCTGCTCCCCCAGGAGGGCTGGGAACTCCTAGTAAGAGGAAGCAGCTTTGAGAGCTTGAAGAGACTCCCCTGGGCCAAACCTCAGGCTGGTCTCACTACATGCACCTCTGTTGGAATCTCCCCAAGCACCCTGTCAAGAATGAGACGCAGAAACATTTAAGTAACTCGGCACAGGTAATAGAGCTAGTAAGTAGCGGAACCCCAAGGTCAGGATCTGTTGTCGCCATTCCCAAATCAGGACTCCATCCCCTTGGCCATATGGTTGCCCTGTAAATACAGAAGCCTTTCCATAGAAGCTTTTCACAAACATTCTCATCTTCCACAGATTTAAAGAGACTCCGTGTGATGGTTATGCTAGGATGTTCCAGATCAAGTAAAATTCAAATCACCCATTTTGGGAAATCAAGATGAGGCCCTAGCCAATATTCTTGACCATTGCAATAAGCTCTCACTCTCTTCTGCATTGTTTTCTGGATTGGCCAAGAGAAATGCTCCTTGAACAGAAAAGCAAAAATCAGAAGAAATGCCATTCACCATCTAGAGGCTGTTCTAAGGAAATTGCCCCTCCTGACTTTACAGAGGGGGAAATTGAGGCCTGGAGAAGGGAAGAGTCTTACTAAAGTTCATACTGCCTGTGAGACTAGAATCCAGGTAGCCTGACTCCCCACTGACCTACCGCAGTAACCTCTCTCCTCCTTATGTGGGGACTAGAGAAAGGAGAGAATTTGGAGGATTTGAAAGGTGTGAGGTTCCTGAAGAGTATCCCAGATCCAGCTCAGAGGGCTCCTGTCCTTTCATAGCCCCAGAGCCCAGGCCCCTGGCTGTTCTGAGCAGAAGGCGGCCCTGGGAGGGGCCAGGGGGCCAGTGATCTAGAAGGAATAAGAGCTGACAGGCCACAGGCCAGTCTTCCTGCCTTCCTGCTGGGGCAGCTGGTTCCTCTCAAGAAAGCCAAAGCTGCTGAGAGAGATTGGCCCTCCGGACCACCACCAAGTTGGCATCCGTGGGCCTTTCGTGGACTCTTCTTCCTCAGCCCACCCCCTAAAGCCCCATGGTCCTTAGGCTCTGGTCTCAGCCCCTGCTTTTTTTTTTCTCTCTCTCTCCTTCAGCAACTCTCTTGGCCCTGTGGCAGTCACACCTTGTGCCCATTTTCAGTTACTGTCTTAAAAGTGGCACCTGTGGCCCAAACATTCATCTTGGCCTGGCAGAAGTCAAGAGACATAAATTCTAGTTCTGGCCCTAAGGCTGATGCTGTGTGACCTTGGGCAAGCCCCTTCCCCTCTCTGGTGAGGCAAAGAGCTTACACTTTGGTGCCTGGCAGAGCGGGGTACAAATCCTGGCTCTACTACTCTTCCACTGGGTAACCCCTCTGAGGCTCGGTTTGTTCATCTGTAAAAGGTTGAGTGGCAACTCCTCTCTCACAGGTTTTTGTGAAGTTTCAGTGGGACAGATAGGCACATGCTGAAAAGTCTCAGTTGGAGCCTGAGAGAGCATGGTCCTTCTGCCAGGGAGGTAGGGGAGGCTCTTGGGAAACCTGTTTGTTTCAGGCAGGGGAAGATTTCTAGGAAGCTATCTTTCCATTTGGGCCACTCTTAGAATTCAGACATATCTGAGCCTGTTGGTGCAACTCATGTGATAATCCTCTAGGGGTTGAAGGGAAGGAATTAAGGGTGAGGAGCCTAACCCAACCACAGGGCACTGGCAGGGGAACGGATATGGCAGTGACTAAGGGCAATGTCCTGATCTCATGGAGCTCATATCCAAGTGAGAGGAGACAGACATTATTCAACCACTAGTGGAATTAAACTGGGCAAAATTGGAGGTAGCAGGGGAGAGTGTTCCAGGAAGAGGAAACAACCTGGGCAAAGGACCTGAGGTGGTATTTCCAGGAACTTCAAGGCCAACATGGTTGACTGGAAAAAAGCAAAGGGGAGATTAGGGATATAGGCGGGGGGCCCAATCACGCAGAGTCCAGAAGCCGTGATAAGGTTTCAGTATTTATACTAAGAGGAATTTCGAAGCCTGTGGTTTGTGGATAGGCCTGGAGTGCAGAGTGTCTCTGAAGTCCCTTAAGTTGTATGAAAAACATTGAGTATGAGTGCATTTCTTGGGAGAACATTGTTTTTATCAGATCCTCAGATGGGTGGGTCTGTGATCCCAAAAGGGCAGGGAAGCTCCTTTTATGATTCCATTCACTAACTGCCTTTCAGGCATCCCAGGACCTTCTGTGAGCTTCCCCCACTCCCGACTTCCAGGTGGTCTCAGCCTCCCCTCATATCTTCAACCTGTGCTCCACCCAGACAAAAGTGCCTGCAATTGTCTGCCACACTCTGCTCTCTGTCCTCACCTTTGCCTCAGCTCAGAAGACTCTTCCCCACCACCCTGCTCCCACTGCCATCTCTCCACCTCGTGAGAGATGGAGTCTGCTCAGAAGTGGTGCCCTCTGGGAACCTGACTCCCCTGCATCCTTCCCACCCTGCGTTTCTCCAGTGCTGTCTGTTCACATGCTGTTTCCCCTTCTGGCCAGGAGCTTGGTGGGGACAGGGGCCGTGTCTTATTCATTCCAGTGTTCCCAGCATCCGGCACAGGGCACCTAGTCACAAAGGTCAGCTGGTATTGGGAGACAGACAAACCACACTGCGGTGGAAACTGCAAGACAGGCTGTTGGACACTAGAGGGCACTGTGGCCGCTGGAATCCTGGCCTGCTGCTGGCACTGGCCAGGCCCACCCTGGCTGGTGCTGGGAAGAGGCAGGCAGGGAATCATGGAAACTCTACTCCTGGGTCCTGCAGCTCCTTGGCTCTGGGTCTGACTGACAAGGGTCCAGGCCCCAGTCTCCCAATATACCTTCTACCCCCTTTTCAAACTATTTCTCATGATAGCCCCATACCACTACAGATTCAGCTATGTGCTCAGTTGCTAAGTCATGTCCAATTCTTTGTGACCTCAGAGACTGTAAGCCTCCAGGCTCCTCTGTCCATGGGACTTCCCAGGTGAGAATACTTGAGTGGGTTGCCATTTTCTCCTCCAGAGCATCTTCCTGACTCAGGAATCGAATCGAGCCTGCGTCACCTGCATTGGCAGGTAGATTCTTTACCACTTGAGCCACCTGGGAATTCCACAGATACAGCTATAGTTCTTCACAAATGCAGGTACCAAATACTGCTCCCACAACCCTGGCACACTTTTTGGCTCTGCCTGCAAAATGCTCCACTTCACCTCACCCCACCTCCATCCCTCACCAGTTCAGTCGCTCAGTTGTGTCCAACTCTGAGACCCCATGGACTGCAGCAAACCAGCCCTCCCTGTCCATCACCAACTCCTGGGGCCTGATCAAACTCATGTCCATCGAGTTGGTGATGCCATCCAACCATCTTATCCTTTGTCATCCCCTTTTCCTCCTGCCTTCAATCTTTTCCAGCATCAGGGTCTTTTCCAATGAGTTAGTTCTTCACAGCAGGTGGACAAAGTATTGGAGCTTCAGCATCAGTCCTTCCAATGAATATTCAGGGTTGATTTCCTTTAAGATTGACTGGTTTGATCTCCTTGAAGTCCAAGGGACTCTCAAGAGTCTTCTCCAACACCATAGTTCGAAAGCATCAATTCTTTGGCACTCAGCTGTCTTTATAGTCCAACTCTCACATCCATACATGACTACTGGAAAAACCAGGCTAACTTCAACTCATCCACCAAGTCTCAGTTTAGAGGTCAGTTTGGAGAAGACTCCTTGACCCTCAGGCTGAGTTGGGTATACTTCTGAGGGTCTTCCACAGCACCCTATACTTCCTCTGTTAATTGTCTGTTTCCTTCTCTGTTTTCCTACCAGAGGGTGAGTTTCCTCACAGCAGGATTCTACTATTCATCACTGTATCAACTGCATTTAGTTTCACACGTTGTATGCGAAACTAAACTAGCATATTGTAGGTACTCAAGAATTATCTTTGAGTGAATGAATGACTAAATGGATGGATGGATGGATAGGTAGATGGATGGACGACCTCGGGCAAATCATCTTACCTCTCAAGATTTTGGTTTCACCCCTCTGTAAAGTGGATCCAATCACCCCTACTTGGCAGAGCTGCCAGGAAGATTAAAGATAAAGGTGTGTGGAATGCTCCCTAACAGTGCCTGATACATAGTACATATTTTCTAAATCAAAGCATTTGTTAGGTTGAAAGAGGCTTTATCCTGAGCCTGGGATGATCTCTCCCACTCAGGTTTACCATCTATGTGTGGAAGATAGCTTTAACAATAAGAAAACTATCATTTTTATTAAAAAATAACAAGAGCACCTGATATGTGCCAGACCTGAAGTGGGCACTTCCCAAGGAAGTAGGGGGCAGCTGCCAGTCTCAGCCAGAGGATGGGAGGCCAGGGCCGAGGTCAGAGTCCTGGGAATTGTGCCTGCTCCTGGAGAACAGTCATTATGTACACAGCTGGTTCCAAACTCCTTACTCATAGATGAAAACCTGTCTAAGGGGTCATTAATTCCCTCTGTAATTAATGTAAAAACAGCAGGGTTTGTATTCATGGAAAAGTAAGCTCAAGCATCAAGCTGATAATATTGATAATGTATGCTTGTAGTTATATACTTCAGTCGCTGTACTAATAAAATGTGAAAATTCCTGATACAACGAAGAACTTGAGAATAGTTATATCATGAGTGGTATTATGCCAGTTGTTCTGAGGCTATGAAAATCACCTTACACTGGGAGTGATGGTAATATCCATCATGCACTTAAAAGCTGTTTTGGCACAAAATAAGGGGAAATTTTTAGATAAAATAGCATGTTGTGATTCAAGAGCGTGGAACTTGAAAGCATAGTGAGCAAAGGTCGACTTGCATTAGAGTATGAACCACAACCTTGATGGATGAGCAAGCTGACAATAGTGGGCCTCTGAGTAGATTGCTCCCCAGGCTCTGACCTCGCTTGTGAACACATAAAAGCTGTGGGACTATAGAAGAAACACCAAGTCCTTAGTATTTGACCTCTACCCTTACCCACTCCTGGGCTTCCCAGGTGGCTCAGTGGTAAAGAATCTGCCTGTCAATGCAGGAGACACGGGAAATTCAGATTTGATCCCTGGGTCAGGAAGATCCCCAGGAAAAGAGAATAGCAACCCACTCCAGTATTCCTGCCTGTAAAATCCCATGGACAGAGGAGCCTGGCGGGCTACAGTCCATGGGGTTGCAAAGAATTGGACACAACTGAGCACGTATGGGCACACACTCACCCACCTCTAGGAGAATCCATTCCCACCTACAATCCCTTGTTGCCTCAATTTACCATAAGATGGACAAAACGCTGCAGTCACCTGGGGGTGGGCCCCAGAGCTGGAAGGTCATATAACTTCAAGGTTGATGGCCACATCAGCCCGCCTGAGAGCAGAGGAAGGCACTCCAGAGAGAGAAGTCAGTGACAAAAAGATGACAGGGACCAGGCAAGTCATGAAAGATGGAGAGAGACAGGCACGGGCTAGGGAGATGCAGAGAGAGAGGGGGCTGGGGTGGGGGGCAGTCTTGCTCCTTGACTTCTTGGTCCCATTTCCAGTTGGCATGAGGCCTGGCTATATGTCATTTACTGCTCTTAGATTCTGTGAGATGTAGTCTCACAACAGTCTCCCCCCTCCCCACCCTTTATTCTTGAGCATGTCTGAGTGGGTTTCAGTTCCCTGCAACAAAGTGTACCCAGACTAACACAACGGAAAATCGGGGATATAAGTGCAGGGCTTGCATAAGCAAAAATGCATAAAGAACACTTAGGTAGGGAGGGGTGAATACAATTACAAAGTGTTTGTGTTTGTTCACCCAAATGCTCCCTCATTTCCTGACACTTGCGACCACAAATATGTCCTACAGCTGCACACACACACTCAACATTCAGTGGACACCGAGACAAATACAGCAGCAACCAGATCTGCTTCTATACAGACAGCCTGCTACGCAAGGACACTGGCCAGCACGCAGCACTGTCCCTGTACTCCTCACACCGCACAGACGTGGAGCCACACCAAGAACACAGCAGTGCTGCTTGCGAGGTGAGGCCAGGAACTCAGGCTCAACTGGGCTCTCAGCAGCCTCCCTCCCCAGCTGCCAAGTGACTCATCCCCAGGGCTGCTAATTAAAGCCAGGACAGAGGGGACGGAGACAAGGGGAGGGGAAGAGAGAGAAGGCAAGTTTATTTTGGTGCCAACCAGGCATGCAGCCAGCTTAGGGGTCACCCACTTCCTGGGGCTGGGCCAAGAGGGGGCAGGGGAACATAAACAGGAAGGAGAGGGAGAACCCCGCTACCTCTTCTTTCCCCTTGTGAGCTTCCTGGGAAAAGGTACGTTCTTTGGGAAAATTACCCGTCTCCCTCCCCACCCCTACCCTCTTCCTTCATCCCACTATCAGAGTCAAGTGCTACCTCTTCCAGCCTCTTGTCCTTAGAACTGGCTTCTCATCAACAAACTCCCATTTTAGCTTGCCAGAGCTGGCTCATCTATGTCTGTAGCCCACTTCCATCTCCACCATGGATCACCCAACACAAGACTGGTACATAGGGAATGCTCTGTACGTGCTTCTGGAATACAACTGGGTTAACTCTGGTATAGCGTGGTGACCACAACTTTGAATTTGTATTTGAGTTCTATGGGGGGGGATAGATTATTTTAACTTTCTAAACCTTAGTTTTCTCACCTGTAAAGTGACTAAAATATATACTCTATAGGATTATTGTGAAGATGAAATGAGAAAACACAGGTGAAGTGCCCAGCATGGTGGCCAGCGTATATGGACTTTACCTATCACCTAGTAAGCACTGCTGCAGCTGATAAATCATAACCTACCTTGGGCTTAGGGCAGCAGCAATTACACAGAGCTAAGTTCCAAGCCTGGCTCCACCACATAGGACCTGGGGAGCTCAGACAAACCACATGAGTTCTCAGAGCACTGGCTCATATAGAAAATGGGGATTCGCAATATGACACCATAAATTTACATAAAAGATCTGAATCTGTCAAGGGGAGCCCAAGCTCTCAGAAGTAGCTCAATGCAATGCAGCAGCAAATTACTAAGGAGAGCAGGAGAAGCATAGACCTATAGGGCCAAAGGAGCCCAGGAGGGAGGAAGCAGTCTGGGCAGGCTAGGGCAGCCAGGGAAGGCTCTCCAGAGTGCACAGGGCTGGAGTTGGGCCCACCGGAACCTGAGAGCACTGAGCAGGCGGTAAGTGACAAGGTTCCAGGCAAAGGAAGTGGTATCAACAAAGAGCTGGGCGGGGCCAGCGACCAGGCTGCACTGAACAGGAGGCCGCATGGAGGGAAGATTTGGAAGCAGCTGGGGCAGCTCTGGTGTCTGGTGGTGTCTTGGGCATGTGGGGGAGCCATGGAAGGTCTGTGAGGTCTCAGCCACCCCAGATTGCCAGGAGGTCAAAACAAGGAAGAATCTTTTAGAAATTATCTAATCCAAGCTCTGGTTGGATAGATGGGGGCACTGAGGCCCAGAGTGGGAGGCCTCCTCTGGGAACAGAGCCAGCGCTGGCTCCTCCTCCCACTTCTCCTCCCAACAGCAGTGGCTCCGTTGCCATGGGGACGTCCCTGGCTCTGCGGGTGTCAACAGCTCCCCCACCCGCTCCCTCCTTCCCTAGCAACAGGCCACCTCCTCTGGCTCTCATCCTTGCTTGCCTGGCAACCCCAGCCTGGTGCCCAGGGCCCCCAAGTTCCAGCTTCACCCTCACTGCAGTGGCAGTGCCTCTAGGCCTGGGCTCCCTCCCCTTCTGGGTAGCAGGGGTATCAGCTCCTCCTGCCCCTCTGTTTTCAAGTTCTGCGCTCCACATTCCTCAAGCTTGAATACCCCATAAATGACAATGGATTGGGTTAGGCCTTGGCTAAGGGCACTATAATGTGTTGTACCACCATTTTATGCTGAGCGTTGTTTTAAGTTCTCTCATTATCCCAAAGAAGTCAGAATTATTGACCTCATTTTACAGATAAAGAAAGTAAGGATCAGAGAAGCTGTAAGTGACTTTGCAAACAACACATAGCTAGGAGGCAGGCTCTGCTGAGCACCAGTTTGTGACCTTGAGCCATTGTCCATCCCTTTCTGGACCTGGATTTAAGGTATCTCTAGGTCTGACAACTTCTCATGGATCCACAGGAAGTCCAGGCACCTTCTTCTGCCCACAGCCCTCTCACAACACCAGCTGTTCAGCTCTAATTAGACTCCACACTTCCTCTGGCACCCCATACTTGAAAGCCCTCATGCCTGGGGCCTTGCCATAGTGGGTTTTCAACCCACTGACCCTACTCACTCCTTCTTGTTTCACTTTCACAACAGCCAAGGTCTAACTCCTTTACTTGATGTTTTTCTTCTACCCTCCTAACGTTTCCCCTCCACATACACAATGTTTATTAGATGAGGAAGGACCCTGGGGCTCCTGGGGGGAAATAGACCTGTTCTAAGTCACATAACTAGAAGGTGACCTGGCCATAAATGGAACGCTTTGCCCAGATCCAGTTGCTGCCCTTATGTTGCAGATCCCAGCCTCCCTCCTCTAACCTCCCCTGGCTCTCACTGATGAAAGAAGGTGTCTGTGACCCAGCCCCAACCAAACTAGTCCTTTGTTAAGGAGCTTTTAACATCTCCTTTCCTGCCCAGATCTGTTTTAGTCTGACCAACTGCCCCCACCCATCCCCCCTCACCTCTGATGCCTGCTGGTTTCTTTTCCAAGGATGCCCTCCTTACACCAAATCCGTGTGTCAGTCCTCTATGACCCAGCTCAGACACTGCCTTCTCCAGGAAGCTTTCCCTGATGCCTAACTGAAGTGAGCTCAAGAATTTACACATGGGGCCTGAGAGCATCCTCAGATGACCCCAGCCAGCCCAGGTTCCAAGTTAAAGGATCTTCCCACCATGTTTACAAGATTTGGCCCCACAAGTGCTATTTTAGGCCAGCCCCTTCCACAGTCCAAGTTTAACCCTTGCTTCCACAGTTGCTGAGTCCTCAAGGTCCCTGTAGTCTCCTTGACTGTAGGTCCAGTGTGGATGTCGGGAAGCACATCTTAGTAAAACAAATGCCAGCTTTGGAAGCAGGCAGCCCAGAGTGTGAGTCAGAGTGATGCCGCCCCGCCCCATTGCTCTTATTTCCTTGGGCAAGGCGCTGACCATCTGGGGAACCTCGTTTTCTTCATCTGTAACAATCCATGCCTAATGGGACTGTTGTGAGCATTGAATAAGATCATGTTCAGAGTTCTTAGTAGGTGAGGAGCAAATGATAGCTGCTATGACTACTAATACTAGGATGAGGATGAGATGGCTATTATCTGCAAGGCTGTTGCGAGCTCCTGCTGTGGTGGCTCAGCCATAAATTAGCTGCATGGCTGTGGGCAAAACCTATAACCAGCCTGAGCCTCAGTTTCCTCAACTGTAAAAGAATGATGATAAGGCCAACCCAGCTTCCACTTACAGTGTCGCTGGGAGGATCAAACGAAAGAAAGCCCCTGACAACTTCTGTGAGTCGTAAAGGGCCAACGTACACTATCATATGATATATGATTATGCTATTAAATGCCCTGAGCTATAGGTCCTTGGAACACCCGTGCTGGGAAGAGCTAGAGACGCCTTCCATCAGGTTCCTTGACAAGTCGCAGGCATATCAATGCGGCTGCCTAGGGGCCTGTGCTCAGAGTCAGCCCAAGTTGTCTTCTTCCAAACCCACAGTGGGGCACTGGAATCAGTGTTCTTTGCTAGACCAGTGCCTTCCTAAAAGCTAGGACAGGTTGTACTCAGGCCATATTCTTTGGCTGCAGGCCGGGACTAATTGTGTCTCGTCATATACCCCTTGCCTAGACACTGGGCCTGACTGTATCGATCACGCTTCCCACTTTCCTGTTGGCCCAAGTGTGCTCCCATCCCACAGCTCGTACCTTGGCACAGGGCACCAGTGTGCTCATCCCATACCCCCTGCCTGGGATGCTAGGACACAGCGTGTCTCATTAATGCACCTCCGTTTGAATGCTGGGATCCTCTGCCTCTCCCATATCCACTGCCTGGATGCCAGGACCTGGGCTGCTGCATATGGTTGGACAAGCTGTGCCTTGCACAAGGCTTTACAACCAAGAGGGCATAAGTTGGGGCTGAAATTCAACCTGTGCTCTGCTTACTGAGCCAGGAACCCTGGTGAGGGGCTGCAGGAGCCCAGTGGAAAGGGAACATTCCTCCAACTGATCCACTCAGTGGATTCTACTCTCCACATAGGTGCTGTGTATGTTAGTCGCAGCCCTGACTGGAACTGAGTGACCCATCTCATGCCTCTGCTGCTGGGATCCATCTCCTTTCAGAGGCCCACCCCTGGCCTGGATGCTGCCTAACTGGGCCGTATCCTGAGCCCCTATCATTCCCACATGGTCCCTATCCTTGACACTTGTGTTTTCATGAAGCTTCAGATTGGTTAAGGCCTGGGAAATGTACTAATAGTTCTTGTCTCTATCCCAGTTTGACCCCCACCTCCTCAAATGGCAGATTGATCACACCCTGAAAACTCAGTGATGCTTGTAAGCCTTTTTCACCAAGCATGCAAAAAAAAAAAAAAATCCACTGGTTACCATAAGGTATATTTCTAATGTCTAGATTGTGTCACATCAAAAAGTCTATCCAAACCCCACTACTCAGGGCTAGTGCAGGCCAGGGTGCAGCACAAACGCCAGACAAGGGAAGCTCCATTTCCCTTGTGTCCCCTTCTCCTGGGAGGAGAGAGGGAGAAGGTTCCTGGTCCAGCTTTCCCACATGGGCTGCTCCAGTGTTCAGCCAAGCCCCCAAGTCAGTGAGGGTCAGAAAGACTAAGGAAGAGTTTTCAACCCCCTCCCTATGCTTGCCACATTCACCCTGGCCCTCCCACTCCATTCCATCCCCACCCCTAATATTAATGGGACAAAACCCCTGGAGTTGGCCCCCACCCTTCCCATGGATCCCAAAATGACAAACCAGAGGCCCCCACCCCAGTCCCTGCCCCCACCCCAGTTCCTGCCCCATCTCCCAACTACTGCTAAAGAAAGGAGGTACTGACCTGACTGTTCTGGAATTCTCACCATCAGATCTGAAAGAGAAACACAGAAAAAAAACCAACAACAGTCAGTATATGCTCTACTCCTTTCCTCCCTCTGCTCTACACAGTGGCCTTGACACCTTTTACGCATCATGAAAATGAGGGGTGGGCATTTCATGCAGAGAGAATAGCCAGTGCAGAGGCCATGAGATGGAGGAGGGGCTGGCCAGTTGTTGGGATAAGGAGGAGGAAAGTGTGGCAAGGGTGGAGTGAGTGAGGGGAAGAGTGGTTGGAGCTGAGGTCAAGGAAGTGCCAGGGACCAACAATGTTCTAGTCTACTGGGTCATGGTGAGGAGCCTTCCTTGGAGTGGCTGCGGGCAGGGGCAGAGTCTGAGGTTTAAATGCAGAGAGATGGAGCCTCAGATACTGGCTCTGCCACTTACCAGCCCTGTGACCTGGACAAATCACCTCCTTGCTTGGAATCTGAGCCTCAGTCTCCCCACTTGTAACACGAGGCCAATCCCCGCAGGGCTGGTAGGATGATTAAGCCCTTTGGAACCCAGCAGACAAATGCCAGGTATTATTAACAACACAGAAAAGGCTTTGCCAATTGCCTGGTCCAACCTGCTTATTTTCCGGATGAAGAAAATGAGGCTGAGAGGGTGAGTGAGTCAGCTGCTGGGCTCCTTTCTACTACACTGGTCTGCCTTCTTCATTGTGAGGCCCCCTCAGAGGCAAAGGAAGGACAAGAGAAGAGAATAGCATTGGGGACACAGCTCTGAGGGGACTGAGAGAATGAGCGAAATCGGAACCGCACCCCTCCGGCTACTCCTCCCTAAAAGAGTGTGTGTGTGTGTAGGGGAGGGACACTGGGGCTGCCATTAGGGGTGGGGAGGAGGAGGAAGAAGAACCAGGGTGCTAGGAAGAAGTGGGGAGAGTGTGTGAAGCGACTTCCTTGTCCCCTCTCTGTCCTCTTCCTCCTTTTTTCCCCTCCCTCCCCACCCCCACCCCCACTTCGGAGGAGACAGAGATGAACACATCACAGGCTCTGTCCTCAGGTGAGAGAACCGAAAGCAAGAAGCAACCTGAGTGAGGACCTGAGTCAGGGGAGAGCCATTTATGCTGAGTGCAAAGTGAGAGGGACACGCGGGGGAGGGAGATGGGCTCAGCGTGAGTATCTGCTGGAAGAGTGAATGGAGCACCCACCAGCCAGGTAGGGCAGGCAAGCATCTGGTTGCAGGAGCACAGACAGTGGGTGAGGCCAGTGCTTCCAGTTCTGCTACTTACTAGCCATATAATCCCGGGGAAGGCACTGTCCGATGTCCCGCCTCAGCTTTCTCACTTGTAAAATGACATGACAGGGGAAGGGAGGGGGGCAGGAGGGTGGAGTGGCTGTGAGGTTCAGCCTGGCACAGTAGACAACAGTAGGTCCAATCTTTAGCCTCTGCAGCCCCCTAAAGGGACAGAGGATTAGGGCCATGGAGCACCTTTTCACATTTATTAAAACTTCCATCTCACCCTGCCACAACAAGATTGCTTCTGAGGCCTGGCTCAATCATTTGCAGGTACCAGATTGGATGGGCTTAATTCAATGACTCCCCAGCTGTCGAGAGAATGGAGGCTAAGCCCCTCAGTGTCTCTCCTTAACACGAACACTCTACTCTGGGCAGGCTGGTCTCCTCGCCACTCCACCCCAAAATCTCCAGCACACATGTATTCAATCTACTATATACCAGGCCCCGAGTCAGGGATACAAGCCCTCGAGTTGCTCACAGACTGGGCCCCTGCCTCGATCTACTTTAGGGCATAAGCCACATATATAGTCATCTGCACTGACACGTGAACAATCACTGGGCACCTACTATGTACCAGGCAAGGTGGCGGGCTCTCTTGACACATGACCTCCTTTGATCCTGCAAAGTGGGAATTACTCATCCACTTTTAAGATGATGAAACTGAGACTCACAGAAGTTGAAATGAGTTGCCCCAGAGCACACAAGTAGGGGGGCCTGGCCTGGACCCCAGAGTTCTCAAAAGGCTTGGCTATACTAACTCCCATCCTCAAGAGTGATGCTCAATAAACAGTAACTGACTGAAGTCTATGAGTATAGTGACCATACTTTTTGGACCTAAGAAAGTGAAGTTGCTCAGTCGTGTCTGATTCTTTGAGACCCCATGGACTGTAGCCTGCCAGGCTCCTCCATCCATGGGATTTTCCAGGCAAGAATACTGGAGTGGGTTGCCATTTCCTTCTCCAGGGGATCTTCCAGACCCAAAGATCAAACCCGGGTCTCCCACATTACAGGCAGACTTTTTACCATCTGAGCCACCAGGGAATCCCTACTAAACCTAAAACTCAGGCATGTAATGAGACCAAGGATTTTGACATTGCTGCTTCCAGGTACAAGGGGCAATCTGGCAGATGGGAGAATAAATGGCAAAATATTGACAGTCTTGAACCTTTGGGGGATGTATAGGGACAGCAGAGCAGAATAACTGAAAAGAATATAAGCCTTTGAAATGCCATACTGGGGTTTCTGCTCTCGCCTCTTGGATCCCCTGCCTCTCATCTTGCTCCTCCAAGTCATCTATAAAAAGTACCTGGGGAAGAAATAAGGTGCCTCTCTCCCAACAACCCACAATTACATAAACAAGGCTGTCCTCTGAGAGCTATGAGAAATGCATCAGAAATGAGATATGCAGTTACCTGAAAAAGAGAGATGGTTTCTTAACAGCATTTGGGCAACATGTCTACAAGATCAGTTGTCCAACAGAAAGGAGATTGGACACAAAGAGAAGGTACATATTTTTAAAGGAGACTTGAAGAGCTACTATGTACAGAACTCTTCCCAGAAGCATCCTGAGGAGAAAGGGGTGTGCCCTGGTCCAGAGAAGCATCTTTAAAAGCTAAGAACCTGGCTTGGCACAGCCAGAGACCTCATCTCCCAAACATCAACTTGTCTAACTGCAAGTCTCTTCAATGGACAACAACCTTCTCTCACTGGCTGCCAAAGGAACATCTCTCAAGCACAAATCATGCATATGTGCTAAGTTGCTTCAGTCATGTCCGACTCTTTGCGACCCCATGGACCGTTGACTGCCAGGATCCTCTGTCCATTGGATTCTCCAGGCAAGAATACTGCAATGGGTTGACATGCCCTCCTCCAGGGGATCTTCCCAACCCAGGGATTGAACCCGAGTCTCTTATGTCTCCTACATTGGCAGGTGGGTTCTTTACCACTAGGGCCACCTGGGAAGCCCAGTTTTCTTCAGTTGTATGATCAATTCTCCCCAAACTCTGTGAGAAGTGCATTTCTCCTCTCAATGCAATCTGACACATCCCGTAATCCATCAGACTTTTTTTTCCCTTTGAGACATCGTCCTCACTGCAATCCAGACTGGTTGCCCTCCAGGCCTGCACAAAGTTGCACTAAGATCTCCTCCATCACTTTGGGATTCCCTTCAATTCTCTTCTGTGTTAATTTTCTGCTTCCTCAATTTCTTGGCCTTTTTTTTCTGAGTTTATGCTTGCATTTTGCTGGAGCACATTCTCCAGTGCTTACTGAGAAAGGAGACCTAGGACAAAATAGATCTCCTGTCTGAAAATGTCTTTATTATGCTCTCACCCTTGATTGATAATTCAACTCCATACAGGCTTCTAGGTTGGAAATTATGGTCCTTCAGAATTTTGAGAATGTTGCTCCATTGTCTCCCAGGTTCCAGTGCTGCTATTGAGAAGTCCAATACCATTCTTTTTCCTGATCCTTAGTACATGATATGTTTTTTCTCTGGAAGCTTTTAGTTGCTATTGCTGTTCAGTTGCTTAGTTGTGTCGGAATCTTTGTGACCCCATGGGCTGCAGCATGCCAGGCTTCCCTGTCCTTCACTATCTCCTGGAGTTAGCTCAAACTCATGTCCATTGAGTTGGTGACATCATCCAACCATATCATCCTCTGCTGCCCCTTTCTCCTTTTGCCCTCAATCTTTCCCAGCATCAGGGTCTATTCCAATGAGTTGGCTCTTTGCATCAGGTGGCCAAAGTATTGGAGCTTCAGCATCAGCCCTTCCAATTAATATTCAGGGTGGATTTCCTTTAGGATTGACTGGTTTGATCTCCTTGCTGTCCAAGGGATGCTTGGAGTCCCTTGGAAACTTTCAGAATCTTCTCTTTATTCTGCTATTCCAAAATTATGCAGTGCTGTACCTTGGTGGGGGTCTTTTTATCATTTATTTTGCTGGTTACTCGGTGGGATTTTCATTCCTTCGGTTCTGAGACATGTTCTTTGATCCTTTCCTTCCTGCTGTTTCCTCCATACTCTATTTCAAGAACTCTTATTGTTGGATGTTGGAGTTCCTCAGCTGATCCTTCCATGCTGTCATCTTTTCTGTTGTCCATCTCTTCATCCTGTTTTTCTGCTTCCTAGGATACTTCCTCAACTTTTATTTTCTAATCCTTCGGCTGAAATTTTGAGTTGGCTCTCATTATCTTAAATTTCCCAGGTATCTTCTCCTCCCTTCATTACCTCTGCTCCAAGTTTTTTTGGTTTGTTTACTTTTTGGGTCATTCTTGCAGGTTGATGGTCTTCCTCAAATAGCTTTGCACTACCTGATCATCTCGGGCTACCTAAGCCTTTTTTTTTAATGTCAGTTACATTAAGGTTTAATTTACATAAAATGAAATATACCTATTTTAAGGGTCCTGAGCTGGTGAGTCCTGGCGATTGGTTCCCATGACACTAACAATCTCTGTGTGTAGGTGGAGCTGGCAGGTGATGGGCTTCACTAGAGAGTTAATGGACTAAGAGCCTATTCTTTGGATGGAAGACTCCCAAATATCATCTTTAAGAGGCCTTTGTCTGGGGTCTTTCAGTTTCCCCAGAGAAGAATCCTTTTCTCTTGTGTGCTCCTGACTTTGGTGTCCTGAAGTAGGTAAGTGGAAAGAAGTTGGGGTTCCACTGTTTTGGCGGTGCAGGTCACTTTGCTTGCAGCCCTGTTTCAGCCCCAGAGGCTCATAACCTCAATTTTGCCAAAGAATCACCCTCCATCTGCAGAGATGGAGCCAGTGGGGGCGTCCCTGACTGAATGGGGTTGGGGGGGAGCCAACATGGTCTGTTCACAGCCCTTCAATATTCCCCCTGTTTTTGGTTCTGTGCCTCATCCTATTCTCCATGCTTCATGGGACCTCTGATCCCCAAGCATTTCCGGGGCTCATTGCGTGGAATAGTTTACTTCTGGTTAGCATCCCAGACCTCATGTTTCTACCTTTTTTATTCCTTTACTCATATTTCAGTGGAATTTGTGAAAGCAGCAGAGATAAATAAGTTTATTCAACTTGTTGTATTTAACAGGAAGTTCCCCTTCTTATTCCAGCCAACTCTTATTCATCCTCCGTGACTCATTTAGGCAAGACCTTCTCCAGGAAGCTTATCTTAATATCCCCTCCTGGATGAGGAACCCCTCCTCTGTTCTCCCACAGGATCCTTTTCTTGCCTCTATCACAGCCCTGATCGAACTATTTTGAAAGTGTCCATTTCCAAGCCTGGCTCTCCCTGTATACTGGGATCTCCTGGCAGTCTGGGCCGTGTCTTAGTCATGCCTGTGCCCCAGTTCCCAGGGTCTGATCTACAGGGGTACACAGTAAATATGTGGGGATGGAATGAATGAATAAATGAATGACTATAAGTATGAATCAGACCTAGCCAGAGGGACCATCTAGAAAGGGAAATAAGCTGAACACAATTGTTCCTATATAAGACCAGTTCCCTAAAAGCTCTAAGTTCCCTAAAAAGCTGTTATGTGCAAAGATGCCTACTGCAGTATGATTTAAACCAGTGAAAAAAACAGGCCCAGTGTCTATGCCCTACATTGAGAGGGTGGTTAAGTACATTATGGTATATCAGTTGCCATTAAAAGTGATGCTTCTAAAGAATATGCAATTACATGGGGAAATGTTCAAATGAACAAAGCAAGAAAAAATTGCACCTGCTGTATTATTTCAACCATATGAAAAGAATTCAGAGAATAAAGGAAATACATCAAATGTCCAGAGTAGCTGCTTCTGTGTGTTGTAATTATGGATAATGTTTTTCTCCTCTACTTTTCTAAATTTTCAAATGGAAGAATGTATTAAATGTATAATTTTTTAAAATTTCCTAAGAAATGAAGATAAGAATTCTGAGGTACTCATGAATAAAATATTGTGAAGAGGACCCAAGAAGGCTTTGGCCTTCACTGACCAGAGACACAGAAGGCCAGTCCCTGCCCCCACTGCAAAGCAGGACCTAGTTCAGGAAAAGCCAAAGGAGGAGGGTCATGGAGTTCAGCTTATTACAAATTGCAATATCATAAGGTGTACTGGGAAACAGACACTCCTACACTGGATAGCACACTTTAGAGGCCCCTTCCTGTGAGGTCAATGGTCTGTGGGGCAAGGGAATATGCCCATTAGGATCTCTGGCCTTTTCCCTTCTAGACTTCACTCAGGTACTCAGAACCCAGAATTCCCTGTCTATATTTTTTGAGCTGACTTGCAGGAATTGTGTGATCTTGTTATCCAGGTCCATCTGCTAGGGTGGCCAATGGGAAAGGAAAATAGTCAGGGCTTGGATGTGGGCTGGGATATCCATATACATCTCAAGATTCCATATGAACTACAGGTGGTGAGAGAAGGGGAAAGGGCCAATGGCCTCAACTGGTACCTTGTATGGGCCACATAAACATAGAAGCAGGCAAGTCCATAGGTCCCTAGGCCTCAACGTTGGTAGAAGGGCCTAGCTTTGAGTCTTAGACAGATCTGGGTTCAAATCTATTTATTTGCTGTAAACCATGGGTGAACCTCCCCTCTCTGAACCTCAGCTTCCTCAACTATAAAATAGGTATACTAATTCCAATCTCAGAGAGTTGTTGCAAGGCTTACTGGGGGCACAATGGCTTAGAGGTTATGAGTACAGGTTTTGTGGTCAGACAGGTCAAGGTTTGAATCCTAGCTCTGCCCCTCCTAACTATATGATTTACATCTCTAAGACACAGTTTGTTTACCAATATGATAAAGATAATAACAGTACTGATAAGGTTGTTGGAAGGATTGTGGTTGTAATGAATACATAATAACATCAGAAAATGCTCAAATTAGAAAAGGCTGCTTAATAATGGGTATGCAAAGATTGGCTACGGTAGGGCTGACTGGGCCTTCTGCATCCCCATCGTCCTGACCAGATTTATTTTTCTCCATAGCACCACTATTTGACATGTTTTGTATCTTCTTGTCTGTTTCTTTTCTGTCTCCACCCCCTACATTCACACACTAGAACGTGAGCTCCGCAGGGCAGAAATCTGTTTTGTTCACTGTTTCCAAGTGCCTGAAACAGTGAGAGAGTGAAGATGTTCCTCAACAGTCGAGTAGATATCCGCCATGTAGACAGGGGTATAAGGTATTCTCAGCCAAGAGAACAGCCAGAATACAGGCATGGAACCACAAAGCCGTCCACTTTGCCAAGGGTATCCTAGACAGTTCTGTACAGTTTGAATGCACGGTGAGGAAGGGAACAGAGTGGTTACAAAGATGAGTGGGACTGTGGCCTGACCCAAAGGAGCACATGAGAGCTTTCCTAGACCACGAGTGGTGTGAAAACCAACTTGTGACAGCCAGGAAGTAGAAAAGCACTAGCAGAGAGG
Source organism: Bubalus kerabau (assembly GCF_029407905.1). Classification (NCBI taxonomy): domain Eukaryota; kingdom Metazoa; phylum Chordata; class Mammalia; order Artiodactyla; family Bovidae; genus Bubalus; species Bubalus kerabau. Next base: position 107,366,252 of record NC_073647.1, read on the forward strand.
CAAAGATGCCTTCCAAGTTCGACTGCCATCTAAATCATGATGATGTGGAAGGCCAAAGTTAAAACGTTTTGAAAGATAGTTCAGGTGGAGGGAAGACTCCTTTCTAAGGGGCAATCTGAGCCAGGAGTCAGACCTGCTGCTGCTGCTGCTGCTAAGTCGCGTCAGTCGTGTCCGACTCTGTGCGACCCCATAGACGGCAGCCCACCAGACTCCCCCGTCCCTGGGATTCTCCAGGCAAGAATCCTGGAGTGGGTTGCCACTGCCTTCTCCAATGCATGAAAGTGAAAAAATAAAGTGAAGTCACTCAGTCGTGTCCGACTCCTAGCGACCTCATGGACTGCAGCCCACCAGGCCCCTCCGTCCATGGGATTTTCCAGGCAAGAGTACTGGAGTAGGTTGCCATTGCCTTCTCCAGGAATCAGACCTAGAAAAGACAAATAGGCAAGGATAGAAGTCATATGGAGGAGGTAATAGTGATATGCAAGAAAATCTTATAAGATTAATTAAAGAGAATAACAATTAGATGAACCTCAGGACAAATCAGAAACCTTGTTGGATAACATTTTTAGCAACAGATCCACATGACACTGAATGGATCCACGTGATCCACAGGCCAAAATGGTAGTGGGGAAACAAAATGAAAGCCATGGTGGTTTCAGTTGCCAGTTATCTTTCTGTTGATGATTACTCTTCCTCTAGTCATTTGTTACCACTACTCACTGATAAGCCCTGGAATGACAATGATGATAATGATGAAGATTGCTATGTACTTCAAAGGAAATATTTGCCTATCCCTTTTCAAATTTCTTTCTCAGAAAATAAAGAGGCAAGTATCACTTTACATTTTTTATTTTAAAGAAAAAAAGACAGGCAGAGACTACAACAAAAACAGAACTGAACAAGAGTGTGAACTTCATTGTATAATTGCAGGGGAGGCCCTGGGGCTCGGCCTAAGGAGTGACAAGGGCAAATGCTGCTTTCTAACCTCTCTCTCCTTTCAATCACTGAAGCAGGCTTTATTTGGTCTTTAGCATTTCTGCCTTCTAATAATCCAAAAAGGATAAAGTGATTATTAAGCACCTATAATGGTCCAGGACTTGTGTTATCTTCATAACAGCTGTGCAAGTTCATTATTATTCTTCTGATTGTATAGTGTGAAAACTGGGCTCAGAGCAGTAATGTGATTTACCTAGAGTCATACAAATAATAATAAGTAGTGGAGTCGGGATTCAAGTCTATGTTTGTCTGATTCCAAAACCAGTGCTTTTCATTGCTACAGCTGTGCTCCTTCTGTCATCCAGAGCAGGTAGCACTTCGTTTCCCCCAGCTTGGCCTCTCCCTCAGCTGGCTCTGATACCCCCTCCACACCATAAGCATTCAGGGGGTGCTTCTGAAAGAGACAATACTTCAAGGATGGGAGGGGGCACCCAAAAGGGAAGGTGGGGTTAGGCACAGGTACTGCAGCCCAAAGCAGCTTAGCACTATGACAAAAAGAGAGAGAGAATGAAAATGAAACTGGCTCTCCAGCCCTCCCTTCTTCCTTCCCTCTGCTGGAGGCAGAAGGACGGAGGTTCAGCCATGATGGGAGAGAAAGTGGGCGGAAGGGAGAGCAGCGAGAGCAGCCTGCTATTGCAGAAGCCTCAGCTCAGCCTCAAAGCCCCCTCCTGTGCATTTGGGGCCTATCACTGGCCCACCTGCTCCCACTGCCTAAGCAAAGGAGGCCAGGCTGTTCTCCAAGCACCCACCCAATCCTGCCAAAGCACAGCTCACAGCAGACTGAGACCCTCTCAAGTCACAGTGAGGGCATCCTGAGAGGTGGAGGGACTGGCCTGGAGGTTCAGAGGGAGGCAGTGGCAGGGTGGGGGTCAGAACCCACGTCTCCAGCCCCTCGGTGGAGGGCTTTCTTGACTGCAAGGTCTAGATGGCAGAGGTTGAGGAAAAGGAGCTCAGGAGACTGCCACAGGAATGCTCATGACAGGTCTAGAGCCAGAGGCAACACATGCCAAAATGAGGCCTACAGAGTTGGGTATTTTGGGGGTTGACTAATTATTTTCCATCTCAATCTGGATTGAGAAAGCAAAACAACCATTTTTAAAAGTCGCATTAGCCTTAGTTTGAACCTCAAAAGCATAAATCTTTATCTCTTTCTTCTGTCAGGACCCTGCTAAAAAGAATGAGAAGGAATAAAATAAGGTATGAAATCGTAACAGTGAAGAGGATGGAAGAAGGTAATATCAATAGGTGAGGGATTTCAATAAATTTCTGGGAGCAAAAAACAAAGAAAAGAGTGTTTACAGTTGAAGGAGAGCCAGCAACACCACTCAGGGGGTTGCAGCTGGAGAGGGAGCCAATCAGGCCAGCAGAGGCCCAGAGAGAATCCAAGCTTGAAGATGGTAGGTATGAAGTAGAGTAGGCGTGACTGGGGGCTGAAAACGGGGGCATAAACTGAAGGTAAGTACATGAAATCCTCCCCCATGCCCTCCCCCCAACTCCCAGATCCAAAACACAAGCTGCCTGGCATTCATCCCTAGGCAAAATATCAGAGAACTCCTGGTTAAAGGAATTAGACTCTGGTATTACTTAGGGCACCTAGTGGCATGTTGTTGCTCCCAGAATAAAGTGCTTTTCATTCTGGCATTTGGGGGTCACCCATTACAACTGTCAGCTCCTGGTGGCTCACCTAAAATAAGGTCGGGGAGTGAACAAGCCAGTTGGATATACAGACATCTCACTCAGCTTTGTATCAACTCATTCGCAAACTATAAAAGAGAAACTATGAGAGAAAAGGTAAGCAGCCTAGAAGATCAAGCCAGGAAGTTCAACATCCAACTATCAGACACTCCAGAAAGAGAAAATGGAGAAAACAAAGGGGAGAAAACTACCAAATAAATTATGTAAGAAAAGACAAGGTGCAGCAATTTGAAAGGGCTCACTGCGTACCGGGTAGCATGAATGAAAAACAGACCTTGAGCTGAATGTTGGTTACATTGGCTTGGCTTGTAAAAACTGACCAAGCTATTCATTTGTCATATGAGCACTTTTCTGTATACATATTATATTTCAGTAAGAAGTTTTTTTTTAAAAATCCTCCTAAAAAATCTGCAAGTAAAATGTCCACAGAAGATGTGCTATGATTATCGTGTGGTTTCAAGGAACCCCACACAACAGTAAGTTTAAGTAAGCACATAAATAAATAGATTTATAAGGTGGAAAATCCCAGTCCAGATATGAAACAAAGTAAAAAGTGGCATGACTGCGAGCAATTCATAGAGCATAAGAAAGGAAAATTCATTTGATCTTGATGCTAGGAAAATTTTCCTAGGAGTACACAAGTTGGAGCAGTGGACCCATGAGAAGTGAGGTGTAATTATAGCACACTATTTGACCCTGCAATGAATAATATGACATAGTCATAATCACATAAACAGTGCATTGGTGGTCAACTTTTAAAGTTCATTTGTCCAGAAAAGCACTGAAGACATAATTACTGTTATAGAACAGAATGCAAATGTAATCAATCTTGCTGGATGTGAAAGTACAGAATACAGAAAGTGGGAGGTGGAAAGATAGAGGAGAGATGGAGGGAAGAATGGGGCACTAATAGCTCTATCTTATAAACTGAGTGGTCAAGAGATACTGTGGCAAAATGATGGAACAAGAAATTAGTCTAAATTGTACCTAATAAAGTTACAAAGGTAACTAATAGAGGACCAAAATAGTAATATAACTATTAAAGTTTGGGAGGGGGAGAAAAAGTCATGTGTTGTAAATAAACTAAATTCTCACTTGTCATAGTAGTTCAGTTACATCCAACTCTTTGCGACCCCATGGACTGCAGCACACCAGACTTCCCTGTCCATCACCAACTCCCAGAGCTTCCTCCAACTCATGTCCATTGAGTCAGTGATGTCATCCAAGAAAGAAGTCAGTAGATGATGTATGATGTTTAAAGTTGATAAATGAAGAAATTAGCATCAAAGCATGTTTATTTAGAGATATGAAGTTACCACCAGAAAACCTGAATGGTAGAAGTGGCCACCTCCGGGGGTTGGGTCCTTGGTGACTCGACAGTCAAGAATCTGCCTGCAATGCAGGAGACCTGGGTTCAGTCCCTGGGTCAGGAAGATCCTCTGGAGAAGGGAATGGCAACCCACTCCAGTATTCTTGCCTGGAGAATTCCATGGACAGAGGAGCCTGGAGGCCTATAGTCCATGGGGTCACAAAGAGTTGGACACGACTGAGTGACTAACACTTCTACTCAGGAGGTTGGGAAGTGGGGGACAGGGAGACATTGGTTTTTTACTATATATGTCTTTCTGTACTATCTGCCCTTTAAAAATTATGTATATGGGGCTTCTCTGATGGCTCAGTGGTAAAGAATCCATCTACCAATACAGGAGACACGGGTTCGATCCCTGATCTGGGAAGATTCCACATGCTGTAGGGCAACTAAACCCGTGGGCCAGAACTACTGAGCCCATGTGTGGCGACTACTGAAGCCCTAGAGCCTGTGCTCCACAACAAGAGAAGCCATTGCAATAAGAAACCTGCACACCACCACTAGTCCCCCACTTGCCTCAACTAGAGAAAAGCCCACAAAGCAATGAAGACCCAGCACAGCCGTGAATAAATAAATATAATTTTAAAACTGTGTATATGTACTGCTTTGATTTAATTTTAAAAAACAAGTCCCTCTTCTGTCTTTGGACCCCAGTCTCCCACACAATCTGTACAAAGTGGGGAGGTTGATGACTCAAGGTGATGTGAGGTCTTGTTCTCCAAAATCTATGCTTCTTCCTAGAGCAGAAGCAAGGCAGGGGAGTGAAAGACCGATTCTTTCCTAACTAACCCCTCGACTCCTCACAGGATCACAATCATCCTTTACAGATGCCTTCTCACTTGCCCCAGCCTGCACCACCCTCTGGTCTCCTTCAAATCCCACCATCACTAGTCCAGCCTCGCCAGTCTTCCATTCATTCAACTGTTTACACCCATTAGTTATTTATACCTGCCTGAGTCACAAAGGATTTCAGGTGGCTTACTCTAATAACACAGATAAGGACAGAAGAAAAATTGAACTAGAAAATAAGAACTCAGAAAAAGAGATCAACAAAGATGCTAGAGCTGTACTTCAAATTAACTGGTAGCTGAGGCAGAAAGCAATATAAAATGAGCCATGACAGCCTCATATTAGGAAGGAGAAAATACAGCCATTTTCAGGGGAAGCAAACCTTTGCCAAGCACTGAATTCTTCAAGTCATTGTCCATGGGAGAGTTCATGAAGGAAAAGAAAATGACTGTTTTTGATTTGTTTTGGTTTGGTTTTGTTAAACTTCAAGTTGTCCTATTTTAATGATTTGCTCTCCAGGTATTTGGATGACTTATCTCCTACAAAAACTGAAGAATCTTAGATAATATCATGATTATGAAATGAAGTATATAAGAGCGTATATTTTGGCATAATCGAGAATTATGTCATTGGTTTTCTTCCCCTGGAAATGACTATTTATTGAGCACATACAAGTATCAGGGAACGCCATTCAAATGATCTTGGTCAATCCTGAGAGATGGGCATTGTCATCTCATTTTCCAGATGAGGAAACTAAAGGTCAGAGAAGGTGAAATGACCCCAACCCAGTTGGTTGGGGCAGAGCCGAGATTCAAATTTAGGTCTGCCTGTCTCCAAAGCTCATTCTTTTTTTTTTTTTTTCCCCACTTTATTTATTTTTTAATTGAAGGATAATTGTTTTACAGAATTTTGATGTTTACTGTCAAACCAAAGCTCATTCTTTACATTTCACACCAGGGGGCCTCAAAACCAAGGCCCCCAGGCTAGAGATACCCTGCCCAAGGCAATGGGGACACAGTGGTGACACAGGCCAACCCTATCCATGAAAACAGAAAAGGGGGATTCCAGGCCTTGCTGCCAAGCCAGAAACTGCCTCTGAGCTGCCTCAGTCACATCAAATGAGGACTTCCAAGTCAGAAAGAAGGTTGGGCCTGGTGCTTCTAGAAAAGGAAACCACAGACCCCAGCTATAAATCTAACCAATCTGACTTCTGAGGGGCTGAACCAGAGCACAGGGTCTGTCTCCCACTGAAGCAAGAGATCCTTTATTCAGGTGATGCATCATCTTTATCGCTTCCTCCCCAAACAAATCACCCAGCCTCCTGGAGGCCCGGCTTTCTCATCTGCGGGACAAAGATAATGATCCCTACCACCTTCACGGGATTTCAAGGCAGAAAATAGCACATTTAAGGAATGATGCTTTAAACACTGGCATTAACACTAGAGTGGCATTTCTAATCATAGCTCTTCTGCTCATACACATGGAGTGGCCTCCTATTAAGTCCTTTCTCTCTCTGTCAGCCTCAGTCTTCTCATCTGTAAAATGAACAGCCTGAGCTGAGTGATTCTGATATTATTCAAACCCTGCTGGTCATGAATGGCTTAAACTCTGCTATGTCACAGCATTTATCAATGTGCTGTCACTGTCTTTCCCCCCAGTAGATTATCTGTACTCCTACCACCCAAGTTCAGGCCTTGTCACCTCTCATCTAGCCTGTCACAGCGGCCTCATCACTGGATGCCCTCTAGTCTACCTCTCAAAGTGCAGAGATCTAGCAGAGATCTCTCCAAAACATGGCTCTCAACAGCCACCCCATACTCTGCAATACACACCTCTTCCCTCAGCTTAGAACTCCATGTTGGTTCCCAATTCCTAACAGAATAAAGCTCCTCATGCTGCTACTCAAGTGTCCTCCTGATCTGGGCCAGCCAAGTCATCAGACTCTTCTCTGGATCTTCCTGGTTTGTGCTCTAGGTTGTACTGACCTGGTACATGTGCTCCCCTCCCCACCTCCATACACCTTGCTGGCCCTCTGCCTTAATCACCCTTTGGCTCCCAATTCCCACTGACCGAGATGCCATCCTGCTTCACCCAGGTAACCCCTGCTCATCCTCCAAGCCTCAGAAAACCCATCAGGAAACCCTCCCCATCAGTCTGGGTAGATGTCCCTCCTTTGGGCACCCATGGCCTCCTGTGTTCCCCTCTGGCATAGCACACAGGACCCACATTACATTTGTCTTTTCCACCCGACTGTGAGCTCCCTGAAGCCAAGAAGAGTATACTATCCATGATGGAATTCCCTTGCCTGCAACAGCGCAAGCTGTGGCATATCCCTGGTGTACAACATTCACTGGACGGCCCGCTCTCTCTCTCAGAAATGTGGTGAGCTCCCTCATGGCCTCTCCCCATGCCTTTCCATGGCACAGAATTTCGCAAAGTTATTATTAATAAAAACGCCTATGGCTGAGTAAACACACACTCTTTGCTGAACACTTCTGTATCTGTCATCTCACTGAATTCTCACAACAATCACAAAATGGGTCATTTATGAATTGCCTAGCATAGCAGGTATACAGTTGTGAGAGATGCCTCCCAGTTTTATAAAGAAATTTGAGGGAAGGAAGAAATTATGTACTCTTTTTTTTTTTTTTTTTTTAGCACAGATATAATGACAATAATTTTAAAGTGGTTCTATAGAGGAAATTATAGGTTTTCTTCAGGTGAATGCGCTAAAGTGCATCTGGAATCCATCAGGAAATCACAAGCCTCATCCAGATATGCAGTCTTATTATCCCTTAAAAAAAAAAAATATATATATATACACACATACACATACACACACATATATATACACACATACACACACATACACACATATATATCACAGCTACAAATACATTTGACATTAGTGAAATGGTACATATCAGGTGATAATTGTGATAAATTTCCCTCTAAAATGTTAGAGGAATCATCCTGATCTGTCGTGTAGCCTTGGGTGGTCATCTTTGTTTAGAAAAGGATGTGATGAGACAATCTTGGCTGGGTTGTTTTGTTTGCAACACTTCACCTCTAGAGGGCAGGGCAGGCTCACATATTATTTTCCATCCTTATTCCTCAGTTTTCCATCCTGATCAGGACCTTGCTGAGTGTGGTAGACAGTCAGGAAACTTTCTGATACATTTTTGTGGGGTAGGCCAGGGGCAATGGGAATCTCACCCATCAGAAAATAAAGTTTTATCCCCATTTACTACTTTAGAAAAAGAAGGCTCTGAAAGTTAAGTGACTTTCCTTAAGTCACGTGAAGTCCTCATTCCCACAATACCACATTTTCTAAATTGAAAGGCCCAGGGAACTTCAGCTCCTAAGTGCTTAAGAACAGGTATCCTGGGACTTCCCTGATGGTCCAGTGTCTAAGACTCTGTTTTCCCAACGCAGGGGTCACGGGTTCAATCCCTGGTTGGGGAACTAACATCTTACATGCCACACTGTGTGGCCAAAAGAAAAAAAAAAAACCTAAAAACAAAAACAAAAAAAACAAACAATAAAACAGGCATCCTTGCATGAGTGCTTTTCAACATGGATGCCTGGAGAGAGACCCAATACTATAAGGAAGTGAGGGTAACTAGCAAATGATCTTGCCCCAAATGGCTTACTGCAAAAGAGGAATAAGTCATTTACTCACCATTCTTCCCTGTGACCAGCGTTCATTCTTCTGCCAGGGAACATAGCAGAGAATGAGCTAGAATGACTGTCTTATTCTGACTCCAAGACACTGTGCCCAGGGTCAGAGCCCAATAAAGATTTGATGGCTAAATAAGTAACTTCCCACTGGATAAGGCAGATGGTACACAGTCCTATGCAGGCCTCTTTGCTCCTTTCAGGACAGACGGTCTCGCATTGAGGGAGAAGACCATGGTATGACATGGCCATGGTATGGGAAGGACAGGTAATGGTGAGCAGATTGGCTTAAACGTCTCTAAAGTCTCATCTGACTCCGCTACCCTGACATCCTATGAACTGGGAGATTGGTAAGTGGGAAGAACACAGAAGGCAGAGGCCAAACAACTCCAGGGAGTGTGAGGAAAAAGCCATACAGAAGCCAAGAGAACTCTGGAGTTGAGTCATCTCTCTCTACAGGAGTCCTGAAAGGAAGAACACCTTAGCCACCCCTGGCTGTTAGTGTCCCAGGACTTAACCTGACATTCATTTGTCTGCTCAGCATTTACTGAGCAGCTACCATGTGGTCCGCCATGCATTTCCAAGCTTCTAGCTCCTTCAGTTACACCCACAGCACCTAGCAGAGGGACTGACACGACATGCATGTGATATACAGCTATCTCAATCTGAAGGAGCCCTCAAGCTAGTAGAGATGATACAAGATATAAACCAATAAGTGTATAAAGAGGGACAAAGTGCTCATTTCAAGGGAGAGGGATAGATCAGGGAGCAAACATGGGAGAGGTGACAGCAGTGGAGTGCAGCCTGGGCACTGGATGGAACAGCCCAGGAGAAGGGAACAGCGTGAGCAAAGACCCAGAGGCTTGGGCTTCCCTGGCGGGCCAGTGGTCAAGACTCTGCACTTCCAATGCAGCGGAGTCTCGGGTTCTACCCCTGGTTGGAGAACTAAGCTCCTGCATGCTGTGGGTGTGGCCAAAATAATAATAATAAAGACTCAGAGGCTCTCAGGGGGTTGAGTGCGCTGACAATGGGGCACACAGGCCAGGCTGGCTGTAACTCAGTCTGTGTGAGGGGGACCAGAAAAAGATGAGAGGAGAAAGGCAAGATCCTAAAGGGCCCATGCACGGGAGGCAGAGCTGTCTGAAACCTTCTCCTAAAGGCCAAGACAGCAGGAAACTGCTGGAGCCCCACAGAAAGCGTAGTCTGGCTGTACCGCATCAGGGGCCCAAGGGAACAAGAGCAGGAGGGCTTCGGTTAGGAGGCTACCATGAGAGGGAGCTTGACTCAAGCAGTGGTCCCAGGAGCTCTGCGGGTGGAAGCCCAGAGCTACACGCAGAGCATGTTAAACCATCTTCACGCCCACCTGCAGGAGGCAATGATAGTCCAAAGGCTCAGTAGCCAGATAGTTCTGGGCCCCATGCAGTTGTGTAACCTTGAGCAGGTCACCGTACCTCTCTGATCTCCCATTTCCCTGTCTGAAAAATGAGGCTAACACGAACACCCACCTGGCACAGACTCTGTGAATGAGATAAGAAGCAGCACCGAATGGTGGGTGAGAATGCTGTGGATGGACTCTGGAGTCCAGCCACCTGGACTCCTAGCTCCTTCTTAGTTCTGCCGTTTATGCACTGAGTGACCTTGGGGAAGTTATCCAACCTTTCTGGGCCTCAATTTCCTCATCTGTGAAGTGGACTTAATAACAGTATCTATCAATAATACATCAAGGGATTCATGTGGTGATTGAATGAATTAATATATGGAAAGCACTTGGAACAAACAGTGCTTGGCACTCAGTAAATACAGGTTAAAACAATGTTGGCTACTGTTACATAAAACCACACAGGGTGGTGCCTGGCACACAGAATTGAGCCTCACTCAGCACATGTGTGGCCTCTTCTGTGCTCCCAGAAAATTCAGAGGCCATGGGAGGCAGAGGTGAGACAGATGAAAGAACAGCAGAGAGCAAGCCTGGATTTGGTCTTCTTCCCCTTACCCAAACACCCAACACCAGGTGATACCCACTCTCTTCAAAGCTCCCCCTGCCCCAGGTCCTGGCCTCCACTCCTCACTGCCTGTGCTACTCATTTTGTCCTAAGCACCGGCACCATGATGGGTCAGGTATGGTCCCCTGTGTCTTTGGCCAGGGGAGGGGGTGGGGGGATCTCAAGAACAGAGAGTGTGGTGTTTGCTCAGCCTGGAGGCTCCTCCTGCTCTCTGCACACAGCCAAGAAATGTTTGTGGATGACAACAGCCCCATTCTCGCCGCAGATCTAGACAGAGAAGCAAGATTCCTCTAATTCTCATTCAATTCGACATTATCATTGCCTCCCACACAACTATAATGCTCCCAACATAGTGGCGGGGAGAGAAATGGTATTACCTCCTGAGAAGAAGGAGAGGACCCCTCCTGGAAAAAGTGCCCAAGACCCCAAAGGAGACAGACTTCCCTAGGGCCCCTTCCTGGGCTCCCTCCCTCCCCCCAGCATCCACAGCCCCTGCGGGGAGCGCGCTGTCAGTCCACTGCACGCAGGAGACGCCACAGCAGTGCCTAGACCAGCACTGCCCTGGCTGACAGGAACAGCAGGCTGGCCCTGCTGACTGCTGTTCCCTAGTGCAAGCCAGCTTGCTGGGTGGGCAGGGTGGGGGGGCAGAGGATGGAGAGTTACCACCAAACAGGCTTCAGCCCACCACTGCCTACGGCAAAGCCAGAGCTGGGCCCAGGCAAAAAGAGTGGGAAAGGCAGCTCTCCTCAGCGTGGAGGACTCAGCAGTGGCCCCCAGCACAGCTGTAAATCATTCCAGGCGCCAGGATGGCAAGGGGGCCCAGGCCATGATCGACAACAAAAACAGAGATCTTCTCTAATCATGACGGGTGAGGCGGGGGGGAAAGGGTGGCAATTCCAGGGGGACAGACCTGAGCGTAGTGGATATCAGCAGCTGCTAAACAAACATACAAACAAAAGCAAGCAAAGACTTCACATACAAAGGCCCAGAGGCCAGAAGGAGGTCGGGCCTTATCATGCGCTATGCTGCACTAGGAAGGCCACACCCAGAGCACAGCAGAAGGCAGACTGGCATCTGGGAACCTGTCCAGGAGAGACAGTGCGGGAGGGTGTGGGGATCCTGGGGGGATGACATGGTGGGGGTGGACATAACAGCTGCTATCAACTGCAGTAGAGGGCAAGTTCCCAGGCTTGGGAGTCTGTCTCATGGCTCTGTGACCTCTGGAGGGTTGCTTCACTTCTCTGAGCCCTCGGTTTCTTTGGCTGGAAAACGTGGGTTGTGGTGACAGATGCACAGGGTAGCTGGGAGGACTGAATATGCCCCTGGGCGAGGGGCCCTTCCATGCTGGGCCCAGGCCCCTCTCTCCTCTCGTTCTCCACCAGAGGGAGCCGGGGGACCAGGAGCGCCCCACTTGTACCAGCTCTACCTAGCCTCCCCCAGGGCTGCAGCCTCTGCTGCTCAACTCCCACCCTGCCTGCCCTGGCTTTCAGCAGCAGCCTCTCACCCACTCCTTACAAACCCAGAGGAGGCCTGGCAGGGGAGTCGCTTGCAGCAGCTGTGGCGACAACAATGGCTACTGCATCAACAGGCCCTCCTGACACCGGCGAGAGAGAGGGAGGGAGAGTGGAAGGGAGGGAGACAAGGCCTTCTGCCCTCCCCCATCAACTCCCCCTCTCATCACTCATTCCAGAGCCATCTCCCCCTGCTCGAATCCTCCAGAGACCTCAGGCTCTCTTGGCCTCTTCCAGTTTGTGACTTGGTCAGGTCCTGAGGCTCCAGAAAGCTCCAGTGGAAAAATAACAGGCCTTGGAGACAGGTGGACTCGGGTTATAGCCCTAGCTCTATTAAGAACTGGTAGTGTAACCTTGAGCAAGGTCCCTTCATTTTTTGGAGCCTCAGTTTCCCCATCTCTAAAATGGAGTTGCTAGTGCTCACTGCACAGGGTGTGTTGCGAGGACCAAAAGAGGTAATAATGGATGTGCAAATATTTATGGTTAGGAGAAATTTGAAGTGCAAATATTTATGGTTAGGAGAAATTTGAAGTACTATCTAAAATCCCCTTATTAACCCATTAGGAAATGTGAAGCAACAAACACAAATGTGTTTCACAAAATATGAAATCCAACGAACAGCCTGGAGGCTGCACAGAAGGAAGGACCGAGAGGCAAGCCTGCCCAGATGGCAGAAGCCCAGAGCTCAAGAGCAAACAGGCTTCCAAACCCACATCTGCAGGGTGGAGAATAGGAGGGGAACTAAATCCTAGAATTGGGGAAAGCCTTGGTCATTTCATAGGGATTTCCACCAGTTCAGGAATTATGTTTTCTCTAGCCCTTCCCTATCCCCTTGAGGCAGTCCACTGCCTCATCAGACCAGGTTGGAAAGTTCTTTCCTGATTTATCCCCAATTTTCCCATTGCTCCCGGTTCTGCTACCTGGAGCACACATAACGAGGCTGCTTCCTCTGTCACAGGCTTGACCACTCTGGAAGTCTTCTGCAGCCAGGCTCAAGGACCACAATGCCCATCTAGTCTCCCTTTGCCTTCACCCTGCCATGGTCCTCTCCTGAAAGGGTCTTGCTTGGTTGACCTGGCCCCTCCCTCCAGTGTGGGGCCCCAAGCTGTACACAGTCAGTCCTCCTGGAATGGGCTCCAAGCAGCCCCCCCACCCCTCCCCCAGGCAGAAGAGCCCATCTCCCTCTGGGGCAGCCCACACCAAACCTCAGCTGAGGGTGCACTGCAGTGAAGCCCAGCCGAGTCCTTGAGCTGCAGCTGCTGCTCCTGGGGCCCAGCCATCTCAACCCAGCACCCCAGCCTGCTGCCTCACCACGGGGGAGTTGCAGAGAGCTGTCTCCCGGCAGATTTCCTGAGGCAGAAGGCTTCCCCACCCCCAGCCCAGCCTCCAAGAGACACTCCGCTGGTTGTGGCACATGGTAGGACCAGCTGAGCCGTGAGAGGAGGAGGAAAGCTGTCCATTTGCTAGAGGACTTCAGACTTGGTCTGTAGTGGTGGCTGGATTAGTCACAGAACCATCAAATCTAAGCTGGAGGGGCCATTCAAGAGAATTCAAGGCAGATCCTTCCTTTTTTAAAGATATGGGGGAATTGATGCCCTAAGAGAGGAAGGGACTCAGTCAAGGTCACAAAGCCAGTCTGCAGCAGAGCTGGAAGGGGAACCTGGGTTTCCTAACTCCCGGTTCAGTATTCTTTCCAGTCCAGCAGAAGAGAAATCAGGGAGCCTTGAAGGCAGCCCTGTGAGCTTGCACACCCCTGGCTCCCTCAGCTTGACATTTATCCCAACCAGCTCACCATGGTATCTACATGGAGAAATGGACCCAGCCCATGCCCCACCAACCCAAGAGATGTTGCCAAGGTGTCCCAAATAAGCAGACACACGGACCCCAGCACAGACACTGGCAATGATCCAACAAGAGGGAAGATCTGTAGACTTCCCTTGCTGGTATGCTCTTTAATTGGGCGGTGTTTTTCTTGAGGGTGGAGAGGGGGTGGTCTTTGAGGAACTAGCCAAGGGCCGGGCCTCCATCTTTGCTCCCCCGGCCAGGATATGCTGCAGTTCCCCCTCAGAGGGACGTCTCAGCCTCCAGCTGCCATTCTGGTCCCCACTTGCCTCTCTGGAAAAGGATGGAGCTGAGGCTGCCAGAGGAGAAAAGATCAGGCCTGTGCTCAGGACCTGCAGAGGAGACCCGAATGGTGGGGGGAGTCGCGGCCGGGGGTGGGGGGGAGGGAGGGAGGGCTTTCGTTCCCCTGCGGCTCTGAGCTGACATCGTGACAGACAATAAATATCCCAACCCGCACATCCAAATAGAATAAATAAAGAAATGAAAAGCCATTCTCTGGCAAGGATACAGGGAGGGGGTGAAGAAGTGGATGGGGTGACGACTGCTCCAAGCTCTCACTGGCCACGGTTTTGAGAAAGAAGAGATGCCTGCACTCATCGGGCCAACCCACTCTGGGGAAGCTAGAGAAGGGGTATCGGCTGCCTGAGGGGGCGCTCGGCTTTTCCCGACAGGTTGGGACAGGAGAGGACACGGAATCAGGCACTGGCTTCTTACTTTACTAGCCGTTCAAGTTGAAGAGGGAACTAGCGGGGAAGAACCGGGGAAAACAAACACGCGTTCCTTACTTTCTCTGGAGGGTTGTGGCGGGGCTGGTGCTGGTACTGGTGCTGTGGCCGCCGCCGGCCCCGGGGCTGGAGCTCCTGGATGCGCCGCGGCTCAGCTGGCCCCGCTCCCGCGGTGGCCGGGGCCCCACGCCCACCGCCGCCGAATAGCCGGATTCCTTCTCGCGGCCCGGGTGCGCCGGCCCAGCCTCCCTCCCGCCACGCTCGCGACCCAGGGCTGGGTTCTCGTGGTGCAGGTGGCACTGGGCCACGTCGCGCTCGCGGGCAGAGTAAGCAGCAGTGTCCTGGAGTGGGTAGGAGGCGTCCCGCTCCTTGTCCCGATACACAGCCTCCCGGTTCTGGTAGGCGCCGTCCCGGTTCGGGTAGCCCACGTCCCGGGCCGCCTGGTGGAACTGGCTCTCCCGCAGCTCGCGGTGGTGGAACTGGGTCTCACGCAGGTTCTGGTACTGGCTCTCGCGGCTCGGGCTATCCCGCGCGCCGTGGGGGTCCCGGTGCAGCTCCCCGCGGTGCAGCTGGCTCTCCTCCCTCAGATCGCGGTTCTCCTGGGTGAGCTGGTCCAGCTGGCCCTCCAGCTCTTCGATGCGCCGCCGCTGGGTCTCCAGCAGCTGCTGCTGGCTCTCGATGATGTTGTTCAGCTCCAGCAGGTACTCCACCGCCCGGTTGGGGCTCTCGGATCCCGGGCCGCCGGGGGGACCCGACCCCGCCTCCATCCTGGCTGCCCAGGGGCAGGGGAAGGGGCAGGAAAGCCCGATCCCAGCTCGCTCACGGCGCCACCCTCCCCCGGGCCCAGCCGGGGGAGGGGGCCGGCGGGACGCGAGGGCGCGCACCGGGCTCGAGGGCCCGGGGGCCCGGGGGGGCCCGGGAGACAGCTCTGGGGCCGGCGGCACGGGGAGCAGGAGCTGAGGCTACCGCCGCCGCCGCCGCCGCCGCCGCCGCCACGGCTCCCGAGGACGCGGCCCGCGGCGCTCCGCCCGCTGCGGAGTCACTGCGCAGCGCGGCCGCGCGGGACCGCCCCGGCCGCCGGCCCGCCCCCCGCCCCTGCCCCCACCCCGCGCGCCGGGCCCGCCCCCGCGCGTCCCACCTGCAGCCGCAGCAGGCGCCCGAAGCTGGACCCGCCCCAAGGGCCCCACGGGCCAGCCCCATCACAAGCTGCTGGAGATCTCTCCATTTCACCGGTCCCAGGGTCCTCGCTTAATGCAGGCTAAAGAAGCCTTCCATCCCAGTCCGTTCCAATGTCCTCGGGTCCACAGGCCCAAAATCCTCATCTAAGACCTTCCAGGAACCTCCATCCCAGGCAGCCCCCAGGTCCAGGAATCCCTCAGACTCCCTATCCCCTGGGTCTGCCAATCCCAAGTGTCAGTGTTCCTATCCCATCCAACCCCTGGACTTCCTACCTCTGGAAACCTCTCTCTAGCCCATATCATGGGCAGTCCCCAGGATCTCCCACCTCAACAAGCCCTGGGACTACCCATCACAACCAGTCTTAGGCTCAAAGCTCCATTCATTCATTCAGCGCTCATTTTCTGCTCTCCTTTGGAAATGCTCATCTCCATTTACTCCATCACCTCCATCCAATGAAACTACCCATCCTGCAAGACAAACACCACCTCATTGAAGCCAGCCCTGATCTCCCCAGCCAGAAGCGCTCACTTCCTCCACACTTTTTTTTTTTTTTGTGGCACTTGTGGAACTCTGCTTTACAGCCCATTTGTTTTTGTTCTTGTTGCATGTCCTTTGCCAGACCAAGCTCCTTAAAGCCAGAAACATGTCTTCATTCATCTTTGTGAGCAGGCTGGGATAGAAGAGAAAGCTTGAGTTTTACAATCATACAGAACTGGATTTAAATTTCATCTCTCTGAACTTCTTTTTCCCTCTCAGTAACACCTACCTCACAGGGGGTGGTCTTGGGAAAAGCATGCAAAATCATTTGGCACAGAAAAGACAACGCAGCGAATGAAAGAAAATATTTGCAAATGATATATATGAATATGTAAAGAACTCTTACAGTTCAACAGCAAAAAGACAACCCATTTTTTTTAATGGGCAAAGGACTTGAATAGATACTTCTCCAAAGATATACAAATGACCATTAAGCACATGAAAAGATACTCAACATTATTAGCCATCAGGGGTATGCAGATAAAAACCACTGTGAGCTTTCCTTCCTAATGTAAAAGGAAACTTTCACAATGTCCAGAGCCCTTGATACCCTACAGATGAAGGAGGAGGATATCCTTAAATTCCTTGCAGCAGGAACCCACTTAGGTGGCACCAACCTTGACTTCCAAATGGAACTGTACATCTACAGAATGCAGTGATAACATCTACATCATAAATCTGAAGAGAACCTGAGAGAAGTTTCTGCTGGTGACTCATGCCATTGAAAACATAGCTGATGTCAGTGTCACATCCTCCAGGAATACTGGTCACCAAACTGGACTGAAGTTTGCTGCTGCCACTGGAGCCACTCCTATGGCTGGCTCCTTCACTCCTGGAATCTTGTTAATGAGATCCAGGCAGCCTTCCATGAGCCATAACTTCCAGTGTTCATTGATCCCATAGCTGGCCACCACCCTCTCACAGAGGCATCTTATGTTAATCTGCCCGCCATTGCTCTGCGTGACACAGATTCTCCTCTGCTCCAGATGGACACTGCCACCCCAGGCAACAACAAGGGAGCCCACTCCATAGGTCTGATGTGAATATTGTCCTGGGAAGTACAGTGCATGCGTGACACCATCTTCCATGAGCACTCACAGGACATCATGCCTGATCTCTGTTTCTACAGATACCCTGTAGAGATCGAAAAGAATAAATAGGTCACTGATGGAAAGGCTGTGACCAAGAAGGAATTTCAGACTGAATGGACCGCTCTAGTTCCTGAGTTTACTGCTACTCAACCTGAGATCACAGGCTGGTCTGAAAGCATGTTGGTGCTCTCTGCGCCTATTGAACAGTTCTCTGCCAAAGATCGGAGCATTCAACCCACCGCTGAAGACTGATCCCAATGCTCAAGCCAGTGAATGGGTAAGAATGACCACTGGGTAGTATTAAGCTGTTCTCCACAGGCTCTTGAACAGAAAACAGAAATGAAGCTGTTGAAAAATAAACATCAGTTTCTTAAAACACACATATACAGATACCACTTCACATCCACTATGATAACTAAAATAAAAAGGACAGACAGGGAGTAGTGTTGGTTGAGCATATGTAGAACGATTGGAACTCTCAGTCGTTACTGCTGGAAATGTAAAATGGTGTGGTTGCTTTGGAAAACCGTTTGAAAGTTTCTCAAATTGTTAAATATAGGATTACCATATGACCCAGGAATCCACGCCTAGGAATATACCCAAGGGAAATGAAAATATGTTTACGTGAAAACTTATACATGAATGTTCATAGCAGCATTATTCATAATAGCCCAAAAATGAAAACAATTAAATGTTCATCTGTTGATGAATGGGTAAACAAAATGTGGTATATCCACATGGAGGAATATTATTCAGCCATAAAAATGATTGGAGTTCCAAAATATATAAACAGCTCATCCAACTCTCTCTCTATATATAAAAAGAACAACCTGATTTTTAAAATGGGCAGAAGGCCTGAATAGACTTTTTCCCAAAGAAGATGTACAGTTGGTCAACAGGTCCATGAAAAGATGCTCAACATTACTAATCATCAGAGAAATGCAAATCAAAACCACAGTGAGATATCACCTCACATCTGCCAGCATGTCTATCATCAAAAGACCACAAATAACAAATGTTGGTGAGGATGTGAAGAAAAGGGAACCCTAGTACACTGTTGGTAGGAATGTAAATTGGTTCAGCCATTGTGGAAAGCAGTATGGCATTTCCTCACAAAAAACTAAAAATAGAACTGCCATATGAGCCACCAATTATACTCCTAGGTATATATTCAAAGAAAATGAAAACATTACTTCAAAAAGATATATGCATGCCAATATTAACAGAGGAATGGATAAAGAAGATGTGGTATATGTACAAGATGGAATACTGTGCATCCATAAAAAGAACGAAATTTTGCCATTTGAAACAATATGGATGGACTTGGATGGTATTATGCTAAATGAAATAAGTCAGACAGTGAAAGACAAATACTGTATGATATCATTTATATGTGGAATGTAAAAAATAAAATAAACTAATGAGTATGACCAAACAGAAACAGACTTACAATTATAGAAAACAAATTAGTGGTTACCAGTGGGGAGAGTGAAGGGGAGAGAGGCAATAGAGGGGTAGGGGGAACTATTGTCTATAAAATAAGTAAGCCCATAGTTAAAATGGATAACCAACAAGGACCTACTGTATAGCACAGGGAACTCTTCTGAATGTTATGTGGCAGTCTGAATGGCAGGGGAATTTGGGGAGAACAATTCTCCCCCATGGCTGAGTTGCTTTGCCAACCACCCTAAACTATCATAACATTGTTGATTGGCTATACTCCAATACAAAATTAAAAGTTTTTTAAAAATAATTAAGCTATAAGGATATATTGTACAGCACAGGGAATATAGCCAATTTTTACAATAACTATAAATTGAGTATAACCTTTAAAAATTGTGAGTCACTGTATTGTACACCTGAAACATATAATATTGTAAATCAACTATACCTCAATTTTTAAAGAAGGGATGAAGTACTAATACATGCTAAAACATGGATGAACCTTGAAAACATTATGCTAAATTATGCTAAAAGAGACACAAAAGTCCTCATATTGCATGATTCCATTTAGATAAAATTCCAGAATAGGCAAATCCATAGAGACAGAAAGTAGAGTAAGGGTTGTTAGGGGCGAGGGCATGGGTTGGGGGAAGAGGAGTGACTGCTATGGGGTTTTGGGGAGGGAGAATGAAAATTTTCTAAAATTAGATGGTGGTGATGGTTGCACAGCCCTGTTAATTCAAAACCACAGAACTGTACATTTTAAAAGGGGGAATCTTATGGTATATGAACTGTTTCTTGATAAAACTGCTTTTTAAAAACACTTTGCACAAAGTCTAGCATATAACAGCAGCTACAGTTAAAAAAAAAAAAAAAACACATCTATGGTGCTTACCACGTGGCAGGCCCTGTGCTAAGTACTCTACATGCACGAACTCAACCTGCATGGCAGTCCTGTGAGGTGGATGATGTTATTACCTCCATGTCATGGATGGGGAAAGCGAAACCCAGAGGTTGAATGACTCGCCCAGGGTCACACAGAAACACAGCCAGGAAGCTCAGATGTTTCTTTTTCACATCTCTGTATCTTTCCTTAATACCTTGTACAAAATAGGTGCTCCGTAAGAGTTAAATTAATATAGCTATCAAATACTTCTATTTCCAGCAAATATTTACAGAGTATTTATTATGTTCCAGGCAAACCTGTGTTCCCTTTCCTGTCCCTGCTTCTCTCATTCAGATTGTGAGGCAGCAGGCAGATGGGTACAAAGTTTCAGTCACAAAATATTTATCGTCTACTATGTGTCGAAGCAGTATTTTAGACACTGAGGATATAGCAATGAACCAAACAGACAACAGTTCCTAACCTCATGAGCTGACATTGTACTGGGGGAGATAGACAATAAAGAACTAAAATACATAGAACATGTCAGATGGTATACTGAGTTGAATAGTATCCCCCCAAACTTGATGTCCACCCTGTGAATGTGATCTTTTTTGGAAATTCGGATCTTTGCAGATGTACTTAAGGTAAAGTCATATTCTGTTGGCATGGGTCTTCATCTAATGGGTTAGGAAGATCCCCTGCAGAAGGGAAAGGCCACCTACTCCAGTATTCTGGCCTGGAGAATTCCATGGAATACAGCCCATGGGGTTGCAAAGAGTTGGACACGACTGAGCGACTTTCACTTTCACTCCATCTAATGACCGGTGTCCTTAAAAGAAGAGGGAAATTTGGACATTGATACACACACACAGAATACCATGTGAAGATGAAGGCAGAGCTTGGAGTCTCCATGGTAGGGAACACAAAGGATTGCTGGCAACCACCAGAAGCTAGAAGAGGCATGGAAGAATTCTTTCCTCCAGCCTTCATAGAGAGCATGGCCCTGCTCTCTATGAAGAAGTCCCATTTCAGACTTCTAGCCCCCAGAACTGAGAGAAAATAAATGTTGGCTGTTTCAAGCCACCTGGTTTGTGGTACTGTTACGGCAGCCCTAGGAAATGACCCCAGATGGTGTTCTGGAGAAAGGCAAAGCAAGGAAGGATGATGTAGAGCTCTGGGTGAATTAAACATAGCCTGCACCCTAAGGGTGCTCCCAGTCTAGTCAGAGAACTACGATCAATCCTATGTTCCGAAAAGGAGTAACAAAATGGAATGTGCAAAGCACAAGAGTGGAGTCACCAGGACTAGGATGTTGAGAGGTCTTCATGTATTTGAGCTGGGCTGAGGATTTCAACAGGTGGAAGTTGTAGAGCTGAGAAACCCCTGTTGGAGTCCCGTGCCATGGAAGGAAAGGAACAGAGTCAGGAAAACTGTGTTTAGGGAACCATGCATAATTTGATTGAAGAGAGAAATAGAAGCACAAGTGTGTGTGCGTGCACATGTGTTGTAAGAGACAGGAGGAGATAAGAAGACATGGCTTGTTTCCACTTGGAGAAGATTCCAAAGCCAAACAAGAGCATTTGGAATCTGTTATAGGCAATGAAAAGTCATGGAAAGTTTTTTGAGCAGGAGAGTAACAGGCTGGGAGGGAAGGGGTTCCACATGGATGTTATGTGTATCAAATATTACACACTACAAAGGGTTTTTTAAAACTAATTTATTTGTTTTTGGCTCTTTCTTACTGTGTACAGGCTTTCTCTAGTTGCAGTGTGCAGGCTTCTCATTGTGGTGGCTTCTCTCGTTGTGGAGCACAGGCTTGAGTGTGCATGGGCCTCAGAAGTTGTAGTTCAAGGGCTCCAGAGCGCAGACTCAGTAGCTGCGACACACGGGCTTAGTTGCTCTGTGGCATATGGGATCTTCTGGGACCAGGGATTTAACCCGTGTTTCCTGCATTGCAAGGCAGATTCTTAACCACTGGACCACCAGGAAAGCCCAAAAAGATTTTTTTTAATTGGCTCATTGTTGTCGTTCAGCAGAGACTGTGGCACTACCTTCTTTTGCTGCCTGCTGCCTCCAGAGTCATTTCCCAGAAGCCTCGATCCCTGGTGTGATTGCTCCAGTTCTCCTTACCCCAGCGCCAGCTTTGCCAAGGAATGCAGAGCTAAAGCAGGAAAGAACCCTGAAAACCACATCTCACCACTGCCAGTACCCAGTCAACAAGAACTCATCATCATGATGAGAGCCATGAAATATTTTCCTCAGATTCGAAGGTGGCATCTGTTCAAATTGGTTTTTCCTATTGGGTTCTCATAGCTCTACCACGAGCAGATCTTCTACACTGTTAGCTGCCAGACACGAGATGGAAAAAAGAATTTTTTTTTTAAATTATCAGTCTTTTCCCTCAGTTTTATAGTCCAGAATGTTCAAGCTGAAGCTTAGAGATTAACTCATTTTTCAGATGAGAACACTGAGGACCAGAGAGAAATGATTTGCATATAATTGCTGTGTGATCACTAGGTTGTAACTCCTTGCTTGGGCTATTTCCTGAGGTCTGCTATTCCAAAGAGTCTTGAGATTGAAGACTGTAAAGAGCAGGACAGTGGGAAAGTGATGATCTGTGAGGCACAGAGAAGAAAGAAAAAGGAACAGAAAAGGAAGACTCATCCCTGTGGAGATCCCTAAAGAGATAGCAGTGCTTAAAACTGAGACAGCATTTTGCTAATTAATTAATTATCCTTCCGGCCCCTTTTCCACTAGTGGGGGAAGGGTCCAAGATGTATGTGAAGTACCTGTCAGTCTTGAACAGTCTCACAGAAAGCAATCCTAATAGACTAGTCTGGGTTTTGTTTTAGGAAAAATTTTCTCTCTGAAGATGATTTGTAAGCATGATTCTGTCAGAACATAAAACCACATAACCCAATGTGTTTCCAATTTTGTCCTAGCTTCCATAAAACTTCGAGCCAAATTCAGAGTCCAATTATAATCCAGTTCATTTTAGGTACCTGGCAACATCTATTCAGGCTTCCTTTACATGGTCTCTGGTCTGTTTTCTTCCCCATTTTTATCCCTAATTGTCTTTCTTTCATGTTGTAACTGATGAGTCGCCTAATATCCTCTTTAAAGTAGGCGGAATATAAATCTTACATAAACTAATCTGTGTTTACAGATTCTAAGGAGATTTGAACCAATGAAGGAGAGCACGATTATGAAGATGTGATTCCTGGCTTTGAATACCCAATAGGCTGTCAGGGGGCAATGTAGTGGAATTATTCTGCTTAGCCCCAAAGGACACAGCCAGAAGCAATGGGTGAAAATTACAGGGAGACAGATTTCCAGAGGGAAGTGGTGTCTCATAGGTGAAGCCTAGCGGAAAGAGTGAGTTAACCATCAATGGAAGTCTTCAAATAGTGGCCAGACGGCTTCACTTGAAGGGTCTATTGCATAGGAAATGTAAACATTGGATGGAAGTCTTGGATACGATGTTGTTAAAGGTTCTTTGTAAGCCCTAATATATGCAAACACAGTTCTAGATGTAGACAAGAAGACTGGGGAGGGGCAGGTGGGGAGAGGAGACGGGAAAGAATGAAACAAAGGTTCATGGAATTCTGAAACATTTTCCCCAAAAGCAGTGAACCCTAACTGCTCCTGAGACCCTTGTAAAAGGGAAAACGGTCCAAAACTAGAGTTCAAGTCTGCACTTCCCCAGTCCTATTCTTTGTGAAGCCTAGAAGGCAGGAGAAATGGAAGCAACCACTCCACTGTTCCCACTGCCACCTAACTGGCCAGTATTCAAGGAAGAGCGGGTCAAGACTCTTAAAGCTAGAAGGGGCCTGAGGGATTTTGTAACCCCAACCTTTCATTTTAGAACCAAAGAGAACGAGGCCCAGAGAGTAGAAGGAGCCTGTGTATCTGTCAGCCACTTCACCAGACCCTATGCTGCTGAAGGCCAGAGACTTGTTTTGTTTACCTTTCCCCAAGCCCAGTCTGACCCCAGGTCCTTGCACATGATGTGTGCATGGTAAGCAGTTGGAAAATCGAATTGCCCAGGAGGGCTGGAATCAGAAGTTAGGTCTTTTGACCTCCAACCTATGATAATTTCCAAGACCAAATTTCATTCAGTTAAATTCCCCGGACATTTTATTTGGCATCTCTGTATGCCAGGCTTGGAGCTATAGCAAAAATGAACAAGAAGCAGGCTGTGCCTTCAAGAAGCAAACAGCTCCTCCTGGGAGCTGGGCTCTTCCCCTCTCAGGCCCTGCACACCTGCTGTTCCTTTGCCATAGAAAGCTGTTTTCTGTTGCCTTTGCCTACTTACTGCCTATTCATTCTTCAGATCTCAGTTCAAATGTCAGTTCATCAGCAGCTTCTTCTCTCACTCCCAGATGAGGCAGAACCCTCTGGTACATGCTTTTGGTGAGTCCTTCTCCTTCCTTGAACTTAGCAAGTGTATAATTACATATTGATTTGTGTGATTCTTTGTTTGCTTCCCTCCCACCTCCCTCTCTAGACTGTTAGCTCTACAAGGGCAGATATTCCGTTTGTTTTGCGCCAACCCCCCCCCCCCCACTGTACCACAAATCTGGCAAAAAGCCTTGGATGTGGTAGGTAAACAATAAGCAATTTATGTTTGTTGAATGCATGAATCAACCATCTAATGGGATATATAGATAGATAAATTATAACTACAATTCGATATGATGACAGAAATAAGGTAATATGGAAATCAATTCTTTGGGAAAGAGAAAGCCAGCTCCTGTATCAATGCAGCTGCCTTGTAGAATGTCTCTCTCACTCAGTAGCTTCAGTCATGTCTGACTCTTTGTGATCCTATGGACTGTAGCCCACCAGTCTCCTCTGTCCATGGGGATTCTCCAGACAAGAATACTGGAGTGGGTTGCCATACCCTCCTCTAGGGGATCTTCCCGACCCAGGGGTGGGATCAAACCCAGGTCTCTTTACCTCTCCTGCATTGGCTGGCAGGTTCTTTACCACTAGCGCCACCTGGGAGGCCCCTGTAGAATGTATATACTGCCAGAAAGTCAAAGCATGAGAGCAGGAAATCCGTGTGAAACTGCCTGTTGCATTCAGACAAACCAAAACTATGTGTCAGCATCCCTGTATGTCCCCAGTCCCCTAAGAAAAGGGCGGTTCTGCCATAGTGGGGCAGAATAGGCAAGTGAGTCCCGATCAGGGTTTGGGCACAGTTGGCAAAATCAGACCGTGTAGGGCTGGCAAGGCCAAAAGGAAGCTCCAGGAATTCAAGGTCCACAGATTTTTCTGTTCCTCAGGGTTCTCTTCTAGAGAAGGACTGAGAGGATTGGTCGGTCCTGGAATGACGGACACTTCCTTACGTTTTGGGCCGAGGCATAAGAGAGTTTTGCCCTCTAGTGGTAATAATAATGATAACGATAGTGATAATAACAAGTAGGGGATGTGTGCCTTGCTAGGGTGACCAACTATCCCAGTTTGCTCAAGATAGTTTGTTTGAGCGCTGAAATTCTGCTTCCGAGGGAACCTCTCAGTCCCAGGCAAAATGGTACAGTTGGTCCCCTTGATGGTGTTCAACACACTCTGGATACGCATGATCTCATTAGATGGCTCATAAGCCCCATGGCCAGGAATCAGGATTCAGCTCCACAAATCTGCAGAGCTTTTAGAGATTCAGCCTGTTTTCCCAATGAGAAAAGATGGCCCAAGAGAAGGGAAGTAACTTCCTTTTTCAACATCACGTTACAAAATGGCAGAACGAGGATCAGCATCTAGGTGTCCAGACCCACAGCTTCGTGCTGTGTGCCTCTGCCTGGCATGCCCTTACCTACTTTGTCAATTTGTCTCTGCTCTACATCCTCCAGGAAGACTTCTGTAAATTACTCACCCCTTAATTCTTTCAGAAAGCTTCCCCCTCTGAAAGCCTGAAATACTCATTTGGCACTTAGCATGTGCTATAAGTACTGTTTTGGTTTTTTTTTTTTTTAATCCTTTACATGTATAGCTAGAAAAAAAGGAAAGTTCCTTAGCCCCTCACCCCCAACCCCAGGCCATACTGGAGAGGAAAGCAACCTCTGGGTGAAATAGTCTCAGGGTGCCCATAGTTTGTTCAGGGACCCGAGGAAAGGGCATTTGGCATTGCAGAGCAAAGAAAGAATCAGAGAAAGCCTTTTGCAATCACCAGGTGGGATGGATTTGAGAGCAAAGAGTTGAACAGAGGTGAGAATATATCCCTCTGCAGCATTGGGGGAAAGGAAAGCGAGTGAAGCCTTCCTTGCCCCAGTGATACCATCAGGGAATGGGTTCTAGTTTTCTTGCTACCAGAATTGCAGTGTCCTTCTCTGCTTCCCTGGTTCCTGACAAGGACCCCCCAAATCAGCTCTTGCCTCTCCCCTCCACTGAGACAAATTTGCAAACTCCCACATCTCTGTGGAAACGGCAGAGAGCAGGAGAGAAGAAAAAAGGAGAAAAATCCACCCACATGCCAACAAACTGGAAAAAAAAAATAACCCAGGCCTTGTCTCACTCAGCTGTTGGCTTGCTGCTCCCTCCTACTGTGGCGGCTGCTCCTGCCTCCTGGACAGGGGCCTAGCTCTGTGCAGTCTCCCTTCCCACCCTGCGTTGGCTTTCAATCCCCCTCCCTCCAACTCAGCAATGGGGAGGGAAGGTCCTGGAGCCCAGGGTAGGAAAGCTGGAAGGAAGGACTGACAGAGCCACCAAATGCTTGGAGACAGCTACAAACTCAGTTCCCATCACTATTCCCCCAAACCATGCAGGAGACCCTCTTCTCACCCCAGGGACAAAGTCAAGGAGTTCTCCCCTACCAGGCAACCTCTCCCTCAGATACCCCTGCCCCTTGAAACCTCTGCTGCCTCTCTCTACCATTTCATGTCTAAACTCTGTTTTCAGTCTAACTCCCTCTACTCCAATCTTTTCATGCCCTATCCTTTCTTCACCTTCTGCCCCAGTTCTGGAAACCACATATTTTTTAAAAAAAATGGAATGTGTTTCTAGGAAAGGAGGGCTCTGGTCATCACTATTAGGAACTACCGAGGAAAACAGAGATGTTTAGCCTGCAGGAGAAATTATCTGGGCTCAAAGAATTATGGGAAGATGGAACCACAAGGAGCTTTTTGGATTACCTCGTCCAACCCTTCATTTTCTAGTTAAGGTGACTGAGGCCCAGAGATGAAAGAAGACCTGGACTGTCATGGAGAAGGGACAGCTTTGGTCTGTGGGCCTCCAGAAAACTGAAGGAGAACCAGTGGGTGAAAGATAGAAAATAGATTTAAATGACAGTTTTGTTTCTTCTTTCCAAATCCCTATTCCTGTTATTTCACTTCCTTCCCTTATGGTGCAGGATCTCCAAATCAACGCTGAACAAAAGGAGTGATAATGGGCATCTCTGTCTTGTTACTTATCTTAAAGGGAAAATTTTCAGTGTTCAACCATTATATACATTCCCTGTGGGATTTTGGAGGATGTTTTTCATCAGTTTAAGGAAGTTCCCTCTTATTCCTAACATGCTTAGAACATTTTTTTGTCACTAACAGGTGTTAAGTTTTATCAAAGTCTCAGCATCTTTCATAATGATTGTAAGTTATTTTTTCTCTTCTAATCTGTTTATATGGTCAAGAATGCAGTGCTAAGCTCAAGTGAAAGATGAAATTTCTAACACAAAAAACCATCCAAAGAGGCACTGGCTGCCTTATGGATCAAAGCAGTCAGCTCCAAGGGACTGGGAATGTTCAAACAGAAGTGCAGCCATTCAATAAATATTTAGGTGCCTACTCTGCTCTAGGTGCTGACAATTCAGTGATGAAGAGGGTCCCTGCTCTCCCGGTGGTCACGTTTTAGAGAAAGGATGACAGATATAAACAACCAACAAATATAGGAACAGGATCATTTCAGAAAGTGAAAGTGTTTTGAAAATATTGTACAAAGGTAATGTGACTGGGTAGATGTGGGGAACAAGATTAAATAGTCAGTGAAGGTCTCTGGACAGATTTGGGATATATTTTTACCTGAACAGCACTATCAATCAACTTGACCACATTGTCACTTATAGATTAGTCAGGGAAAGTCTCTCCTAGGAGGGAGAGTTGAGGTGAGATTGAATGACAAGAAAGTGATCATTTCAGGAAGATCCAGAGACATAGCTTCCCAAGCAAGGTGAAACACAAGGGTGAAAGCCGTAGAGTGGGAATGATCTTGGGGTATTTAAGGGATTACCAGTCAGAAAAAGTCTGATTGGTACTAAATGAAGTAGGAGAGAAATTCTGTAGCAAGCCTGGGTAGGACCATGCCAGCCATACAAAGGTGTTTATTCCAGGTACAATGACAAGCCACTAGAGGGTTTTGAGCTGGGATTGACATGTCTATGATCATTCTGTCTGATATATGGGAAATGGATTATAGTAGGAGCAAAACTGAAAACAGGTAGACCAGTTAGGAGGCTAGTGATGAGGCCAGTCAGAAGGTCTAAGCAGGAGACCAAAATAGCTTAGACTAGGAGAGTGATGATGAAGAAAGATAAGTGTAAAGATTTTGGATCTATTTTTATCTATTTTAAAAAATTTTTAAATAATTTTATTTTTAACTAAGTTTTCTGGATTTTTTTAAATGTAAAATTCAGGTTTCTTTCTTTTTTTTTTTAATCTGTGATCCATTCTTTTTTTAAATTAATTTACAGCAGTATCAATCAACTTGATCTCATTGGCACTTACAAAGAACTCCTTCTGACAACAGCAGAGTATACATTTTCTCAGTTTGCAACAAATGCTTATCAAGGTAGACCATATTCTGGGCCATAAAACACATCTTAACAAATTTAAAAGAACAGAAATCATACAAAATATGTTCTCAGACTACAATGGAATTAAACTAGAAACCAGCAACAGAAAAATTTCCAGGAAATCCCCAAATGTTTATAAATTAAACAAAATACTTCTAAATAACACATGTGTCAAAGAAGAAGTCTCAAGAGAAAATTTTAAATATTTTGAGTTAAATGAAAAATACAATTTATGAAAATTTGGAGGATTGTGGAAAATCCTAAACAATCTACAAAAAAAAAAACTTTTCTGGAAATAATAAGAGTATATATATATATATAAAAAAGAGTACATATAGCAAGGCTACAGAATACAAGGTTGATACACAAACATCAGTTGCTTTCCTATATGCCAGTAGTAAAAATTAGAATTTGAAATTTTAAGAAAACAGTACTATTTACAATAGCTGCAAAACAATGAATTAAGTATAAATATAAAAAAATATGTACAGTATCTGAATGTGGAAAATTACAAAACATTAATGAAAGAAATCAAAGAATATCTAAATAAATGGAGAGATAGTCCATGTTCATGAATTGTTGTTGTTTAGGCTCTAAATCATGTCTGACTCTTTTGCGACCCCATAGACTGTAGACCACTAGGCTTCTCTGTCCATGGGATTCTCCAGGCAAGAATACTGAAGTGGGTTGCTATTTCCTTTTCCAGAGGATCTTCCTGACCTAGGGATCAAATCCACATCTGCTGCATAGCAGGCGGATGCTTTATCACTAAGCCACCTGGGAAGCCCATGAATAGAAAGTCTCAATATTGTTAAAATATCCCAAATTGATCTATAGATTCAATATAGATTCAGTCAAAACCTGCTAAACTATTTTGTAGATATAGACAAAGTGATTCAAAAGTTCATATGGAAAAGAAATGATCTAGTCCACCAAAACAACATTGAAGAAGAAAATTGGAGGATACTACCCAATTTCAAGATAGCTACAGTACCAGAAGCTATAGTACATAAAATAGTGGAATGGAATAAATTTTAAGGTAGAGCTAAAAACCTTGTTGATGGATGTATGGGGTGAAGAACAGAAAGAATCAAGAAGGATGAAAAGGGAGGAAGATTGGGTTAGATACCTTTTTAAATTTCTTCCAAACTTTGTTTTGATAAAAAGTTGTAAGATCTATGATTTCTTGACCTGACTCACATATTTCTTCTAATTCATTACAGTTATACTTGGGGCTGGGATTTCCCTAGTTATTGACTCCATACCTCCAAGCTCAGGCCCATTCCCTCCCCTTTTCTCTTCTGTGGAGGGTGTCCTGGGGACTCTGCAAGTAAGAGCCAATGAGCAAGGTGAATGCTGCCTCTACTCTTGATTTTAAGAGGCTTCAAGCTCCAAGGTCAAAGTCTGATTACCCTATAATTAATGTGTTAATAAAGCATGAGGGAGAAGCTGAGGAAGAAAAACAGGAAGAGAAGGAGAATGAGGAAAAGAGAAAAGGAGAAATTGAAGAAGGAGAGATGGGATAGGAAGGAAAATGAAAGAATAAATGATCTGTTGGCACAAAGAGGGGAGAGGAGCAGGCCATGGTGGCACACAGTAGCCTCCTGAGGCAGAATACATCTAGCCCTGCTAGCCTCAGTCCATGGCCTCAGCAATAGCCCTTCCTTATTTGTGGCCCTAAGAGAAAGTTGTTGTTTAGTCGCTCAGTTGTGTCTGACTCTTTGCGACCCCATGGACTGCAGCAAAGGACCAGGCTTGCCTGTCCTTCACTATCTCCCGGAGTTTTCTCAAACTCACGTCCACTGAGTTGGTAATGCTATCTAACCATCTCATCCTCTGCTGCCCCCTTCTCCTTTTGCTTTCAATCTTTTCCAGCATCAGGGTCTTTTCCAATGAGTTGGCTCTTCGCATCAGGTGGTCAAAGTATTGGAGCTTCAGCTTCAGCATCAGTCCTTCTAATGAATAATTAGGGTTGATTTCCTTTAGGATTGACTGGTTTGATCTCTTTGCTGTCTTGCAGAGAGACTGTTATATGGAGAAATGGGTCTTTGTAGTAACTACATCTGGTCAGAGTGGGTGGGATCGGGGGAGCAGGGAGGAGGGGATGAAAATATCAATAAATAGATGGAGTTATATCAATGGTGTTATACTTTATTTTGAGTCACAGACCTGTCTGAGAATATAATGAAAGCTATGGCTTATACATTCTCCCCAGAGAAATGCTAATACACACAATCATACCAAATTTTGCCTTCAATTCAGCATAAGCATTCATGGATTCTCTGAAACCTTCCAGGATCCATGAACCCCTGATAGAATCTGAACAAGAGAATATTTACGAGGTAAAAATCAGCATGCTTAGTGAATGAATGGATTTCATGTGGTAGTTAACAGAGTGAGTCAGAGAAGAAGCCTGGATTTATGACTGAAGTGGCTGGCTGGATGATGGAGGAATTCACTGACACAGAGTAAAGAGTAGAACCAGGAGAGTGTAGTGTCAGAGAAACCAAGGGTAAATCATCTTCCAAAATAGAAGGAATGGTTAACATGCCAAATATTACACAAAACAAAGCCTGGAAACCAACCACTAGATTTAGCAATAAGATCACTGGTAGCCTTGCAGAGAACATGGAGTGGTGGGGGTGGATGGCAAATTACAATGGGTTAAGAAGGAAGAAGTGGAGGCCAAAATGTAATGGGTTAAGAGGTGATCAAAGGAAAAAAGATAAAGGAAAACAGTGAACAGGGAGTATGGACAGGAGTACAAATAATGTTCTCAAACTGTTCACCCCTGACAGAGACAGAGATACACTGACTAGGCTCTGAGGCACTTGTTATCCTTTTTTTGTGTGTGGTGAGAACATTTTAAGTTTTACTCTCTTAACCAATTTCAATTATATAATACAGTGTTATCAACTCTAGTCATCATGTTGCTGCTGCTAAGTCGCTTCAGTCGTGTCCGACTCTGTGCGACCCCATAGACAGCAGCCCACCAGGCTCCCCCGTCCCTGGGATTCTCCAGGCAAGAACACTGGAGTGGGTTGCCATTTCCTTCTCCAATGCATGAAAGTGAAAAGTGAAAGTGAAGTCGCTCAGTCATGTCCGACTCCTAGCAACCCCATGGACTGCAGCCTACCAGGCTCCTCCGTCCATGGGATTTGCCAGGCAAGAGTACTGGAGTGGGGTGCCATTGCCTTCTCCAGTCATCATGCTAGATTCTCACAAATCTCATTAGATTCTCAGACCTTATGCATCATATACCTGAAAGTCTACCCTTTTATCAACCTCTCCCCATTCCCCCCACCAACTCCCAGCCTTTGGCAACCACTTTTCGACTGTCTGTTTCTATGAGTTTAACTCTCTCTTTTTTCCTAAAGATTCCACATGTAAGGAATACCATACAATATTTCTCTTTTTCTGTTTGGCTTATATCACTTAACATAATGCCCTCAAGTTTCATACATGTTGTAGCAAATGGTAGGATTTCCTTCTTTTTGTGGCTGAATAATATTCCATTGTGTGTGTGTGTGTATTACATTTTTTTCTTTCATTGATGGACACTTAGGTTGCTTCCATATCCTGGCTTTTATGAATAATGTTGGGTGAACATGGGAGTGCTGATGTCTTTTGAGATCCTGTTTTCATTTCGTTTGGATATATATATAGAAATGGAATTGTTGGATCATAGTGTAGTTCTAGTTTTAATTTTTTGAGGAACCTACATACTGTTTTCCATAGTGGCTGCACCAATTTACATTCCCAGCAACAGAGCACAAGGTTTCGTTTTTCTCCATATCTTTGCTGCCGTTTGTTATCGCTTGTCTTTTTTTTATTATTATTATAGCCATTCTAACAACTATGAAGTTATATCTGTAGTTTTGATATGCATTTCCTGATGATTAGTGATGCTGAGCACCTTTCATGTACCTGTTAACCAGTTGACAATTTGTATGTCTTCTTTGGGAAAATGTCTATTCAGTTCCTCTGCCTGTTTTATAATCGTATTGTTTGAAATGGAAACCCACTCCAGTACTCTTGCCTGGAGAATCCCATGGATGGAGGAACCTGCTGGCTACAGTCCATGGTGTCGCAAAGAGTTGGACACGACTGAGTGACTTCACTTTCACTTTGGGTTTTTTCACTATTGAGTTGCATGAGTTCTTTATGTATTTTAAATATTAACTCTTATTAGACATATTATTTGCAAATATTTTACCCATTCTGTAGGCTGCCTTTTCACTCCTTTGCTGTGCAGAAGTTTTTAGTTCACTTGCTTGTTTTTGTTTTTGTTGCCTTTGCTTTTGGTATCAAATCCAAAAAATCATTGCCAAGACCAATGTCAAGGACCTTATACCTTATGTTTTCTTCTAGGAGTTACATGGTTTTGGGTCTAACATTCAAGTCGTTAATTCATTTTTAGTTTATTCTTGTGTTTGTTGTAAGATAAGGGTCCAGTTTCATTCTTTGCATATGTCTGCCCTATTTGGTCAGCACCATTTATTGAATAAACTATCCTTCCCCCATTGTGTATTCTTGACTCCTTTGTCACAAATAAATTGACCAATATATGCATGGGTTTATTTCTGGGCTCCCTATTCTTTTCCATTGATCAACATGTCTGCTTTCATGCCAATAACATATTGTTTTTCTTCCAGTTTGAGATATAATTGACATACAGCATTGTATAAGCTTAAGGTGTACAACCTGATGACTTGACATACAAATATTGTGAAATGATTATCACAAAACGTTTAGTTAACATCCATCACTTCATATAGTTACAAAATTTTTTCTTCCTTGTAATGAGCACTTTTAAGGTCTAATAACATGCTGTTTTGATTACTATAGCTTTGTAATATAGTTTGCAATTAGGAACTGTGATGTTTCTAGCTTTGTCCTTTCTCAAGATTGCTTTGGCTATTTGGGGGTCTTTTGTGGTTTCAACAATTTTAGTATTGTTTGTTTCTGTGAAAAAAATTTATTGGAATTTTGATAAGGACTGCTTTGAATCTGTACATTGCTTTAGACAGTATGACCATTTTAATATTAATTTTTCCAATCTATGAACATGAAGGATATTTCCATTTTTTGTGTGTCTTCTAGTTCTTTCATCAATGTCTTAGAGTTTTTAAGGTGCCGATCTTTCACTTCCTTGGTTAAATTTATTCCTATGTATTTTATTATTTTTGATGCAATTGTAAATGGATTGTTTTCTTAATTTCTCTTTCTTTTAAATAAACTATTTATTTGTGCTGGGTCTTAGTTGTGACATGTGGGATCTAGTTCCCTGACCAGGGCTTGAACCTGGGTCCTCTGCATTGGGAGCACATAGTCTTAACCACTGGACCATCATGGAAGTCCCTAATTTCTCTTTCTGATAGTTCATTGCTAGTATGTAGAAATGCAACTGATTTTTTTGTACATTTATTTTTTTTTTTGTATATTGATTTTGTATACTGAGACTTTACTGAATTTGTTGGTTAGTTTTTTTTGTGGAGTGTTCAGGGTTTTCTATATATAATATTATGTCATCTGCAAATAGAGAAAGTTTTAATTCTTCCATTCCAATATGGATGCCTTTTATTTCTTTCTCTTGTCTAATTGCTCTGGCTACAACTTCTAGTACTATGTGGAACAAAAGTAGTGAAAGTGGGCATGCTTGTCTCATTCTTCATCCTAGAGGATAAGCTTTCAGCTTTTCACCATTGAGTATAATGTTATCTGTACATTGCTTTAGACAGTATGGCCATGTGTGTTAGTTACTCAGTCATGTCTGATTCTTTGCAACCCCATGGACTGTAGCCCTCGGGGCTCAGATGTCTATGGAATTCTCCATGAATACTGGAGTGGGTTGCCATCCCTTTCTCCAGGGGATCTTTGTGACCCAGGGGTCGAAACTGGGTCTGTTGCATTGCAGGCAGATTCTTTACCATCTGAGACACCAGGGAAGCTTGCCATATATGACCTTTATTATGCTGCAGTACATTCTCTCACTATACCAAGTTTGTTGAAAGTTTTTGTTTATGAATGGATGTTGAATTTTGTCAAAGGTTTTTTCTGCATCTATTAGGATAATCATATAATTTATATCCTTCATTTTGTTAATGCAGTGTATCACATTTATTGGTTTGTGGATAATCACCCTGGCATCCCTGGAATAAATCCCACTAGATCATGTTGTATTATCCTTTTGATGTGGTATTGAATACAGGATATTGACCTATAATTTTCTTTGCTTCTAGTGCTCTTATATGGTTTTGGTATCTGGGTAATGCTAGCCTCATAAAATGAGACTGGAAGTGTTTCCTCCTATTTTGGGGAAGAGTTTGAGAAGGATTGTCACTTATTTTTCTTTTAACGTTTGGTAGAATTTACCAGTGGAGCCATCTTGTCCAGGGCTTTTATTTGTTGGAAGGTTTTTGATAACTGACTCAATCAC
This sequence comes from Bubalus kerabau, assembly GCF_029407905.1. Classification (NCBI taxonomy): domain Eukaryota; kingdom Metazoa; phylum Chordata; class Mammalia; order Artiodactyla; family Bovidae; genus Bubalus; species Bubalus kerabau. The sequence continues at coordinate 107,401,217 of NC_073647.1, forward strand.
CATATTGGTAACTAGTCTGTTCAGATTTTCTATTTCTTCATGATTCAGTCTTGGTAAGTTGTATGTTTCCAGGAATTTATCCTTTTCTTCTTGGTTGCCCAATTTGTTGACATTTAATTGCTCATAGTAGTCTCTTATAAGTCTATGCATGTCTGTGGTAAATAAGTAATAACTCCTCTTTCACTTCTAATTTTATTGATTTAGGTCTTCTATTTCTTTTTAAGTCTAGCTTAAGATTTGTCTATTTTATCTTTTTTTTTAATCTCTTAGTTTCATTGATCTTTTCTGTTTTTTGTTTCTATTTCATTTTTTCCACTCTGATCTTTATTTCCTTCTTTCTATTAGCTTTGGGCTTATTTTATTCTTTTTCTATTCCTTGAATTGTAAAGTTAGAATTTTTATTTAAGATTTTCATTCTTAATGTAGGTGTTCATCATTATGAACTTCTTTCTTAGAACTGCTGCATCTCAGGGAATTCTCTGGTGGTCCAGCGGCTAAGATTCCACACTTCCAATGCAGGGGTCCTGGGTTTGATCCCTGGTCAGGGAACTAGATCCTACATGTCACAACTGAAGATCCCATATGCAGCAACTAAGAGATCCCGCATGCTGCAACAAGGCTTGAAGATCCCATGTGCCACAGTTAAGACCTGGTGCAGCCAAATAAATGAATACCTTTATCTTTCAATTTCTCCTTTGAGTCATTGGTTGTGAAGTAGCATGTTGTTTAATCTTCCTGTATTTGTGAACTTTCCAGTTTTTTTCCTTGTAATTGATTTCTAGTTTCATACCATGTGGTTGAAAAAGATGCTTGATATGATGCTTCAGTCATCATAAATTTATCATGATTTTTCTATGGCCTAACCTTACTTTGCCAACAAAGGTCCGTCTAGTCAAGGCTATGGTTTTTCCTGTGGTCATGTATGGATGTGAAAGTTGGACTGTGAAGAAAGCTGAGTGCCGAAGAATTGATGCTTTTGAGCTGTGGTGTTGGAGAAGACTCTTGAGACTCCCTTGGACTGCAAGGAGATCCAACCAGTCCATTCTGAAGGAGATCAGCCCTGGGATTTCTTTGGAGGGAATGATGCTGAAGCTGAAACTCCAGTACTTTGGCCACCTCATGCGAAGAGCTGACTCATTGGAAAAGACTCTGATGCTGGGAGGGATTGGGGGCAGGAGGAGAAAGGGACGACAGAGGATGAGATGGCTGGATGCATCACTGACTCGATGGACTTGAGTCTGAGTGAACTCCGGGAGTTTGTGATGGACAGGGAGGCCTGGCATGCTACGATTCATGGGGTTGCAAAGAGTCAGACACGACTGAGTGACTGAACTGAACTGAACTGAACACATGACTTAACCTGGGAAATGTTCTATGTGTATTTGAGTAGAAAATGTATTCCACTTCTCTTGGATAGAGTGTTCTTGTGTTGTTTTAAAAAACAGCTTTATTGGGGTATAATTACATAGCATAAAATTCACCTGCTTTAATTCTACAATTCAATTAATTTTAGCATATTTACAGAATTGTACTATTATCACCACAATCCACTTTTAGGACATTTCTATCTCCCCAGAAAGATCCTTCATGCTCATTTATAGTCACTCTCCATCCATGCCGCCAGACCCAGGCAACCACTAATCTACTTTCTGCCTCTATAGATTTGCAACTTTTGGAAATTTCATAATAATGGACTCATAATATGTGAGGTTTTGTGTGTGTGTGCATGGCTTCTTTCATTGAGCATAATGGTTTTTTGTTTGTTTTGAGCAAAATGTTTTTAAGATTCATTTTTTATTTTTATTGCCAAATGGTATGGATATATCACTTTGTTCATGCATTCATCAGTTGGTGAGCATTTGGGTTCTTTCCACCTTTTGGTTATTATAAATAATGCTATGAACATCCAAGTACAATTTTTCATGCAGACATATGTTTTCACTTCTCTTAGGTAGATAACTAAGACTAGAGTTTCTGGGTCACATGGTAAATTTATGTTTAACTTTTTAAAAAATGGAGGCAATTATTTTTTAAATTGAGCTAAAATGCACAAAACATAAAACTAACAACTTTAAAGTGTACAATTCAATGAAAATACATAGATGATGTTGTGCAACTATCACTTTTATCTATTTACACAATATTTTCATCATCCCAAATGGAAACCATGTACCCATTAGCCAGTCACTCCTCACTCTCTCCTTGTGCCCAGCCCTGGGAAACAATCTGCTGTCTATAAGAATTTACCTTTACTGGACATTTCATGTAACTGGAATCATATAATATGTGATCTATTGTGTCTGACTTCTTTAGCTTACATAATGTTTTTAAGGTTCATCCATGCTGTAGCATGTATTGGTACTTCATTCCTTTTTATGGTTAAATAATATTCCATCATATGGGTATACCACCATTTTGTTTTATCCATTCATCAGTTTATGAACATTTGGGTTGTTTCTACCTTTTGGATATTGTGAATAGCACTATTATGAACATTTATGTACAAGTATTTGTTTAAATATCTTTTTTCAATTATTTTGGGTATATGCCTTAGTGGAATTGCTGGGTCATGTGGAAGTTCTATGTTTATCTTTTAGAAAAAGTGCCAAACTGAGTTCCACAGCATCTACACCATTTTACATTCCCATGAGCAATGTACGAAGTTCCAGTTTCTCTAAATCTTGCCAGAACTTATTTTCCTTTATTTTATTAGAGCCATCCTAGTGGGTGTAAAGTGGTATCTCATTGTAGCTTTGATTTGCATTCCCCTGATGACTGATAGTGGGAATTTTTTCCATGAGTTTCATGGTCATTTGTATATCTTCTTTGGAGAAATTTCTACTCAAGTCCTTTTCCCATTTTTCAATTGTGTTGTTTTTGTTGCTGAGTTGTAAAAATTCTTTCTGTATTCTAGATACAAGTTCCTTATCAGATGTATGATTTGAAAATAATTTCTACTCTGTAGCTTATCTTTTCACTTTCTTGATGGTGTTCCTTGATGCACAAAAGTTTTTTTTTAATAAAGTCCAAATCATCTTTTCTTTTCTTTTGTTGATTGTGCTTTTAATGGCCAAATCCAAGTCTACAAAGATTTACACTTATGTTTTCATATAGAAGTTCTATTGTTTTAGCTCTTACATTTAGGTATTTGATTTGTTTTCAGTTAAATTTTATAGATGGTGTAAGGTAAAGAGTTCAATATTTTTTTGCATGTGGTTAACCAGTTATCCCACAACAATTGTGGTGAGGCTGGTCTTTGCCCCATTGAATGATGCTGGCATCCATGTTGAAAATCAATTGACCACAGGTATTTGGGTTTATTTTGGACTCCAAGTTCTATTCCATTGATCTATATGTCTGTCTTTATGCCAGTACCACACTGTTTTGATCACTGTAGTAAGTTTCAAAACTGGGGAATGTGAGTCCCTCAACTTTGCTTTCCTCTTTCAAGACTATTTTGGCTATGTGAGGTCCCTTGCAGTTCCATATGAATATTACGCTCAACTTTTCTTTTTCTGAAGAAAAGGTCAGTGGGATTTTGATAGGAATTAAACTCAATATGTAGACGGATCTGGGTAGTATTGCCATCTTAAAATTGTTAAAACTTTCAATCCATGAACATGGGATATCTTTCCATTTATTTAGGTCTTCTTTAATTTCCTTCAGCAAAGAATCTGCCAATGCCAGAGACACAGGTTATATATCCCTGGGTCAGGAAGATCCCTTGGAGAAGAAAATGGTAACCCATTCTAGTATTCTTGTCTGGGAAATCCCATGGACAGAGGAGCCTGGCGGGCTACAGTCCATGAGGTTGCAGAAGAGTCAGACACAACTTAGTAACTAAACAACAAACGACAAATCTTTTGTAGTTTTCAGCATGCAAGTCTTCCATCTCATTGGTTAAATTCATTCCTCTGTATTTTATTCCTTTTGATGCTATTGTAAATAGGTCAATTTTTTTATGTTATAAGAGACCTGAACATGTTTAAAGGATGAGTCAATAGAGAGGGAGATATGAAAGATACAGGAGGGAGAGAGGAAACTGAAATATCAAGGTTTTCCTGAGTGGGCACAGAGCACCAATGGAAGGATCAGTCAGCATGATAAATGACACCATTTCCAGTGTGACAGAAGGGAAAGAGCAGGGATCAGTCAGGTTAGAATCTCATGAGTTTGCAGGTAGTTTGTGGCAAGAAGTTGGGAACATTGCTGTTTGGGGTTTCTATTTTAAGTGCAGTAGGAGGTGACAACACATGGTCCACTGAAGAAGGGAATGGCAAACCACTCAGTACTTTTGCCTTGAGAACCCCATGAACAGTATGAAAAGGCAAAAAGATATGACACTGAAAGATGAATTCCCCAGGTCAGTAGGTGCCCAATATGCTACTGGAGAAGAGTGGAGAAATAACTCCAGAAAAAATGAAGAGATGGAACCAAAGCGAAAACAACGCCCAGTTGTGGATGTCACTGGTGATGGAAGTAAGTCTGATGCTGTAAACAACAATATTGCATAGGAACCTGGAATGTTAGGTCCATGAATCAAGGTAAATTAGAAGTGGTCAAACAGGAGATGGCAAGAGTGAACATCAACATTTTAGGAATCAGTGAACTAAAATGGACTGGAATGGGCAAATTTAATTCAGATGACCATTATATCTACTACTATGAGCAAGAATCCCTTAGAAAAAATGGAGTAGCCCTCATAGTCAACAAGAGTCTGAAATGCAATTCTTGAGTGCAGTCTCAAAAATGACTGATGATCTCTGTTTGTTTCCAAGGCAAGCCATTCAATATCACAGTAATCCAAGTCTATGCCCCAAGCAGTAATACTGAAGAAGCAGAAGTTGAATGGTTCCATGAAGACCTACAATAACTTCTAGGACTGACACCCAAAGAAGATGTCCTTTTCATCATAGGGGACTGGAATGCAAAACCAGGAAGTCAAGAGATACCTGGAGTAACAGGCAAGTTTGGCCTTGGAGTACAAAATGAAGCAGAGCAAAGGCTAACAGAGTTTTGCCAAGAGAACGCACTGGTCATAGCAAACACCCTCTCCCAACAGCACAAGAGAAGACTCTACACATGGACATCACCAGATGGTCAATACTGAAATCAGACTGATTATATTCTTTGCAGCCAAAGATGGAGAAGCTCTATACAGTCAGAAAAAACAAGACTGGGAGCTGACTGTGGCTCAGATCATGAACTCCTTATTGCCAAATTCAGACTTAAATTGAAGAAAGTAGGGAAAACCACTAGACCATTCAGGTATGACCTAAATCAAATCCTTTATGATTATACAGTGGAAGTGACAAATAGATTCAAGGGATGAGATCTGATAGAAAGAGTGCCTGAAGAACTATGGATGGAGGTTAGTGACATTTTACAGGAGGCAGTGAGCAACACCATCCCAAAGAAAAAGAAACAAAAAAAGGCAAAATGGTTGTCTGAGGAGGCCTTACAAATAGCTGAGAAAAGAAGAGAAGCTAAAGGCAAAGGAGAAAAGGAAAAATATACCCATTTGAATGCAGAGTTCCAAAGAATAGCAAGGAGAGATAAGAAAGCCTTCCTCAGTGATCAGTGCAAAGAAATAGAGGAAAACAACAGAATGGGAAAGACAAGAGATCTCTTCAAGAAAATTAGAGATACCAAGGGAACATTTCATGCAAAGATGGGCTCGATGAAGGACAGAAATGGTATGCACCTAACAGAAGAAGATATTAAGAAGAGGTGGCAAGAATACACAGAAGAACTATACAAAAAAGATCTTCATGACCCAGATAACCATGATGGTATGATCACTCACCTAGAGCCACACATTCTGGAATGCAAAGCCAAGCGGGCCTTAGGAAGCATCTCTAAGAACAAAGCTAGTGGAGGTGATGAAATTCCAGTTGAGCTATTTTAAGTCCTCAAAGATAATGCTGATAAAGTGCTGTACTCAATATACCAGCAAATTTGGAAAACTCAGCAGTGGCCACGGAACTGGAAAAGGTGTTTTCATTCCAATCCCAAAGAAAGGCAATGCCAAAGAATGTTCAAACTACCGCACAATTGTGCTCATCTCACACGCTAGCAAAGTAATGCTCAAAATTCTCCAAGCCAGGTTTCAACAGTATGTGAACCGATAACTTCGAGATGTTCAAGCTAGATTTAGAAAAGGCAGAGGAACCACAGATCAAACATCCGTTTGATCATCAAAAAAGCGAGAATTCCAGAAAAACATCTACTTCTGCTTTATGCCAAATCCTTTGACTGTGTGGATCATGATAAACTGTGGAAAATTCTTAAGAGATGGGAGTACCAGCCCACCCTACCTGCCTCCTGAGAAATCTGTATGCAGGTCAAGAACAACAGTTAGAACCAGAAATGGAACAACAGACTGGTTCCAAATTGGGAAAGGAGTATGTCAAGGATGTATATTGTTACCCTGCTCATTTAACTTATATGCAGAGTACATCATGCAAAATGCCATGCTGGATGAAGCACAAGGTGGAATCAAGATTGCCAGGAGAAATATCAATAACCTCAGATACCCAGATGATACCACCCTTATGGCAGAAAGCGAAGAAGAACTAAAGAGTCTCTTGATGGAAGTGAAAGAGGAGAGTGAAAATGTTGGCTTAAAAACATTTAAAAAACTAAGATCATGGCATCTGGTCCCATCAGTTCATGGCATATAGATGGGGAAACAATGGAAACACTGCAGATTTTATTTTCTTGGGCTTCAAAATCAATGCAGATGGTGACTACAGCCATGAAATTAAAAGATGCTTGCTCCTTGGAAGAAAAGCTATGACCAACCTAGACCACATATTAAAAAGCAGAGACATTACTTGGCTGACAAAGGTCCATCTAATCAAAGCTATGGTTTTTCCAGTAGTCGTGTATGGATACTAGAGTTGGGCTATAAAGAAAGCTGAGCACCAAAGAATTGATGCTTTTGAACTGTGGTGTTGAAGAAGACTCTTGAGAGTCCCTTGGACCACAAAGAGATAAAACCAGTTAATCCTAAAGGAAATGAGTCCTGAATATTCATTGGAAGGACTGATGCTGAAGCTGATGCTCCAATACTTTGGCCACCTGATGGGAAGAACTGACTCCTTGGAAAAACCCTGATGCTGGGAAAGATTGAAGGCAAGAGGAGAAGGGGACAACAGAGGATGAGATGGTTGGATGGCATCACCGACTTGATGGACATGAGTTTGAGCAAGCTCTGGGAATTGGTGATGGACATGGAAGCCTGGCATGCTGCAGTCCCTAGGGTCACAAAGAGTCGGACATGACTGAGCAACTGAACTGACTGACTGGTGTAGATTCAGCCTTCTTTCCCCCTAAATAGAAAAACCGAACTCTTAAAATATGGGTATAACACCTAACACTCAAATCTTCGTTCCTAAATGCCATTTTCAACTAAAAAGGATCAAGTCTCCTTGGGGAAAATGACTGATTCCAGGACTGAGGCAGGGAAAGTACGAGATGAGCCTGGAGCATCTTGTGGTGTCAGAAAATAAGGAAGTGCTGAAGAAAAGATGGAGGTCTGCCAAAAGGACACAGGAGTCATCTTTCTGCTGGCCAAATCTGGGACATTTGGACATCAAAATAAAGAATGGTACTAACACACTGAATATGATAGACAACTACAGTTCCATGAGGATATAGATACATAAATGTAGGAGAGGGGAAAGCTCTCCCTTACACTGGAGAGCCAACTAAAACAAGTCCAAAGGATGATGGCATTGGACAGTCACCATCTGGCAACCTCAAGGATCACCCATGAATGCTAAAACTGGTGGGTGAAAGTTTGAGATCAGGATATATATACAATCTCAATGTATCTCCCCACAAAATATTCACTAATGACAAAGGGGAAAATAGTAACTTTACAGTGGAGAAACACATGTGCCTCCTTATATAATGCACTGAAAAGGACACAGCATCCCTTCTGTGATATTCTTACCAAAATGCATAACAAAATCTAATCATGAGGGGATGTCAGAAAAAACAAAATTGAGGGATAGTCTAAAAATAACTAACCTGTAATCTTCAAAAATATCAGTGTCAGAAGACACAAAGAATGAAGTACTCTTTGCTGTTAAAGGGGACTAAAGAGATATGACAAGTGAATGAACATGATTCAGTTTTCTTTTGCCATAAAGGACATTGTTGAGGAAACTCGTGAGTTCTGAATGAGTTCTGTAGATTATAATTATAATAGTACTGTATCAATCTGAATTTCCTGATTTTGATAATTGCTCTGTGTTTATGTAAGATAATTTGTTTTAGGAAAAACACAGTGAAGTATTTTGGAGTAAAGAGGCATCATGTCTGCAAGTGACTATGAATTAGCTCACAGGAAAAAAATATATATATGAGACAGAGGGAGAAATAGAGTAAGATAAGTGTAGTAAAATGTTAATGTTTAAGGAATCCGGATTGGGTATACAGCAGTTTTCTTTGTACTATTCTTGGAACTTTTTTGTAAGTCTGAAATTATCTAAATAAAAATTTAAGAGAAACAATTCATAGTTGAAAAACTTACAAAAAAATAGAGCTAGTATCATACTTAATGGTGAGAAACTAGACTTTTTTCCCCATAAGATCAGAAACAAGGCAAGGATGTCTGCTCTTATTATTCCTTTTTAACATCATACTGGAATTCCTTGCTAGTGCTATAGGCAGGAAAAGGAAATAAAAGGTATATAGATTGGGAAGGAAGAAATAAAACTGTCTTTGTTCACAGATGACATAATTGTCTATGTAGAAAATCCCAAAGAATCAAGAAAAAGGTAGCTGGAACTAACAATTAGAGCAAGGCTGCAAAGTACAAGGTTATTATACAAAAGCCAATTGCTTTCTTATATACCAGCAATGAACAATTGGAATTTTAAATAAAAAGCACAATAACACTTACATTAGCACCAAAAAACTAAATACTTAGGTATAAAGTTAACAAAATATGTACAAGATCTATATAAGTAAAATTATAAAACTCTGATAAAAGAAATCAAAGAAGATAAATGGAGACATATTCCATGTACATGGATAGGAAGACAAGAGGTCGGTTCTCCCCAACTTGATCTATAGATTCAAAGCAATACCAAGCAAAATCCCACCAACTTATTTTGTGGATACTGAAAAACTAATTCTAAAGTTCATCTGTAAATGCAAAAGACCCAGAATAGCCAACATAATATTGAAAAAGAAAGTCTGAGGACTGACACTACCTGACTTTGCTGCTGCTGCTAAGTCGCTTCAGTCATGACCGACTCTGTGCGACCCCATAGACGGCAGCCCACCAGGCTCCCCCGTCCCTGGGATTCTCCAGGCAAGAACACTGGAGTGGGTTGCCATTGCCTTCTCCAGTGCATGAAAGTGAAAAGTGAAAGTGAAGTCGCTCAGTCGTGTCCGACTCTTCACGACCCCATGGACTGCAGCCTACCAGGCTCCTCCGTCCATGGGATTTTCCAGGCAAGAGTACTGGAGTGGGGTGCCATTGCCTTCTCTGACCTGACTTTAAGATTTCCTATTGATATAAACTTACAGTAATCAAGACAAACATGGTACTGGTGAGATAATAGACAAATAGATGAATGGAACAGAATACAGAGCCTAGAAATAGATCCACAAAAATACAGTCAGCTAATCTTTTTAAAAATATTTATTTATTTTATTTCTTTGGCCGTGCTGGGTCTTAGTTGTGGCACATGGGATCATTTTTAGTTAAGGCATGTGGGATCTAGTTCCCTGACCAGCGATCAAACCTGCATTGGGATCACAGAGTCTTAGCCACTGGATCACCAGGGAAGTCCCAAGTCAACCAATCTTTGACAAAGGAGCAAAGGCAATTCAATGGAGAAAGGACAGTCTTTTCAACAGATAGTGCTGAAACAACTGAATGTCCACATGCAAAAACAGTAATCTAGACAAAGACTTTAACCCCTTTACAAAAATCAACTCAAAATGGATTACATCTTTGTGTAAGATGTAAAACTACAAAATTCCTAGAAGATAACACAGAGGGGAAATCTATGTAACCTTGAGTTTTGTTGTTGTTCAGTTGCTCAGTCATGTCTGACTCTTTGCAACCCCCAGGCTTCCCTGACCTTCACCATCTGTTTGCTCAAACTCATGTCCACTGAGTTGGTTATGTCACTCAACCATCTCATCCTCTGTCGTCCCCTTCTCTTTCTGCCTTCAATCTTTCCCAGCATCAGGGTCTTTTTTAATGAGTCAGCTCTTCACATCAGGTGGCCAAAGTATTGGAGTACTGGAGTATTTAGTCATTGTTTGGTAATGACTAAAAACAACACCAAAAGCATAACACATGGAAGACAAAAATCGATACATTGAGTTTCATCATTGGTGGAAGACACAAAGAATGAAAAGACAAGCCAGAGAATAGATGAAAATATTTTCAAAACACATATCTGGGGGCTTCCTTGGTGAGTCAGTGGTGATGAATACACCTGCCAATGCAGGAGACGCAGGTTCAGTCCTTGGTAGGGAAGATCCCACATGCTGCAGAGCAACCAAACCCATGCACCACAACTATTGAGCAGGTGCTCTAGAGCCTGGGAACCACAACCACTGAAGCTTAAGCGCCCTACAGCCAGTGCCACACAGTGAGAGGCCCATGCACTGCAATGAAGTGTAGCCCTCGCTCGTTGAAACTAGAGAAGGGCTCAGGCAGCAACGAAGACCCAGTACAGGCAAAAGTAAATTTAAAAAAAAACACATATTTAATAAAAGGCTGGTAATCAGAATATACAAAAAACTCAAGACTCAAAAAAAAAAAAAAAAAAAGAAAGAAAAACAATCCAATTTACAAATGGGCAAAAGATCTCAACAGACACTTCACTGAAGAAGATGTACACATTGCAAATAAGCACATGAAAAGATGTTCAACGTCTATGTCATTAGGGAAATTCAAATTAAAACAACAATAAAATACCATCATAGACCTATGAGAATGGCTAGAATCCAAAATAACACCACCAAGTGCTGGTGAGGAGGTAGAGTGACAGGAATGCTCATTCATTGCGGATGGGAATGAAACATAGTACAGCCACTTTGGCAGACAGTTTGCAGTTTCTTAAAAAACCAAACATACTGTTACCATACTAATCTCAGGTGGGCTCAGTCTGTAGCAGCTTGAAACAGGGCTTCAGTTTCCCAGCCAGAGACTGAGGCTGGGTCATGGTGGTGAGAGCACCAAATCCTAGCCACAAGACCAGTGGTCAGTGACCAGGCCTGGCCCTTCAGCTTTGCAGAAAAGAATTCCCACAAAGACAGAAAGTAGTGAAATAGGTAAAGTGTTTATTAGGAAGAAAAAGAGTACAGCATGTGTAGATAGACACACGGCAAGACTCAGAGGTAGAGTCCCTGAGTCAAGCCCTCATTGCTGTTTGAATTAGTCTTATGGGACATTACTTCCAGGTTTCCTTTGGACAATCATTTTGATTTGCCTGGTTCACAGTCCCTATTTGGTGTATCTTAGGGTCCTCCCATGTGTGTGCATGCATCTCTTAGCCAAGATGGAGTCCACTGAAGAGGCCAATGGGTAGCTTGGCATCACTTAGCATCACTTCCCTTTGACCTCCAAGGAGCCTATCTGCACATGTCTGGTTGGGGAGGTCTCCCGACTGAGAAATATGTGGTCTGGGCAGGGGTAAGTCTTCTGTCTTAATTGTCCTGCTATTCTTCTCTTGGAGTTTCAGTCCAAGCAATGACATCTCCTATTACTTTACCTTGGGGTGGGATGGGGCTCATCTGTCCACTGCCTTAATAAAGTTCAGCAACTGTACTCCTTGGTATTTACTGAAGTGAGCTGAAAACTTAGGTCCACACAAAAACATGCACATGTATGTTTATAGCAAATCTATTTATTTATATCTGACAAAAGTTGGAAGCAACCAAAATATCCTTTAGTAAATGAGTGAATAAATAAACTGTGGTACATCCAGACAACAAAATATCATTCAGCAATAAAAAGAAGTGGGCTATCAAGCCATGAAAAGACACAGGGAAACCTTAAATGCATATTACTAAGGGAAAAAAGCCAACTGAAAAGACTACACATGGTCCCAATTATATGACATTCTGGAGAAGGCAAAAGAATGGAGACAGTAAAGAGATCAGGGGTTCAGGGAGAGGAAGAAAGGGGTAAATGGGTGGAACAGGGAATTTTAGGGTAATGAAACTACTCCATATGACACTGTAGTGGTAGATCATGTCATTATATATTTTTCAAAACCCCTAGAATGTACAACACAAGAGTGAACCTTAATATAAACTATGGACCTTAGTTAATAATAACATATAAGTCAATTATATCTCAATAAAGCTGGAAAAAAAGAAAAATTATTATTATTGGTTCATCAATTGTAACAAATGTATCACACTAATGCAAGATGTTAATAATAAGAGAGACTGGCTTGGGTAAGGGGGTATATGGAAACTTTCTTGCACTTTCCATTCAATTCTTGGGTAAACCTAAAGCTGGGACTTCCCTGGTGTTCCAGTGGTTAAGAATCTGCCTTGCAATGCAAGGGATGTGGGTTCAATCCCTGGTCAGGGAACTAAGATTCCATATGCCATGGGGCGACTAAGCCCAGGCACCACAACTACTGAGCTTGTGAGCCACAACTAGAGAGTTCGTGTGCCAGCAATGACCTGCATGATGCAATGAAGATCCCATGTGCCACAACTCAGACCCAATGCAGACAAATAAATACTTTTTTTAAAAAAGGAATGAAGTATGGATACATATTACAATATGGATGAAACTTGAAACCATTATGCTAAGTGAAAGACTTAGCATAGCCCATTTATTTTAATTACTTATTTTATTTTAGCTATGTGGGGTCTTTGTTGTGGTGCTTGGACTCTGTTGTGGTTCACAGGCTTTCTCCAGCTGCAGCTCACAGGCTTCTCTTGTTGCAGAGCATGGGCTCTAGAGCACACGAGCTCAGTAGTTGTGGCTCATGGGCTCTCTAGTTGTGATGTGCAGCTTAATTGCCCCATGGCATGTGGGATCTTAGTTCCCCAACTAGAGACTGAACCCGCATCTCCTGTATTACAAGGCAAATTCTGAACCACTGGACCATCAGGGAAGTCCCTGTATTATCCTATTTAAATGAAATGTTCAGAATAGGCAAATCTGCAGAGACAGACAGTGGTTTCCTAGGGATTGGGAGATGGGAGCTTTAGGATGACAGCAAATGGGTATAGGTTTTTTGGGGGAGGTAATGAAACTATTCTAAAATTGATTATGGTGATGGTTACAAAACTCTGGATATACTAGAAGTCACTGAATTATACACTAAACGGATAAATTTTCTAATGTATAAATTGTATCTCAATAAAGCTGTTAAAAAATAAAAACATAGCTATGCACACAAAGGACACACAGGGAAGGGTTAACAGTTGAGAGCCCAGTATATAACGGAGAACTGAGGGTGGGGATGAGAAAGAGACTTATTTTCCACTGTATACCTTTATGTGTCATTTGAAGGTTTTTATCCTGTTCGCGTTTAACATAATCTAACGTTCCCCTCAAATACTGTTTCCAACAAGCCTACCTTGCTTTTCCTAACTTCACTCAAACAACGATCTCTCTTATATTATCTCTCAAACTAAGACAGAAAAAAATCAAACAATTCCAAAGGAGGAAAGAAAAGTAATGAAAGAAATGACAAAACCCATGCAGAAAGGAATTCCATAAGTATATCCATTCAGTGGAATATTGTACAGCCATTTGAATGATGTTTATAAAGAATTTTAATGGGGAAACATTTGTGTAAAAATGGCAAAGTATAATTGACTATACAGCCTGATTCAAATGTCTTTCAGGCCTAGAATACAGCCTAAATGCACCAAATTTCTAATACTGGTTTTGTTCAAGCAGTAGGATGTGTTTTTTCCCCATATTTTCATCAATAAACATATATTACTGTTGGAGAGAAGGTTATTCATTTTATTATTTGGGGACTTCTGAGCAGAGGTTGTGAGAGAAAGAATATATATTTTATATATTATGTGGTTTTTAATATATTAATATATAAAAATATATTTTTTATTATTTTAATGGAAAGTGCCCAGTCTGGGCCCAGTATTCTAGCTCCGGACCCTCCAAGGCCACACTCCACCCTTTCTTTCAGAGCACAGCCCCCACCCACCTCTCCCTTCTATCAACCAGGCCCCTTTCAATCCAATCACTCTTATCCTGCCCCTTGCTGAAGCTATGATCTACTTTGCTTCTCAACTTTCTCATCTCCCCTCATTGTAGAGCCTGACACTTCTATACAAGTCCTGCCCTTGCTGCTGATTAGATGCCTAAACTTATGTAAGTAACTGCCTCTCTAGGAGCCTCAAGTTCTTCAGAGATGAACCAAGATATTAATAGTTTCCACATAAAGGGGCTGCTGTGACTGTTAAGAGGTTATGTATAGAGAGATTTGGGCTTCCCTGGTGGCTCTGATGGTAAAACATCTGCCTGCAATGCAGAAGACCCAGGTTCAATCCCTGGGTTGGGAAGGGAATGGCAACCCACTCCAGTATTCTTGCCTGGAGAATTCCATGAACAGAGGAGCCTGGCGGGCTACAGTGCATGGGGTCGCAAAGAGTCAGACACGACTGAGCGACTAACACACAAACATACACATAGAGACTCGAGTAAGTAATAAAGCTCAGCGTTGATGCTCCATCTCCCTTACCCTTCTCCTGCATCCTCCTCCATACATCTTGATGTCACCAAGGTCACCTTAGGTGTTCAGGATATGATTTCTTCTCTCTCTTCTGCCTTGAAAATTGTTTCTCTAAGGTGCCAGTTTGAGGCATGACTCCACCACGAACTACTGCAAAGCTGTTGTCTAAAGGGGATGTTGGGAATAATATGGAAGTGACTTGGACTTCATCAGACTTGGAGTCTCACCATTGCTGTTCTTAGCTGTGTGGCTTTGGCAAGTCACCTAAGTCTCCCTATGCCTCACTGTACTTACCTATAAGGGGGAGGGGAAATAATAGCACCTATCTCAGTGGGTGCCTTCACTTTCTATCTGCACTGCACCCCTTCTCCCCCACCACACCTCACCTCCCTGCTCACTTGGCTGGTTTGGTCTCACGCTGCACCGGCTGATGAAACAAGCCACACCCCATCCTGGAGCAACAACACCCAGGAGATGAGAGAGGACCTGGTCAGAAAAGAGTGACATGCAAGCCCTTTTGGGGAAGGACTGAACCACCACAGAGCTGAACCCAAATTTTGTTCGTCATTCAACCACTCATGCACCTGAATGCATGCGATGAATATTTGCTGACCCTTCCATTCAGACCAGCCAGATTCTGGGCTTTGCTGGAGACAGAGTCAGCTGCCCTCGTGGAGCTTCTGACATGTAGGCGAGAGAACCCCAGACATCAATTCCACATGGGGCAGAGGAGAGGGGAGCTCCTAGGGCTGTGGAAGCCCAGAGGACAGGATCCAATCTAGCTTGAGAATCAAGGCAGGCTGCTTGGATGAAGTGACGCTTGAGGTGAGTTCATTAGATTTGGAGAGTCATTGTCTTCCATGCCGAAGACATTGTAAAGACACCTAAGGGAGAGCCTGGTACATTGAAGGACCCACTTGTTGTTAGTTCAGTGGCCAGAGCACAATGTGTGAGGCCAGGGTAGCAAGAGATGAGGCTCGAGAGGCTTGGCAGGGGCCATAGGTGGCCTTAATTGCCCAACAAGGAGCTAGAACTTTATCCTTATGTGGAGATGGGTGTCACAGAAGGAAGCGATGTTTTAACTTCTAAACCCATATGTTCTCACTGTTGGTGTCCAGAATAGTAGGTTAAAGACAGCCAGTCTGGAAGCAGTGAGGCCAGGGAGTAGACTTGGGGTCATTCATATGAGAGATGCTGAGGCTAGATCAAGGTAGTGGCAGAGGATGAGGAAAAAGGATAGAGTATTTGGGAGACAGAAAGAAGAATCAGCAGGACTTGGTGAGGGATTGGCTATGAGGAGAGAAGGGAAGTTTGGGCTGCACATAAAGCAGAGAATACAGAGGAAACGTATAGCACATGTGCCAGGGAGTAATTAGATCATGATGGGAGGAACTCTAATGGCTGAGAATTCAGTGTGGGATATCAGGGGCAGAAATACCTTTCTGGAGGAGGAGAGATTCAGGCTAAGACTCACTGTATCCTTGGACCAGTCACCTTATTTTCCTTTGGTCCTTTAGGTCTCCACCTGCTAAACTGAGAGACAGAGAATGACCGTTGTGAGGAGTGAATCACATAAAGAATGTTCAGGACTTCCCTGGTGATTCAGTGGTTAAGAATCTGCCTGCTAATGCAGGGGACACAGGTTCAATCCCTGGTCCAGGAAGATCCCATGTGTCTCAGAGCAACTAAGCCTGAGTGCCACAACTCCTGAGCCTACATGCCCAGAGCCCATGCTCCGCAACAAGAGAAGCCACCACAATGAGAAGCCCACACACCACAGCACCAGCACAACAAGTGGTTCCCTGCTGTCTGTAACTAGAGAAAGCAATGAAGATCCAGTGCAGTCAAAAAAAAAAAAAAAAAAAAAAAAAAAAAGTCCAGGAGGTGCCAAGCCCTGTGGGTGATTTGGAGGGGGAGATTTGTGGGGCAGGTGTGTTTGCTCCAGAGGTGGGGCTGGACTACCATTTGTGCAGTATCACTGCCACTGTCAGGGGGAAACACTTATTTACAAGATATATATGGGGAGGAGATATGTGACCTGAACACGTGTGTTGGATTTAAGGGCATGAAAAGCCAAGACAGTGACTTCCCTGGTGGTCCAGTGGTTAGGACTCTGCATATCCACTGCAGGGGGCATGGGTGTGATCCCTGGTTGGGGAACGAAGATCCCCACATGCCAAGTGTTGTGGCCGAAAAATCGAAAAAAAAAAAAAAAAATAGCCAAGGCAGTCAAGTCACTCTTACTCTAGGAGGCCATATCTTGACAGTCAGGAGTGAGGGACTTCTCTGAACAGTGGACCCCAGAATGCCACTTCCTCAGGAAATACTTAAACCAAGGCCTCTGGGTTCTGATCTCAAGTCATCACCTGAGTTGCAGTGTGACCCCGAGTCAGTTCTAACCCACTTTGTGTCCCAGGTTTCCCACATGAAAAATAACAAAAGCATATGTGTGTTGGTGGAGAGGTGGATGGAATGTGTTCAAAGGTCTTGTACAGGTTTGTTATGCTTCAGTTTTATGACCCTGAATCCTTTTTTAAAAAGTCTAGCCCTGTCTCCATCGCTGACTTACTGTGTGGCCTTGAGCCAGCTTCTGGACCTCTCTGGGCCTATTTTCACATCTGGAATATCAGGAGATTGGGTAAGAGAGTCTCTAACATCCAATGATTCTCCCTGGAGGATGCTCATCATCTTCTCCAGCTGAACACTTCAGACAAATCAGAGGAAAGCGAGGTCCAAATCTTCCGTCTTCTCCCACTGCCCTCCCCTCCCTACTGTCAGGAGCTCGCAGCACTGGCTCCCTTCCCAAACTTGTTGCTATGACAACGGGTTACAAATAACTCAGATGCAGACAAAGATTTTAACTCAAGAACTGCTGGGCCAATGGCTTCTTCCTCTCTCCCCACATCAGACCGAGGGAACAATGTGATGAATTCTTTGGGAGCAAATTACTCACCTGCTCACAAGCCTGCCAAGGCTCCTCAGTGTCATGCAGTTAAGTCCTGGCATCTTGAGGCCCTCCTGGAACCTGATTCAAATCCTTCCAAATGTCACTCCCATTTTTTGAGCACCTACTGTCTGCCTGCCAGCCAATCCCTGTGTTGGATGCTTTACATACTGTAGCTAAGAAAATCTTCCCAGAATTCTATCAGATAAACATTATTATTCCTGTTTTATAGAGGAGAAAATTGAGGCTCACAAATATGACTTAAGTAAGGAGGTCAGCGAGTCAGAATTCAAACTCAAATCCACCAGATTTCCAAACCCAGGCTTTTTTCATTGCCAGTGGTTCACAAATGTTGGTCTAGACACTTGGGGCATATTCAGATAATCTGAGACAGTTAACAAATTCAGATTCTAACTTCTATTCAAGAAGGTGGAACACATTTGTCTCCTCTAACTCCTGAGACCTCATAAAATAAGAGTAAAGGAATCAAGTGTATAAACCCACATCTCCAAAGAAAACTGGAGAATTTTACATCAATCAAGGAGAGATTGTAACAAGTTTCTGGCAAGCAGAAAGGAGCTGGAAGAGTGATAGTGAGAAAGCAGGGCAGGCAGAGGTGAAGCAAAATCCACACGTGGCAGCGGCGGGGGGGAGGGGGGGCATCCATGAAGAGAACGTTGGTCTATCTTGCAAAATTCTGGTAAGACTGGTGCAGAAAAGCTATCCTGACAGTGCGAGTGAGGTGCAGAGGCCCCCATTAAGGGGAGAATTGAAAGTATGTGTTGGAATAGTGGACTCCCCCACCCTCCCTCTCACCTTCCCTGTGCTTGTGGGTAGAAAGCACAAGAGCTAAACATGTACACTCAAGCAGAATTGAGAGAGTCCCCCAAAGAAATCAAACAGTCCCAGAGCAAAGCCTCCACTTTATGGACTCCTGCTTTCACAACATAGGTTGTGTTGGTCCCCACCCAGGCACCTTAAGGAGAAATTTAATAGCAGACTTGACAAAACCCTACCCGTTCCACGAGCTCCCAACCAATCAATGTTTTATTGGTTTCATCTTAAATCTATGGGCTGAGAGGTTCAGGGAAATAGATTTATGAATGAACTGATGTAGCAAATATTAAGGCTGGGAGCTTTTCAAGTGAACAAAAAACCTAAGCAATTAAATACAGGAACACAAAAAAGGCCAAAATAATCCAGGTAATTATAGTACATTTCTTGGCTCTGTAGCAACTATGGATTTACTAGGAATCAGGATACAAACACATTGGAAGGGAGGGACAGTATGAATGTATGTGTGGAGAGGGATAAAATCCTTTTCTACCATAACGAGATGTCAAGAGGTAATGTCTCAAATTGCTAAGAAATTGTAGCATATTGTTAGAGAAATGAAATCAAAACTACAATGAGGTATCACCTCATACCAGTCGGAATGGCCATCATCAAAAAATCTACAAACAAGTGCTGGAGAGGGTGTGGAGAAAAGGGAACTCCCTTGCACTATTGGTGGGAATCTAAGTT
Source organism: Bubalus kerabau (assembly GCF_029407905.1). Classification (NCBI taxonomy): domain Eukaryota; kingdom Metazoa; phylum Chordata; class Mammalia; order Artiodactyla; family Bovidae; genus Bubalus; species Bubalus kerabau. Next base: position 107,420,393 of record NC_073647.1, read on the forward strand.
GATACAACAACTATGGAGAACAGTATGGAGATTTCTTAAAAATCTAGGAATAAAACTACCATGTGACCCAGCAATCCCACTACCGGGCAAATACCCTGATAAAACCATAAATGAAAAAGACACATGTATCCTGATGTTCACTGCAGCACTATTTACAATAGCCAGGACATGGAAGCAACCTAGATGCCCATCAACAGATGAATGGATAAACAAGTTGTGGTACATACACACAATGGATTACTACTCAGCCATAAAAAGGAACAAATTAGAATCAGTTGAACTGAGTTGGATGAACCTACAGCCTGTTATAGTAACAGTCTGTTTATAGTATAGAGCCTGAGTGAAGTAACTCAGAAATACAAATACCATATATTAATGCATATAGATAGAATCTAGAAAAATAGTACAGATGAACCTATCTGCAGGGCAGCAGTGGAGACACAGACATAGAGAACAGACTTGTAGACACAGGGCGGGAAGGAGAGAGTGGGACAAATTTAGAGTAGCATTGAAATATATACATAATTGTGTGTAAAATAGATAGCTAGCAGAGAAGGCGATGGCACCCCACTCCAGTACTCTTGCCTGGAAAATCCCATGGACGGAGGAGCCTGGTAGGCTGCAGTCCATGGGGTCGCTAAGGGTAGGACATGACTGAGCGACTTCACTTTCACTTTTCACTTTCATGCATTGGAGAAGGAAATGGCAACCCACTCCAGTGTTCCTGCCTGGAGAATCCCAGGGACAGGGGAGCCTGGTGGGCTGCCGTCTATGGGGTTGCACATAGTTGGACACAACTAAAGTGACTTAGCAGCAGCAGCAGCAGCAGGAAGTTACTATAAATATATAATACAAGGAGCCTAGCCTGGTGTTCTGTGATGACCTAGAGGGGAAGGATGGGGGTATGGGAGGAAGGCTTAAAAGGGAGGGGATATATGTGTAATTATGGCTGATTTGAGTTGTTGTATGGCAGAAATCAACATAACACCATAAGCAATTATTCTCCAATTAAAATTTTAAAAAAATAGTAGCGTAAGTACCTTCCTTAGAAACATGGTGGTCATTCAGTTAAAAATCCTTTCAACTACAAGTAACAAAAAACCCAACTTATAGTGGCTTAAACAAATACAACATTATTTATTTATTTTTAGTATTTTCACTTATTTGGCTGTGCCATATCTTAGTGTAGCATGTGGGATCTTTAGCTATGGCATGTGAACTGTTAGTTGGGACATGTGGAATCTAGTGCCTGGGCCAGGGCCCCCTGCATTGGGAGTGCAGAGTCTTAGCCACTGGACCACCAGAAAAGTTCCTATTTATTTTTAAAGAAGTTAACTTATTATTAACAGAAGTGCCATGCCAGGGTTCAGCTGCTCAATGATGCCCTCAAGGATGCAGGCTCTTTCTAACTTTATCTTCCTTACTGTGTGGTGTCTACATTCTCATGTTCATCCCTTCATGATCACAAGATTGCTGCTGTCACAGCTTCAAGCAGCACAATTATATTCAAGGCAGAAAAAGGAAGGGGACATTGTGTGTCTCAGGAAAACAAGAGCCTTTCAAAAGGCCGCCAGCAAATATGTCATGGCCATAACTGGGACACACGGCTCTCTCTCTAGCTGCAGGGGAGGCTAAGAAATTATCTGGCTCTTCAGCCTCTGAATGGGAGATGACAAGGGAGAAGAGGGGTTTGGAGTAGTAAATGCCAGAAGGAAAAGCCAAAGACTGGTAAAATAAAGTAGTTACCTCTAGGGAGCAGGACTTGAAGTAGGAAGGAGTGGGACAGGATATATTGCTGGGGTTTTTTATGAGATCTTTAGCATTATTTTATTTTTTAACTATGTAAAGTATTAATATTACTTTGACTAAAATAAAAATTTAGAAATAAAATGTTATGGTTTCTACAAAACAAAAACATTTGAGAAATAAAAGCTGGTAGTTGCTTTCTGTCTCCAGAGAGAAAAGAACATCAATTAGCCTTAGAAGCTAACGAGCCAGAATTGGCTCTTTATTGGACTAAGGTGTCTTGGGTGTCCACCCACTGATCTGACAGAAACTGTGCCATCACTATTAACCTGAAACCAGTACAGCACTGTGTAGCAGTTACATGGGTTGACTGTGGTTAGACAGTCCTGGCGCAATTTCCTGTCTGCCATTTATTAGCTTTGTGACCCTGGGCAATAGACACCTGGGAAACTCACTCTCCTCCTTTATGAAATGAAGGTAATTCAAGGGCCTGGTACTGAGTAAGCACTCAGCAAATGTTATCTACTGCGATACAAATGTTAAGTGTTCTGACCAGTGACGTAATTTGGGTGTACTTTAACAGTATTATGCTTCTACTGAGTTCACTTTTTTTATCCTATTCATGGGCTTTGACTGGACTATCCATGAAAATTATTATTTGTTCCTGAGAGATGTGTGTGCATAGCCTTTGCTCACAGAAGATATGTAGTATGAACCATCAAGAACTGTTCAGGCTTGGATTGCTGTTGGCTCCTGTTGGAAGAAAGATGGTAAAAAGGAACTAGGCTCGATTATTTCCACTACATATATTGTTATTTAACTTTAAAAACAACCCACCCTGTGAAATGTGCTGCTGACTACTGTGATTGCCTTGTATAGGCCACATAGATCAGGTCACCACTGCAGGAAGTAGGTGTGAGAACGTTCCAGAAAGAAAAAGGATATGGGGAGTGCTGTGCTGGCACAGGAAGTACAGTTGACCTGGGAGTGGGGAACAGAACAATGACCTCCTCTCTCTGATGTCAAGGTGAGAGCTGGAGATCTGGACTCTAGGTAGGGAGCATATGGCCAAAAATCATCCAGTTGGTGGATAATCTTTCCCACACGTGGTATCAAGTAGGGACATCCAATAAGTGTCTCCCTGAGGGGCGTAGGTGACATTCTTTTGGAGAGGTAATATCTGGTATCCATTTAGTTTTCCTTTCTGGCCTGGTAAATTATCATCTGTTATTCCCAAGATTCCGATAAAGTTCTATTAAGCACACATACAGAGAAGATATTGCATCCATTTAAAAAAAAAAGATACTATGAAAAAAGCACCTTTGGAGACTAAGAAAGAGTACTTAGAAATTTTAAATGACTGCCAAAAATGAAAAAGTTCAATAGAAGATAAAGTCAGGAAAATGTCCCAGAATGCAGAACAAAAAAGGAAAGACATGGAAAATATGAGAGAAAATAAAAAGACAAAGAAAATGACCCAGGAGGTCTAAAATCCAACTAACAGGACATCTAGGAAGGGAACAGGGAAAATAGACGGGAGAAAATTTGCAAAAAAATAAAACTGATTTCTTGGAGGAGGGGGCATATGAGTCTTCAGGTTGAAAAGGCCCAACCATCAGGTGCCCAGTAAAACAGATGGGGGAAAAAACATATTTTGGGGGTCATCATTGTAATATTTCAAAACACTAATGATGACCCTATACGTGAGACAGCAAAAGAGACACAGATGTAAAGAATTTTGGATTCTGTGGGAGAAGGTGAGAGTGGGATGATTTGAGAGATAGCATTGAAACATGTATACTACCATATGTGAAATACATCGCTAGTCCAGGTTTGATGCATGAGACAGGGCGCTCAGGGCCGGTGCACTGGGATGACCCTGAGGGATGGGATGGGGAGGGAGGTGGGAAGGGGGGGTTCAGGATGGGGGACACATGTACACCCACGGCTGATTCATGTCAATGTACGGCAAAACCCACTACAATACTGTAAAGTAATTAGCCTCCAAATAAAATAAATAAATAAATTTACAAAAAAGATCAAAAGACAATTATAAGCAATCATATGCCAAAAAATAGCTTAACGTAGAAGAAATGAATAAATTCCCAGAAACATACAACCTACCAAGATTAGATCTTGAAGAAATAGAAATTCTGAACAGATCTGTAACTACTGAGATGACTGAATCAGTAATCAAAAGCCTCCCAACAAAGAAAACATAGAACAACATGGCTCCAATGATGATTTCTACCAATATTTAAAAAACAAGTCAATATATCTCAAACAGTTCCAAAAAAAACAGAAGAAGGAGCACATCCAAATTATCAAAAACAAAACAAAATCAAAGGGAACAAATGTCGTTGGAGAAACTGGAACTCGTGCACACTGTTGATTGGAATGCAAAATGGTATAGCTGCTATCGGAAACAGTATGGACAGTCCTCAAAAATTTCAAAATAGAATTATCATATGATCCAGCAATCTCATTACTGGGTATTTATCCAAAGAATTTCAGTCAACATCTTGAATAAATATTGGCACTCCGGCATTCACTGTAGCACTATTCACAATAGCCAAGATATGGAAACAACCTAAATGTCCATTGACAGATAAGCCAATAAAGAAAATGCTGCATATACATACAGTGAATACTATTCAACCTTAAAAAAGTAAATCTGAAATATGTGACAGCATGGATGAACCTTGAGAACATTATTCTAAGTGAAATAAGCCATCACAGAAAAACAAATACTGCACAATTCTACTTATATGAGTATCAGAAATACTCAAATGCATAAAAACAGAGTGGAATGATAGTTTTCAGGGACTGTGGGGGTAAACGGAATTATTAATCAATGGGCATAAAAGTTTCAGTCAAGTAAGAGAAATAAGCTCTAGAGATGTGGTTATACAACACTGTACTTATAGTCAACAATAATATATACTTCAGAATTTATCAAGAGGGTTGATCTCACGTTGTGTTGTTACCACATAGATGCACACACAAAGTAAAACAGAGGCTATGCATACTCTGCAGCCCAGAAATCCCACTTCTAAGTATGTTTCCTAGTGAATTCTCCATGTATATGAAGAGTCATATACAAGAATGCTTACTGCAACATTATTTATAGTAGTAAAAACCTATAAACAACCTGAATGTCTGTGGAGTGCTGTGTGGCAATTCATATGAATAAACTAGAGCATTTGTATTAGTATGTATAGATTCTAAAATTAATGTTAAATAATATTTTTGTAATGTTTTGTATAAAAGTGTTTTCAAAAAAAAGTATGAAGGAAAAAAACATAAGCTTCCACAGTTAGGGAAAACAAGTCGTCAACAAAAATTGAGAACCCAACTTCCAATTAGCAACACTACATGCTAAAAGCACTACTTACACAATTCAGAGGCAAACTGTTTTTTAATATAGAATTCTAAAGACAAACTATCATTCAAATATAAAGGTAAAATAATGCTACATTTTAAGATATGCCAAGACCACAAAATTTACCTTCTTAGGAAGTTACATGTGACGTATCAGTCAGGATTGTTGAGTGCAAGTGACAGAAGCTGCCTCTAGTTAACTTAAGCAGAAGAAGGACTTATTGCCAGGTCATTTTTGTAGCTCACAGAAGTCTAGAGAATCGGGCAGGAGAAGCCACAGCTAAGGTCACACTGTGGGGACAACTGGATCCAAATGCTATGGGCACTGCAAGCCCCGCTGCTCTGACCCCTGGACATCATCCTATCATCACATGCCACTGAAGACAAACTCTAATCATCTGTCTGTTCTCATTTATTTGTGGTCAACTTTAGGATTGTGTTAATCATGTTCTTCAGTCCATGGCATATTATTTTCATCAGTCCATTCAAGGCCCCTCTTTTGCTTGATTTCACTGTAGTATTATTTCTCCCTGTCAGTTCCCACCCCTTCCCCCACTCTCCTCCCAGCTCAGTAACTCTAGTGTATGTCATGTATACACACTTCCAACTCATCTTCCATAGATCTACTTACATATATGCACATCCATGATATTATAGTATTGTTTTACATTTACACAAATGGTAAATTTGTGCCATAAACCTCCTTCTCTTTTTTATCTTTACCATTCAACACTAGGTTTTAGAGACTTATGCGGCTACATGTAAACTCAACTATTTTCTTTTTATTGTTTTATTTATTCCATCCTATGAATATATCACAGTTTGCTTATCCAGTCCCATGGTGATGGTCAGCTGGATTGCTTTCAATTCTTCACTACCATAAACAATGCTGGTTTTCTCAATGGCTTGGTGGTAAAGAGTCCTCCTGCAATGCAGGAGACACAAGAGATGAAGTTTGATCCCTGGGTTGGGAAGATCCCCTGGAGAAGGAAATGGCAACCCACTCCAGTATTTTTGCCTGGGAAATCCCATGGGCAGAGAAGCCTGGCAGACTACAGTCCATGGGTTGCAAGGAATTGGACGTGACTGAGCGACTAAGCAAGCAAGCAAGCAAAAACAATGCTGCAACAAACCACCTCAACTATATTTCTCTAATGACCCGTGTTAAGTATTCTCTGGAATATATACCCAGGAGTGCAATTTCTGGGTTGGAGGGTATACATATACTCTACAGGAGGTACTGCCAAACTATTCTCTGGAACACCTGTACCATTTTACATTCCACCCAGTTTTCTTTTCCTCTCATCATCAGTGCTTTGATGATATCTGACTTTCTCCATGTTGCCATTCTTGTAGTGATTTCTCAATGTTATTTTAATTTTCATTTCTCTATCTGCAGAGTTGAAAATCTCTTAATGTATTCAAGTTTCCCTTGTGTTAATTCAAGTTTTTCCTTCTGTTAATTACTCATTTCCTTTTCCCATTTTCCTCTTGGATTTACTATCTTCTTTTTCTAGAAAGTTATTAATCTTTTGTCAGTTTTACATATTGCAAGCATATTCTCCTAATTTGTCATCCACTTGTTAATCTTATATATTCCTGTCTCCTTTGTGTTGTTCACACTGGATTCAAAGCTATGACTAGAATATTCGGTCCTTGTCGCCTGGTGGGCAAGGAAAGGAAGTCTAACTACCTTTGGTTTCCATAGAGGAAGTGGGGGCCTGCCTCTCATTGAGACTCACATGAAGAGGAATCCCTCCAAATAGGATGAAGATTTAAATACTAGGCAGCCAACAGAGTTCACTCCTTTGGTTATCCAACATATACCTTTCATCCCAGATTTACTCTAAAAATATGCTTTCACAATATGGTGCCTCATATAACCAAAAAATGCACATTCCTTCTGTAAAGGGAGACAGCAACAACATAAGTTATAATGCTTTCATGTGCAAGCAATATAAAACCCAACTCAAACTGGCTTAAATAATAAATGCAATTTATTGGCTCACTTAACTGACAAGTCCATAGGCAGGGAAGACTTCAGGCCCGGTATGATCAGGAATATGGATCCATTTCTCTGTAATTCTCTTGGCTCTGCCTTCTCCATTTGTCAGCTCCATTCTCAGGTAAGCCTTCCACATGCTCAAAAGATGGCTAACAGCAATCAGACTACATACTTCTTTGTTCATGTCCAACTGAAGAAAAGCTATGTCTTCCCTCAAAATCTGAACAAAAAGCTTCAGTGATTGGATCATCTCTGAACCAATCATCACTGTGATAATGTGGGAGATTACTCAGATTGGTTTATATCATAAAGTTCTATACCTAGAGCTGGCAATGGGGTCAATTCCACTCAAATTGCACAGCTATTAATACAATGGGGGAGGAGAGGAATGGATGGTGGAGAACAACTACAAAGGTCACTACAAAGGAGTAAACTAACAAAGAGGAAGATATAAGGTCCAGGAAAGATTGGGTCCAACCCAGAAGAGTAATGAAGGGACGTCCCAGGATGACAGCTGTGCTGCAGGCCTACAGAGCAACCAGTCCAAATTGGAGCAGGAAGACGGAGGGCTCCAGGAGGAAGGTATCTGGGGAAAAAGGGGATTCAAATGATTTTATACTTTCCTTAAGAATTTGGAACAACTTAAGAGGGAGATAAAGTCAGACAATGCAAGAAAAAAAGAAAGGCAATTAGAAACTCCTGGAAAAAACAAAAACTGTATAAGAAAAGAAATGTAATCCTAGGACACTGGAGCATTAGGAACAACATTTACATAATCATAACAACATAAACACTTTATTGACTTTAAACCTTTAGAATGACCTGTTAGCAAAGCATGGATGATTTAATTTTGGTTATCGAACAGAATGTAAATATTATTAATCTTGTTAATATAAAAGTATAAATGAGAGAAGTTGAGAGATTGAAAGAGGGAATATAAATCTATTATTTAAAGGTACAAAGGTAAGAAATAGAGGACATATAATTAAGGACATGTCTATATATTGGGGGCATGGGAGGAGGGCAGTCGGTGGTATTAATAGCAGGAAGTAACAGATAATGTCTAAAAGTGATAAGTTGATAAATAGAAAAAAATTGTATATTATTTAAAGATATGAAGATTATTATCAGAAAAGTAAAAAATAAAGTTATAAGTAGACTAGTAGATTTCTAGGACAACATGGCAGACTTACCACATGTTTATCTCCATTCCCACCTGAAACCTTGCTAAAATAATAGTAAAGGAATAAAAAAAAAGTATAAAAACACAATGATGAAGAGAATGTCCGTCAGGAGCAGGTCCATCAGCGAAAGAGATTCCAAATGTCTGGAAGATAGGAAGAAAATGGAGGATTGATGATTGATGAAGCATGGTGGAGGAAGCCACAGCCTGGAGTATACATGGAGGTGATGTCACTGAGGAGGAGTTGATCTTTCTGTGTAGTAGCCTAGAGTGTTTTGGGTCTTAACAATGCCAGGTATGATATAGAACACGAGTGAGATGTTGGTCTGAAAACAGGGTGATAAATTGTGAAGCTGTATATTGAACTGTTAACCCATCCCTCTGTGTACAATTCACAGTAGCCAGGTGTCTACCCATTAGGCAAAACTAGACATTTCTTTTCTAAGGCAATTGAACAAGCTCAGAGAAAGATCTTTATGTTTTGGCACAGCATAGTAGTCAGCTATTTTCCAATCATTCTAAAGGTAAGCCACCAGTCACCTAGCCCTGTACCCCATACACAGAGCTTTGAATCCAATTTTATTGCTGTGTTCTTAAATATGAGCAAACTACTATACACTACCAGGGATCTGAGAAAAGATTACAAATTGAAAGAGACTACAATAAGCAAATGGGGAAAAAACAAATCCCAAACGAAATAAATATTTCAAAGAACACAATGATATATAAAAATACCTCTATTACTCCAAGAGAGATTCAAGATAATAGCACATCCATTAAACAAGTACAGGATGCTATAAGAAAAGATAACATGAACGGATATTTGGAAATTTTAAAATGTGATTGGCAAAATGAAGAGAAATGCAGGGCTTTCCTGGTGGTCCAGTGGTTAAGAATCTGCCTGCCAATTCAGGGGACACAGATTCCATCCCTAGTCCGGGAAGATTCCACGTGCTGCGTGGCAACCAAGCCTATGCGCCAAAATTGCCAAGCCTGTGCTCTAGAGCCGGTGAACCACTACTGAACCCACGTGCCTAGAGAAGCCTGTGCATCACAACTAGAGAGCAGCCCCCACTTACAACAACTAGAGGAAGCCCACGTGGGACAACAAAGACCCAATGCAAGAAGGAAGAAAGGGAGAAAGAAAAGAAGGAAGGAAGAAGAAGGGAAGAAAAGAAATGCAAGAGAAGAGTTGGAAAATAAAGTTAAATCTTCTTCCAGAAAGTAAACAAAAACAAAGGGAGAGAGAAAACTAGGAAGGGGAGAAGGAAGGAGGTAGGAGGTGTGGCAGCAGTAGAGAGAACAAATAAAAATACAAAAGATCAATTCAGAAAGTCTAACATTCCACTTTAATGAGTTCCAGGAGAGAACAACAACAACAACAAAAAAACAGAAAAGAGGAACGTATCAAAGAATTTTATCAAGGAATATAAGAGGATTTTCCAGAATTAAAGAATTTCAAAATGAAGAGGCCTATCCAATGACCAATGCAATGAATGACAAATCCCAAAACTTAAACACATAATTAGGAAATTTTAAAATACCACAAATACAGTTTTCAAAAAATTACTATTTAAAGAGGGGAGTGAATGGAGTAGAAGTACTTTCCCCTATTCCTCTCCCCAAGTACAGCTAAAATCCTGGGACATTACATATAAACGTAAGACTGAGAGGTGGAGAGAAGGCAAACCTGCTGAGGACCTCAGTAGAAGAGGAGCAACGTGGTGGTGATTTCTTTTGGTTTCCTTTTTACCTCACATATCCTAGACTTGGTGCTGGATAAGATGGTAATTAGATAATAACCATTCTACTCCAGCCAAACACCACAGGAAAAACTGTAGTCCCACCAGCAAAGGCCAAGTGGAGAGCCTAGACTTCTACCTTTGCTGGCTATAAAGAGTAACTCTTCCCCTCCTCACTGGGGTAGTGTTTGGGAAGGCTGAATGGGGAGTCAGAACTCCCACCCTCATCTAAGAGTAATGAGGAAACCCTCTCTCTGGGGTATGTACAGACACTGAGTGGGGATACTGGACTTCCATGCCCATCTGTAGTAACAAGTCAGTGTCTCCTCTTTCACTGCTGGAACAGTGTCTGAGGAGGCAAGTTAAAACAAGATATTTAAGTAATCCTCATATTTAACCCAATACCCCAAATCCCCAGGTTTCAACTGAAAATCACTCATCATACCAAGAATCAAGAAAATCTCAATTTGAATGAGAAAAGACACTCAATAGACTGAACACCATGATGACAGAGATGTTAAAAATCATCTGACAAGGGTTTTTAAGGAGCCCCATCATAAAAATGCTTTAATGGACAATAAGGAATATGCTTAAAACAAGTGAAAAAATACAAATTGTCAGTAAAGAAATAGAAAATATAAAGAAGAATCAAATGGAAATTGTAGAACTGAAAAATACAATAACCCAAACAAAATGGATGGATGGCAAAAAAGGAGGGGACAGAGGAGAATCAGTTAACTGGAATATAGAACAACAGAAATTACCCAATCTGGAAAAAGAGAGAAAATAGACTAGAAAAAAGTGAACAGAGCCTCAGGGACCTGTGACACTATAAGGAAAAAATCTAACATTCATGTCTTTGAGGTCCCAGAAAGACAGAAGAAATAAATGAGTTAATATTTACATAAGAGCAATGAGACTTCAAAGTTCTGTGGGAAAATGGCTTTGAATCTCAAACTTTAGGGGACATCCCTGGCGATCCAGTGGTTAAGACTTGTGCTTTCACTGCAGGGAGCATGCGTTCAATCCCTGGTCAGGGAAGTAATATCCTAATATCCTGCGAATGCCTCAAGCTACAGCCACAAAACCACAATCAATCAATCAAACAAAAAAAGCCCATAAGAAATGAAACTTTATATCCAAGTATAAGAATGGAATACAGTATCCAGGAAGTCTATCTCCTATACAACCTTTCTGAGAAGTTACTTGAGGATGTATACTATCAAAACAATGGAAAAAAACAGACACAGCAAAAACCTTGGGAACCACCAGTAAATAGTCATATAAGCAAGGAAAGCTGTGAAGGAAAGTTCCAAAATGACAGTCATGCATCAGGCCTGGAGAACAACTAGTCCAGATTTGAGAAAGGGACGGAGGGTTCCAAGAGGGTCTTTTTTGTTTGGGGGGCGGTAGACTTGATGTACCTAATGTAAGAGAGATTTTTGAGAAGAAAAAATGGAATATATGAAAAAGTAAAATAGTGAAAGAGAAACAGAATTAGAAACTTCCAAAAAAATGAAAAACTGCTACAAGGAAAAAATTATAAAAGTACATCAATTGGCTCTGCAATGAATATTTAGTCATGTTAAAAATAATTGTTTATTGCTTTTAAACTTTTAGGATCAAACTAAAGACCACATACAGAAAAAGCCTTAATCTGATTACAGAATAGAATTCAATGTTACCAACTTTGATATATAAAAGACCAGATGATAGAAGTTGAGAGGTTGAACAGTGGGGAAGAAGGCAAATAGGAAAGGTATTCTCATCTAACAAAGTTCTGGTTCAGAAAAATGGTCTCTCGCTCATGGAACAAGGAATCAGTGTTGCTTAAATTCAGAAAAGTTATCTACTAGAGAAACTAAATCATATTAAAAACAGGAAGGACAAGAGTTGAACTTGGTGTAAATTATTTAAATCCTCATCTGTCATAGCAGGACATAAAAGACACATCATATGGCATATTATTTAGCAGTGGGGAAAGCAATCAGAAGAAATAACTAAAACTGGATGCTAATAACAAGATGGTAGATGTCCAACTCTTTGCAACCCCATGGACTATACAGCCCATGGAATTCTCCAAGCCAGAATACTGGAGTGGGTAGCCGTTCCCTTCTCCAGTGGATCTTCCCAACCCAGGGATCAAACCCAGGTCTCCCACATTGCAGGTGGATTCTTTACCAGCTGAGCCACAAGGAAAGTCCAAGAACACTGGAGTGGGTAGCCTATCCCTTCTCCAGGGTATCTTCCTGACCCAGGAATCGAACCAGGGTCTCCTGCATTACAGGCAGATTCTTTACCCACTATGCTATCACGCAGGGAAGCCCCTCAGAAAAGTTATTTAACAGAGAAACTAAATCATATTAGAAGCAGGAAGGATAAGAGTTGAACTTGGTGTAAATTATCTAAATCCTTATCTGTCATAGCAGGACATGAAAGACACATCATATGGAATATTATTTAGATATGGAAATAACAATCAGAAGAAATAACTAAAAGTGGATGCTAATAACAAGATGGTAGAGTAGGGATGGGGGCATGTGTGTCAGTACTTTTTTGGTACTGGTTTATTGATTTGTTTTCTGAACACTGTGTATGCATTACTTTTATTTTAAAATGAACATGTATTTAAAATTAATTTTTAAAAAACAGAAAAAGGACATTCCTGCCCACCACTTAACTCCCTCCCCCCAAATGCCCTTGTTCCTGGCAGACCTAATGGTAACAGAATATAAAAATCTTTGAGAAACCTTGGGAGTCTCCTTTCCTACCTCTCCCTTAAATGTAGCTTTACTGCAGTCAAAGTGGAATATTCGTTAACCCAGACTTGCCATACTTGCTTGGAAAAAATATTACTCCTTATCTCCATTAGTTGGAATGTCCCCTATTGTTCAAGGCTTAGCTCAAATTCCACCTCCTCCAATGTCTTCCTTAGTCCACTGGCAGAACTTTCTCCCTCTATGACACATGCACGTTATTTATTCAAATGTTATTTATGTCAATGTTTCATGCCCCCAACCATCCTTCATACCAGCTATTAGAGTCATCTTCCTAAAATACCAATCTGTCACTTCTCTGCTTCAAACCCTTCTTCAGTTTCCTATTGCCCATAGAATGAAAGCTAAGTTTGATTGCCTGGCTTCCACTTCTCCCACTGGTCCCCCCAAAACCCATGTGCTTTCACACTATAGATCTTTCTTAAGCAGTTCTTCTGTTGGCAGTATTCTTTCCTCCGTTTCTACATGGTAAACAGAAATTCTTCCTTCAAGTGCCCCCTTCTCTATTAAGGCTTTCCTGAAAACTCCCTCCATCCCACCCCACCCCAGGAAGAACCACCTAATGGTCATATTCTCTACTCTGCCTCATCTACACTTGTCAGTTCTTTTGTCACAGGATGCACTTATCTGCTTAATTATCTGAGCCCTCAGGTAAACTGAATTCCTGGAGTATAGGGAATATATCTTATCTCCAGAACCAAGCACAGGGCTTGACATGCTGCAGGAGCTCAATATATGCTTGCTGAATGAATGGATGGCAAAGTGATGACTAAGTGAATACTGGAAAGAACAAATGAGCAAATGCTTATACTATTGCATGAATGATAATAAGTGAATGAATGAGTTATCTAGAAGTAATGAATAAATGAATGACTGGATGAGAAAAAGAAGCCAATAAGTGAATGAAAAGTTCCTGTGCCAGTGAGGGTGTGAGAGAAGAATAAATTTCCACCTGTGTCTTGGTTCAAACCTACCTGTAAGATCTTCTGCCCTATTCTCCACCCATCTGAAGTACACACCACAGTGTTAACCTTTTTTAGATTATAAGGAACAGACACACTCAGCTTAGTGATGGAGATTTATTGAAGCATTCACAGGGAAATAAGGAAGACAAAAACAGCTACACAGGCAGCCTCACAGAACAGAAACTTGAAAATGGTTTATGATCCAAAGCAGCGCTAGAGCCTGGCTTATCTTGTCACCCCCTCAGCTGCAGGCATCTGTTGCTCCCTTCTCTAGTGCTTCTCAAAATGGTGACTCAACTTCTTTCTGGCAGTGTTTATACTCCTCCTACTGCTACTGACTACCTTCTCTCTGCTCCCCTCCATGCCAGCCAGTGGCCTTCGGGGCACAGCTTCTGGGCCTCCTGGCTCCTGCAGCTTCCTGGCTTCTGGGGCTTCAGCTCCAATTAATCGGGGGCTTCTCTGTGCTGTAACTTCTGCTTGCCTGGTCTATCCTGCTGCCTCTTTGATTCTTGCTGCCTCACTGCCACACAGTTGCAGCTACCTTGGGGCTCTTGCAGTCTCATTTCTTCTGCTGCCTCATGGATCTTGTCTGTTCAAGCCTTCTGCTGCTTCGTGGATCTCACAGATTCAGGGTTTTGTCTCATGGTTTCTGTTCCTCTAGGCTACTGCTACATAGTGGCTCCTATTGCTTCATGGCTTCTGTGTCCTTTTGGCCCATTGTCTTGCTGCTTCATGGCTTCTGCTACCTGTGGCCCCACATTCTCACATGCCTCATGGTTTTTGCAGCTTTCTCCTTGTTTTTGCTATTCAGTTTCTGACATCCCTCATCCACCACATCTGCCTTGCTAAATTCTAATTGTTCACTTCTTCTGAATGCCTCACATTCAGCCTCCCTGAAAAAGGATCTGATTGTTTCATACATTTACCATCTCATACAGGCCATGGCTAGGAGATAGAGTTCTTACATCAGTCTACCTAATAGGCCATCGTTCAGCTTAGAGACTGGCTGTCCATGAGTTAAGATACTATCCCAACTTTGTCATCTGTGGCCAGGATTGTGAAGTCACATGGTACAGAGCATGGCAACTCATGCTTAATCCCTTAAAAGGGACTGTGGGCATGGCAGGTCTGCTGAGGGCTTCCAAAAGGGAGCAGTGTAACTGGCAAGCTTCTTGTTTGCCTGTCCAGTACCAGTGACTCAAAGGCCAACCTTCTCCTTGGCCTGTTCTGCCTGTTCTGATCTGCAATGGGAGAAATCAAGGCTCTAGGGGCAATGTGGAAAGGGAACTTAGGCTCCAGTTCTGGCTCCTACATTTCCTAGTAGTGGGGCCTTAGGCAAGTTTCTTCCCCACTGAGAGCCTCAGGAGGGGACTGGACGAAGTCTGTAGGTTCCCTTACAGGTCTGATGTTTGAGTATCTCCCTTTAGGTTACTGTATAAGGGACGTAAGTCTTATCTGGGGAAGCCCTCAAAAACATCTGAGGTAGGAAAGAGGGAGTCAAGAGTCCCACCTTGGAAGGGCACAGGAGGTGCTTAGCCAAGATTTATTGAACTCAATGAATGAATCAATGGCTGGGGAGGAGGGGGAGACCACACAGCACACAGAGAATGTTTACTTAACTTGAGGAATTATAATTGCTGAGGAGGCTGGAAGGAGATTCTGATTCAGATGGATGATGAAGGAGAATGATTAGGACAGAGTAGGAATCTTGGCTATTAACCAGCATTCATTCTATCCTCCCAGTCACACTTCACATCCAATAATCAGTCACCAAGTCTGCTTCATTTCTTCCTTTAATGGCTCACACCTTATCATCTCCAATCCGGTCCCACTGCCCTTGCCCTTCAGTAGACTAGTACTTTCAAATTCCCTAACTAATATGTCTCCATTTTCTCCTTCACACATGCATTCATTCATTGAAAAACTATTTTTTGGATGCCTATTTGGGGTCAGGCACTGTGCTTTTTGCTGGGTGTATGCTAGTAGCAAGATAGTCCCACACCCACCCCTGTGGGGCTTATAGCTTATTTGGAGAGATAAAATAGGCAAATATAAAACAGTGTGAGAATTGAACTGGGAAACTAAGGGAGCATAAAGCTTGAGCATCTAACCTAATCTGCTTCCACACTGGCCAGCCAGAAAGGGGTTTGTTTCTTATCCAGTCTCCTCTGCTGTCTCCAACCCACAGTTCCCAAACCTGGCTGCACCCTAGTTTCAACTTCACATTTATAAGCTCTCCAGATTCTGAGTCCCCCACCCAGTTATGAAAATTGAATTTTTAGGTGGTGGGGGGGGGGGTGTCATCCAGGATGCACCATGTGTTTCTGGTATACAGCCAGTTAGGGAACCAAACTGTTCTATGAGGTAAATCTGTTCTATAGCCAGGCTCTTACGACTCTCTTCAAATCTGGTTCCTGACTACCTCTCCAGCTTCACTTCCTGCTACTTTTCCCCAGCCCAGGAAACCTTATGGCTCAGTATTTCTGAACTGGTGGGCTGTTTCTTGACCACAGGTCTTGTGCGTACTGTTCCCACTACCTGGAAATCCCTTCCAACTCCTCAACTGGCTAATTCCTAGCAGTCCTTCGAGACTCAGCTCAGGTTTCACCTCCTAGACTAGAGGATGTCTTCCCTGAACCTCTACCTAAGCTAGATGCCCTTCCTATATCCATGCTCCTGTCATAGCGCTGATCATATTGGTTTATGAATTGCCTCCCCAACTAGACACTGAGCTCCTCAAGGACAGGATAAAGATTTGGTTCATGTTTGGGTCCCCAGACTAAGGCTACTAGGTCCAGAACATAAGGGAGTCATCCTAGTGTCCCCCAACTAGCCCTAGGGATTTCACTCAGGTCCAGCTGGCTAGGAGGCAGTGTGACACAAGAGAAAGCACTGGGCAAACAGAGGAGATCCTAGTTGAAGTTTAGGCTCTGCAACGGAACCACTGGGATCTCAAGACAAGTCATCTCACCTCTCTGAGCCTCAGGATTTAAATCCTTTGTAGCACTTTTGTTCCTATGTGCCAGGGCCTTAGCCTGAGGCAATTTATGTAATGCTTTCTACCTCATGAGGTAGGGATTAGTTACCCAGATTATCATCCACACCTACTGAATTAGATTTCTAGGCGTGGGACCAGAGCAAGGAGCTCCACATCCTTTGGACACGGGAGTGCAGCAAGGAACTGCTGCTTTTCATTATAAGCCCTTCTGTAATATTTTATTTTCTAACTGGTGTATATATTGCTTTGATTCTTAAAAAGGAAAAAGAGGGAGTTCACTGGTGGCCTAATGGTCAGGATTCCGGTCTTTCACTACCACGGCCCAGGTTCAATCCCTGGTTGGGGAACTGAGATCCTGCAAGCCACACAGTGCAGACAGAAAAAAAAAAAAAAAAAGAAAAAGCTTCACAGGTGATTCCAGTGAACAGCCAAGGTTGATAACCACCCTCACAATGGAGAAAACACAAGACTGATGGAGGGCCTGGGTTCAAACCTTCACTGCTACCTGGTAGGTGGGTTACTTCACCTTCCTGGGCCTCAGTCTCCTTATCTGTAAAGTGGGAAGAATAGCAATTACTACCTTTAAAAGTCTGTGATGATCTAGATGTTAGCCAAATTGCTTTAGATATATTTCATCTTCCTTACATGGTTGCAAGGTAGGTGTATATTATCTCCTTTCCTTCATGAGGAAACCGAGACTCAGGGAGGTGAACTAACGGGCTCAGGTTTCTGCAGCTAGGATTTGAATCAGGGTGACTCCCAAATTGTGCTTTTCCACATATGCCAGCTTTTCCCAAATTATGGCACACACACCACAAGTGGTATGTGATTTCTTTGGTTGAACACATACATTTATTTTGTCTTGATAGTTGTCCCTTTTAATATGTATTAGAAAATACATACTTAGCACATCAAACCCATTGTTTCACGGTTATCGCTACTTAGGATGAAACTAAAGTAGATTACAGTATTAGACCTAAGACAACCTCAAGAAAAATACTGGGTAAATAGTACGGGAGGGCAATTTGGAATTATCTATTAAAAACAAAAGTATACATAGCCTATGACTCTGCAATTCAATTTCTAGGAATCTACCCTAGGTAAGTTTTCACACACACACAAATGCTCCTGCTTAGCATCCTATAAAAGCAAAAACAGAAAACAGTCTATCACATGAGAAATGGGTAAATAAAATGTGGTAGAGTCACATAATGGCAATCTACCTAACAATTACAAAGGATGAACTGCTTCTACATTTAGCAACATGCATAGATCTCAAAAATATAGCTAAGCAAAGAAAGAAAACTGCAGAATGAGTCAATATATCATCTGCATTAAACACAATATATTCAATGAATTCACATGTAAAAGTCTTAAAGTTAGTATGGATGTACAACAGACATTATAGCAATTAAGATGGGATGGGAGAATGGTAGTTGAATGACTACTATTATTTGCAACAATCTAATTTCTTAAGAAAATTCACTCATTACTTGGGTAATTACAATTGACTAAACCTTTAAAAAACAAAAATGTAGTATACAGATGAGGACAAGGTGATGGTCTGATGGTATATGTGAAGAAGCAAAGACTGATCTCATGGCAGCACACTGAGCTGCCTCTGCAACTAACAGTTATTTCCCAAAAGGAACATCGCACGCATTCAGCCAGGATGTGGCCCAGGCTACCTCTCCCCTACCTCCTAACAACCCAGGTTGAGATCTAGGCACTCAGTTATACGTGATTTAAGCTATAGGGTTCCTTGTGCCCTCCATTTACCAGGTAAACCCCATCAATGCCCTGGAATTCTCCAATAACCAGAGCATTCACCATCTCCCAAATCTGGAGGCTCGTTCTGTCCTTAACAATTGGGATCAGAAGCCCTCAGGCGTTAGGCATGTGAAGACTTGTATTCTGAGGTGTTGGCATCTACTGGACTCTAAGCAAGGATAAGGCCTCCAGTGAGGAGTTTGACATCATTAAATCCTATGAGGTAGGTAAATACTGTTAGCCCCATTTTATAAATGAGGAAACTGAGGCACAGAAAGGTCAAACGACTTGCCCAGCGTCAAACTAGAAAGTAATAAAAAATGGGACTAGAACTGTCCTCAGAGCCCAGACTCTGCTCCTAGTACCCAACCAAATCCTACCAACTTAAGGTCCAGCTCAAAACTGACCTCCGGAAAGCCTGGAGGTGATCGTCTTCTTTTCAAATTCAAAGCACCTATACCTGATTCAGCTAACCATGGGAACTCATGAACTAGCATCTTCCTAGTAGGAGGGTAGAGATCATGTCTGACTCAGTTCTGTATTCCTAGCATAGAGTCTGACAAACAGGTGTTCAGTATGTGTCTGATGAACACACAAAATGAATGAAAACATGAATGAGGGCAGTTTCACGTAACTGCCTGAATCCTATGAGGTCCGGAATACTTCTGCCCAGCTCCGGGGTGCTGTCATACTAAGCTCTCTTGGAATCAAATTCAGCCTAGGCTCCTTCTAAAATGGGTCTCTAATATTTGTATTATTTTGAAAGCACACCCACATACGCACATGCGGACATATATACACACACATACATACCCACACACAAGCAAAATGCAAGGGGGCCCAAAGGACCCATGATTATGGATGATGGGAGAAGGTCTGGAAGGGAGGAAAGGGGATGGACAGATGGCCCTGTTCAGCTCAGTTCAGCTCAGCTCAGCACCTCCTTCTAGAGGCCAGGATGCTCCCTGAAGCTCAGGAATTTTTGCTCCAGAACTAACATCACCTCTGTTCCTCTTCGTGCTTGATAGCAGTGCCTAAATCCCATGATTATACCAAACAGGGACAGGAAGTAGGGGAAAGTTGGGAACCAAATATCCAGAGATTGGGAGAGGGGCAGCTTAAGGATCCAGACTGGGTAGGAGGGCAGAACTACTGCTACTGCTCATTGGGGTTGGGGTTGGCATCTGGGTACTTGGTGAGGTCGAAGGTCAGGACTTTGCTGATCACACAGTCCCCTTGCTGAAGGAGGAGGGAGAAAAAGAAAAATAAAATTGTAAGGAGAGAATTAAGAGGGGTCTAGTGCCCTAGGACTGGGGAGCTTCAAACCCTCCTCCCTACATACCTGCCCAAAGCCCAGGCTCTGGTTCTCTGGGTGTGAGAAGATTTGCTCAGTCCCATGTGCCTTCTCTACCTGCCTATTTCTGTACTTTTGTCCTTTTCTCTGTCTGGGTGCCTCTGCCCTGCCTTTCTACCTGTCCCCAAATCCAATGGCCCTGCCCAGCTGGGCTGGTAAGCCTCCAGGACAGGGCTCCAACAAAGCTGTTCATGAACTGAGTCCCTATGCTCCCCCACCCCCCGTGCCCCTCCACTGCAGCCTTCCCTTTCTGCCCTGGGTAGTCAGGCAGGGAGTGGGGGCTGGCTCCTGAGCCAGGCCCGCCCTACCTCAGGGTAGACTCCAATGAGGCTCTCAGCCTTGGTGTAGAACTCCTCCTTGAGAGAAATGACGATGGCCTGGAAGTTGCAAGTCGACTGCTCCTTGATGTAATTTGCCACCTGTGGGAGGAGCCATCGAGCATTTAGTAGGGCTGAAGCCCTAACACTCCCTGGCTTAATCAGTCAGAACCAGAGGTGGGGGGTGGGGGTAGGGTAGCGGGTGGAGGGTTGGGGGAAGAGAGGCTGAGAGGAGGCTACTGACTAGTACAATGTGGATGACCCTTGGCCCAGCCTCCCGGGCACAGAGAACAGGCGGCAGGAACGGCTAGGGCACGCTCAGGAGTTGTTCCCAGAAACCCAGCCCCAACTTGGGGAACTCTTTCCCGGGCCCCACTTTCCTTGCACCCACCTTGCCAATGTTGGTGTTATCCAGGGCAGCATCGATCTCATCCAGGACGAAGAAAGGGGCTGGCTTGTAGCTGGGAGGGAACCGGTAGGTAAGCTGATACTGATGGGAGCAGAGGCAGGGCATGACAGCCCTAGGGCCCATCACACAGGCCAGCACCCCCTTCCATTTCTTCAGAGACTAAAAACCCCAGGTGTGAATGTTGCCTGAGTCCCTAAAGGCCAGTACACCAACCGAACTCTCTTGTGCTCCAGGATCCATCCATCCATCTCTGCTTTGCATCCATCTCTGTGCTCCAGGATCCCGCAGAACCAAAAGACATGGTCCTCTCTGGAGTGTCCAGGTTGGTTGAGGAGATAAAGCTGTCCTAGGCTCTGGTCATACTGACCAAGCTACCTGGAGGTCGACCCCCACCTACCCACTCACACCATGTCTCCCTGTCTCTGCGCGTGTTGTACCCTCTGCCTTGGAATGCCTACTGGTCTCCCTGGCTAACTTCTACTTATCCTTTGCATTTCCTGCTCAAGTGTCACCTGCCCTTGAAAGCCTTTCTTGGCCACCCACACCCTCCCAGATTGGGTTGGTGGCTCTCCTCTGTGCGTCCAACAGCACACACGCTCACCCAGTTACAACATTTAGCTCACTGTTTACACATCTGGCTTCCACTAGACCATGAGCTCCTTGAGGACAGAAACCATGTCTGACTCATCTGTGTCCCTAATCCCCCAACAGGGTCTGGTAAAGAGCAGCCATCAAGAAATGCTCACTGACTGATGCTGTACAATCAAGCACTAAGTTGTAGGGGGGAGTCAGATTCAAGTACTGTTGGTATTTAGGAAGGGGAGGTCAGGGTATGCCACAGTAGTTGAAGCAGGCTTCCTAGAGGAACAGGAGGAGGAGAATGCAATGTGAAGGGGTGGTAGGTGACGGACAAGCTAGATTTGCATGAAAAGGGCTTATGAGCCAGCAACCATGTGAGCAAAAGCTTGGAGGTGGGACTGAATACATGCAGGGGAGGGCATGCTGAATGGATGAGGGTGGATTGGGAAGATAAGTCCAGGAAACCAAGGACAGATATGCTGCAGCAGGTAGGGAAACAGATGCAATCCAGAGTCCACCAGATCATCTTCACCTCTGCAGATCTATGCATATCGTTGGACCCCAGAGCCTCCGGTGGCCTCAGCACAGTCTCCAGCAACTGCCCTGCAGGGGGCACAGCCTTACCTGTGGATGGCAAAGAGCAGGGCCAGAGCTGCAACTGTTTTCTCCCCCCCTGACAAGTTGTCCATGGGTCGGAAGCGTTTGCCAGGAGCCACACAGTTGTAGTTTATGCCATCCAAGTAGGGCTCCTCAGGGTTCTCAGGGCCCAGGAACGCCTAGGGGGAAAGGAGATGGGTCAGGTCTAGATGGGGATGAGGACAGGAAGCCTAGAGGGAAGGTCAAATGAGGATGGGTAGGGGTCATTTGGGCAAGGGGCTCCAGCCTACCTGAGCACTGCTGTTACGAGACAGGGCCTTGTAGATCTCATCAATGTTGGTGGCCACCGATTCAAAACAGGCATTGAAGCGGTCAAAGCGTTCCTTCTTGATCTGTTCAAATGCCTGCTTGGCCTTCTTGGCTCGCTTTCGGGCTGCCTCAAATTCTACCACAAGGAAAAGACAGGTGACCCCTCAGTACCCAGGCTCTGCCAGGGCTGAGATCCATGCTCTGGCAAAAACAAGTAACAATACACAAAGCAGGAACATCCCACAGGGAGGAATGCCTGGGGAGGGGCCCAAGAAGACAATTCCACAATCACCTGTGTCCAGTGGGCTGGTCACATGCTGTGTGACCTTAGGCAGGTCATTCATTCTCTAAACCTCAGCAGTTCTCTACTCTAAAGCAGATGTGATAATTCCCTACTACTTAGGGCTCTTGGGAGTTTTGAGTAAGCATGTAAAAACAGGAGCTGTTGGTATGTACAATAGGCCCCTGCCATACCTCCAGACTCCTGCCTTCATCTTGCTGCTGCTGCTAAGTCGCTTTAGTTGTGTCCAACTCTGTGCGACCCATAGATGGCAGCCCACCAGGCTCCCCTGTCCCTGGGATTCTCCAGGCAAGAACACTGGAGTGGGTTGCCATTTCCTTCTCCAATGCATGAAAGTGAAAAGTGAAAGTGAAGTCGCTCAGTCGTGTCCAACTCTTAGCGACTCCATGGACTGCAGCCTACCAGGCTCCTCCGTCCTTGGGATTTTCCAGGCAAGAGTACTGGAGTGGGGTGCCATTGCCTTCTCCGGCCTTCATCTTAGGCCTGAGTAAAAGAAGAAACTCTTACCGTCTGAGGTCTCTTGGAACTTGTCTCGGACACTTTCCAGCTTTTCCATGGCCTTCATGTTGGGGGCAGCAATACGCTGGAGCACACTCTGCTGCTCATTCAGCTTCTGCTGCAGCGTGTTCATCTCCTGCTTGATCTCCTCCTCAGCCTGGGCATCCTGCAAAGCCCAGGCTCAGCAGCATTAAGAAGGGCCAGGCCCCTACAGAGACACCTGATCCAGCAGGGGCCTGCTCCCATGCAGAAGGCAGGTTCTTTTTCCCAACCCTGCTCCTCTCATCAGATCCTGACCAAAGTAACCATTTCCCACTGTCCCTAGAAATTACAGGCTCACGTCACTTTTCTCATCTCTAGTCCTTCCCCTTTGGACTGCAAGGAGATCAAACCAGTCAATGCTAAAGAAAATCAACTCTGAACATTCACTGGAAAGACTGATGCTGAAGCTGAGGCTCCAATACTTTGGCCACCTAATGTGAAGAGCTGACTTATTGGAAAAAATCCTGATGCTGGGAAAAATAGAAGACAGGAGGAGAAGGGGATGACACAGGACAAGATGGCATCACTGACTCACTGGACATGAGTTTGAACAAGCTCTGGGAGATGGTGAAGGACAAGGAAGCCTGGCGTGCTGCAATCCATGGGGACATAAAGGAGTCGGACACAGCTGAGCATCTGAACAACAATAATAAAGCCCTTCCCCCAGGCCCTGTCAGCCTCTCCATCTCTCAGCTGATGGTGTCCCTCTCTGGCTCTCAGCCAAGGTCATGAGCGAGCACCATGTCAGAGTGACCTATAGGCTCCCACACAGGGTGGTCTGGACTTCATTTACAGCTGTACAATGAATAAGACAATGCATATTTTCTGCTCAGATCACTACACCTGAGCAAATTCCACTTGAACTTGGTTTTAAGTCTTATGGATACCGCAATGCATATCTGGGCTTGTGCCTTTCTGTCACTTTTAGTCAATAAATATTACTAAATGCCTTCCAACACCAGGCTCTGGCCCCTCATATCCCATGAGCCTGGGCTCCTGTACTCATAGAGCTCATGGAATAACAGAGGAATGTATATAAGTAAACAATCTCATATAGTGAATACCCAAACAATGATAAACAGACGGTGATGGGTCAGCACACAAGTGCACTTACTCAGATACGGGCTAGGGAAGGCTTTCAGGAATATTTTTAAGCTCAGGCCTATAGGATGAATGGTGAGAATGGAGAGAGGAATAGTCTTCTATGCAGATATCACATGCAAAACCAGGGTTTATCCATGGTTCATTCAAGGAAATCAAAGCAATTCAAAAGAATAACCAACTTTAATGAACTTCAAAAGCCAAATGGAAATTCCCTGGTGGTCCAGTGGTTAGGATTTGGTGTTTTCATTGCTGGAGTCTGGGTTCAATACCTGATCAGGGAATTAAGATTCTACAAACCAAGTGGTGCAGGGGAAAAAAAAAAAAAGTGCCAAATAAAGGGCAATTCAACATGGCAACAGTAGCAACTGTTGTGTGTGTGTGTGTGTGCGCGCGTGCACGTGCACTAGACAGAGGCAAGGTTGAAGGCACATGAAGAAGCTCAATGATAAAAGTGTCTTTTATGCCTTGTAAGAAATTTGGGCTTTATCTTAGGTGAGGGTGCCACTGAATGACTTCAAGCACAGGAAGGATACACACACACACACACACACACACACACGTTTTTGGAAAAAAAAAAAAAAAAGCCTTTTTGAACATCCCTCTCTATATATAATGCTATGGAGTGATTCATGGATTCAGTAGAAATATGAAAGGTACACAACAGAATGCTATCTTTTATCTAAGAGAGAGAATGTGAATATATTTGCATATAAGTATGTTTGTATTTTAAACATACAACAACAAAATGCTAATCCAAAAACTGAAATGGTCACACATAGAGGGAGGTGAAATTAGACAAGAAAAGAAACTAAACTTCTCTTCACATACTTTGTATTATACTTCTGGTTTTAGAATCAAATGAAGAATTTACATAATTATAAAACAAAATTAAGTTGAATCCAAATGTGAAAGCCACT
Source organism: Bubalus kerabau (assembly GCF_029407905.1). Classification (NCBI taxonomy): domain Eukaryota; kingdom Metazoa; phylum Chordata; class Mammalia; order Artiodactyla; family Bovidae; genus Bubalus; species Bubalus kerabau. The sequence goes on from NC_073647.1 coordinate 107,445,387, forward strand.
GGGTTAAAAAAGAAATATTAGGGGAACAAGATATTCACAAGATGCCAAAAAGTCACCCTAAAGATTCCTTATTACTTACAATGGTAAAAGTGTATGCTTAGTATTGAGAAATCTGGCAATAGATACCTTAACTGAGGCTCAAACTTAGCATCATGCATAGTAGGACACTGACACGTGCCTCCTGCAATATAAAGTACACTAGGGAATTTCCTGGCGGTCTAGTGATTAGGACTCAGCACTTTCATTGGCATGGCCCAGGTTCAATCCCTGGTCAGGGAACTAAGATTCTGCAAATCACTCAGCACAGCCAGCGGCAGGGATGGGGCTGGGGGATGATATGCAGTGAAATGTTCTTGCCAAAAAATTACTTAACCCAAACATTTCAAGCCTCTAAAACAGTTCACACTTCCAATTTATAGGAAATACAAGGTTAGGAGGAACAGATATAGCATCCAGTCCCATCACTTCATGGCAAATAGATGGAGAAACAGTGGAAGCAGTGGCTGACTTTTATTTTTCTGGGCTCCAAAATCACTGCAGATGGTGACTGCAGCCATGAAATTAAAAGATGCTTGCTCCTTGGAAGGAAAGTTATGACTAACCTAGAAAGAAAGTGGAGTCGCTCAGTCATGTCCGACTCTTTGCGACCCCATGGACTGTAGCCCACCAGGCTCCTCCGCCCATGGGATTTTCCAGGCAAGAGTACTGGAGTGGGCTGCCATTTCCTTCTTTAGGGGATCTTCCCGACCCAGGGATCGAACCCAGGTCTCCCACATTATAGACAGACGCTCTACCATCTGAGCCACCAGGGAAGTCCTAGATAGCATGTTAAAAAGCAGAGACATTACTTTGCCAACAAAGGTCCATCTAGTCAAGGCTATGGTTTTTCCAGTAGTCATGTATGGATGTGAGAGTTGGACTATAAAGAAAGCTGAGTGCCAAAGAATTGATGCTTTTGGACTATGGTGTTGGAGAAGACTCTTGAGAGTTTCTTGGACTGCAAGGAGATCCAACCAGTCCACCGTAAAGGAAATCAGTCCTGAATATTCATTGGAAGGACTGATGTTGAAGCTGAAACTCCAATACTTTGGCCACCTGATGGGAAGAACTGACTCATTGGCAAAGACCCTGATGCTGGGAAAGACTGAAGGCAGGAGGAGAAGGGGACGACAGAGGATGTGATGGTTGGATGGCATCACTGACTCAATGGACATGAGTTTGAGTAAACTCTGGAAGTTGGCAATGGACAGGGAGGCCTGGCAAGCTGCAGTCCATTGGGTCGCAAACAGTTGGACAAGACTGAGCAACTGAACTGAATTGAACTGAGAAAAAGAAGTCAGAGCTTTTCAGAGAAATGGCTAATTCCATATCTGGGGTGGAAAATGTAAAGGATGAGCCTGGATGGACACACCAGAAATCAAGGAAGATATCAAAGAGTACAAGAGTTGTGTCAAAATTATACAGAAGCCAATTTGAATGAGTCCCCATGGGCCAAAGATGCCAACAACTTCATGCAACAAGAAGGATAATAATCATAAGAGTGCAACACGTCAAATGTTTAAATCTAAAAGTTCATAACAACATGAAAACAACTCAGTGGCCATATCTTGAGAATGCCAAAGAACCAACTCATTATAAACTGATAAAGAGAAAGAATCCAGCACATATATCCTGCCTTTCCTATACAAAATACCCCAGGGTAACCAAATATTTGATGAGAGAAAATCTCTTTACAGTGTTCTAGCTAATAAAGAAATGATAGAATAAGATGACCATTTTGCAACCCTCAACAAATTATATAATGGGTCTAGGCAATAATCATCATGGCTGCAAGCTACACAAAAAGAGCCACTGACCAGATGTTATAAACCTCTTGATGGAAGTAACGACCTCATTTGAAGCAGTCTTGACCAAATAAACCCCAAAACTTGAATCGAATCAAACCTCTAGATTTGAGCTGTCCAATATACTGGCCATAAGCCACACATCACTACTGAGCATGAAAAATGCAGCTAGTGAGTTTTTATTTTACTGAATGTTAGATAATTTAAATTTTAAAACTGATAATTCAGTTACTACGAAACTGCTAAGTATATTTGGAACAACTTGGGTATGTGGTTCTCTGTTGTCAATTGTAAATTTTAGGATATCTAAATACAGATCAAGTATTTTTGAAGAAAATTTAGAATGCAAATGGAGATATGCTAGAAGTGTAAAACAGATAATGAATTTTGAAAACTCAGTACAGAGAGCTGGTCAAATATCTCATCAATAAATTTTATAATGTTTACCACTGAAATGTTAATTCTTTTGGATATACTAGGTTAAACAAAATATAGTATTAAAATTAATTTCACTTTTTAAAAGTTACACATGTGATTCATACTCTATCTGTATTTAACAGCACTGATCAACATCTAACTACCCACTTACAGGAACTACAGCGTCTAGCAGAACTCATTTTTTTGCTTTGTTCTGGGGCAATATTTTAAAAACCACAGGACATAATCAACAGTATAGAATGTAGAAAATCCTTCAGGAAAAATAAGCAAATTTCTTCAACAACAATAAATATTGTAGAGAAAAATAAAAATAGGAGGAACTTTTAGATTAAATGAGACATCAACCAATCACTAAATCAATTATCTGTTTCTTTCATTTTATTTGACTCTTAATTCAAACAAGCAAAGAGTGTGTGTGTGTGTATAACAATATGGGAAATGTGAATACTGATCATAATATTAATATTAAGGAATTATATAATAATATATAACTCCAATGTTAAGCTATTGGGTTTTTGGTATGATAATTCTAAATATTTCAAAGAATTTTCTCTTATAGAGACACATTCTGAAATATTTACAATACAAATGAAATGACATGGTGTCCAGAATTTACTTTTAAATATCCTGGGGGTGGGGAGGCGGAGAGGACGGCGTGTGTGGGGTGCACATGAAACAAGTTTGGCCATGAGCTGATAACCGCTGAAACTGGTGATGGCCATGAGGCAGCGCTGTACTATTTGACTTATGCATGTGAAGTTTTCTGTCATAAAAATCTAAAAATAAGAACAGCGAAAATCAACGTGAAGTGGCTCCCAATGGCCAAGAATGGGATAATACGAGTATCAGAAAGAAAAATGACTCCAAATAGACTGAAAAATATCAAAATACATTTAAGCACTTAAATTCATAAAAAATATAAATTATAAATATTACTGATTACCTTTAAAGGTTATAAGGGCAACCAACTCTAAAAGCTGAGAAATAAAGGCAAGGAATTAAGTATTTATTCTACCTTTTCTGTACTAACTATATTTCAAAGGAACTAAACAGTTGATGTGAGAAAGTTCTTTTTAGAAATCCAATTAATAAACATAGGAGGAATGAAAAAAATCAGAACATTACCATTTTGCAGCCCTTAATAGATATAGGCAATGATCATTTGTTAATGACTGCTAAAACCTGCTGGGAAAGGCTGATAGGGAACTTGATAAAATTCCCTTGGAAAATTGATGGGGCTAACAACACCTTAACCTGGTGATCATGATTGTTTTTCTTTTTTAACTTTACATTATGTAAATCTTGAAACATTCACAAAAATGCAGATAATGATAAAATGAACCCTCACGTACCTATTATCAGCTTCAATAATTATCAACTCATGGCCAATACACTGCCATCTACACCCAATTCCTTTCTATATTCAATTATTTTCAAGCAAATCTCAGACATTTCATCCATAAATAATTTCAGTATGTATTTATAAAACAGGGACTCTGAATCTCAGCACTAATATTTGGGGCCAGATGATTTGTTGTTGTGGGTAGTGTCCCTTGTGTACTGTAGGATGTTTAGCAGCATCCCTGGTGTCTCTCCACTGGATACTGTAGTAACCTCTGTTCTAGTTCTGACAAGTGGGTGTGAAAAGAGTATCTCCAGACATTACCAAATGTCCCCTGGGGAGGCAAAATCTACCCCACCCATTGAGAACCACTGTTGTAAAACTAAGAATGTTTTTACCACAATACCATTATCACCTAGAAATATTAACAGCAATTCCTGAACATCCATCATAAACTATCTGGACAGTGTTCAAATCATCCCGATGATGCTACATAAAAAATTTTTTTACAGGTTTTTCAAAGCAGGTTCCAAATAACGTGCCCACATTACACTTGGTTGTATGTCTCTTAATTCTCATTTAATCTATAAATTCCCCTGCCTCTCTTTTCTTTGCAATGGATTCAAGGGAGGGCGACAAATTTTAACTGGTTGATTTGTTTCATAAGTCTATAAAAGTTCTCCCTTTCTGTTTATTTCTTTCTTCCCATTTATTTATGGAAGAGACCAGGTCTTTTGTCCTTTTGAGTTTTCCAGTCTGGATTTAGCTAACTGTATCCCTGTGCTTTATTTAACATGTTCCTCTGGCATCAGTGTTTCATATAATTGGTGGATATAAAATCTTAGTATTTCATAGGTAATGTTGTGTATTCATCAAATTTTATCACTACAAAGACAGAACTGATATTCAGTGTCTACTGATGTGATGCAAAAGGAAGTTTACAAGTACACAGCACCACCTATGATATATTCTTGCCAAAAATAAAAAATAAACCTGAATCCAATCAAACCATAGATTTACTAATCAGTTTATAGGAAACACAGGGATGGAAGAACATGATAAATAACACCATGGGACACAATCAGTCAAATTCAGAGTATAGAAAATTGTACAAGACCAATAACCCACTTTGTTTTTTTGGGCTCCAAAATCACTGCAGATGGTGATTGCAGCCATGAAATTAAAAGACGCTTACTCCTTGGAAGGAAAGTTATGACCAACCTAGACAGCATATTCAAAAGCAGAGACATTACTTTGTCCACAAAGGTCCGTCTAGTCAAGGCTATGGTTTTTCCGGTAGTCATGTATGGATGTGAGAGTTGGACTATAAAGAAAGCTGAGCGCCGAAGAATTGATGCTTTTGAACTGTGGTGTTGGAGAAGACTCTTGAGAGTCCCTTGGACTGCAAGGAGATCCAACCAGTCCATCCTAACGGAGATCAGTCCTGGGTGTTCATTGGTAGGACTGATGTTGAAGCTGAAACTCCAGTACTTTGGCCACCTGATGCAAAGAGCTGACTCATTGGAAAAGACCCTGATGCTGGGAAAGATTGAGGGCAGGAGAAGGGGATGACAGAGGATGAGATGGTTGGATGGCATTACCAACTCAATGGACATGGGTCTGGGTAGACTCCAGCAGTTGGTGATGGACAGGGAGGCCTGACGTGGTGTGGTTCATGGGGTCGCAAAGAGTCGGACACGACTGAGCGACTGAACTGAACTGAATGACCCACTTTCTATCATAAAGAGGAAGAAAAAAATAAAAAGGGATAAGAAAATGTTATAGACCATAAGAGACCAATTTTAACACATGGACCTCACTTGAATTCTGATTTAAAACAACAAACATTTTTTTTAAAGACACTTATGGGACATTCATGGAAATCTAAACATTTATTGACTATTAGGTGACATTGCAGAGTCAGTGCTAATTTTTTGGTATGATATTGTGGCTACATTAAAAAAAAAGAATCCTGCCAGAGATAAATACTGAGGTAACTATGAATGAAATACCTAGAATTTGATTTTAAATTTGCCAATTAGGAGGGGGAAGGGTATAAAAAACAGGACTGACCATATGCTGCTAATTATTAAAGCTGAATGACTGGTACCTGGGGTTCATCATATCATTCTCTCTACTTCCATATCTGTTTGAAAGTTTCCATAATAAAAAGCTTTTTTAAAATATCAAGTTCCCCTGGCTATAATGATAGCTTGGAAAGCATCAGAAACTATTCAGGGGGCTCCTGTAGTAGTCCATGTGAGAGGTGAAAGCAGCCTGCACTAGATTACAGTACAAACAGAGAAAAGTAGAATTCAGTAGACATTTGGAAGGTAGAATCGACAGGGCTTGCTAATTCATTAAATATGCAAAGTGAGAGAGAGTCAAGGACACTGAAGAGGCAGATTTGGGGAGGAAGGCTGGGGTTTGAGGTACCTGTGGGACCTAGCATAGAGATAGCAGCTGAAGTCCTGGGAGAGGAAATATGAAGGATGAGAACCCCACATAAGGAAAGGATGCCTGGGACAGAGCCCTGAGGAACCCCCAAAGTTTATCTGTTCACTGTACAGGAGCTTGTTCTCCATGTATCTAAGCTGAGATGTGTACACAGGTGGAAGGGGAAGACTGGTAACAGGCAGCGACGGGGGCAGCTGGGAGTTGGGGGTAGAAGATGTGCCTGTGTCTGTGTGTGCATATGAGGGGAGAACCTAGATCACAACTCCACCCCCTTGCCAGTTTGCCCTTCTTTCCAGACATGGTCTGTCTCCACAGGGCCCCCAGATGGGCTGACCCTCTCTCTGGACAGCTGGGAAGATGACCCCACCCCCCGAGGCTGAACCTCACCTTCAGATCTTCACACAGGTCACCGTAGTCAATCTCAATGAGGGCCTCTCGTGCATAGATATTGGAAGTCCGTTGGGAGCCACTCACTGAATCCTCCCCTTGGGAGCTACCCTGCAATAGTGAGAGGGAGAGTCAAATGCAGCTGACTGGCCATAAGAGTACTCCTCTAGAGGGGGGCTTCTTGGCAGCCTTTGATGCCTTTGAGAAGCATCTTGATAGAAAGCACTTGTGGTAGAAGGAAGAGCAGCTTTGATGGCAGAAAGCCCTGAGTTCAAAATTGGGCTCTACCACTGACTAATGGTGTGACCCTGGGCAAGACATGCTGTTGCTCAAATCCTCATTGAAACACACAAACCCTCATCTGTAACATGGGACCATGCCTGCATGGCAAGGCTGTGCTTAGGATTAGAAGTAGTTATATCATGTGCTACCATGATGCCTGGCACACTGCCAGTGTTCAGAAGATTTTGCTGAATTAAATGGAAATGCTATTTGGGAAGAAAGGAGGGAGAAACACATGTGGGACTGAGATATATGTTCAGGTCAAAGACAAGATATCTGCAGACCTCCTCTCAGTTAACAGTCCTGCCCTCTTGCTATCAAGCCTCACTTCCAGTGGATAAAATGCCTTGGCTCTTCTATTGGCTTGTGTCTGTCCCTTTTCCATAACTATGCTTCATCACCTTTGCGTTGCTGCTGTCCCTTACCCAACCCTCTCCCGACCAGCCTCTCTCACTGTAGCTAAGTTACCATCCCTCAGGACCCTCAGCTTCCATCTTCCTTTGCTCTTGGGATGAGATGGTTAGATAGCATCACCAACTCAATAGACATGAATTTGAGCAAACTCTGGGAGACAGTGAAGGACAGTGAAGCCTGGCATGCTGCAGTCCATAGGGTTGCAAAGAGTTGGACATGACTGAGTGACTGAACAACAACTAATATCCATAATCTGCTGGAACTATCTTAGCTCAGGTCCCTGAGTTCATGAATGATTTCCTCTTCTCCTGGCTTACCTCCCACTCCACCTACTGACATACACCCTACCCCCAAAACTGCCCTCTCACATCAAGGCTATTACCTTTCACCTTACCTGTCTTCACAGCCTCACCCTGCCTCATCTCCTCTGCATCCCTCCTTTTGTCACTCACCACCCTCACCCACCATCCTTCTCTCTCTCACCTGCCCTCCCTGGCCACCTTAATCCTCCATCTCTGGTTATGTTGTTCACAGCCCACACCCACCACCAGCCATGATACTCACCTCTTCCTGACTGATATCATCCATGGTGCCCTTAGACAGTGGCAACTTGATGTCCTGCATCTTGCAGGCCTGTAGCAGGTTGTGGCGGTCACTGCGCTTCTGTTCAAGCTTGGTCTCAATGGCTGTCACTTCCTTCTGTAAATGGGTCATTTCCCTAAGAAGATTCAGGGAGATAGGTGAGATCCAAATCCAGCAAGCTGCCCATAATACATACTTCCTCCAAGCCCAGACCTGAACCCACTCACTTGTTGGCGCCCCCCAGTTTCTTACGAATCTCCTCCATCTCGTGGTTCTTGTCATTCACCTCTGACTTCTTGGCCAGGTGCTGGTTCTTCAGGTCTTGTAGCTGGGCCATGGTCTCATCTATGATCTTCATATGTCTTTGCTCCTCCTGGGCCCAGCAGGGGGAACAGGACAAGAAGTGAAGGCTTTCCCTCCATTCCCACTGGAATGGAATGGAATCTTCTCCCTCTGTGCCCACCCTTTCTACCAGGTAGTTTGTTGGAATCTATCTTCAATGAGCTCTGCTTTTACAAACCCCCATCACTCCTCTGGCTTCGTTTACCTTTTTCCAAATTATTTTGTTGACCTCCCCCCAACCCCAATATGCAAACTGCCTGCTGTAGAAATGTTCAAAGTATAAAAAAGTATGAAGTAGGATGAAAAAAAGAAATTACTTGAAATCCCACCAGGCAGAGGTAACCAATTAACATTTAGCCTGCTGCTAGGTCGCTTCAGTCGTGTCTGACTCTGTGCGACCCCATGGACTGCAGCCTACCAGGCTTCTCCGTCCATGGGATTCTCCAGGCAAGAACACTGGAGTGGGTTGCCATTTCCTTCTCCAATGCATGAAAGTGGAAAGTGAAAGTGAAGTCGCTCAGTCGTGTCCGACTCTTAGCGACCCCATGGACTGCGGCCTACCAGGCTCCTCCATCCATGGGATTTTCCAGGCAACAGTACTGGAGTGGGGTGTCATCGCCTTCTCCGAATATTTAGCCTATCACCTCCCAATATTACTTACGGACAAGTCTATATAGTTTAGTCTATATTATAATTATAATTATATAATTATAATTAAAAGTCTATATTCTGACTTAATGTTAAGCATCTTTTCCACATCAACATTACTGTCACGACCAACAACAACATCAATGTTTTTAAAAAGCATAATACTGTATGTTTTCCATGAGTACACATATAAGAGGACTTCCCTTGTGGCTCAGCTGGTAAAGAATCTGCTGCATTGCAGGAGACCTGGGTTCAATCCCTGGGTTGGGAAGGTCGCTGGAGAAGGGAAAGGTTACCACTCCAGTACTCTGGCCTGGAGAATTCCATGGACTGTATAGTCCATGGGGTCGCAAATAGTCAGACATGACTGAGAGACTTTCACTTTAACTTTTCACACATATAAGAATGTAATTACATGACTGAGGGACTTTCACTTTTTACACATATAAGAATGTAATTAATGCCTATAAAGTCTGGAAGAATACGCTCTATATGGCACTGGCCCATGGGTGGCAGAGCCTGGTAGGCTGCAGTCCATGGGGTTGCTAAGAGTCGGACACGGCTGAGTGACTTCACTTTCACTTTTCACTTTCATGCATTGGAGAAGGAAATGGCAGCCCACTCCAGTACTATTGCCTGGAGAATCCCAGGGATGGGGGAGCCTGGTTGGCTTCCATCTATGGAATCGCACAGAGTTGGACACGACTGAAGCGACTTAGCAGCAGTAGCAGCAGCAAGGCTGAATTACGGATATGTGTTTATGGGTTATCTGAATCTCTCCTTGAACTGTTGATGCCCCTCATTTTTCTCCCTATTTAGGTCTTGGTGTTTTTCTTATTTAGAGGAGGGCTTTATAAATTATGGATATTATCTCTTCTAATTTTTTCTCCTAGTTTTTAGTTTTTCCTGTTCTCCTTTCTTACCTTCTTGAGCTTTTCTATCTCATTTTCATCTTTTTTCACTGTCTGCTCCCACATGTGCACTTTATCCTGGTCCTCCTTCAGTTGGTTCTTTTCAAAATCCAACTGGATACCCAAACGAGTCTTCTGATTCTCAAACTCCAAACTGTGGGGAAAAGGAGAACAGGGCACAGGGACTCAGTTACTGCTGAATATAAGTCACCACTGAACTCATCCACACAGATCCATATAAAACTGTCCCCTCAAGTTACAATACAAAGTTCCCTGGCCTAGCTTTGTAGATACGGCACAAGGCAGCAGAGGAGATTGGGCCAAACTCTATTAATTTTCCTTTAAACACTGGAGCCCTCCCCCAACAAGTTCCTAGAAGCAGATATAAAAAGGTCCACCTGAATCCACTAGCTATGTTAATTCCTATTTATTAAGCTTCTGTGTAGTTTACATACATTACCTCTAAGCCTCTAACAAATAGCTCTACAAATAGGCATTATTATCCTAATTCTACAAAAAAGGAAACTTGTGCCAAGAGGTAAAAGACTTTGCCCAAGGCCATACAGCTAGCAAATGTGAGATCAGATCCCAGTCTATAAACACAAAAACCTGGGATTCTTCTCCTATGGCATCCTTACAATATAATGTGGTAGGATAAGAGGATTGGTATCCCAACTCTGCCATTTACTGGTAGTGAATCTCAGACAAGTTAATTATATCTCTTTACCTGTTTTTTCAACTGAAAAATGGAAATAACAATAGTACTTACCTCAGTTATTGGGAATTAATATGTATAAAGTTTTTAGAACCTTGCCTGGTACACAGTAAGTACTCGATAAATTTTAGTTAATATCACCATCTCCAGGCTGACTGACTGTATTCAGTTCATGGGCTTTGACTCTTTCTAACTGTCCCCAAACCCCTGCACATACCTCTGCCCCAAGATTCCAGAACTTCTACGAGGGCAGAGATTGGATAGTAAAAAAAAAAAAAAGGAGAAAACAGATTCCTGGTAGTTCCCTCCTCCCTAACTCTTTAGAAACTAAAAAGGTATGCAACTAGCATACACAGATATTAGCAGGACAGGCAGGGCTAACTTCCAACTGCCCCTCCACCCCCCAATATGGTGTGACAGATGTTGCCAGATGTCATGCTAGCAGCTTAAACCTATTAGTCACTATAATCCAAATAGAATGTAATTAACTCTATAATTTTGAGCTATGCAATTTTAAGTTCAATCTCTTAAGAATGACTCATAAAGCCTTCTGTGATCTGGCCCCTGCTGACCTCTCCAACACCCCCACCTTCCTCCTGACCCCATTTTTCCGCTCCAGACATTCAATACTTAGTTTACAGAACAAGGCATACCTCTGAGCATGCTGTTCTCACTGCTTGGAACTCCCTTCTGTGTACTGCCTGGCTGGCTAAATCCCTCTATAGGTCCCCAGTTCATCACTCCTTGTTCTGTAAACCTTTCCTGAAGATTGCAAACAGGTTCTTCGTTTCTATTATACTTTGTTGAGTTCCTCCCTTTTGGGTGCAGTTGAGTTAATCATACCCCAGAGTTCATGTAACTTTTATGATCACCGTCTGTATGAGACCTTTCCCTTGTCTCCTTGGGTTCAATCAGATTTCTACTATTATGTTCCCTACAGTGAGCAAATACACCGAAATGATGTACATTATATACAGATAGGTAGATACATACATATGTATATAACCTTAAAATGCATATACTTGTAAAAATGTCGCTTTTAAATTTACACAAATGTACAGTGTTATAAATTTATCCTTGTTACTCTGTAAATCTAGTTCCTGTCTGAACAGAGTATTTCATAGTCTGTATAGTCATCACATTTAACTCGTATTTCCCTGCAGTGACAGCTGTCTACATTGCTATCAACGTCCCACTATCACAAAGTACGCCAAGATGAACAACTCTGAATCTGTCTCTTTGAGACCCGGTGGCCAAAACTCTTTGGGATACAGACCCAAGGAGTGGCTTTGCTAAGTCAAAGGGCTCTTGTAGACTTATTTTCACCAAATGCTGCTAAGTTGTTTTAATTTACATTTATCTGATTAGGAATGAGACTGGACATCAACTCACAGTTGTTAGCCATTCGAGTTTCTCTTTCCATGAAATGCTATATGTGACTACATCCTGTCTATTCTTCTACTGAGTCTCTAGGTTTTTTTTTTTCTTCTTGTTGATCTACAGTTCCTTGAACATTTTCCTCTGTACTTTCTATCTACATAAAGTACAGCATTATTCTGAAATTGCTAATCTACTTGTTTATCTCCTCCACTACCCCCAAAACTCCCTCAGGACAGGGAGTCTCTGATTCAATTCTATATCCCTTGAGCCTGGCTTGGGGGTAGGAGACCAATGAACTGTTACAATTTGGTTGATGGGCTGACTGAAGCCCAGGATTCAAGGGGTGACCTCCTTCAGAGAGACTGTCATGTTCATCTATCTTACCCTCATCTCCCCACTGTTTCTAATACCTAGCACAGGACAACTTGGCACAAGGTTGGTTGAACAAATGAATAATTAAAGTGGGAAAGAAAAGAGAAACTTGCTTTGTTCTTACTATTCTTCCAACCTAGAACTTTGGCCCTCCTCTCACTCATCACCTATTAGGATAATGACAATAATAAAAGCTAGTATCTGTTGGGAGTTCCCTGGGTGGTTCTAGTGGTTAGGCTTTCACTGCTGTGGCCTATTATCTACTGCTCTTAGGAGGTGCTAAGTATTATGCTAAATACTTTATAAAGATTAAGCCCAACCTCTGATCTAACCCTAACCTGACAATCTATGAGATAGGTATCATTATTATCCCATCTGACACATAAGGAAACTGGGGCTTAGAGAGGTCATTATCCAAGATAAATGAACTTTGGGGCTGGGATTTTAATCCAGGTAAACCATGTTTAAAGCTGGCACTTTTAATCCCTATACTGTGACACGTGCTTCCCTGATGTCCCTGTTCTTTAAAGGTGACTATGATAAATGTCCATCATTCTAAAAGCTGCTCCTTACCTTATGATGGTATTTGACTCCCCAGATGTCAGGCTAGGGGCTCAAGGATACCTCAATCTCCCCCTTCCACCCAGACTTCCACCTACCGCTTCTTGGCAATTTCATTCTGCCGCTTCACCTTCTCTTCCTCAAACTCCCGGATATTGCGCACACCAATCTCCCGACAAAACTCTTCAAATACTTCATCCTCTACCTAAGGAGAGAAGCAAGGGAGAGAAAAGGCCCTTTGGGTCAGAATGCTGCTTCCAATCCTAGTCCTGCCCGTGCTGGGCAGGTATATCCTCTACCAACCTGGTTCATCTTCTCCTTTAAGTCTTTCATTTCCCTCTCTCGGCTCTGGATGATCCTCTTGATATCATTGATTCGAGGCCCAAAGTTGGCTAGCTCACTCTCCAGCTTGGACTTTTCCTGTAAGAAACGGAATTGAGAGGACAAAAGAGACCAGGATCCTTAGAGAAAAAGAGCCACCTTGTGTGTACCAGTCCCATGGACAAAAAGGGCTAACTCTCCACACACTGAGAACCTGACTTAGCACTGCTCCACTCAAGGCTGCATCATCTCTCGAACCATCATATGGCTTCCTTCCCTGGCCTCCAGTCTGTCAGCTTCAATCCAAAAGGCTGGGCACACAATAAACATTGTTATTTACAGGTCTACACTTTCCTCATCTATAACCCCTGGGCCAGGTGTGTCCTGGAATTTAGACTTTTTGATTTTAGAAAAATGACATATATACTACATATTATATAACACCTCCAGAGTGGTCTGGGGAAACACCCATGATCAAACACATTAATATAGCTAGAAAAGTACCTCCACTCACAGGGACTGAAATATCTGTAGCTCACTTTCAAAACTCAGAAGAAACTCAAATATTTGCTGAATGAATTAATTAGGTTAATAGCACCTAACATTTACTGAACATTCACTTGGTACAAGCAATCAGTCTAAATACTTCACATGTAGTAACTCATTCAATCTGTGCAAGAACCCCATAATTTTACAGATTATTTACAGATTAAGATGAAAAAATGGACACTGAGAGGTTTGTTTGTTTTTGTTTGGTGTTTGTTTCGTTCTGTTAATGAGTATCTGTAATACATGCATTTGAAAAAGACATTTCTGGAATATATTTTTCAAAAAACTCTTACAAACCAATATAAAAATGATCAAAAGATTTGAACATTGAGAGGTTTAGTAACTTGCCTAATATCATAGAGCCAAGTCCTAAACCCCTGACTGTCTAACCCTATGCCATCTACTGGTTTCTAGGAACAGACTGGGAGGAGAGAGGGAAGAGGGACAACTTCCCCACCCCTAAAAAAGCCTAGACCAGGAATATGAGGATGGCCACTGGTGAACAGGGCTGAAAGTCAGGCCCCACCTGCAGATTAAGGGCCAGATGCCGTGTCTTGGTCTGTTCTAGGTCACTCTGTGAGTACTTGAGCCGCATCTGCAGTCCGTGGGCCTGAGACTGCACCTGACGTAGTTCTGCCTCTTTTCGCTTTGCCTTCATCTGCTCCTGAAGTGGACAAGAGGGAAAGGCTAGGTGGTAAGAAGGTGGCCGGCTGGCCTGGGCTTAGGACCCCCATTCCTAGGGACAGCCCTGCCTGTGGCTTACCTTCAGCTCTTCTGTCAACCGCTCCTTTTTCTCTTTCAACTTGTCTACTGCTTTCTCATCCCAGCGTCGGGCCTTGGCCTTCAGGTCACTGGCCCCGCCAGAGATCACCCCTGACTTCTGGAACAGGGTCCCATCCAGCGCCACTGTCTAAATACAGCAGGGAAAAGAGAGGAGGGGGGAGAAGCTGAACAAAGGAATCACCAATACTAAGCATATCCAGTTACAATGTGGCAAGGGAATCCATACCTTGTGGCGCTGGTGGCCTCCAAAGGCAATGCGGCGGGCATCCTCCACATTGTCACAGACAAGGGCATTGCCACAAGCATACTGCAGGGCCTTTTTGATGTGAGGTGGCTCATAGCGAATCACATCAATCACCAGTTTTGCCCCCTTCAGCTCCCGGAGTTTCTCATCTGTAGGTTTTACCTGTGAGAAAAAGCTTAGTTAAGTGGCTGAACATGGAGGGCTAGGAGGAGCAGCCCTCTCATAATGCCCTGACCCCATCACCACCAGCCTCACCTCCAGGTAATCAAGAGGCAAGAAGGTCTCAGGCTCCCCCCGCTGCTCCTTGATATACTGAATGCAGTCCCGGCCTGTCTTCTCTGAGTCCACAATAATAGCATCCATGTTCTTGCCCAAAACCTTGGTTACTGCAATCTGATACTTCTTTTGTGTGGGCTGGCAGAGGTCAATGAGGCGGCCGTACTAAGGAAAGTCAGAAGAGTGAATGAAGCATGAAGTTTTTGAGAGCTGGCTCAGGTATCCTAATTCCCAGCTTAGAAGAGGGATGGCAGGTCAGAATCTCTATCAGGAGCACAGTCCCCAAACTGTGGAAAAAAGGCCTACTCTGGCCCCAAAGCAACAACTTCAGGCAGTCATGTCTGAATCCAGAATCATCTTTCTAAACCTCACTTTTACCATTTCACAGACCACTGCCACCGCAGGCATTATGCAACTTAATTTGGTTCCACAAATAAAGAGCACAATAAATGCAACGTGCTTGAATCATCCCACATTACATTTATTGTGCACTTTATTTCTATTATTATTACATCAGCTTCACCTCAGATCATTAGGCATTAGATCCTGGAGGTTGGGGACCCTTGATCTACGGAAATGATCAAGAAATATTTGTAGAACCCAATTAAGTTGAACCCAGGGATGGAATTACAGTAATAGAGGGATAAGATTCAGGGAATCTGGAAACTCAGGATTTCGTTCAAGAGGCCAAAAGAACCTAGTAAATGAGCTGACTGTTATATGCTTAAGGCGCTCACACTGAAGCCTGCACAGAGCTATTGATACATCCTGGGAACTAATTCCTGCCCTGCAGCCCCTTCCCTTTTCCAAAGGCCTCTTCACTTTCTCCACCTCCCATAAAGGAGTGGACACAAGCAAGACAAAACTTTCAGAAAGATACAACTGGTGCAATGAAAAGAACACAAGGTTAAGAATCAGAACAAGTTGGGTTTGAATTGCAGTTCTTATACATATGAGCTATGCTGTTTTGAGCAAGTCATTTAACCTCTGTGACCCTCAGTTTTCCCCAGTTGTAAAAATGGAATTAGCAATCTGTCCTCATGGGGCTGCTGGGAAAATTATCTGACAGTGAGTATGAAAGAAGGTGGTCAGGAAATGAGTTCCCTTTCCACTCTTACCACAGAACCAGGGTACAGGCGCTTGATGCTTTCCATAATTTCTGCCTTTCGCTGTTGGCGGCTGCTCTCCTGGCGGTCGATGCGGGCATCCCCCAGCTGCTCCATTACCTGGTTCAGCTCCTTATTAATCTCATCAATACGCCGCTTGGCCATCTCCACCTCCTCTGTCAGCTCCCCCTCTAGTTTCTTCTGTTCCTCTAGAGACTGCCTACAAAGTAAGGAAATACCAGGGTTACCCTGGCTGGCCAGAAAATATTCCTGGCCGAGAGGGACTATGAGGGTCCTTCCTGGGGAGGGGCAGGACAGGTAGGGTTCACAAGAACAGGCCTGGAGGTAAGAGGGAAAGTTACAAAGCCACATACTTGCTGGTTGTGATGTATTCCTCTAGTTTCTCAATCCGTTTCTGATTCTCTTCAATCTCCCGCAGCTTTTGCTTGATCTTGGCCTGGGAGAGAGACAAAAACACTACATCATCATAGGCTGAGCAAGTTAAGGCCAAGACCATGGAGTCCTGGCTCATCCCCCATATGCCTACTCATCCTAAGAGCCTAACAATCACAGACAATCTGTCACTAGTATAAGAGGCCTATTAAAAATCGGATATACAAACAGTGTTCAGTGTGCCTCTGCTAACCGATTGGGGCCACCATGGGCCCTATGAGACCCCCTCACAGGTGTTCTACCCAGCCTGGAACATCTTCCTCACCAATCAGGGAGGCTCAAACCAAGACAAAGTAAAGCTTTCTGGGCTTTTCTGCACTTCTGCTTTATCACCTATAAAATGCAGGTAACCTCCACTTCATAGACTACACACTAAGTGCTTAACATGTATTAGCCACTAATTCTATGTGTGTGTGCACTCAATTGCTCAGTCATGTCCTACTCTTTGCGGCCCCATGGACTCTAGTGTGCCAGGCTCCTCTGTCCATGGAATTTGCCAGGCAAGAATACTGGAGTGCGCTGCCATTTCCTACTCCAGAGGATCTTTCCAACCCAGGGATTGAACCCTTATCTCCTGAATTGGCAGGTGGATTCTTTACTACTAGCATACCTGGGAAGCCCCTAGCTATTAATTCATGTCTAATACCTTCTTTTAAACATTTGTAAGTGCTTAGCACAACACCCGGAGAAGGCAATGGCACCCCACTCCAGTACTCTTGCCTGGAAAATCCCATGGACGGAGAAGCCTGGTGGGCTGCAGTCCACAGGGTTGCTAAGAGTCGGACACGACTGAGAGACTTCACTTTCACTTTTCACTTTCATGCACTGGAGAAGGAAATGGCAACCCATTCCAGTGTTCTTGCCTGGAGAATCCCAGGGACGGGGGAGCCTGGTGGGCTGCCGTCTATGGGGTCGCACAGAGTCGGACACGACTGAAGTGACTTAGCAGCAGCAGCAGCACAATGCCTGGAACACTGTAGGCTCTTGAAATATTATAATAACTTTCCATCATTCCTATTATTTTACTATTATTGTTATTAGGAAGGCAGTAAGTGAAATATAATTGAAAGTGTGGGCTTCCAGGACTTCCCTGGTGGTCCAGTGGCTAGGACTCTATCCTTCTACTGCAGGGGGTGCAGATTCAACCCCTGGTCAGAGAACTAAAATTCCACATGCCACAAGGTGCAGCCAAAAAAAACCCAAAAAAGTGTGGGCTACACTGCCCAGGTTCATATCCCAGTTCCATCAGTTAATAACCTTAGGCAGGGACCTCCCTGGTAGTCTCATGGTTAAGAATTCACCTGCCAATGCAGGGGACAGAGGTCCGATCCCTGGTCCAGAAGATGCCACATGCTGCAGAGCAACTAAGCCCATGTTCCACAACTATTGAGCCAGCATTCTGGAGCCCAAGAGCCACAACTATTGAAGCCCGTGGGCCCTAGAGCCCGAGCGCCGCAAAAAGAGAAGCCACTGCAATGAGAAGCCTGAGCACTGCAACTAGAGAAAGCCTGCAAGCAGCAACTAAGAACCAGGACAGCCAAAAACAAAACAGACAAATAAATAAATCTTTTAAAAGATGACTGCATATATGTAAAAAACAGTGCCTAGCACACAGTAAGAGCTTGCCTTTTGTTGTTTAGTCGCTGTGTCCAACTCTTTTGAGATCCCATGGACTGTAGCCCGCCAGGCTCCTCTGTCCATGGAATTTCCCAGGCAAGAATACTAGAATGGGTTGCCATTTCCTTTTCCAGGGGAATGTTCCCAGGGACCAAACCTGTGTCTCCTGCATTGGCAGGCAGATTCTTTACCACTGAGGGAAGCCCCATGCTAGATGTTAACTATGGTCATTACTGTTAAGACTATCGTTACTTCCTTTTCTCTGGACCATCACCCCTAATCTTGTAAGGCATGCCCACCTCTGTCTCTACTTTCTTCCGTTCTTCCAGATCCAGCCGGTCCTGGTCAGCCTTCTGGTCTCGATTGAACTTCTCCAGCTCCTGGGCCAGGGTAGCTGCTCTCTTGCTGGCTTCTTCTTTCAACCGGTGATATTTCTTCACCTGTGTCAGGGACAGGGATGACCAAATCAGTCCTGTCAGCCTCGCAATCTATTTGCCCATCCCCACACCCCTCAGAGCTTACCTGATTCTCCTCCAAGGTCAAATCTCTGCCCTGACTCTGACTTTCCTCTTCCATCCGTTCCTCAAACTCCTGCCGAGCTTTCTCCACTGACAGCATCTCCTTTTCCAGCTCATCCATGTCACCTTTACGCTTCTTATAATGCTTCTGAGCATTCTGTAGTGACTTTTTGGCTGCTTCCAACTTCTTGATTTTGTGGGAAGTATTTTCCTTGGCCTTGATGTACTGAGGCCGCTTCTGGTTCAGCTCTGAGTCCTTCTCCCTTTCACCAGAGGGGAGGGAGAACCAATTAGCTCAGTGGGAGAAGGGAAGGTTCCAAGGCATTTTAATCCAAAGGGGGATTAGGCGCTTCCCTTCCAAGCCTCAGGGAAGTGCCTAAAAGAACAGGACCGATGCCCAACAGATCCTGTGATGGCTTCAGCCTGGCATTCCAGCCACTCTAGAAGGTAAAGCTACCACCCCTGCCTCAACCCTAGCCAGGCCAGACCTCTCGGTAACAACTCTCAAAAGTACCCTGTGTTCATGTAACTGTTCCCCATCTGATCTAACCTTTTCAAATTTCTGTTCTTTGACCTTCAAGCTCCAGTTTTCCTCTTCTAGGAAGGGACTATCAGTCACAAGTGGCTTCCCATCACATCTTCTTGGCAAAGCCACCACCCTTTTCAAGTTCTCCTTTTCCAAGTTACCTATCTACATGGAGTCTGAGTACTTAAATACTCTATCTGTCTAACATGCAAGTCAAGAAATGTGCCTGATTCTAGCCAAAGCCAAGTCAAGGGGAAGATGCTTCCCACAAGTCGCAGGCTCAGTCCTGCCACTTACTTGATCTCCTTCTCAATCTGCTGTTGTTCCCGCATCATTTTGCCCAGCTCCTTCTTCTTCTCCTTCAGCTCATCCTCTACCTTGTCCATCCGCTTTTTGTCCTTCTCTATCTCCTTGTTCTTAGAGGCCAGTTCTTTGTTGAGCTTCTCAATTTCCACTTCGTTATGATAAAGTTTGAAAAGCTGCAACTGTACCTGAGCTCGCACCACCTCATCCTTCAGGCGCTGGTAGCGGTCAGCCTGTGCAAATAGAGGTGTGGAGGCAGGGGTGCATCAGTGAGGCACTGGCTTCATCCTGGCCTCTCAGATCCCAGAGGCAACCTGGCCACCTACCTCTTCTTTTTCCTGTTTGGCCTCCTTGCGTTCAGCTGCAATGTTTTTTTTGCGATGGTAATTAAACTGTGTGTCCTCTTCCGCTTTTACCATTTCCTTTTTTCGCTTGTCATATTCCTGGGCCAGCTCCCCAGAGCGACTGATCTCTTCAAAAAGAGCTGTCCTCTCTTTGGGGTTCTTCATGGCAATAGATTCCACAGCACCCTAGTAAAGGTCAAAACACTCTCCCCACTTAGACCCTACTCAGTTCAGTTCCCCTACCCACTCCATCATTCAGAAAATGTTCACTGATCCCTTCCCCACACTGGGTGCCGCATTTCACCACTGAGCTTTGAGGACATCCCCTGCCTTTTAATGTACATGGGGAACAGAAGAAATAGAAGCAGAGACAACACCATGTATTATGTGCAGTGACAGCAAGAGTACATAAAAAGAACTAAATGAAGCTTGAGGGTAGATGACTGGTAGGAGTATCTATGTGGGAAGGTTTGCCAAAGGTGACAACTGTGTCTGGAAGATGGGGAAAAAACTAAACAAAAAAGTAAGAGAGACGAGGTTATTCCACATAAAGGAAAATTAGTATTGCAAAGTCTGCAGGCCAAAGAAAGCAGGCAAATTTAGGGAACTGTAAAAAGTTTAATTAGGCTGGAATGCAGAGCTAGAAGAATATTGGCAGATGAGGGCAGTGAGGTGAGCAAGAGCCAAAGCAGGGCTGTTTCATGAATGACAGGAGTTGAATTTCATGCTAAGGCAACAGTTCTCAAATTTTAGTGTGCATCATCATAACCTGCAGCTCTTGGAAAAACACAAACTGCTGGGCCTCACCCCACTGTCTCTGCCCCTATCTGTCTGGGGTAGGGCCTGAGAATGTGCAATTCTAACATGTCCCCAGTTGATGCCAATCTAGAGACTACAATTTGAGAACTGCCATCAGAAGGCAATGAGAAATCACTGAAATGTTTTAAGAGGAAGGAATATTTGTGCTTTCATAAGATGAATTTTAGGGGATGAACAGGAGGGGGTCAGACTGGAGTCAGGAAGCCCAGTGAGGAAGTTGCTACATTAGTTCAGAGAGAGATGAGGAAGCCAGAGATGGAGCAAGTCCAGTGGGGATAGGAAAAAAAGTAGATAGCCAACAACTGTTTAAAGCGCCCACCTGAAGAAAAGCCATCACAATGAGAAGCCTGCACACCACACAGGTACACACACAGTAGGTCCCGCTTGCCCAACAAGAGAAAAGCCCAAACAGCAACAAACACCCAACACAGTTAAAAAAAAAAAAAAAAAAAAAAGCCCACCTGGAAGACGAGGAAGTTACGAGCTTTGATAAGTATGCCCAACTTCTCTAATTCCTCACTGTACTCATGTAGCTGGACCACTTTGTTGTTGATCTTGTACTCGGAGGAACCTCCTACAAGACAATGCATGAGTTAGCCAAGGGTCAGGCCTCCCTCCTACCCCAACAAACTAGTCTAGCCACCCCTGTGGACCCAAGGAGAACCTTCTGGCCAGCCTCACCCACCAACAATGACACGGGCAAACGTGCGGTCCTCAGCACCCTCTTCAGAGTAGACCATGCTGACAAAGGCTCGGTTGGCTGCTGGTTTGCCCACAGGAGCTCCGTGGATCAGGTCCCTTAGGGTCTTTACCCGCAGGTTGCTGGTTTTCTCACCCAACACAAAGCTGATGGCATCCATGAGATTTGACTTACCTAAAGGAGGACATGACAAAGTACAGGAGGGGAAATAAGGGGAGGGGAAAAGGAATAAAAGAAACACTGAGAACAGAAATGTCCTCTAATCACTCAGTGCTTAGACTGTCAGGAGGACAAAATACTGTTTTGCCCCTGTAAAGACTGGGCCTGACCAAAGCCCTGGATCAAACGCTTAGAAAAATAGCTCCTTTGAAGTTACTACTTACAATAGCCAAAAACTAGAGCCCCCATTTAAGGAAATGATATATTCACAAAATAGATCATTCTACAGCTTTTTTTTTTTTTTTTTTGGCCTTATGCAAGGCATGTAGGATTTAAGTTCCCCAACCAGGAATTGAACCCACAATCCCTGCATTGGAAGTGCAGGGTCCTAACCACTGGACTGCCAGGGAAGTCCTCTACAACCTCTGATGACATGGGAAGATGCCCACAAACAGGAGAAACAAGCATGATACAAAACTCAACATAGTTTGATCTCAACCAAGTTTAAAAACAAACAAACAAAAACACAGGGGATGAGGGAAGGAGGAAAATGCAGAGCTGTTGCTTGACAAGTATAGTCTTGCAAGATGAAAAGGTTCAGAAGACTGGTTGCACAAAAATGTGAATATATTTCAGTTCAGTTCAGTTCACTCAGTCGTGTCCAACTCTTTGCAACCCCATGAATTGCAGCACACCAGGCCTCCCTGTCCATCACCATCTCCCGGAGTCCACTCAAATTCATGTCCATCGAGTCGGTGATGCCATCCAGCCATCTCATCCGCTGTCGTCCCCTTCTCCTCCTGCCCCCAATCCCTCCCAGCATCAGAGTCTTTTCCAATGAGTCAACTCTTCGCATGAGGTGGCCAAAGTATTGGAGTTTCAGCTTTAGAATCATTCCTTCCAAAGAACACCCAGGACTGATCTCCTTTAGAAAAGACTGGTTGGTAACATCGAAAAAAGATGTCCTTTTCATTATAGGGGATTGGAATGCAAAAGTAGGAAGTCAAGAAACACCTGGAGTAACAGGCAATTATCTTCTCATCTTCTCAAGAGGCAGGTCAGGTGGTCTGGTATTCCCATCTCTTTCAGAATTTTCCACAGTTTATTGTGATCCACACAGTCAAAGGCTTTGGCATAGTCAATAAAGCAGAAATAGATGTTCTTCTGGAACTCTCTTGCTTTTTCCATGATCCAGCGGATGTTGGCAATTTGATCTCTGGTTCCTCTGCCTTTTCTAAAACCAGCTTGAACATCTGGAAGTTCACGGTTCACGTACTGCTGAAGCCTGGCTTGGAGAATTTTGAGCATTACTTTACTAGCATGTGAGATGAGTGCAATTGTGCGGTAGTTTGAGCACTCTTTGGCATTGCCTTTCTTTGGGATTGGAATGAAAACTGACCTTTCCAGTCCTGTGGCCACTGAGTTTTCCAAATTTGCTGGCATATTGAATGCAGCACTTTAACAGCATTATCTTTCAGGATTTGAACTAGCTCAACTGGAATTATTTAACACTCGTGAATTGTACACTCAGAAACAGTGAAGATGGTAAATTTTACGTTATGCGTATTTTAACATTTTTAAGAAGGCATGTCTTTATAGTGATACATGAAGTACACAGCATCACTATGAATTATCTTTCCAAAAATATTCAACTTGAATCTAAACAGACCTTTAGACCTACCCCCCAGTTTATAAGAAATACAGCATCTAGAGAAACATGGTACATGACAGCATGAGGAAACCTTAAGGCAAACACAGAATGTGGAATGTTCTACAAGACAACTAGTTTGGTCTTTTTAAAAAGTCAATGTCTTTTGGAGAGGACCATTCCAGAATATAAGGGATTACTGAGCTTCCCTGGTGGCAGAGTTGGTAAAGAATCTGCCTGCAATGCAGGAGACCTGGGTTTGATCCCTGGGTCGGGAAGATCCCTTGGAAAAGGGAATGGCAATCTACTCCAGTATTCTTGCCTGAAAAGTTTATGGACAGAGGAGCCTGGCAGGCTACAGTCCATGGGGTCACAAAGAGTTAGACACGACTGAGCAACTAACATTTAGCTGACTTTCCTTTCCCTCACCTGGAAAATCTTAAAAACATGACTCAATGGGTAAGCACATAGTTCTCTGTGGGAGTGGCAGTAGCACAGGTGTGACAGGCACGGGTTGTGATCCTGGCTCTGAGAATTAAGTGTGCAGGTGATCACAACCTGTTGTGCCTCAGTATTCTCATCTATAAAACAAAGATAACAGTACCTCCCTCCTAGGGTCACTGTGAGAATTTAAATGTAAAATGTCCGAATAAGTAAAGTACTGATACTTGTCACATAGTGGGGGCTCAACAAATGGCAATCCTATTCTATCCAAACCAGGTCTGGACTCTTAGCTTGGTTTCCCTCATCACAGCAGGACTAGCACAACATGCAGATGAGGAGTCAGTCTTTTAGGCAACCCATTTCCAACCTTTGGGCTTCTCCCATGCTCTCCAAGGATGACAAGAACATCACACAATCAAAGGTCTCCCTACCTGCAACCATTCAATATTGTAAACATTTTTATAACATGCATTATGATCTGAACAATGATAAAATGTTTCAAGGAATGTCTTCTTTGGGGAACTCCACAGGCCAGTGATGAAGATATCAAAATACATACCATGAATTCAAGACAGAATAAAAGTTAACATGTACCAGGTGTCTAGAGCAGAAATTCACTGAAGGGAATCAAAGCAAGTCTTGTGAGTTGCACACTAAAGAACAGGTAAGGGAGGGGCAGTCAGACCAAGGGATTTTTTTGGAACACTTGCGCATACAAATTTACCCATGTTGAAGGGACTGAATGCCAAAAGGTGCATCCTGGCTCTTTCCACGGGGGCCACCAAACAAATCGATAAAAAACTGCAATGGAACCCCAAGCATTAGCCATCTAAGAAGATGGGGGGAAGTGGAGTCGTTTTGCCTCTCCTCCCAGGTGACACCTGGTAATGTCTAGACATTTTTGATTGTCATACCTGAGTCATGGGGGTGGTGCTACTGTCACCTAGTGGGTAAAAGCTAAGGAAGCCACTAAATATCCTATAATGCACAGGATGGACTCCAGAGCAAAGAATTATCTCACTGGAAATGTCAATAGTGCTGCTATAGAGAAACCCTGCTTAATTGAGAGAAAAATCTAGGCAAGTCTCCAGGGAAGGTCATCAGTTAGAGCTACTTCAGCAAGGGCAGTCCCTCAGGCTAGGAAGTGATTTAGCTAGAACACTTCTGAGGTGGAGGAACACAGCAGGATTCCAAATAGATAGCTAATGCAGCAGCAGCGGGCAGACAGGAGGAATCCTTGGTATATAATTTAGACAGGGAATTTAGATATGAAATAGAGACTTTACCTGACTACCCTTTCTTCCTTTTTCCTTTTCCCCCCAATTTTAACAAGATATAACAGTTGAGCTATTTCAAATCCTAAAAGATGACGCTGTTAAAGTGCTGCACTCAATATGCCAGCAAATTTGGAAAACTCAGCAGGGGCCACAGGACCAGAAAAGGTCAGCTTTCATTCCAATCCCAAAGAAAGGCAATGCCAAAGAATGTTCAAACTACTGCACAATTGCACTCATCTCACATTCTAGAGAATTAAGTAATGCTCAAAATTCTCCAAGCTAGGCTTCAACAGTACATGAACCGAGAACTTCCAGATGTTCAAGCTGGATTTAGAAAAGGCAAAAGGAACCAGAGATCAAATTGCCAACATCTGTTGGATCATAGAAAAAGCAAGAGACTTTCAGAAAAATATCTACTTCTGCTTGACTGACTATGCCAAAGCCTTTGACTGTGTGAATCACAACAAACTGTGGAAAATTCTTCAAGAGATAGGAATACCAGACCACCTTATCTGCCTCCTGAGAAATCTGTATGCAGGTCAAGAAGCAACAGAACCGGAAACTGAACAACGGACTGGTTCCAAATTGGGAAAGGAGTATGTCAAGACTGTTTATTGTCACCATGCTTATTCAACTTATATGCAGAGTATACCATGTGAAATACCGGGCTGGATGAAGCACAAGCTAGAATCAAGATTGCTGGGAGACATATCAATAACCTTAGATACACAGATGACACCACCTTTATGGAAGAAAACAAAGAACTAAAGAGCCTCTTGATGAAAGTGAAAGAGAAAAGTAGAAAAAGTTGGCTTAAAACTCAACATTCAAAAAACGAAGATCATGGCATCTGGTCCCATCACTTCATGGCAAATAGATGGGGAAACAATGGAAACAGTGAGAGACTTTATTTTGGGGGGCTCCAAAATCACTGCAGATGGTGACTGCAGCATGAAATTAAAACACGCTTGCTCCTTGGAAGTAAAGCTATGACCAACCTAGACAGCATATTAAAAAGTAGAGACATTATTTGCTGACTTGTAGTCAAAGCTATGTTTTCTGTTAGTAGTGTATGGATGTGAGAATTGGACCATAAAGAAAGCTGAGCACTGAAGAATTGATGATGCTTTTGAACTGTAGTGTTGGAGAAGACTCTTGAGAGTCCCTTGGACTGCAAGGAGATCAAACCAGTCAATCCTAAAGGAGATCAGTCCTGAATATTCATTGGAAGTATTGGAGTTTGAGCATCAGCCACCTGATGCGAAGAACTGACTCACTGGAAAAGACCCTGATGCTGAGAAAGACTGAAGGCAGGAGAAGGGGATGACAGAGGATGAGATGGTTGGATGGCATCACCGACTTGATGGACATGAGTTTGAGCAAGCTCAGGGAGTTGGTGATGGACAGGTAAGCCTGGCGTGCTGCAGTCCATGGGGTTGCAAAGAGTCAACAGCGACTGAGCTGAACTGACATACAGCACTGTATTAGTTTCATGTGTACAATATGATTCCGTATTTGTATATATTGCAAAATGGCTGGCCCAGTAAGTTAACATCCATCACCTCACAGTTAATATTTTTTGTGATTTTTAAGATCTACTCTTAGCAATTTTGAAATATACAATACAATATTGTTAACTAAATGACCACTCTTCCTAGAGGCATCCGAGTCACTTATCACATCATCACTTTATTACATCAATCTAATTTCCTGCACAGCACTTATTACAGCCGAAAAATAACTTATTTTCTCCTTTATTATCGTCTTTCCCCTCGAAATATAAGTTCTCTGAAAGCGTGGCTTATTCTATTCTGCGCTGTTTCCACAGCACCTTGATTGAACAAATCCTTATATAGCAGTAAACATTCAATAAATTTGACAAGCTAAAGACTTCTGACTTTCGACGGTTTCAGGTGTAGGAAAGGGGCTAATTCGAGGCATCCCCACTTCTCAGTTGAGGATGGGGGGGTTCAAGACCCCAAGCACTACCGAGACTGGAGCACGGAGTTCGAAATTCAAAAGTGCCGCCTCCAGAGAAGAGTTTTTAAAAGAAAAAAGAAAAAAAAAAAGGAATTGGAGTGTACCCACGCGAGGCGGGAGGAGACGCTGGGACGAAGCAAAAGTATACCATTTGGCCCAGAGGCCAGGAGAGGGCCACGAGCGGTCCCACATCTTCCCGGTGGTTAAAACAATGTGCCGGATGCAGCTGCGCCGGCGAGGAATTGCGTGGCTCGCGACTGGAAGCCTGCTCCGGACGCGCCACTTCTGTAGGCAAGGGGCAGTGGGCGGGGTAACGTACATCTCGGCCCGTACCACTCAGGCCGGGACGGGGGTCACGCAATGAGCGGGCGACTGACACCTGGGGAAGAGGTTCGACTCGGAGCACCCGAGCGAGAAAAGCGGGTCCGGATCGAACCTCTTGGAAGGGCAAGGAACCTCCTAGGGTTCGCGACATTTCAGGCTGCAAAGGCTGGGTTGTACTACTCTGCTGCGGATAGGGGGTCCAGGCTGGGACGTGAGCAGGGCCGCAGCCGGGCTTATCTCACCAGAGCCATTGGGTCCAATGATGGCGGTGAACCTCTGAAATGGTCCGATAATCTGCCGACCCTTGTACGATTTAAAGTTCTCGATCTCAATCAGCTTCAGGAACCCCATGACTGCGGCAGCGCCGCCGGCGCTAAGAAAGGCCGCGCCGTTCGCCCGCCAACTGGGATAGCCCGCGCGGGAAACACCGCAGTGCAGGCCGGGCGGACAGCAAACCTCGCGAGAGCAAGTCCAGGCCTAACGGGATTTTCGACTTCCGGTGCGGGCGGGAACCAAGGGGCGGGGCATTCGGACAGATGTGGCGGTTTTGTTGATTGGTTGCCAAGGCGCGAGGTTATGACTGGCGTTCGGGCCCCGCCCCCTTGTTGCATGGCAATGCAAACCGCCGCTACAAGCGACCTTGTAGTTGAGGAGGCAAGCAGGGCAGTGAGCTGTCTGCAGCTTTGAGGATCCCGGAAAGCTGGCTGACGAGGCCGACCCTTGCTGAGACAAGTCAGAAGTCACAGGAGGGTTATGCCCTCCAGGGCAAGAGGAAGGTGGGAGCCCGGCTGCGGCTTTTGCCTGGCCGGCGGGAAGGTTCAGACTAGAAAAGGGTCGGGAATTGGAATGACCCCAGGGAGGGGAGGACGGAGGGGCCAGCAGGAGGATTCCGTGTTAGAGGAGCTCAAATCTTGCTGAGGTTTGAATTGGAGTGGGGTAGAGTTATACATGGGATAGGGTGTTAACGGGGATGAGGTGTGAATGGAGTCGAGGGAACTCTGGAGCGACGGGGATAAGGGCTGGGGAAAACTGTGGCCAGAGGTACTACCCCTACCCGCTCCCCCCCACCCCCCCACCGCCCGCGCGCCTCTCTCCTTCTTCTCCAAGCAGGGTTCAGCGACTGCCGCTATAGTCTTGGACCTAACCTGGGAGCTTCACAATTGGAACTCCTTGATGAGAAAGGTATTTTGTGTGAAACCCTGGGAGTCAGGGTCCCTAAGCCTGTGCTCTCCACCTCTTATCGAATAACTTCTTCCCTTCCCCCTCTTATCTGTCTTTTCATGCCTCACTCCCATCCAATTCCCTCCTCTCCATCCCCTCTCTGACCAGTCCCTTGCTTCCCTTCCTTTTCTCTGCTCTGTCCTCTACCCCTATCAACCGCCCAGTTGCCCTCCTTCCTCTTTTCCCCCTCTGCCCCTGACCTTTCTGTCCCTTTCCTGTTTCCCATCTTTTCTATCCCTCTGCTCCATCCCATCATCCCCCATTACCTTATTACCTGCTCTTTATTAAGCCATGATGTTAGCAGTTCAAGAAGCTGTCTGTGGAATCCTCCCCTTCAGTTTGACCTTATATTGTGGTGGCAGATGGAATATAAGCAAGCTGGCGTCAGCGCTTAGACTTAGACATGGAAAGGGTCTGGTGGCTGCTACAGCCATTCCTGTAACTATTTTTTAAACGATGTCTGGAGGCTGGGAAGTCTTAGGACAAGTCCAGAAAAATGAGAAAGCCTGGTTGATGCAATTGAGTAAATGAAGTTCAGTTGGGAGATACTGGTGTGATCAGGCTGAGGGGATAAAATGACCAAAGGACAGCAATCTCATAATGGACAGGAACTAGAAATCCCATGAATGGCAGAGCCTGGCGGGCTACACCTTGGGGTGGCAAAAGAGTTGGACAGGACTTAGCAACTAAACAACAATAACTTCCATTTAAGATGAAATGTAGCTTTTTGGAGAGAAAATCAAATGGGATCCCTACTTCTCACACCATATACAAAATGCAATTCCTAAATAGATTAAAAACTTAAATGAGAAAAGCAAAACTTTAGAAATTTTAGGATATATAGGAGAATATCTTTATCACCTCAGGGGATTTCTTAAATGATAAAAACTTCTGAACTTAAAGTAAAAGATTGGTAAATTTGACTGCATTCAAATTCCTCCAAATTATAACATAAGGTGAAAAGATGATAAGTGCACACAAAAAACTTCTAAAGTATCAATCTGGGTTCTGTGGAGGGTTTGCAGGTGTTCATTTTGTTGTTGTACTTTTCATAACTTATGTGTGTTAACTATTTTCCTTTGTATGTATCGATCGTTAACATAAATTACTATAAAATAATAACAAAGTGAAAACACAAGCCACAAATTGAAGATGTTTCCCACAGGTAAACTAAGAAATGATTGGTGTGCAGAATACATAAGAAACTCCTAAAATTAATAAGAAGAGGACAAACATTTTTTAAAAAGATATGAATGGGCACTTCACAGAAGAGAAAGAAAAAATGCCCAAAACACACATGAAAAGATGTTGCAACCTCATCAGCAATAAGGAAAATGCCAATTAAAATTGATAATTATAACTTTATACCCACAAGTTGGCAAAAATTAAAAAGTCTGTATTATCAAGTGTTGCTGAGGATGTGGTGTAGCTAGAGTTTATATGCACTATAGTGAAAGTATAAATTGGTACAGTCTTCTTGGAAAATAACATTATCTTGTAAAGTTTAAATAGGCTGATGCCCTATGATCCAGCACTTCCACTTCTAGGCATATACTAGGGACACTTCCAGCTGTATATATATCTCTCTTGATCTACAAGTTCCTCTTTTTTGGCAATTAACTAAACTGGATTGTTTGTGCTGCAGAGTCCTAGTCTCTCTTGAACCCACTTCAGTCAGGCCCCACCAAAAATGTTCTCATCAAGGTCAGAAGCAACCCTCCCCTTCAAATCAGTCAGTTCTCAGTCCTCATCTTATTTAACCCATCATCAGTTGCTCACTCTCTCCTCCCAAAAGCACTTTCTTCACTCAGCTTGTCAGACAGGGAACCCCCGTTTTTAAGCCCATTCCACCTCTCAGAGCCTGAAGCAACTGAGTGACTTTCACACTTCACTTCATCTCTCTTGCCACTCAGCCTCCAGAGCTGGCTCCTCCTCTCCCTATCTCCCCTGAGGCATTCTTATCCACCTAGAGTACCTTAGAGATCTCTTACTGCCTCATAGTTTTACATTCCTTGTATCAGTCAGGAAGGGCTGAATTATGCTGAGGTTACAAACAACCTCAAAATCTCAGCGGCTACATGTGGAAGCTAACACATAAAACAAACTAGTGAATATAATATAAAAGGAGCAGACTTACAGATACAAACTCGTGGTTACCAGTGATGGGGAAGGGGTACTATAGGGGTAAAAGAGTGGGAGGTACAAACTATTGGGTATAAGATAGGCTCAGCTATGTATTGTACATCAGGGGGAATAAAACCAATACTTTGTACTAACTGTTAATGGAAAGTAACCTTTAAAAACTATTTTAAAAAAACCCTAAGAACAACCAATCCAAATACAGTCAACTAGGCCTTCTCAAATAAAACAAGCACTTCAGCTATAGCCAATCAAATAATTTCCTTGTTTTCCATCTCTTTAAACATCTTTCCTTAAGCTCTTAACCACTTCTGGTTTGGCAGTGCCCAATTTGTTTTTTGCCCAAATAAACTCTTAAAAAATATTTCTAAGTCTCAGCAGCTCATAAAGACAGGTTTCTCACTCTGCTTCTTGTCCATTGTGGATTGGCTACATCTCTGCTCTGTCTTCACTCCAGGACCAAGACTGAAGGGACAGCCCTCACCTGGGACATTGCTGGTCCCACAGCAGTAAAGAGAGAACATGGCTATCACTTAATGGCTCTTAGTTCTGCTTAGGAATGGCACTGTCAAGTCTCACTTTCCAGAGGGCAAAGCAGATTATGTGGCTAATCGTGAGGGCAATATGATAAGAATATAGAATCCTGTAAGGAGGAATAGCAAAGAAAACTTTTGGGGGGCCTTGTGAGATCTTAGTTCCCCAGCAGGGATCAAACCTATGCCCCCTGAAGTGGAAGTGCAGAGTCCTAACCACTGGACAGCAAGGAAATTCCCAATAGCAAATCTTTTTGAAAAATAACAAAATTTTCCATACTATCTGTATCTATCAATGGGTATTGACCTCTCAAACTCAACACCTCCAAAACCGATCTCCAGATTCTCATCCTATTCTATTCTCTCCATACAGACTATTTAGTTGATAGCAATGCATCTGACTGCCCCAGTCCAAATCCTTGAAATCATTCTTAACACTGCTTCCTCACAGCACACCCAATCCATCAGGAAGTCCTGCTGGCTCTGCCTTCAAAATATATCCAGAATCTGACCACTTCTCCCTACATCTGCTGCTACTAACCTGGCGTGATCATCATCTCTTGCCTGTACAACTGCAATAGCCTCCTGTCTGGTCTCCCGCCTGTAGCCTCCCTTCCCATCCCCTCCAGTCTATTCTTAACACACCAGCCAGAGCAATCCTTTACAAATCAAAGACAGGACACATTACTCCCACTGCTCAAAATCCTCCAATGGCTGCCCATTTCTCTGAGTAGAAGCTGCAGCCTTTACAATGGTCTGTGAAGTCCTACATGCTCTGCATCTCCCCACCCAATCTAATGTTATTTCCCACTCCTCCTTCATTCACACACTTGCCTCCCTGCTGTCCTCTTGAATGTGTGTGTGCCTCTTGTGTCCACCTTAAGGCCTCTGCACTTGTTCCCTCTACCTGCAGTGCTCTCCTCCTAGTTTACTGCATAGGAGACTCCCTCACCTTCTTCAACTATTTCTTTCCCAGTTATGCCTCCCCTGACTTCCATATTTAAAATTGCAACACTCTCCCCATTTCCTTAGCACTTCCAATTCCCCTTATCCTGCTCTATATTTTTTCCCAAAGCACTGATCTTCTTACAAACTATTAATGTACTCTCTCTAGTCTTGTCTGTCCCCACTAGAAAGTAACTTTCACAAGGACTCAGATTTTTGTCACTTTTGCTCCTTGATGTCTCTCAAATGCTTAAGGGATTGTCTGTCAGTAGGCACTTCACGAATATTTGTTAATTGATAAATGAACATGGGTGAAAAAAACAAGATGCAGAAGAATGCATACTGTGTGATACTCCATCGAGGTTCAAGACAGAATGTTTTAAAATATTGTTCAGGGAATCATACACGCATATATGGTATATTAGTGCATATTACTAAGGGAATGGTGACATTTTGGATAGTGGTTCTTAGGGTAAGGATGAGGGAGAACAGACACAAGACACTTAAATAGTATTAATCATGTTCTATTTCTTAACTGGGGAGTTGGTTCATGGGTCTCTTTTATCATGCTTCCTAAGTTACATATGGCTTATATATAATTCCCCTGTGTGCATCAAATATTTTAGTTACAAAATGGTTAGACAGTGAACGAATGAGGTTGGAACTAGCTGTAGAAGGAGTTGATGAATGGTATTCCAAGCAAAGGAATGCAATGTATAAAGGCCCTGAGGTGGGAACAGTTGTAGTGTTGGAGGACTTGATAGGAAGCCAGCGTACCTGGAGAACAGTAAACAAGGAAGAGGGAGGCATGAGATGAACTGGAGAGGTGTGCAGGAACCGAATCTTGAAAGCCCACAGTAAGGGGTTTGGGTCTAATTCTAAGTGTGGCAGGAAGCCAATGGAGGATTTTAAGCAGGTGCAAGACATGATCAGATTTATGTTAGCAAGAGATTTTGACTGTGGCTTTGGCTGGGCTTCCCAAAATACAAAGGAATACAGGCAAATTTAAGCCTTTAATTTGACTACAGCATAAGTAATAAAAATAAAGGGGGAACGGTGGTGGCATTTACTAAAACAGAGAAAACTAAATAGAGCGTAATGCAAAAGGGATGTTGTAAATCAGTTTGAGACTTGGAAAGGTGAGCAGGAATCAGATCATGAAGACTCATAAAACAAAAACATTGGGGAACAATTTGGTTTATGCCATGCATGCATGCTCAGTCCTGTTCAACTCATTGTAGCCCACCAGGCTCCACCATCCATTGGATTCTCCAGGCAAGAATACTGGAGCGGGCTGTCATTTCCTCCTCCAGGGGATCTTCCCTCCTGCATCTCCTGCACTGGCAGGCTGATTCTTTACCACTGAGTCACCTGGGAAGCCCCCCTTGCTTTATAGATGCTTTCAAAGCTTTTAAGCTGAGGTGTGCCATGGTCAGATTTGCTTTCAGAAAAATCACTTTGGTAGCCAAGGCAGAGAAGCAGTAGAGAGCCTAACACTGGAGCAAGGGAGCCCAGTGAGGTTCCTGGGAACATTATCTGGCACCAGCTTGTGAGGCCTGAATTAGGGTTGTGATAGCAGAGATGGAGAACACAGATATGAAATATGTCAGGAAGTAAAATCAGTAGGAATCAATAGCTGGTAAGATACTGTGGGGAGAAAGGAATGGGGGTGGGGGTATAGTCAAGTATGATGGTTAGCACTGATTGGCCATCCAACTCACCCTTGCTCCAGATGTATCAGGTAGATCTGCCACCAGATCCCAAGGAGGTGGCAGCCATCGAAGCTAGAAGAAATCAAGAAAAGGAGCGACAGAGTCCATTCTTCGATGTGAGGACCAGAGTCGTGGGGGTGAGTGGGCAGTGGGGACTTTCTCTGGACCAGGGGTCCCCTCACTCTTACACCAGGAGAAGAACATAGCCGTGCCCATCACAGCCCCTCCCTGATTCGAGCAGACTGCAGGGTTATAAAGGAAGGAGGAAGGGAAAAAGGCACCCACCCCCACGTGTGGTGAGGGTCTGAGAAAGAGGCCTAGAGGTGAAGGGGAAGAGGAGCCAGTGACAGCTGACTCTTCTCCAGTCAACTCTGGGCCAAGTGGTCTGGTTTTCAAGAGACAAGTAAATGGAGCCAAAAGAAGTCTATAAAGAATATTTGGTATCGCATGCATATGCCGAAACTCTCTGGAAGGCTACATAAGAAACTGGTAACTGATGGGAGGGACACTTACTCTTCCCTAAGCTGTATTCCCTTTTGCACTATTTTGAAATGTTTTAAATGAATTATAATCAAAATAAAGAGAAAATATTGATAGTTAAGAAAAAAATAGATTGCTGGGTGGGTGGATGAGTGGTGTGACTTGAGAGCTAGTTGGCAAACGTTTCAAGGCCTGTTCTGTGCCAAGCACTGGGTTAGGCAATAGGGACACAAAGCTGACTAAGGCCTAGTCTCCGCCCTTAGCAAGCTCACAGCCTAGGAGACAATCAATAGAGGCAAAGGTCAAGGTAATGAGGATAGTGGGTCCTAGGTTCTATGGGAGTAGCACCTGCTGGAGGGATCAGGAAAGTCTCAGCTGGTCTTAAGGGATGAATAGGAGTTTGGGTAAAAAGGGGAGGAAAGAGTGTTCCAAGTGGAGGGAGCTGCTGGAGCAAAGGCTATCAGTATGAAACAGCATACGATATGTATGTAGAGAACTGTAAGCAGAGCTCCTGAGGGTGGGAGAAGGGAAGAGGGTGAGAAGAGGCTGGAGGCAGAGGCTAGACCACCGAGGGACTTACAAACCATGGTGAGATGGTGGGACATTATCCAGTAGATACTGTGGATCCTATAGGAGGATTTTGAGGCAGATAAATTCTGAGCAGTCTGTGTTAGAGCATTCGAGGCCCACTGCTGAGCTCCTACCTTGATTTAGCCCATTTCTTTGGGATCAGGTGGATGTTGAAGCCCTGAACAACCAGGTGGAAGAACGAAAGCTTCAGGAGGCAACAGAACGGAGCAAGGAGGCAGCTTATGGTAAAAAGCCCAAGGCCGGAGGCCAGCCAGGGGGGAAAAGCAAGGACCTGAGTGGGCTAAGGCAGGGCAGTTCTGCTCTGGAGTGCAGCCTGAGGTCTGGGGGGTGTGGTAAGACAAACCAGACGGGCCTTTGGGAGCAGTGGCTGTGCTGAATAGGCTGTCTCTCCTGTGGGGCCTTCTCCATGCCCCTACCCACCACCCCCAGGTACCAACCAGGTGCGATATGATCTGGTGGCTCAGATGCTAGAGAAGGAACAGGCAGAACGGACACGTCGGCTGGCCAAGAAAGTCCAAAACTTTAGAGAACAGAGGCAGAAACTCAGGAAGAGGTGTGAATTAGACTTCTGGAATTCAAACCAACTCTGGAGGGAGTTTCCAGCTTATTTTGGTGACAATGCTCCCTACTATGGCCAAGCCAGCCTGCAGTGCTTCTCTGGGGAAGATCTGGAGAGGGCCGCATATCTGAGAATGCAGCAGGAGCAGTTCCAATACAGCCTGGAGAGGCAGCTACAAGAGCAACAGCAAGCCAGAGTTGATGAGAATTGTGCAGGTAAGTAGCGAGGCCCTCCAGGCTGTGACCTGAGGCCCAGTGGGGAGGCATCCTGAGCGGAAGACCAGAACTGTGTGGGCAGGTCCAGTTTCACGTAAGGGCTGATGCTGAAAGGTCCCAATCTCCTTCATCAACTGACAGTGTAGCCATTGATCCCTGATAGCCTGCCACTCCATTACCTGGAGACAGCAGAGTAGAGACAAACCTAATGGTCCTGCCACTTACTAGCTAGTTTTGGGAAATGAACCCTCCTCTCTGTGCTTCAGTTTGCTTATCTTTAAAATGAGGAAATTATCCATACCACACAGCTCATGTGAGAATGAAATGAGACGCTGTAAGTAAAGCACAAGCATCAGTAGAATAGTAGCTACAATAACCAGTAGCTACTATGACTCTGACATCTGTGGCCATGTTCCCCTCTTCCATTAGAGTAAGGGCAAGGACCATCTCTTACCTACTCACACCGCTCACCTTTAAAACCCCCTGTTGTAGCACAGTGTTTTGTTATACCACTTACCATAGAGGTATTTGTGGAATGTCTTTCTCCCCGCAAATGTCAGCTCACTGAAGATGAACCACATCTTTCGTTTCCACCTCTATATCCCAGTTACCTAGTACATTGCCTGCCAGTGTCAGGAGTTCAACAAAATCATCACTGAATTCACAACTGAAGACCAAAATAAACAAGACAGGCACCCTGCCCTCCAGAAACCCACAGAACTGGACTTCCAGAAAATCAGTTTAGAATAAAAGGAAAAAACAAATGCACAAGTTATTTACCAGCAAACGTCTATGCTTTAACACTGCGTTAGGTACTATGACAGGTACTGTGATAGAAATAGATACAAGACGTCACTCAGTCGTGTTTGACTCTTTGCAACCCCGTGGACTATATAGTCCATGGAATTCTCCAGGCCAGAATACTGGAGTGGGTAGCCTTTCCCTTCTCCAGGGATCTTCCCAACCCAGGGATCGAACCCAGGTCTCCCACATTGCAGGCGGATTCTTTACCAGCTGAGCCACAAGGGAAGTCCAAGAATACTGGAGTGGGTAGCCTATCCCTTCTCCAGAGGATCTTCCCCACCCAGGAATTGAACCGGGGTCTCCTGCATTGCAGCTGGATTCTTTATCAACTGAGCTATGAGGGAAGTCTGTAGGACACAGAGGGAACATCAAGATGGGAGTGTTAGTTCTCACAGGGGAAGGGAGGGATGGTAGGGGGTTGGCACAGGCCAGCTGTCAGGAACCAAATTTTAGAAAGCTGGGTACAATTTTGGCAAGGCAGAGAGTGAATGAGAAAAGGCCATTCTAGGCAGAGTGGGCAGCAAGAGGAAGAGCTAACCCTTACTGAGTACTTACTGTGTACCAGACACTGTGCCAAGCTTTCTACCATGTATTAACTTATTTCATCTTCAACAACCCTATGAGGCAAGTACTAGTGATATCCCTATTTTCTGTGGAGGAAACTGAAAGAACTGAAGAACAGAGATATTAAGTTGCCCAAAGTCATACAGCTAGTGGGTCATGGAGGGGGGAAGTAAACTCAGGTGGCAGGTTGGCTCCAGAGCCCACACTCTTGATTGCTACACCATATTTGCTCTGTCACCATGAGAAAATGGGGACTCAGGGACCAAGGGAGGTTTCAGAGAGGGAGTCGTCAATAATGTCAAATGCCCTCAGAAAAGTTCAGATAGGAAAAGAAACCTATTAGATTGAGAAACTAGGAGTATTTGGTGATTACCAAATCACCAAAAAGTAGCTGCAGTGGCACCAGGGGCCAGCCACCTAGTGACAGCAGGCAGGTGTACAAGAAGGTCGAGTTAGGCAACAGAACAGCAGAATGCTGGGGGAGAGTCTGTGTAGTGTCATGAAAGGAGCATGAGCTGATTCCTTGAGAGATCTGGATTCTAACTTACTAAGCGCTGGCTATGTAACCTTAGGCATTTTACTTCACCTCTGGACCTCATCTGGAAACATGGGGTGACCTTTCCTCTTTGAGTTGCTATGAAGACCAAAATGAAACCAGGCACCCCTATCCTCCCTTCCCCTGCCATCCAGTCTCCGAAGTCTGTCCCTGTGCCTCTCCAGAGCCAAGCCTTCAACCTATGCTCTGGACCCCATTCCCCCTGCCTCCCATGCAGGTTGTGCTCCCTCAGGTATGCCCTGGCCCTGAGGTTCTCAACACTTTCCACGGGCCGTATTCTGTGAAGGCTATAAACATGCTTATGTCTAACCCCTTTTTTAAAAAACTTTTTAAATTTTTTATTTCTTTTTGGCTGTGCTGGGTCTTTGTTGCTGCGCAAGGACTTTTTCTTGTTGTGGAGCATGGGCTCTAGGGTGCACAGCTTCAGTAGTTGTGGCACATGGGCCCAGTTGCCCCGAGGGATGTGGAATCTTCCCAGACCAGGGATTGAACCCGTGTCCCCTGAACTGGCAGGATTCTTAACCACTGGACCAACAGGGAAGTCTCTGTATAACCCTCCTTAAGAATAAAACAAAAGCCTCTCTCCATTCTGATTCCTCTAGATGCTATGAGCTAGCTCTTTTCCTTTACAGCCATACTTTTTGAAAAATCTGTCTCCACTTGCTGTCATTCCTTCCTAACTTCCCAGTCACACTTCAACTCCTGAGATCTTATTTCTCCCCACACACCTGCACTGACACTACTCTTAAAAAAATCATCAATGCCCTTGGTGTTATCAGGTACAAGAGGCTCTGTTCAGTCTTTTCTCCTTTACTTGGACTTTCTTGCTACACTTGACTCTTATCACATCTTCCTTCTTAAACCTCTCTCTTCCTTGGCTTCTGTGACAGCATATTCTGCTATAGCTCTCCGATCATTCCTCTTCTGTCCACACTTTGTGGATTCCTCTTCCTTCTAGAGACTTTGTCCTTGGCACACTGCTCTCCTTACCCTGTATACTTGCCTCAGGTGCCCTCGACCCTCATTCTGGTTTCGGCTACCACATCACCATCTCTATGCTGAGGACTCTTTACCTGCAGTCAGATATCCAGGTGGCTGCTGACCACCTCCAATTCAGCTTCCTAAAGAGAATTCATCAGTGCTCCCTAACCTGCTCTGCATTCTGTATCCTCTAGTTCCAGAGGTGGCCACATCATGCACGGAGTCATCCCAGCCAGGACCCTGGGAAGCATCCAAGTCTTTTGCTCTCCCTTACTCCCTAATCCAATCCATCAAATTCTGCTGATGAAACCTCCATATATTTCCCCTGCATCCTTTCCATCACTGGCCTGGTTTCAGCCCTCTCAGCTGGCCTACTGCCATAGCCTCCAAGATGGCTTCCCTACCTCCACTGTCTCCCACCAGCCTCACTGTCCTCTATACTGGCACCAAAAGGAGCCTTCTAAAATGCAAATCTAACCATGTCACCCCCTTACTTAAAATCCTTCCATATTCACCATCACCTTCAGGGTCAAGTTTCCAGTCCTTAGTCTGGCCCCCGTAGAGCTCCCTAGTCACTTGCATTTTATGCTCCAGCAAGAGCAGACTACTTGTAATTTAAGATACAGATCATGCTGTTTCTTCACTTCCTTATTTGATATTTACCGAGCACCCACTATGTACCAGGCTCTGATATAGGTGCTAGTGTATGGCAGTGGATAAAACAGACAAACGTCCCTGCTTTTACAAAGGTTACCCTGTAGTGAGTAGAGAGACAGGCAATAGACAAAAATAATTAAGTAAAATGTAAGGTATATTGGATGGTGATAAATGCTAGGGAGAAAAATAAATCAGAGGAGGAGGATAAATTTTGGGGTCAGGCAGGTGGCAATTTTAGGTAGGAAAGACAGAAGGCCTCACTGAGGAGCAAAGTGAGCAAAGACCTGAAGGAAGCAAAAGAACATGAGACAATAGCATCATTTATTACAAATCCCTAAGGCAGAAATGTCTGGCATGTTCTAGTAACACCATGGAGACCACTGTAGCTGGACTGGAGCACTTTCAATACTTTTGCTCATGCTGTGCCTGCAGCCTAGCCCTTAGTCTGAAGCTCAGAGATGAAATAATTTCCCCAGGTCACACAGCTCCAAAGCAACAGAGCTGGCATTGAGACCCAGGTCCATTGGAAGCATCTTTCAGTGAGGCACCTGAGAAATCCTTGTGGCTGTCACTTTTATTATCCCTAGCCCCAAAGAGTAGCTGCTTCCACACATCCCTACAATGAGGACATTACCCCACTCCCAAACATACATAGACATAGCTTGCACACGCATAAACATACATTCACAAAGCTTGCTGAACAAATGGCTGAATGACAGTGCCCTGGCCATATTTCTTTGTGTAGACATGCTCGATGACCAGCTATGCCTAGCTATGGACATGCGGGCCGCCCAACTAGCCAAGCTGGAGGAGTCCTGCCACATAGCCATGATGGCTGCCACGGCCAGTGCCAACAAAGTGCAGGTATGTACAGCATAAGAACCATCCAGGGCACCAGGCTTCCCCAATCTACCGATCAAACCAGCCCTCTCATCTACCTGGGGACTTCCCCCTTCACCCTAGGGCCGTCTTAGGGCAGGAGGTCCCCTTCCCCACCTCCAGGCTCAGGATGATCTGAGAACAGAACACTGCCCTCCTTTCCCCAGTCTCTCAGTCTAAGGGCTTCCAGAGGGCAAAGGAGTTCCCTGCCCATTCCACCCCTTCCCCCACCTTAAGTCACTCAAAGGCCATGCAGTATCTCTTCCTTCTCTCCCTTAGATGGGGGAGAGTAGGGCCATGTCTCCCCCTCCCCCTATGACTGAGAGCTCCCTGAGGTTGGGCATCCAAACGCTCACATTTGGGGGCCCCACCAGGCAGTTAAGCTGGCTGAGCAGCAGCGCCAAGAGCATCAGCAACAACAGGAGGCGAACCTCGTGGAGGTCCAGAACCAGATCACAAGTGACCTACTGACTGAGAACCCGAAGGTTGCCCAAAACCCCGTGGCTCCCCACAGGGTCCTGCCCTATTGCTGGAAGGGCATGACTCCAGAGCAGAGAGCCACCATCAGGAAAGTACAGGAGACACAACACCATGAAAAGGAAGCACAGCGCCAAGCTGAACAAGCACTGGATGCCAAATGGGAAAGCCAGGCCATAAACTTGGCCCAGGCAGCAAAGGAGCTAGAAGAACAGGAAAGGGAGCTGTGTGCTGAATTTCGGAGGGGACTGGGCTCCTTCAACCAGCAGCCGGCTGCGGAGCAAAAAGCCCAGTGAGTTCTAGTGGGTGGCAGCAAGGATGAATGCCAAGGGAGGGTAGGGAGGGATGGCAAGGGCCAGGGAAAGCCCATTAGCTGAGGCCTCTGGATTTCTTTCACAGGCAGAATTATCTGAATTCAATAATCTATACCAATCAACCTACAGCCCAATATCATCTGCAATTTAACACCAACAGCCGCTGAGCTCAGGATGGTCCTCTCCCACCTCCACCATCAAGCTCACAGAAGCTAACAGAGAGAAAAATACTGCAGACCCCCCCCTCCCCAATCCATTTCCCAATGGAAGAGAGCTGAGCCAGTACCCCACCTGTGACCCTGGGTAATAAAGTTATTCATTAAAATCAAGGTTACATGTTGTAATAGGACACAAAAGGTGTAAGGTACTGCCATTCCCACCCCACCCATGGGTTCTGAGCATCCAACCCTGTCAGTCTTCACCCATTCACATTTCTTCCCCATGCCAACTCCCCCAGCACACAGTGCTGCTCACTCCTCCGTGAGAAACAGAGACTTTATTAGGCACACAGGGTGACTGATAGGCAGAGGTTACAAAATGGCTATTGGGCTTCCTTCCAAACTGGAGTAGAGCACTCCAGGAGGGGGAGGGACAGAGGAACCTTTGTTCTCTCTGCCTTCCCCCTTCAAGGCTGCATGCGGATGGCCCCATCCAGCCGGATGACTTCTCCATTGAGGAATGAGTTCTCGATGATGGCCTGTACCAGATGAGCATACTCGGCAGGGTCACCAAGTCGGCTGGGGAAGGGCACCTGGCTGGCCAGGAAGTTGCGCACTTTATCTGGGAGGGTGGTCAACAGCGGGGTGCCAAATAGGCCTAGATAAGACAGCCAGAATCAGAGACCCACCCTCACTTTTATATTTACCTGGTCCCTCCTCACCGTAACTCTACCTGTGGTGCTTCCCTA
Organism: Bubalus kerabau; assembly: GCF_029407905.1. Lineage (NCBI taxonomy): Eukaryota > Metazoa > Chordata > Mammalia > Artiodactyla > Bovidae > Bubalus > Bubalus kerabau. Next base: position 107,486,987 of record NC_073647.1, read on the forward strand.
TGTCCAGAGATAGAAGGCTGCTGCTGTTTAGATGGTAGATACCTTCCCTGCTCAATCGTCCACAGATTCCCACCCAATCCCAGGTGTGGCAGGGAGGGGATATGTCTACCTGGAGCAATGGTCATCACCCGGATACCCATGGGAGCCAGATCCCGAGCAATGGGCAGTGTCATGCCCACTATGCCCCCCTTGGAAGCAGAGTATGCAGCTTGTCCAACCTGGAGAGGGAGTGGAGGTCATAGGGGGTAGGGCCCCCAACAAGTCACCAAGGTACAAGCCTTGTCCCTACTCACACACCTGGCCCTCAAAGGCAGCTACGCTGGCTGTATTGATGATGACCCCACGTTGGCCTCCCTGGTCTGGTTCGTTCTGGCCCATCTCACCAGCCACCAGGCGGATCACATTGAAGGTGCCTATGAGATTCACCTGGAGGACCAGAAGAGACATGATATAGGACTTGAAGCAGAGGTAGCCTTTTGTGGGTGTGGGGACACTCACAGTCAGATACTTCTTACTACTACCCCTGGAGAACCTCTAAGGCCTTACAGTGATAACTCGCTGAAAGTCGTCCAAGGTATGGGCCTGGCTTTTCTTTAAGTTATATGTCTTGCTGGCCACTGCAATGCCTGCACAGTTGACTGCCACATCCACACGGCCAAACTTTTCTCTTGCTAGAGTCAGGGCTGCTTGCACATCCTTCTCTGAGGTCACCTTCAAAGGGAGAAGTGGAGAAGGTATTCATCTACCATCACGCACATACCACTAAGTCGTGCAGGGGGTGGGGGGCGCAGGGCAAATCCAGTCTTCGAGTGACTGTGTAAGCAAGGGAGAGACCAAGGAAAGAAAACTCTAGAGTGAGACAAAGGTGAAAATGTTAGGTATTACAGAGCAGTGTTTCAAAACATCTTTGAAATCTATACCCTCTTTTGATAAACTTACATACCCCTGGAGATTCTCAACTGCTGTGGATCAGATAAGTTGTGAGAATTATTGATATGAATATAAACTAGCTTTTTGGTACCCCTACTTGCTAATATGATTTCGTCAAGCTTTACTTTCTGTAGTTTGTTTCAGGGTAAGTTTTTTGACTTTGTAAATATTAAAATTACAGGGCACAATAACTCTACATATCTCCTTGAGGAGAGTCTGATATGGCTAATCCCCAACCTCCCTCCCCGCCCTCCTCCTTGTTGTGAATCACAGCTTTAGAAATTCTTTATCCGGAGGCGTATGAAAACAGCTCAGACCAAAAGGGAAAAGGAGATGGGTCCACTGCCCACAAAGACAGGCACCTTTATGAAAAGGAACCCCATGGGAGAGGTGAGGTAACCCCACTTACGTCGGCTGGAGCAAAGGCGCAGCTCTTCCCTAACTTCTTGGCCTGGGCCTCCCCATCTGAGTTGGGCAGGTCCAAAAGTACAGCAGTGGCCCCCTGCCCCACCAGTCGCTCCGCTGTGGCCAAGCCTAGGCCTGAGGCTCCGCCGGTTATTAAGGCAACCAGACCCTGTGAAGAGGAGCTCGGTCAACAACTACACTGTGCGGACCACCCCCACCCATTCTCCAGGCTTCTGCGAGAGAGGCTCCCGGTCACCGCCGCGACTTGACCCAGATGTGCCTCCTCATCTTAACGATGGGACCCTCTGGGTGTCTCATCCTCAGACAGCCAACCAGTGCACATCCACATCCAGGGCACATGCACGTGCCCCGGAGAGTTGACCTTCACCTCCCGAGCCCCACCGTCGCAATAACAGGCCTAGATAAGAGTGACGCTTTCTCCCAGCACCGATCTCTCCCCGCTGGTTCTATGGCTGCGCCGTCCCAGTGGGTGCAGAAGGGCGAAAACCCATTTACCTTCACGCTCCGACATGCAGCTGCCATCTTGCTCAGGCCTCTCTACATGCTGGGCTGTCGGTGATTCGCTGCTTGGCCGGGGCGGAGCCGCGGGGCGGGGCCGGCGAGGTGCGCGGTCCGCCGCTCAGCCAAACAAGTGGGCGCTGGCCTCTCACGTCACCCGCCGCGGGGGCAGGGCCGGTCCTGGCAAGGTCCCGACAGAGAGTCTCTACACCCGGGGAAAAACAGCGAATAGCCGCGTCGCAACACTACCACACCCCCGGGCCTTAGGTCAGGCCTGCAGCTCTGCTGGGGGAAGGGGGACAGGAGATTGAGAATGTGTTCCTTACTCCTCGGAAAAAGCCTCCGTTCAAGTATAAACATATCGGAGAGACTCCTATATGCCAGCCTCTGTGTGGGGCACTAGGGATAATAGAGGAATAATAAAATAATCAGAGGAATAATAAAAGGTTCATGCCTTCCGAGAGGGAAGTTGAAAAGTTCAGTTGGAAAAAGAAATAATTTCAGTACAGACACAGACAAAGGAAGGGACAAAGAACCAGATTCTAGAACCCAGGCATGGATATACAAAGATGGTGATTGTGAGAGCCACATACAGAGAAATATGTCGAGGAAGCGACTGAGAAGAACAGAGATGACCAACAGGTTCTCAGAGATACGGATGTGGAAAGCCATAACAAGAGAAACTAGAAAACGACATTCTGAGACAGCTGCTGAGAAACACAAACCCAAAGAGGCATAAGCAGAGAAGCAAAAAACATCTTTGAGCCTTTGGTACTGTCTTCTATGTCTAACCACCTATTTTAAACCCCAAAGCCCAGAACACACATTTCACATTGGACCTCAACCAGAGATTGTCATTTTAAGACCCAGAACACCCTAAAACATCTTTTCACCAGTATCCTAATTATAATTCTGAGCCTACCTTATCTGACTTCTTTATATACTTCTCCCCAAAACAAGGTCTTCAGACCATAACTTTAGTCTACATTTTCAGCCTCATTGAGCTGTGTATTTCCTTTATTTTAAGTATCTCCCTATCTGGGTTCCTACCCAGGAAGACTTCCCTCTGGGCCTCCTAAATGTTGACTTGCTACCACACTCATGGTCACTACCCCATATCCATGAAAGGATTTAGTACCAGATTCACAATCTTTCAGACAACATGAAGCGCCCCCATCCCTCAGTGATAGCACTCTTAACGGAGCCAAATATGGCCCAACCACAGTGCCCTCTTTGTGTTCTTTCATTTTTAATTTTTATTCAAGTATAGTGTATTTTCAATATTGTGTTAGTTGCGGGTGTACAGCAAAGTGAATCAGTTATATATAAACATATATCCACTCTTTTTTAGATTCTTTTCCCATATAGGCCATTACAGAGTATTGAGTTTTCTGTGCTATACTGTAGTTTCTTATTGGTTATCTATTTTATACATGTTGTTGTTTAGTCACTCGGTCTGTCCAACTCTTTTGCGACCCCATGGACTGGAGCCCACCAGGCTCCTCTGTCGGTGGGATTTCTCAGGCAAGAGTAAGTATTGGAGTGGGTTGCCATTTCCTTCTCCCAGGATCTATGACCCAGGGATCGAACCCGCATCTCTTGCTTGGCCGGTGAATTCTTCACCATTGAGCCACCAGGGAAGCTATTTTATGTATAGTAGTTTGTATATATTAATCCCAATCTCCCAATTTATCCTCCCACCCCAGCTGTGTTCATCTTTGAATTAGCTACTCTCTCTGCTTGGAATGCTCTCCTGATCTTTGCATGACTGTATTTGTTGCTGCTGTTGTTACTATTGTTTGGTCATTCAGAACTAAGCTTCAATGTCACCTCCTCTCCCTCACCTCTCAAGCTGTGAGCCACTTAGTTGCTATTCCATTGTGTTGGAGGATGTCATCAAGAGGACGTAACCTCAGGTTGACCACAGAGCTGGACCCAGGCATTGGGACACTCCATACCTTGCTTATGTCCCTGGAATATGCTCACTGTTCCTACAGTTAGAGCTGTTTCAAGGACATAGCCTTGAGAGAGTAAGGTGGTGTTGGGACCATCTGGACTGAATACCACCTAACTGAATCCCATGAACACCTCTATATAAACTTTTAAGATTCTGGCAGATGCCTGTGGAGATTACTAGGTCTTTTGGTCACCCAGAACAAACCTTAAAAGTTCCCTTGCTCATTAAATCTGCCACCTACCAATCTGGAATGGTCTGCCTCTTTCTTCAGTCTCTCCTTGCCCTTTCTGTTCAGGGGCCAGTTTTTTGAATCAACACATTGCATATTTGAATTCTCTGCATAGTAATTACAGATCCACCATCTTTTTCCAAACTTGGGGCCAGATATGCTTTGGAATTCGAAATTTTTTCAATTCTGAAGACACATACCCTATATTACATAATTCTACATACTGCATATACTCTATGCATAATTACCAAAAAAAGTCTGGAGTGTCGCTTATAATTAAACATTAGTAGTTCTAGAGGCAAAAATATGAAAATTTACATTGAATGAATCAAGACTACAAATAGCCTTATGCTATTTCAGGTCAGGTTTTGTCACCTAATGAGTTTGGGCTCCAAAGTATGAAAAAACAGCCTGATACTTCCCAGAACTTTTAGCATTGTGGAATTATGCCTTAAGGATTTTGAGTCTTGTCTAACCTGGCCTTGTTTGTGTGAGTGTTTGTGTGTTCTCCATGTGCTGGAAAGTAAACCCCGTGGCAGCAGGGTCTTGTCCTTTACCTCTTGGCTACCTCATGCTAAGAACACTGCCTGACATGTACTACACATTCAATATGAATTAAGGAATAAATCAGTCAATCTTGGGAGAATTTGCAGGCCCAGCTTCATGAAGAATTATGCTCAGCTCCAAGGACCTTCACCTCCTTTCTACTTTAACCACCTCGTCTAAACCACACTGTTAACCTTGTCATGTCCTGGAAAGATTCCCCCACGTTTACAAACCACCGCCTCTGACTCTGACCATGTTCTCCCAATCACCTCAGGTCTTCACTCCACCACTTCTTTTATATCCTTGAACCCTGTTGATCTGTGGGCCTTTCTATTTTCTTCAGCCCAGCAGCTTCTTCCTAATTTTCTTCTGGACAGTGTAGACGCTCTCTCATTCCTCCTCTCTCTTTACCCATTCCCACCAGTGTCCTCAACCCATTATCCCTTGGCATCCTACCAATTCAACTCCTTGAATTTTCAACACAGACTCTGATACCAGAGGTTTGGGTTTGAATCTCAGCTTCATCATTTGCTAACTGGATGACCTTGGGAAAGCTACTTGAATGTGCCTCTTTATCCTCTTCCATAAAATGGATATAATCAAAGTACCTCCTTTGTAGGGTTATTAGGAATATGGTGCCCTTTCTCAGATTTAACCTGGCTGAAACAACCTCGGCTAGGCCCCCACGAGGCGGAGCCCAAGCACAGCAGAAGCCCAACTCAGTGAAAGCTCCCGTGGTGGAAGCTGAACTCAAGAAAACCCAGCGCAGTGGAAGTGACAAGAAGACCAGTGTGCTGGAAACTGGGACAACAAAAGCAAACTCAGCAGAAATGTCACACAGCTCAGGTTCCAGAAGACCTCCGATTAAGGTAGGAGGTCCTCGCTCCTATGGCTGGAAGGACATACGGCTAACAAAATCTTAATTCCTTTATAGCCTCTCCTTTCTTGTTTCCTTGACACCCGCCTCCCTCCCACCCCCACGAACAGGCGAGCGGCAGTGGGTGCAACTGAGGGACTCTGGCAGGGGCTACTCTACTTCCCAGTGTGTCCCAAAGGTTGCACCATCTGCTATGCCCTAGTAGCTGTTGCCCAAGTGGGTGAGGGTTCTTCTGTCCTTAATGTCCTTTGTGCCAAGGATCAGGCCAATGAAAATTGTGGGCACAGGTCAGGTATTTGGCAGATTTTCTGGCAAATTATGAAGGGGATTCCTTGGCACATTTTTCCCACTGCTTTTTCCTCCCATCCTCCAGCTCCTCTCTCCATCTATGCTACTGCTTACAAAGTATTAGGCAGGTCATCATCTTTCCATTTCTGTAAGTTGTGCTTGACCGTTTACCTAACATTTGGGACTCAAACCCACGTGGCAGGGACTCTGTGCTATGCTTAGTCACTCAGTTCAGTTCAGTTCAGTTCTGTCCCTCAGTCGTGTCCGACTCTTTGCAACCCCGTGAATGGCAGCACGCCAGGCCTCCCTGTGCATCACCAACTCCTGGAGTTCACTCAAACTCACGTCCATCAAGTCGGTGATGCCATCCAGCCATCTCATCCTCTGTCGTCCCCTTCTCCTCCTGCCCCCAATCCCTCCCAGCATCAGAGTCTTTTCCAATGAGTCAACTCTTCGCATGAGGTGCCAAAGTACTGGAGTTTCAGCTTTAGCATCATTCCTTCCAAAGAAATCCCAGGGCTGATCTCCTTCAGAATGGACTGGTTGGATCTCCTTGCAGTCCAAGGGACTCTCAAGAGTCTTCTCCAACACCACAGTTCAAAAGCATCAATTCTTCGGCGCTCAGCCTTCTTCACAGTCCAACTCTCATATCCATACATGACCACTGGAAAAACCATAGCCTTGACTAGACGGACCTTTTTTTTTTTTTTTTTAGACGGACCTTTGTTGGAAAAGTAATGTCTCTGCTTTTGAATATGCTATCTAGGGTGGTCATAACTTTCCTTCCAAGGAGTAAGCGTCTTTTAATTTCATGGCTGCAGTCACCATCTGCAGTGATTTTGGAGCCCAGAAAAATAAAGTCTGACACTGTTTCCACTGTTTCCCCATCTATTTCCCATGAAGTGATGGGACCGGATGCCATGATCTTCGTTTTCTGAATGTTGAGCTTTAAGCCAACTTTTTCACTCTCCACTTTCACTTTCATCAAGAGGCTTTTGAGTTCCTCTTCACTTTCTGCCATAAGGGTGGTGTCATCTGCGTATCTGAAGTTATTGATATTTCTCCCAGAAATCTTGATTCCAGCTTGTGCTTCTTCCAGCCCAGTGTTTCTCATGATGTACTCTGCATAGAAGTTAAATAAACAGGGTGACAATATACAGCCTTGACGTACTCCTTTTCCTATTTGGAATCAGTCTGTTGTTCCATGTCCAGTTCAAACTGTTGCTTCCTGACCTGCATACAAATTTCTCAAGAGGCAGGTCAGGTGGTCTGGTATTCCCATCTCTTTCAGAATTTTCCACAGTTTATTGTGATCCACACAGTCAAAGCCTTTGGCATAGTCAATAAAGCAGAAATAGATGTTTTTCTGGAACACTCTTGCTTTTCCATGATCCAGCAGATGTTGGCAATTTGATCTCTGGTTCCTCTGCCTTTTCTAAAACCAGCTTGAACATCTGGAAGTTCACGGTTCACGTATTGCTGAAGCCTGGCTTGGAGAATTTTGAGCATTACTTTACTAGCGTGTGAGATGAGTGCAATTGTGAGGTAGTTTGAGCATTCTTTGGCATTGCCTTTCTTTGGGATTGGAATGAAAACTGACCTTTTCCAGTCCTGTGGCCACTGCTGAGTTTTCCAAATTTGCTGGCATATTGAGTGCAGCACTTTCACAGCATCATCTTTCAGGATTTGAAATAGCTCAACTGGAATTCCATCACCTCCACTAGCTTTGTTCGCAGTGATGCTTTCTAAGGCCCACTTGACTTCATATTCCAGGATATCTGGCTCTAGATGAGTGATCACACCATCGTGATTATCTGGGTCGTGAAGATCTTTTTTGTACAGTTCTTCTGTGTATTCTTGCCACCTCTTCTTAATATCTTTTGTTTCTGTTAGGTCCATACCATTTCTGTCCTTTATCGAGCCCATCTTTGCATGAAATGCTCCCTTGGTATCTCTAATTTTCTTGAAGAGATCTCTAGTCTTTCCCATTCTGTTGTTTTCTTCTATTTCTTTGCATTGATCACTGAGGAAGGCTTTCTTATCTCTTCTTGCTGTTCTTTGGAACTCTGCATTCAGATGCTTATATCTTTCCTTTTTTCCTTTGCATTTCGCTTCTCTTCTTTTCACAGCTATTTGTAAGGTGAGAAATAGATTTAAGGGACTAGATCTGATAGATAGAGTGCTTGATGAACTATAGACTGAGATTTGTGACATTGTACAGGAGACAGGGATCAATACCATCCCCATGGAAAAGAAATGCAAAAAAGCAAAATGGCTGTCTGAGTTAAGATTACAACCCCTTAATCCTACCCAGCACTGGTCACACTGGAGACCTTGTGGACACCCAACTCCAGTCCGTGGGTCCTAGGAGGTCGACCTGCGTTGACCTGCCTAGGGATCTGGTCCTCTGAAGGTTGTCACACCTCAACCTGCTTGGGGATCCGCCAGTCCAGGGGTCCCAGGAGATCGACATGCCTTAACCTGCCAAGGGACCCAATTCTCAGGAGGCCGACATGCCTCAACCTGCCTGGGGATTCAATCTCCAGGAGGCTGTCATGCCTCGCCCTGCCTGGGGATCTGCACCCTGACCTGGGGACGCCCGGCTCTCAGGTTGCAACGGTACTGGGTAGGATAAGCTTCAGAAAGACTCACCCCTAAGGAAGTCCACCCATGGAAATAGAAGGAAGCCTATTAGTTGTGGGACTGTGCCTGGTCTCAGCAATAACTCAGGAGTCCAACAAGAACCCCATTGCCTTTCTGGAAAGTCTAAAAGAGTCCCTCCGAAAGTTTACCAATTTGGACATAGATTCTTACAAGTGACAGGTGATTTTAAAGGACAAATTCCTGTCCCAGTGTGCATCAGACATCAGGATAAAGTTACAATAGCTACAGCAGCAGGACCCTGCTGCCTCTTTAGATGAGATGGTCCAGACAGCCACCAATACCTGTCATAACAGAGAACAGGAGAGGGAGGTCAAGGCCCAGGAAAGGGAGAAAAGGAAAGAGACAAGGCATGCCCAGATGCTGGCCGCCCTCCAGGGAAACCCTGTGGCAAACCCTGAGTCCTTGAAGGACAAGACACGAGGCAAATGCCCAATCTGTAGACAGGCGGGACATTTGGGCCAAAGAGTGTCCAAACCATGACAGGTCTCCTAAAATAGCTTGCTACAAATGCCATCAATTGGGACATTGGGCAGCACTCTGCCCTGGGGATCCAAGAGCCTCAAGGTCAGGCACCAAGCCTTCCGTCATGATGGTTCAACAGGACTGAAGCCGCCCGCTCCACCCAGCCTGCCTGTCACAGACGACCATCATGGGGCTGGAGCCAAGGGTGCAACTGGATGTGGCAGGTAGGTCCGAGAATTTCTTGGTTGACACAGGGACTACTTACTCTGTCCTGACCTCCTTCTCCTGAGCCTTCTCCTCCCAAACCTGTACCATTTTGGGTGCTATAGGAAAAGCAATTAGAAAAAGATTCACCTGAGCACTTGGCTGTTGGGATGGACAAATATTTTCCCACCAGCTTCTGGTGGTCCCTGAGCGTCCTACTCCCTTATTGGGAAGAGATCTTTCCCTGCCTTCAAAATCTTGCAGCTATTGTAGTCCTGATAGAAGATGCTTTAAAACTCTCTCTTGGGGGCAAACTATTTTTACCACCCACCAAGTGAAACAACTCCTGAATGGGAGAGGCCATTTATGGATGTCTGATCACAGGATCCTCAGATATCAAGTAGTTCTGATGGAAAATCCAGGCCTGACTATATCCCCTTGTGAGGTTCTTAACCCAGCTACCCTCCTGCCTACCCCTGAGGGCTCTCTCCCCTTTCACTCTTGCCTAGCAACCTTGGACCACTGGACAAAACCCTAGAGGGACTGTCAGATCTTCTGACCAATCCTGAGGAAATCTGGTACACTGATGGAAGCAGCTTTGTCTTGGATGGAAAAAGAGCCAGATATGCAATAGTCTCCAATTTTGAGACCATAGAGGCTAAGCCTCTGCCACCAGGTACTTCAGCCTAATTAGCTGAGCTCATAGCCCTGACTTGAGCTTTAGAGCTGGGAAAAAGAAAAAGAGTAGCCATTTATACTGACTCCAAGCATGCTTTTCTGGTGCTACATGCACATGCTGCTATTTGGAAAGAAAGAGGCCACTTGACCACCCAAGGGTACCCAATCAAATATGGTGATCAAATCCTTAGGCTCTTGGAGGCAGTCCATCTGGCTACTGAGGTTTCAGTCTCGTATTATAAAGGACACCAAAAAGGGAGCACAGAAGCGGCACAAGGAAACCAAGCAGCTGATCAGGCAGCTAAGAGAGCAGGATTACAGAACAATGACCTAATAGGGGTTGCCACCTTAGTTCCACAGACTAATTTGTCAGAAACTCCTTCATATACTGAAGGTGAGACTCTTAAAGCTAAGAGTGAGGGCTTTCAAGAAGATCATGTGGGGTGGTTCCACAAGGAAGGACTCCTTTTTCTGCCTGGGAACCTCCAATGGAACTTGGTTAACTCCTTACATGCCACCACTCATTTAGGGGAGAAGGCCCTCCAAGGATTACTAGAAAGGTCCTTCAGAGGAACAGGCTTCCAGATGACTATAAGGTAAGTGGTCTCCTCTTGTCCCACTTGCCAATTAAACAACCCCCAAGGAGCTTGAAGACGCGAGCTGGCCCAGCCTGTCCAATGGCATGGGACCTACTCAGGAGAGGACTGGCAGATGAACTTCACCCAGATGCCAGTTTCTCAAGGGTATAAATACCTATTATTCATGATAGATACATTCACAGGATGGATTAAAGGCTTTCCTACCCGGACTGAGAAGGCTGAGGAGGTGGTAAAAAAAACTGCTCCCTGAAACCATTCCAAGATTTGGTCTACTCAGGTCATTACAAAGTGACAATGGGACATCATTTACTTCTAAGGTCACCCAAGGGGTCTCTAAAGCATTGAGCATTGCTTATTATCTACATTGTGCCTGGAGGCCTCAGTCTTCAGGAAAAGTAGAAAGAGCCAACCAATTCTTAAAATCAGCAATAAAAAAGATAAACCAGGAGACCTCCTTGGGATGGAAGGAGGCTTTACCATTAGCTCTCCTCTGCACCTGTGTTGCCCCTAAGGAACAGGTTGGTCTTAGTTCTTATGAGATGCTATACGGGAGACCTTTTGTTTATGTCAATGACCTCTTCCTAGATCCAGAGACTCAGACCCTCCAGTCTTATACCATGGCCATTGGGCAATTCCAACAAGATATATGCTTGTGGTGTGTCAACCAGGACCCAAAAGATTCTAAAGAGCCACCACTATATGCTCCAGAGACTCAAGTCCTAATTGAAGTCTGGAAAGTTGGGTCCCCAAAGGCTCAACTCCAGCCTACATGGAAGGGCCCCTACCCTGTAGTACTTTCTACCCCCACAGCAGTCAAGGTACTAGGACATAATTCCTGGATTCACTACTCACGAGTCAAGCTGTGGAAGAAAACAGAAGAGGACACTCAATACACCTGTGAGCCCCTGGGAGATCTCAGATACCTATTCAGGACTACAAATGAGTGCCATTCTAATGAACACCCCCCAAAATTAAGTTTCTGGGGATAAGATTTCTCAGGATAGCTCTAAAAAGCCAACACAGCTTGGCAGGGGTTGTACTCCAAAATAGACAGGAGATAGGTCTCCTGATCCCTGAACAAAGAGGAACTCAAGCCACCTTGAATGAGACGTGTTGTTTCTGGGTAAATACCACCAGCTAAGTTATAGAAAGTTTCAGAGTCCTCAAGAAAAACATTCAGATCCTACAGGATCTCAAAGAATGAGCTGGAGAGTTCTCAGGGTGGCTACAATATCTCTTTGGGGGATCCTTCTGATGGGAGGGAATTTGGAATTAGCTAATGCCCCTACTAATCCTTGTTATCACCATATTGATGCTGCTTATGATTGCTCCATGTATTATTGATTGTCTAACCCGTTTTGTCTCTGCCCAGGTCAACAAGTTACAACATGCGGTGCCAGTTCAACAAGGATATATAAAACTACAGCTGACCATGGAAAATATCACTCACCCTTATATGGACACCGCTGTAAGGACTCTGAGGCTTGAGACTAGCAAGAGGGGGAGGCCCAATGCCCCTCGCTGTCCCAGTTCAGCAGGAAGTAGCCAGAGAGACCTTGATGACCCATTCCCAAAGAATTGGGCCTCCCATCTCTTGAGGGGGGAATGTTAGGTAGTTAGAATAGGAAAAAGGAGTCCATAATGGCTGTGGCTAAAAGACAAAGAAAGGAAAAAGCCCGTGAAAATAGAACAAAGAAAGTTCAGAGGACTGGAGTGAGAACCTCAGGTGAAACAAACAGCCCTGCTGGCTAGCCCAATTTACAAAGGGCAAGCTCAGGGGGAGGAGAAAAAACATAAAAAGAGGAGCCAAAATTGAACTTCTGGCTTCTCTTCTCTTCAAGTCTTTTGGGTTGGCTCACCCTCATGCCTCAAGGATGTATTTTCGTTTACTTGCCAAATAAAACTGAGCTGTAACACTGATCTGTCTGTCACTTCAAATTTTTGCTGTAGCAAGACAGAACCGAGGAAATTACACACTCCCCTGACAGTAACAAATAATTTTAGTGTGAAAAGAAGTGAAAGTGTTACTTGCTCAGTCGTTTCTGACTCTGCGACTCCATGGACTGTAACCCATCAGGCTCCCCTGTCTATGGGATTCTCCAGGCAAGAATGCTGGAGTGGGTAGCCGTTCCCTTCTCCAGGGGAGGTTCACAACCCAGGGGTCAAACCTGGGTCTCCTGCACTGCAGGCAGATTCTTTATCATCTGAGGCATCAGGGAAACCACAATATTAGTATCAGTATGTCCCCAATACTGCCTGGGAGATATTTATACTAAAATTTATTTGTTGTTTATCTGAAATTCAAATTTCATCACTTAGCATCTTTTATCTCACCTGGTAGCACTACTGTGGGGAGTTTAAAGTCATATATTGTTGCTGAAAAGTAGTGTTGTACAGGCTGAAGTCAGACAATCATAATGCAGCAACTTATTGAGAGGCCTAGAAGTGAGAGAGAACCAGTCAAAGGGTTTAAAGTAAGGAGGGGGTAACATATTAAAATTTTAGCTTTAGGAAGAGGTTCCTTCTGGCTTCTTGGAGGCTTCTTTTAAGAGAGACAACAGGGAGATCTCACTAGTTATAATAGTACAGACAAGAGATTTTGGGTTGTAATAGGAGGAAGATAGAGAGGAGGTGCCAAATTTAAGGAGGATGTAGGCATTAGATCATCATAATTTGGCAGCTGGTTAGATGGAGTGAAGAGGGCATCATTCCCAGGGTCCAGTTTGGGTGTCTGTGAAGATGGTATTGCTACCAACTGAGATAGAACCTGACCTGCCTCTTGAGAAATCTATATGCAGGTCAGGAAGCAACAGTTAGAATTGGACATGGAACAACAGACTGGTTCCAAACAGGAAAAGGAGTACGTCAAGGCTGCATATTGTCACCCTGCTTATTTAACTTCTATGCAGAGTACATCATGAGAAACGCTGGGCTGGAAGAAGCACAAGCTGGAATCAAGATTGCCGGGAGAAATATCAATAACCTTAGATATGCAGATGACACCACCCTTATGGCAGAAAGTGAAGAGGAACTAAAAAGCCTCTTGATGAAAGTGAAAGAGGAGAGTGAAAAAGTTGGCTTAAAGCTCAACATTCAGAAAATGAAGATCATGGCATCTGGTGCCATCACTTCATGGGAAATAGATGGGGAAACAGTGTCAGACTTTATTTTTTTGGGCTCCAAAATCACTGCAGATGGTGACTGCAGCCATGAAATTAAAAGACGCTTACTCCTTGGAAGGAAAGTTATGACCAACCTAGATAACATATTGAAAAGCAGAGACATTATTTTGCCAACAAAGGTCCGTCTAGTCGAGGCTATGGTTTTACCAGTGGTCATGTATGGATGTGAGAGTTGGACTGTGAAGAAAGCTGAGTGCCTAAGAATTGATGCTTTTGAACTGTGGTGGAGAAGATTCTTGAGAGTCCCTTGGACTGCAAGGAGATCCAACCAGTCCATTCTAAAAGAGATCATTCTTGGGTGTTCTTTGGAAGGAATGATGCTGAAGCTGAAACTCCAGAACTTTGGCCACCTCATGTGAAGAGTTGACTCATTGGAAAAGACTCTGATGCTGGGAGGGATTGGGGGCAGGAGGAGAAGGGGATGACAGAGGATGAGATGGCTGGATGATATCACCGACTTGACGGACATGAGTTTGAGTGAACTCTGGGAGTTGGTGATGCACAGGGAGGCCTGGTGTGCAATTCATGGGGTCGCAAAGAGTCAGACACTACTGAGCAACTGAACTGAACTGAACTGTGATAGAACAGATGTTGGAGGCAATGATTAAGTTTAGTTTAGGATATGTGTTGGAGGTGCCTAAGGAACACCTGGTGTAGGGGGACAGAAAATGATTGGCTGTCTCATTCTGAAATTCGGTGGAAAAAATGAGCCTAGAGAGTGGAAAGTCCTCAGCATACAGGCACTACTGAAACCAGGAGATAGATGGACTCCCCAGAAAAGGAACTCAGGGAGAAGGCCAAGAAGAAACAGCAAAGCAGGGGGAACCAGGAAAAAGAGGTGTCATGAAAGCTAAGGGGTAGTTTCTAGGAGGGAGAGTTGGTCAACCGTGTCAAGTGCAGTCAGAAAGTTCTGATTACACAAAGGCTGAAAAATGGCCATTGATTTGGGCAAAGGTAAAGTCATCATGACCTTAGGCTGGCATCACACAAGCTCATTTAGACATCAGTTCCATTTATACAAATGATAAACACTTGGTTAGCATGCGTCCTCAGCATGCTCTCAGATGTTCACTACAGTCATTCTCACAACCCACACACTCCTTCAGAATTTAAACCATTCATTTGAATTGCGCCCCAACTCACTCAAATTATAGGCACATGTTCAGTTGCTCTCCACACTCATCTGCTGGGGTCCTTTATATTTGTCAACGTCATCTCAGAGTCGGAGCTAGTGCCTTTTCCAGGATAACTGCAGGCACCCACAAGGGTTAAATGGGTTATCCTGTGGTTTTTATCTCCCAGGAGTAAAGAAAAACCTTTGCTCTTCTCTCACCTCCGGTAGAGATAACCCTAAACTTAACTCTGGGTAATGCCGGATGTTGCTGGTTCTGTTGTCCCTGACATGCCTCTCGGCTCACCTCTGGCCCTCATGCACCCTTACTGATGAGTATCTATTGTGTGCAAAAGTTGAGTTCACTCTGTTCCCTATTTTCTAATTATCTTGAGACAGAGGTTCAAACAATAAAGAGAGGAGATGCTCAGTGGCACAATTCCCCAAGGAAGTGGGAGAGGTTGAGACCAAGAGCCCAGTGGGAAGGGCAAGCCCAAGATAGGACTTCTCTTCTCTGAGACCCGAGGAAAGAGAGTAGGGGCAGAGACAAGGTTGGAGGTGACAAGAGAGGAAGTGTTCAGCTAATGGCTCCATTTACTTTAAATGCAATAGTTCTTAACCCAGGGTCCAGGGTCCTTTCAGAGTCTCTAGAGAGAATTTAAGGAGCCCATGGATTTGGGGGGGAAGGTTGCATCTTTATTTTCACTATCACTAACAGATATGTAGCATGTCATTATAGGAAATGTAGTTAACAAATTACAGTAGTATTAGCAGTACCTGTGGCTTTGTCACCAATAGAAATCAGATTTTCATAGCACATCATAGTTGTTTCAGGTCTCTCAAATTACATCACTATTTTGAAATTATGTTAGTCACTAAACCTGTTGATAGAGTTTGATATTTAATATATTAATAAAGAAGTACTTATATAACTATGTTATAGATATCTTTCTTATTTTAGTTTTTGTATTTCTTTTGTAATCTTTATTTATCTTATGCATGCATTATTCTGGGAAGGGTTTCTTTAGATTTCACCAGATTGCCAGAAGTGTCCTTAGCATAAAAAAAGGCTAAGAGACACTACTCTGAAGAGTAACAGTAGCTAATATTTACATAGCTCTTCCTAAAGGCCAGGTACAGTTTTAAGTATATTTTTCTTTTCCTTATGTAGTTGTTAACTCATTTATTCCTGTTAGGTAGTTAGAATAGGAAAAAGGAGTCCATAATGGCTGTGGCTAAAAGACAAAGAAAGGAAAAAGCCCATGAAAATAGAACAAAGGAAGTTCTGAGGACTGGAGTGAGAACCTTAGGTGAAACAAACAGCCCTCCTGGCTAGCCCAATTTACATAGGACAGGCTCAGGGGGAGGAGAAAAAACATATAAAAAGAGGAGCCAAAATTGAACTTCTGGCTTCTCTTCTCTTCAAGTCTTTTGGGTCAGCCCACCCTCACGCCTGGAGGATGTATTTTCCTTTGCTTTCCAAATAAAACTGAGCTGTAACACTGATCCATCCATCGATTCAAATTTTTGCTGCGGTGAGACAGAACTGAGGAAATTACATACTCCCCCAATATCACTAATGAAAATTATTTGTTATTTAACTGAAATTCATATCAGAGTGGGGCTCTCTATTTTTTATTTTCTAAATATAGCAACCCTACTGCACGGATAACCACCCTGATGTTGAGATATTCCTCCTCAGGCTCCCATGGCTTTCTATGCCCACCTCTGCACCAATACCTACCCTGATCCCTGAGAGTTCATGGCTGTAATCTGATCTCTGAATCCTTCATTTGCCATTCAGGGCCTGGCAAAGAACACAGTTTGTTGAGTGAATGCATGCATATGTGTGACATCCCAATAAACCTGTATCATTTGGTGGAATCAAAGTCTTGTGATCAGTACACTGCCTCAGTTCCACTTGTATCCACCTTGTCTTCACATGATTGACATATCGACCCAGTAGGCAAGCTGGTAGGAAAGCAGGAAAGCGAGCAGGCAGGCGCGAAGGCTGAGAACAAGGAGCCAGCTGGCGCCGAAGAAGCTGGGAGTGACAGCCGCCGCCCTCAGGGAGCAGGAGCCTGGGAGGAGGGAGGTAATGCGGGCGGAAGCATGCTTCTCCCTTGGGGCTCCTCATCACCCCTCCTCCAGGAGGTGCAAAGCACCCCCGCCCTGCGCCTGGCCAGAGGCCAACCCAGGGCTGGCCCTCTCAGGGCCTTCCAGCTTTCCAGCCCTGGACCTAGACTAGTTTCTCCAACGATTTTGGTGGAGAGTCCTCCAACAATTCTGGTGGTTTAGTCACCAAGTCTTGTCTGACTCTTGTGACCCCATGGACTGTAGCTTGCCAGGCTCCTCTGTCCATGGGATTTTCCAGGCAAGAATACTGGAGTGGGTTGCCATTTCCTTCTCCAGGGGATTTTTCCTAACCCAGGAATCGATCCCAGGTCTCCTGCATTGCAGGCAGATTCTTTACCTACTGAGCTATGAGGGGAGCACCAGCCCTCAAATCCCCTCCGTGCCCGCCTGGGTTGAGTTAGGAAAGACTCTGAACAGAACAAATGGGTGCAAGAGATGAGTCAGCCCAGGCGAGGCAGAAGTGCCAGTGAAAATCCTGCCAGTGTGACTGGGCAACACCCAGAAGTGGGGGGCAAACAGGGCGGGGGTTCCTATTCCAAGTGTGAGGATTTAGAGGCACTGTCTGTGATAAGTCTTGGTCATGCACCTACTGAAGGGATGGCTGTGTGATCTGGGTCGAGTTGTCTTCCTCTTCTGGCCTCAGTTTCCTCCTCTGTGAAGTGGGTCGATTACTCACTCTATTCTAGTGCATCATATCTAGTATAAAAGGTGGTCTGTCAGTAGTAACTGTCATGCGTAGTGCTTGTGCCCTCCACCCTAAGCCACTTGCACCATGTGAAACTGTCCCATTGGTGGGGATGTGGGACACGGTGAGGAGACCTTGATCTGTCATCACAGGGAGCCCAAAGATGGCTCAGGCCCTCGAAGAGACTGGCAAAGGGGCTCAGAAGGTGGGAACCCAAAGAGTCTAGCAAAGGGGCTTGGCAGGGGGCAAGTTCCCCTTTCATTTCTGCCACTGCCAAGTGAGGAAGAAGAGTCGCCTGCTCTGGAACCAAGGACTGGACGGTGATCTACAGGTTGCACCCATTCTAAGCAAGTCAACAGATTAAATATGATTTTTATTAACTCAAGTCTTTTTTTAGAGGGGTTGCTAGCTAAACGGAAGGATTCACACTAAGATTCCGATACGCGGCTGTCCTATAGTCCTGACCGAGTATGGGAAGATAAGACTCAGGGAGAAGGAGGGCAGCAGGGGCGCGGAGATGAACAGGTCTGGCTTTGCCAATACCCACCCACTCAGCACATCTTCCCTTCCGGAGCGGTTCGCGGCATCTGCGCATGCTCCTTCCGCCCCTGTCAGGCCCTCCGAGGGGTCACCCTGTGCTCTGTGGAGGTGGGGTCCGCGCATGCGCGTCCTGCTCGCCCTGTTCTGCCTGAGGGGCGGAAGAGTCAGTTGTGGAACTGGCCAGTGCGATTGAAGGGACGACTGCGGCCAGACCCATAGGAAGTGACTGTTAGGGGATGTGGACAAAGCGGCGTGCGACAACAACAGGTCACAGAGAGAAGACGAGGGGTGCGGCCGCCCGGGGCAGTTTAGGCAGGCGCAGAGTCCTCGACGGTAGCGCTTGTGGGTCCTCCTTTCTTCCGGATTGCAGTTTGTGGTGCCCGCGGGAGGCAAAAAACCAGAGAACGGAACGGGGTGGGTGTGTTAGACCCAGAGGAAACCCCTCTCCGTCCCGTCCTCACATCTCCGAGGCCTAGAGAGGACTCAATCTTAGGTCCATTGTACCCCATATCATCCCCCTGAAGAAAAGCTAAATTTGCTCAGTAACTGCGCCAGACCCCACCCTCAGTCTTTCAGTCAGTTCCAAAGGGCTCACCCACACTCCAGGGGACTCTGAGTCGAAAAGGGGGTCCGTGGAACAGGGTGGGATTACAGCAATTGAAAAAATTGGTCTGGAGCCGTCTCTGGCCTGGGAAAACCGCTGCTTCCACAGATAAGCCGAGGGGAGCAGGCGCGGGCGCAGAAGAGTGACTTCAGACCACAGAACAGGTAGTGTAGACTGAATGAGGTACGAATTGGCCCAGTGAAGACGGAATTAGGTGCTAATTGGCCCAATCTGAGACTGGGTTAATAGCTGACTTCTGACCCCCAGGCCCCTGTAAGGACAGCGAAGGGAGCCTTTGACTGCTCCAGCTACAGGTGTGAGGTCACAGAGGCACTGGGGCTCTTGAAGCTTGATGCTTCTTCTGAATGAAGACGGCCCAATCATATTAAGTAACATGTATATATGAGGTGCTGTTTTGAGTATATTTACTTTGTTAGGCCTCAGGACAACCCTATGAGGTAGGGATTACAATCACCCTCAGTTTACAGATAAGCATGTGAGTGCTTCTCTAGTAAGGAGTAAAGCAGGACTTCACATTCAAGGCAGTCTGGCTCCAGAGTCTGCACTCCTCTAAGAGCACAACCTACAGATGTACACAATCTACAATCCGGGTAAGAGACCAGATAAGGGAGACCCACTAAAAGGTCAAACTTGGAACTTACTTCCTGAGCACCTACTCTCACACTGCTGTGTTTCTCATACACCATTTCAGTCTTCCCAATAATCTTGTGCAGAAGGAATTGCTTGGATACAGAGACAAAGAGATGTTCGATATGCTGCCCCAGATTACACAGATAGTAGTTGAACCAAGTTGATGAAGCAACTTGACTCACATAACAAGTTAACCAAGACAAATGACGAGACTAAAATCTAGGCCTCTTATCTACCAATCTTGGGGTCTGTATGGTCAAGGACCACTCAAGATGGCTGTTCTCTTGCTCTGTGTACATCCCCTGCTGGACCAGTGCCTGCTTCACCTATACCCTACTCACATGACTGACTTTCCCACATACTTGCCCCAGGCCCCAGCTACTGACGAATGTTCTTATCAGTGGGGCAGTGAGGGGCGTGCTCCTCTGCTAGTTTCTGGTAACCAATGAGCCAACCTGACGTCAGTTCCCCCTATAACTGGCGGTCTCCCCTTCCCCAGGGCGAAGACTGCAGCCATGTCCTGCCCGCCATCCACAACACACAGTGAGGTGTCGCTCCAGGACCTTGCTTCAGACATGTAAGATCCCCCATCCATTAAACCACTGATGTCTTTGTCTTGGGCTCTGGGCTCTTCGGTCTTGAAGCTGGGCATGCACAGGCCTTGTAGGCCTGCGGGGTAGCAGCCCAACAGGGTCGTTTTACTACATGCATTTTTAAAAAACATTTTTTATTTTATCTATTTGTGGCCACGCTGGGTCTTTGTTGCTATGCACTTTCTCTAGTTGTATCAAGCGGGGGCTACTCTCTAGTTGCCATGTGTGGACTTCTCATTGCGGTGGCTCCTCTTGTTGTGGCGTATGGGCTCTAGAATGCACAGGCTCAGTAGTTGTGGTACACGGGATTATTTGCCCCATGGCATGTGGAATCTTCTCAGAACAGGGATTGAACCTGTGTGCCCTGCATTGGCAGATTCTTAACTACAGGACCACCAGGGAAGTCCCCTACTATATGCATTTTAACAAACATTTATTTGTTCATTCAGCAAATGTTTGTTGTGCCAGTCATTCTTGGAGGCACTTAGGATTCAGCAGTGAACAAAATAAACATGGTCCCTTCCCTCTGAGGGAGGGTGAAGGTAGAGAGTGTAAAATATCAACAAAGCTAGACTTTAAAGCTAGACAGAGGATGAGATGGTTGGATGGCATCACCAACTCCACAGATATGAGTTTTGAGCAAGCTCCGGAAGTTGGTGATGGACGGGGAAGCTTGGCGTGCTGCAGTCCATGGGGTCGCAAAGAGTCAGACATGACTGAGTGACTGAACTGAACTGAGACTCTAAAGCAGTGAAAACAGATTTTGTTTAGTAAGTACTGACAGTAGGGGAAAAAGCTGGGCTCCATTCCGATTTGTGCAGGGTGTTTTAAAGGGAGAATGAGAGAGGAGGAACAAGCAGGGGCTCAAGTAGAGTGAGGGAAGTGAAAAATTTTAAAAATACAGTTGGTCAGTGTAAGAGTGATTATGTTACTCAAAAACTGGGTTTGCTTCCTGGTGGGTGTCGAGGCAAAAGATACAACCAAGGCAAAGAGCAGGAGAAAGAAGAATTTATTATTACTTGAAGCAAGTAAGGAAAACAGTGGGGATTTTCCCCAAAGCAGTGTCTCCCTGAACAGCAAAATTGGGGAAGTTTTAAGCTGAGGGTACATAAATATTCTATTACGAGATTGCGTGGTGTATGTATATCCATGGCAGGGTTGGGGTGGGGGGAGCTTGAGCAGTGGAAAATTCAGCATAGAACTGGGGCAAAAGTTGTCAGAGTCCAAGCTATAGTTGAAGCCATGATGGTCAGCAAAGGTCAACATCATCATCCCTTAGGTTCCAGTTGATCTGGTAATTGAGTGCTGGAGGTAGGTTTGAATTCTGCAAAACAGCTCAAGAAAGTGCTTCAGGCTAATCTTTACCTTTGAAACAGAACTGAGAGTCTTTACAGCTGATTCATTATCTTTGCTATTATTACTTCTCTTTCCTGACAACAGTTGTTTGTTCTTTTGTTTCCTTAAGATGTGTTCAAGGGCATGTCTTCAAGGGCAATCATTGTGGCCAGGCTTAGATCACGAAATGGCTTAGGCCTAAAATGGCTTCTCTCTCTCTTTTTAAAATTGAAGTATGGTTGATTTACAATGTTGTGTTAGTTTCTGGTGTACAGCATAGTTATTCAGTTTTATATATATATGGCATATTCTTTTCTATTATGGTTTACTACAGAATATTGACTATAGCTCTCTGTGCCATACAGTAGGACCTTGTTGTTTATCCATCCTATGTATAATAGGTTGCTTTCGCTAATCCCAAACTCCTAGTCCTTCTTTTCCCTACCTCTCCTCCCGCTTGGCAACTATAAGTCTGTTTTCTAAGTCTGTGAGTCTGTTTCTGTTTCGTAGATAAGCTCATTTGTGTCATATTTTAGATTCCACATATAAGTGATATCATATGGTATTTGTCTTTCTCTTTCTCTCTCTTTTTTTTTGGCATGCCTTGCGGCTTTTGGGATCTTCGTTCTCAGACCAAGGAACCGGGCTCCAGCGGTGAAAGTGCTGAGTCCTAACCACTGGTCCAGCAGATAATTCCCTTCTTTCTCTTTCTTGATATACTTCACTTAATATGATAATCTCTAGGTCCATCCGTGTTTCTGCAAGTGGCATTATTTCATTCTTTTTTATGACTGAATAATATTACATTGTATACATTTACTACATCTTTGTCCATTCATCTGTTGATGGACATTTAGGTTGCTTCCGTGTCTTGGCTATTGTAAATAGTGCTGCTTTCTCTGAATATATGTCTGGGAGTGGAATTACTGGATCATATGACAACTCTTTTTAGTTTTTAGACTGAAAGCAGATTTATTCAGGGAGATACATACTCTATTGACAGAGTAGGCCATTTGAGAAGGTAAAAGACCTTTTTAGTTTTTTAAGAAAACTCCATACTATTTTCCATAGTGGCTGCACAAATTTACATTCCCACCAACAGTGTAGGAGAGTTCCCTTTTCTCCACACCCTTTCCAGCATTTGTTATTTGTAGACTTTTTAATGGTGGCCATTCTGACCAGTGTGATAAAATGGCTTCTCTTATGTCAAAAAGCTGTATCTGGTTCTTTTCTTCTGGGGAGGCCCCCTACCCTATTGGCTTACAATTAGGCCAGCTGTGTCTGTTAGCTGGCAATTATTGAAGTTAGGATTATTCTATCCTCTCATAGTTACTGGGAAGGAAACGGAGGCCCTATCCTTCCTTGATTATATTTCAAAGGACTGGCTCTCAGGACCTTGAGAAAGATGTTTCTGAGTCCTAGGAGATATATGTATATACATAAACGTATGGGCTTCAGTGGTAAAGAACCTGCCTGTCAATGCAGGAGACATAAGAGACTCAGGTTCGATCCCTGGGTCAGGAAGATTCCCCTGGAGGTGGGCATGGTAACCCACTCCAGTATTCTTGTCTGGAGAATCCCATGGACAGAGGAACTTGGCAGGCTACAGTCCATAGGGTTCCAAAGAGTACATCTTAAAGAGACAGAGGAATTCACAATCAAAGAGACAGAGAAATTCACAATTGTAAGCCCTTTTTAGTAAATGCCGTAAGAGAGATCAGCGGCCTGTCATCAGGTGTTGGCTAGAACAAATGGTAGCTTGTTTTGACAACCCTGAACTTTTTCAGACAGGAACTTAAAAGGAGGCTATGTCATCCAGGCACCCAGCCTTAGGCTGTTAGAAAGTGAGGTGAAAGTGAAATTGCTCAGTCGTGTCCAACTCTTTGTGACCCCATGGACTGTAGCCTACCAGGTTCCACCATCCATGGGATTTTCCAGGCAAGAATACTGGAGTGGGTTGCCATTTCCTTCTCCAGGAGATCTTCCCTCCCCAGGGATTGAACCCAGGTCTCCTGCATTGTAGGCAGACACTTTACCATCTGAGCCACCAGGGAAGGCTGTTAGAAGTCAGGCTAAAATTTGGGCAAGTCCCTTAGTACAGGGTTTGGGTGGGAGGGGTTGTGATGTTTGAATGGAGTGTTCCCTGCAAAGAGATTTCACAGTTCTCTAGGGAGGTGGAATCAACAATAAACTTGTAAATAAGCCTTTCAGGGTGTAGTGAGGGTACTGAAGGCCTGGGAGACTTGGAGAAAGGATTGGCTGTATTGGCGAACTGAAAACCCTGATCTGCAAAGGTTTGGGAAGTAAAGAAAGAAGTGGGAGGGGCAAGGCAGGGAGAGCCAGTGAAAAGCCCTGAGGCAGGACCAGGCTCCTCTCAGCCAGGGTCAGAGTAAAGGCCAGTGGCTTGGGAATGCAGATAACATGCAGTGAAAGCAGTGCAGGAAAGCAGGGGAGGGTGGGACAATTGAAGTCTGAGATCTTGGGGATAGTCACAAGCCACATCACAAGTACTTATTTTATGTGTTAGCAGTACTGCCCTATAAAGTCATGAAAGTTTTCCCTGTACGGAAGACATCTTGTGCTGAGAGGGTGAGGATTGAGGATCATTTTTTTAACTGTCTCATTTTATTTATTTTAACATTTTATTGAAATGTAGTTGGAGAAGGCAATGGTACCCCACTCCAGTACTCTTGTCTGGAAAAATCCCATGGACGGAGGAGCTTGGTAGGCTCCAGTCCATGGGGTCGCTAAGAGTCGGGCACGACTGAGCGACTTAGCAGCAGCAGTTGATTTACAATATTATATTTAGTTCCTGCTGTACAGCAAAGTGACTCAGTTATATATATATGCTGCTGCTGCTGCTGCTAAGTCACTTCAGTCGTGTCCGACTCTGTGCGACCCCATAGACGGTAGCCCACCAGGCTCCCCCGTCCCTGGGATTCTCCAGGCAAGAACACTGGAGTGGGTTGCCATTTCCTTCTCCAATGCATGAAAGTGAAAAGTGAAAGTGAAGTCGCTCAGTCATGTCCGACCCTTAGCGACCCCATGGACTGCAGCCTACCAGGCTCCTCCATTTATGGGATTTTCCAGGCAAGAGTACTGGAGTGGGGTGCCATTGCCTTCTCCATATATATGTATATATATATATATATTTTTCATACTCTTTTCATACTCTTTTCCATTATGGTTTATCACAGGATATTAAATATCATCCTATATAGTAGGACCTTGTTTTTTATCCATCCTATGTATAATAGTTGGCATCTGCTAATCCCAAACTCCCATTCCTTCCCTCTTCTACCCACCTTCCCCTTGGCAACCACAAATCTGCTCTCTATATCTGTGAGTCTGTTTTTGTTTCATAAATATATTGATTTATATCATATTTTAGATTCCACATATAAATGATATCATATAGTATTTGTCTTTCTCTTTCTCACTTACTTTGCTTTGTATGATAATCTCTAGGTCCATCCATGTTGCTGCAAATGGCATGATTTCATTCTTTTTTATGGCTGAGTAATATTCCAGTGTGTGTGTGTGTGTGTGTACTGTATTCCATAGTGGCTGCACCAATTTACATTCCTACCAACAGTGTAAGAGGGCTGCCTTCTCACTACACCCTCTCCAGCATTTGTTATTTGTAGACTTTTTAATAATGGCCATTCTAGCTGGTATGAGATGGTACCTCATTGTAGTTTTGATTTGCATTTCTCTAATAATTAGTGATATTGAACATCTTTTCATGTGCCTAAAAAGCAGAGACATTACCGACAAAGGTCCATATAGTCAAAGCTATGGTTTTTCCAGTAGTCATGTATGCATGTGAGAGTTGGACTATAAAGAAAGCTGAGCAACCAAAGCATTGATGCTTTTGAACTGAGTGTTGGAGAAGACTCTTGAGAGCCTCTTGGACAGTAAGGAGATCAAACCAGTCAATCCTAAAGGAAATCAGTCCTGAATATTCATTGGAAGGACTGATGCTGAAGCTGAAGCTCCAATACTTTGGCCACCTCACGTGAAGAACTGACTTATTGAAAAAGACCCTGATGCTGGGAAAAATTGAAGGCAGGAGGAGAAGGGGACGATTGAGGATGAGATGGTTGGTTCAATGGACATGAGTTTGAGCAGGCCCCAGGAGTTGGTGATAGACAGTGAAGCCTGGTGTGCTGCAGTCCATGGGGTTGCAAAGAGTCGGACACGAGTGAGTGGCTTAACTGAACTGAATTGGCCATATGTGTGTCTCCTTTGGAGAAATGTCTATTTAGGTCTTCTGCCCATTTTTCAACTGGGTTATTTGTTTTTTGTGTGTGTTATTGAATTGTAGGGGCTGTTTGTGTATTTTGGAAATTAAGCCTTTGTCAGTCGCATCATTTGCAAATATTTTCTCCAAGTTCATAGAATGTAGTTTTGTTTTGTTTATGACTTTCTTTGCTGTGCAAAAGCTTATAAGTTTGATTAGGTCTCATTTGTTTTTGCTTTTATTTCTATTGCCTTGGGAGACTGACCTAAGGAAACCTTGGTATAATTTATGTCAGAGACTGTTTTGCCTATATTCTCTTCTAGGAGTTTTGTGGTGTCTTGTCTTATATTTAAGTCTTTAAGCCATTTTGAGTTTATTTTAGTATATAATGTGAAGGTGTATTATAGCTTCATTGATTTACATGTAGCTACCCAACTTCCCAACACCACTTGCTGAAGAGACGGTCTTCTCAGGATGAGGGATCCTAAAGTCAATCGTTTCTATGTTCACCTAGCTGTGCTGTGGATCTTGGTACAAGGCTGTGCCAGCCAGGAGAGAGGGGGGCTTTTTCTTTGTTTTTTTGCCTTGCAGAATGTGGGATCTTAGTTCCCCCACCAGGGATTGAACCCTAGCCCCCTGCACTGGAAGCATGGAGTCTTAACCACCAGGGACCACCAGGGAAGTTCCAGGGGCCTTTTTCTAAAATCCACAGGCTAGCCACACTGAACCCAGAGGAGCTGCCTCTGCCCAGGAGGGCACCCGTGTCTGAATCAAATGAAAGTGCTACACGGGTGAACTGTAGCTTGTTTGCCAGGCCCGTGTTTTCCAAGTAGCAGATCAGTTCTGAGGTTGTTGAAAAAGCGGAGCAACTGTCTTAAAAAGCATTATAGGGACTTCCTTGGTGGTCCAGTGGCACTCCTATTGCAAGAGGCCTGGATTCCATCCCTGGTCAGGGAACTAGATCCCACATGCCACAACTAAGAGCTCACATGCCACAACTATAGATCCTGCAGTAAAAAAAGTAACGAGGATCGAAGATCTATGTGCTGCAACTAGGACCTGGCACAGCCAAATAAATAAATACATAATTAAAAAAAAAAGAGCACCATGAACTGTGATTTTGTTACCTTATTACAGAGCCCCTAGTGGCTGCACAGTGGAATTGTTCAACCCCTCTACAAGAAACTGCAGCGGCAACTGAACAAGGGAGAGGATGATAGTTGGGTAGCCACTGACACCTGAGGGTGACTTCATCCAAGTGAAGGAACCCTTATTCCCTTTTCCCCTTCAGGCTCTTCCTGGGTCTCTCCCATTCCTTTTGTTTTCTTCAAGGGAACATACTGAGCATTCATTACTTGGTGGAGTGCATGCAAAAATGTCCTCAGCAACATGTCCAAAATCAGGTAGAGGAAACAGACAAGTTTTAAAAAAAATTATTGTTATTGATTTATACATCTCTATCTTACAAAAAGGATTTGAAGCAGCTGTCAATTCCAAGATCTATCATTTCCTGACACTATACCAGGGCGGACAATAAAATTAAGCTAGGACAAGATGATGATAAAAATCCCTTTGATTTATTTTGCTTTAAAAGTGTTTGTATCTTGGAACTTCCCTGGTGGTCCCGTGGTTAAGAATCCCTCTTGCAGTGCAGGGAACACAGATTCTATCCCTGGTTCAAGAACCAAGATTGCACATGGCGTGGGACAACTAAGCCCATATGCCACAAGTACTGAGCCTGCACTCTACAGCCTAAGAGCTGCTACTACTGAAGCCCGTGCACCTAGAGCCTATACTCTGCAACAAGAGAAGCTATTGCAATGAGAAGCCTGCAACTAGAGAGTAGCCCCCGCTTGCTGTAACTAGAGAAAGCCCATGCACAGCAACAAACAGCCCATGCACTGCAAGGAGGACTTAGTGCAGCCAAAAAAAGTTTATGTCTTTCTCTTGTATAGTTATTTTATCATCTTCTTTTCAAGTGTACAGAAAAGTAGAGAATAATATAAAACACTGCAACTTTTATCAAACCTTCACATTTTGTCATAGTGCTGACAAAATGCTTCACATTTTGTCAAACCTTCAAATTTGGTTTTTATTTTATTATTTTTTATTTTGGCCACACTGTGCAGCTTGTGTGATCTCAGTTTCTCGACCAGGAATTGAATCCAGACCATGGCAGTGAAAGCACGAATCCTAAACCCTGAACCACCAGAAATCTCCCCAGCTTGTGTGTGTGTGTGTATTTGGCTGCACTAGGTCTTCATTGCAGTGCTCCGGCTCTTCCTTGTGGTAGGAGGGCTTTCTCCAGTTGTGGTGCGTGGGCTTAGTTACCTTGTGGCATGTGGGATCTTAGTTAACCGACCAGGGATTGAACCCATGCCCCGCTTTAGTGAAAGCACAGAGTCCTAACCACTGGATTGCCAGGGAATTCCTGATATGGTCTTGTATTGCATGAGTGGTATTAACACTGCATGGCCCTTATGCTGGTTGTGCAGCTCTAGATACTCCCTGCATCTCCACAGTGCTCTCCAGCACCCAAAGAACTTTCAGTTCAGTTCAGTCGCTCAGTCGTGTCCGACTCTTTGCGACCCCATGAATCACAGCACGCCAGGCCTCCCTGTCCATCACCAACTCCCGGAGTTCACTCAAACTCACCTCCATCGAGTCGGTGATGCCATCCAGCCATCACATCCTCTGTCGTCCCCTTCTCCTCCTGCCCCCAATCCCTCCCAGCATCAGAGTCTTTTCCAATGAGTCAACTCTTCGCATGAGGTGGCCAAAGTACTGGAGTTTCAGCTTTAGCATCATTCCTTCCAAAGAAGGGTCTGTTATTTCCTGTGCTCCTCACACAAGCCTCTTAAGAAGGCAGAACAAGTGGCATGATCCCCCATTCAACTCAAGAGGAAACAAACATCCAGAATGAAGGGCTAAGACCACAAAGGGGCAGAGACCCAGGCTCAATGCAGGCTTTCCCAGCTCAGTGCTGTTTCCACTACTCAGTTTCCATTCAGGTCATATCAAGGCAATAAATGTGAACAACTGGAGAACAAGCCAGTGGGAGTGAGAGAAGAGGAGCATGGAGACAGAGTATGAAGAAAGGGTAGAGTTGGGAGGAAAAAATAAGAGCAGAGCCAGGGGCGGGATCTGTATGGATTTAAATCTACCAGTGACTGTCAAGCTTGACAGCTCTTTGGGATCACCTGGGTAACTTCAAGAAGCACTGATGTCTGAGACCCACCCCCAGAGATTCTAAAGTAACCGACCTGCCAGGCCTCCTGAGCAGCAGGATGTTGAAAAGCTCCCCAGCTGATTTTTGAATGTATAGCCTAGGTGAGGACCATTGACTAAGCAGAGCTATTTGTCAGGCAGTGAATTGGTTGAGGGGGCGGTACTCAAAGGCTGGCTTGTTAACCTTAATAAGATCTTAGACTTCAAAGCCTGGCTTGTAAATAAGGTATTGAGATCTTAGCCCTAGATCTAAGGGCTATGGACAAAAATGGGCTAAAATGAAAGGTGATAATCCAGTTTCCTCAGTGCTGTTCATACTAACCTTAAACTATTTTGTTCAGTTATCAGGACTTTAACTTGAAGGGGAGACTAGCAATTTTCAGAATGAATACCAGTAAACCCCGACAGAGCAATAGAATTTGTCAAATATTCTCTAAGTACTTCCTTTGTGCAGGTTCTGTGCTATAGGGAAGTTAGAGAGATGGAAAAATCACAATCCTTGCCCTCCAGAAGCTCAGACTAACTGGCAACCCAGACAAATATATGACAACACCATGTGCAGAGATAAGTCCAAAGTGCGAGGGAATAGAGGGCAGAGAATACCTAACTCTACCTCAGGGGGACTAGCACAGGGGCTCAGAGTGGGCTTCATAGGAGTGCTGTATGAGCTGGGTCTTGAAGGATGAGTAGTAGTTGGTTAAGGGTATGGTTGAGGCTGGGGGTTTGGAAGAGCATGTGCAGAGGCTCAGGCATAAGTGTGGCTTCAGAAGAACAAGTAGTTTGGAATGATACAAGCACAGGGACTAAATATCTGTTGGAGAAGAACCTTACCCTGTAGGCAGCAGGGAATCATCAAAGGAGTGTGTGGAAAACAGCAAAGTCCTTATGGAGGACAGGGTATCTAAACTAGGTCTTGGAAGATGAGTAGAAATGGATGTGGGATGGAAAAGGCTTCCCAAATCAGAGTGGGAGTGGGAAGGGGAATAATGTGGGCAAAAGTGCAG
The DNA here is from genome assembly GCF_029407905.1 of Bubalus kerabau. Classification (NCBI taxonomy): domain Eukaryota; kingdom Metazoa; phylum Chordata; class Mammalia; order Artiodactyla; family Bovidae; genus Bubalus; species Bubalus kerabau. Next base: position 107,516,657 of record NC_073647.1, read on the forward strand.
AGGCAGGAATGAGCCTGACATGTATCATGTGCATTGAGGGAATCAATAATCTGGTAGGTAAGTAAGTAAGTAAGTGAAGTTGCTCAGTTGTGTCTGACTCTTTGTGACCCCATGGACTGTAGCCTACCAGGCTCCTCTGTCCATGGGATTTTCCAGGCAATAGTACTGGAGTGGATTGCCATGTCCTTCTCCAGCATCTGGTAGGCATGATCAAAATTATCTGGAGTGCTGTTTAAAAATGTCAGTGCCTGGGCTCCACCAACCCCCTTCCCTGGAGACTCTGATTTATATGGTCTCGGGAGTGGGGCCAGGCCTCAGTATTGGGGAAAAAGTCTCCCAGGTGATCCTAATTTGCGGCTAGACTTGAAAGCCACAGCTGTAAGGAAGTTGTTGGGGAGGTGGATGAGAAGGTAGGCTAGAGTCAGGCAAATTATGATGATAACTGAGCTAGGATTTATTGAATGTTAACTATGTGCCAGAGACTCCATTAATCCATTTAATCCTCATAACCCTATGAGGATAGGTACTGTTACCTTGTGTTGAGGTGAAGAAACAGTAATTTGACCAAAGTCTTATACCAAAGTGTCAGGCAATCTGTCTTCAAAGTGTTTCCTAGAAGGACTTGTATTCCAGGCCAAAGAACTTGGGTTTTCTTCAGTAACCATCTTTGTTAGTTTACTGTGTATCTGTCCAGAATATCTTTATGCATGTACAAGCAATTATGACTAGATATAACCCCCCCTTTCTTACACAAAATGTGGCATACTCACTAGATACACTGTTTTGCATCTTGCTTTATTAACCATATATCCTGGAAATCTTTACAAATCAATACATAGAGAACTTCTTCATTTTTTTATACTTCCGGAGCATTCGTTTGTGTGTATGTACCATAATGTATTTATTCTTGGTTTGTCTTCAGTTTCTAATTATGAAAATGCTGTAATGAATAATCATATGTGCATTTTGCACATTTCCAGAAATGTAATTACTGGGTCAAAGGGTATATGTGCATTTGTAATTTCAGTGAATACTGCCAAGTTGTTCTCCATAGGTCTTATATTATTTTGCATTCCTACCTGCAGTGCATGACAGTATGTAGGTACATTTTTTCATGAAGTTTTACTAATCATTTCAAAGGTCAGTAGAATTGAAAATTTTCTAGCAGGACTGATCAAGAGAAAAAAAGTGAAAATTAAAATTACTAACATCAGGAATAAAAATTAGGACATCACTACATATCCTACAGATATATGAAGGATAATAAGTAAATATAATAAACAAGTTGAGCAATTTGATATCTTACATAAAATGGGCAAGTTCTCTGAAAATAAAATGACTAAGAATGACATTAGAAGAAATAGATACTCTTAATTGTTCCATAACTGTTAAGAAATTGGATTCAACAACATTCCCCTACAAAAAACTCCAGGCCCAGATGACTTCACCAGTGAATGCTATCTAACCTCTAAGGAGGAAATATCAATTCTACATGCCTATTTACAGAAAATAGAGAATGAGGAGATATTTCTTATCTCATTTTATTTCAGCTTACCATGATCAAAACTTGACTGTCTATATCTTCTCATGTTCATTTGGAGAGCTTTGTTTCTCAAGGAATTTGCATATTTTCATCTAAATTGTGAAATTTATTTGCATAAATTGTTCATAGTTCTGTTTTTTGTTTTTAAAATTTTTTAATTGGTGGAAAATTGCTTTACAATGTTGTGTTGGATTCTGCTATACAACAACACAAATCAGTCATAATTATATACAAATCCCCTCCCTGTTGATCCTCCCTCCCCTCCCCCAATCCCACCCCTCTAAGTCATCACAGAGTGCCAGGACAGGCTCCCTGTGTTATATAGCAACTTCCTACTCACTGTTTTACACATGATAGTGTATAGATGTCAATGCTACTTTCTCAATTTGTCCCACCCTCACCTTCCCCCACTGTGTCCACTAGTTCGTTCTCGACTAGGTTCATTAGTACCATTTTTCTATATATCAGTGCCATTTTCCACATATGTTATTAATATACAATACTTTTTTTTTTCTCTTTCTAACTTACTTAACTCTGTATAAGAGGCTCTAGGTTCATCTATTTCACTAGAACTGATATAAATTCATTCTTTTTTATGGCTGAGTTATATTCTGCTGTATATATATACACCATATTTCTTTATCCATTCATCTGTTAATGGACATCTAGGTTGCTTCCATGTCCTGGCTATTGTATATATTGCTGCAATGAACACTAGGGTAGATGTGTCTTTTAGAATTGTGGTTTTCTCAGGGTGTGTGCCCAGTAGTGGGATTGCTAGGTCATATGGTAGATTTATTCCTAGTTTTTTAAGGAATCTCCATACTGTTTTCCATAATAGTATCAGTTTACATTCCCACCAACAGTGCAGGAGGGCATTGTTGTTCAGTCCCTCAGTCATGTCCGACTGTTGTGACCCCACGAACTGTAGCATGCTAGGCCTCCCTGTCCTTCACAGTCTCCCAGAGCTTGCTCAAACTCATGTCTATTGAGTCAGTGATGCCATCCAACCATCTCATCTTCTGTCTCCCCCTTCTTCTCCCACCCTCAGTCTTTCCCAGCACCAAGGTCTTTTCCAGTGAGTCAGCTCTTCGCATCAGGTGGCCAAAGTATTGGATTTTCAGCTTCAGCATCAGTCCTGCCAGTGAATATTCAGGGTTGATTTCCTTTAGAATTGACTGGTTTGATCTCCTTGCAGTCCAAGGGATTATCAAGAGTCTTCTCCAGGACCACAGTTCAAAAGCATCAATTCTTTGGCACTCAACTTTCTTTATGGTCCAACTCTCACATCCATACATGACTACTGGTAAAACCATAGCTTTGACTCTACAGACCTTTGTTGGCAAAGTGATATCTTTGCTTTTGAATATGCTGTCTAGGTTTGTCATAGCTTTTCTTCCAAGGAGCAAATATGTTTTAATTTCATGGCTGCAGTCACCATCCCCATTGATTTTGGAGCCCAAGAAAATAAAGTCTAGCACCGTTTCCATTTTTCCCCCATCTATTTGCCATAAAGTGATGAGACTGGATGCCATGATCTTAGTTTTCTGAATGTTGAGTTTTAAGCCAGCTTTTTCACTCTCCTCTTTCACCTTTATCAAGAGGCTCTTTAGTTCCTCTTCACTTTCTGCCATTAGGGTGGTATCATCTGAATATCTGAGGTTATTGATATTTCTCCTGGCAATCTTGATTCCCACGTGTGCTTCATCCAGCCCTGCATTTCACATGATGTACTTTGCATAGGAGTTAAATAAGCAGGATGACAATATACAGCCTTGACACACTCCTTTCCCAATTTGGACCTTTCTGTTGTTCAACAACCAGTCTGTTGTTCCATGTCCAGTTCTAATTGTTGCTTCTTGACCTGCGTACAGGTTTCTCAGGAGGCAAATAAGGCGGTCTGGTATGCCTATCTCTTTAAGAATTTTCTGCAGTTTGTTGTAATCTGTGTAATAACACAGTCAAAGGCTTTAGCATAGTCAATGAAGTAGAAGTAGATGTTTTTCTGGAATTCCCTTGCTTTTTCTATGAGCCAACAGATGTTGGAAATTCCCCTGTTTTAATACTTGCAATGTCTATAAGACCTGTAGTGATATCCTTGTTTTAAAAAAAATTTATTTGGGACTTCCTTGGTGGTTCAGTGGTTAAGACTTTGCCTTCCAACTCAGGGGGTGTGGGTTCAATCCATGGTTGGAGAGCTAAGATCCTATGTGCCTTGCAGCCAAAAGACCAAATCATAAAAAGCAGAAACAATATTGTAATACATTCAATAAAGACTTTAAAAATGGTTCATATAAAAAAAATATATATATATATCTTAGGACTTCCCTGGTGGTCCAGTGGTTAAGAATCTGCCTTTCAATGTAGGGAACATGGGTTTGATCCCTGGTCCAGTAAGATTTCACATGCCAAGGAGCAACTAAGCCCATGCACCACAACCACTGAGCCCATGTGCCAGAACTACTGAAGCTCACGCACCTAGAGCCTGTGCTCCACAAGAGAAGCCACCATGCTAAGAAGCCCATGCACTGCAATGAAGAGTAGCTCCCGCTCACCACAGCTAGAGAAAGTTTGAGGGCAGCAACAAAGACCCAGCATGGCCAAAAATAAAAATATATGAATAAATAAATAAATAAAAATTAAAAAAACCCAAAGCAATAGCAAAAAGGAAAAAAAAGGAAGTACAGAAAACAAACACATAGGAAACAAATACATAAAAAAAATATATATTAATAACCAAGAGTTGGTTGTTAGAAATCTTATTTAAGAATTGATAAACACCTAGAAAAACTAATCAAGAATAATGAGAGAATATACTAATAACAAATATCAGGAATAAAAAGGACATCACTACACGGGACTTCCCTGGCAGTCCAGTGGTTAAGATTACATGCTTCCAGTGCAGGGGCATGAGTTTGATCCCTAGATAGGGAACTGAGATCCTGCATACCTTGTGGTATGGCCAAAAATAATAATAATAGATAGACAATTTTTTTAAGATTTAATTTTTAAAAGGTTTTAAAATTTATTTATTTATTTATTTTTGGCTGTGCTGGGTCTTCATTGCTGTGTGTGGGCTTTCTCTAGCTGTGGCAAGCAGGGGCTACTGACCAGGGGTCAAACCCATGTCCCCTGCATTGGCAGGCCGATTTTTATTCATTGCCCTACCAGGGAAGTCCTGCCTTGGGTTTTATATATTCCTCATGTTCTAGTTCCTTAAGATGAAATCTGAGGTTATTTAGCTTCAAGGTTTTCTTTTCCCTACATATGCACCCAGGCTTATAAAAGTACAGCTTTGGCTGTATCTCCTGGTTTTGATATAATCTATGCACATTATCATTCAGTTCTAATTTCTAACTTGATTTCTACATTGACCCATCTGTTATTTAGTGATGTACTACTTAATTTCCCAGGAGTTCTAGATGTTTGTCATCATATTGTTAGTTATGATATCATATATTTCTTTTTAAATATGTATTTCATTTAAAAAATAATTTTATTTATTTATTTTTGGACATGGTGGGTTTTCGCTGCTGTGCTGGCTTTTCTCTAGTTGCAGTGAGCAGGGGCCCCCCTCTACTTGTGGTGCACAGGCTTCTCATTGTGGTGGCTTCTCTTGCTGAGCACAGGCTCTAGGGCATGTGGGCTCAGTAGTTGCTGCTCCCAGATTCTAGAGCACAGGCTCAATTGATCCATGGCATGTGGGATCTTCCTGGATCAGAAATCGAACCCATGTCTCCTGCGTTGGCAGGCAGATTCTTTACCACTGAGTCAACAGGGAAGTCCCTATTTGTTTCTTTATTTGGCTGGGCCATGTCTTCATTGTGGCATATGGGGTCTTTTAGTTGTGGCATGTGAACTCTTTTTTTTTTAAATTGTTAACATGCACAAAGTTTATTTTGTATACATTTCTTATTTCCTCTGGCCTTGTCTTAACCTTCCATGGCATGCGAACTCTTAATTGTGGCAGGTGGGATCTTTAGTTGCTGCATATGAGATCTAGTTCCCTCAGTTCAGTTCAGTCGCTCAGTCGTGTCCGACTCTTTGCGACCCCATGAATTGCAGCACGCCAGGCCTCCCTGTCCATCACCAACTCCCGGCTGACCAGGGGTCAAACCTGGGCCCTCTGGATTGGGAACACAGAGTCATAACCACTGGACCACCAGGGAAGTCCCAATACCACATATTTCTACTATTATGAGAGGATATGCTCTGAGATATTTCAGCAGTTTGAAATTTATTAAGCTTACTCTAAAACTCTGGATGTGGTTAATTTTGATAAATGTTCTGTATGCATTTCAAAAAGTTTATTATGCTGTTATTGGCTCTAATGTCCTGTATATGTCAGTTATTAATAATTGTTCAGATGTTTTATATCCTTCCAGACTCATGTGGTAGAACTGGAGATGTTTGGGTCTAAGTTCTTATTTTTTATATCAAAGTATATTTGATATACTTTGCACAATATTATTTATATGTTTCAGGTACACAACATAGTTATTCAAAAATTTTAAAGATTTTATTGCATTTATAGTTATAATAAAAAATTGGCTATATTCTCTGTGCTGTACAATGTGTCCTTGTAGCTTTTTTATTTTATACATAGCAGTTTGTACCTCTTAATCCCCTACCCCTCTCTTGTTGCCCCCTCTCTCCCCCCACTGGTAACCACTAGTTTGTTCTCTATATCTGTGAACCTGTTTTTTTTTTTTTTTGCTATATTCACTAGTGGTTTTATTTTTTAGATTCCACATGTAAATGATCTCATACAGTATTTGTCGTTCTCTGTCTGACTTTATTTCACTTAGTATAATACCCTCCAAGTCCATTCTTGTTGTGGCAGATGGCAGAATTTCATTCTTTCTTATGATCGAGTAGTATATATATGCATCACATCTTTATCCATTCATCTTTGATGAACACTTAGATTGCTTCCATATCTTGGCTATTGTAAATAATGCTATGAACATTGGGGTGCATGTATCTTTTCTAATTAGTGTTTTCTTTTTTTTTTCAGTTAAATACTCAGGAGTGGATTTGCTGGGTCATGTGATAGTTCTTTTTTTTTTGGCTGTGCTGGGTCTTTGTTGCTGCACTTGAGCTTTCTCTAGTTGTGGCGAGTAGGGGCTGCTCTCTAAGTTTCAGTGCGAGGGCTTCTTATTGTGGTGGTTTCTCTTGTTATGTAGATTAGGAATCTGGGCTTCAGTAGTTGAAGCTCATGAGTTCTAGAGTGCGGACTCAATAGTTGTGGCACAGGGGCTTAGTTGCTCCACAGCATGCGGGATCTTTCCTGGACCAGAGCTCATACTGGTGTCCCCTGCATTGCAAGGTGAATTCTTAACCATTGGCCCACCAGGGAAGCCTATTTTTGTTTTTTTGAGAAACCTCCATACTATTTTCCCTAGTGGCTGCACCATTTTATATTCCCAACAACAGTACACAAGGTTTCCTTTTTCTCTACATCCTAACCAACACTTGTTATTTATAGACTTTTTCAGTGATAGCCATTCTGACAGGTGTGAGGTGAAATCTTATTGTGATTTTGATTTGCATTTCTCTGATTAACGATGTTGAGAATCTTTTCATGTTTTGGAATGCACTCTTACTTCCAGAGTACCTGATACTATTGATTTCAGAGTCATTTGGGGATTCCACTTTTAATATCATGCTGATTTTTATCCTCCCAACTGCTAGTATATGATTTTGATTTCTCTGTTCTGCTATTACCACTCATCCATATGCCTCCTATATACCAAAATACATTCCAGAATTTTCTTCTCCAACTCTTGTCCTCACGGGTTGATGTCTTTTATTTTGGAGGCACAATTTGAAGAATTACTTAAATTTGGAATAGGTGATATGCATTTACTTAAAAAATGAAGATTAACAGGTGTGCAGTGAAAAGCTTCCTGCCATTGCTGTCCATCTACCCGGTATCCACCCTCCCCCACATTGTTGTTGTTCAGTCACTAAGTCGTGTCTGACTCTTTGCAACCCCATGGACTGCTAACATTATTCTTTTTTTTTTGGTCACGAGGCTTATGGAATCTTAATTCTTTCACCAGGAATTGAACCCCAGGCCATCAGCAATGAAAGTGTGGAGTTCTAACCACTGGACTGCCAGAGAATCCCTTAAAATTATTCTTTATTAATAATATTCTAGTGTTTTCATTCTCTTCCCCCCACTCAACTCTCTGTATCTCATAGAGATTTTAAAAAATTTATTAATAGAACTTGTCATCCATACACAAAAATAAAGAATAATTCTGAAAGGAGGAACAGTTTGAGTCTTATGAACTGTCAAAACAACCACACTGGAAATACTAGGAACAGAATCCAGTGTGAGCAGGAAGAACATAGAGTTAAAGGAAAAGAAGGTCCAGATAAAAGTAAAAGAGTAGAATAGAAACCCCAAGATCTCAGAGACCAAGTTCCCACAGTTTTGAGCTCTTTACAAAAACAGAAGAGGGAGCTATAAAGCCATGAAGTTAAAAAAGCAATCCTGAACCATGCTTCCTTTCTAAACATTCAAGAAAATTGATTTTATATAAAAGAAGGGAAGTCAAATCTCATATAACATTATTACAAGAAAAAAGAGGATAAGGAGCAGAATAACACCCCTATGGATAATAAGAAAATGTCAGAAAGACAAACAAAACCAATGAAACTTCCATCCTAGTATTTCCAAATGAACTAAGAGATTAATAAATGATATAAGATATGAAAGAGCAGCTTAAATTAGAATGAGAAAAATCCAAAAATGAAGTAATAGAATTAAAGAATTAGAAATAACTAAGACTCATTTCAGAAACAAAGACTGAACTAGAAGGAACATAATAAACACAACAGATAATGGCTTAAGAAAAATAGATGAAAAGGAGGAAAGCTTTTAAGATAAAAAATAAATGAAAAGAGGGGCTTCCCTAGTGGTTCAGTGGTAAAGTATCTACTTACACAGGAGACACAGGTTCAATCCCTGATCCTGGAAGATCCCACACGCTGTTGAAGCAACTAAGCCGGTGCATCACAGCTATTGAGCCTGTGCTCTAGAGCCCAGGAGCCACAACCACTGAGCCCACGTGCTGTTACTACTGAAGCCCTCACACCCTAGAGCCTGTGCTCTGCAACAAAAGAAGCCACCACAATGAGAAGCCTGCACACTGCAACTAGAGAGTAGGACTCGCTCTCTGCAACTAGAGAAAGCCCACACAGCCGTGAAGACCCAGCACAGCCAAAAATAAATAAATAAAATAGTTTAAAAAGAGAGAGAGATAGAAAATGTTCTTAAAAAGATAAATGAAAAGACTTCTGGTTTCAACTTGGACACATAAGGAACTGAAGAAAAGTAACTCTTATCCTTCAACAGGAAAGAAGTTGGACAGAGAGCAAATTAACGATAGCATGAACTCATCAGAGAACTGAGATCACAGGACAGATGGCCATCCTGAAATCTGGAAAAACAAAACAAAACAAAACAAAACTAGTGCCTGCAAGGAGTGCAGGACCAGCGCATTTGCTCACCTGGGGCAGAAGCCACCGGATGCTATATGAGCTGAGAGGAACGTTAACTAGAAATTTTGACAGATTGCTGGAGGCTGAGTGCAGGCTAGAGAATGTGAAGCTTCTGGGGGTTGCAGGGCAGGTTTTTACTCCAGGAACCCCACCAAGCTCTCACAGTAAGGATATGGGAGAATCTGGAGAAAGTTCCCTCTCTGGCCCCATGGCGGGAGGAGGGAGACGGCAGCCACAACAGCAGACCACCTACACTGTCACCTTTTCTGCAGGGGGCAGAGTAATGCTTCTAGGCTGGCTGAGGGACAGTGTCATATCTTAGTTCTTTGGGGATCTGTGTCCTAGGGTGCGGAGTCCATGAACTGTTTGGGGCTCTGCTTCCCAGTATGTGAAGACTTTGAGTACTTTGGTCTATGTTTCCAGGGTGTGCGCATGCTTAGTCACTGAGTCATGGCTGACTCTGCGACCCCATGGACTGTAGCCCCCCAGGCTCCTCTGTCCATGGGGATTCTCCAGACAAGAATACTGGAGTGGGTTGCCATTCCCTTCTCCAGGGGATCTTCCTGACCCAGAGATTGAACCCAGGTCTCCTGCATTGCAGGAAGATTCTTTACCACTGAGCCACCTGGGAAGCCCATTTGGGAGTTTCTGACCCACAGTCTGAGGTTCTAAGATGTTTGGGAGTCTGTGTCACATGGATGTGAGGTCACTGAGATATTTGTGTTTCTTTGTCTCAGGCTGTGACTTCCTTTGGCTGTTTGGGGGTCTATATGTGAGAGTGTGTGGTCTCTAAGCTGTATCTCAGGCTGTGAAGCTTCTGAATCCTTTGTGGTTCTTTCTCAATGTGTACCTCTCACACTTCTGAGCACGTGCAAGTCTCTGAGCTGATTTGTATTTGACCGTGGCATGAGTTCTCTGAAATCTTTGTGGGTCCGTTACCATGGTTGTGAGGTGTTTGATATTTTGAGGGTTGGCATCCCTGACTATTAACATCTCTGAATTTTTGAGGTTTTCTCCTTAATTGAGGCCACATTGCTGTTCTAAGGTATGTCTAGCCATGTGCCAGGTTTCTGAGGTGATTTAGCAACTATCCGAAATGTGAGATCAATAAGCTTTCTTAAAAAAGATTTTTTTTTAATGTAACATTGTTCTTTTTTTTTTTTTTTTCGGCTATGCTGAATCTTGGTTGCAGCACTCGGGATCTTTAGTTGCGGCATGTGGGATCTAGCTCCCTGACCAGTGATTGGACCCAGGCCCCCTGCATTGGGAGCATGGAGTGTTAGCCACTGAACCACCATGGAAATCCCATCAGTAAACTTTTTAATGTCTCTTTGCAGAATGTTAAATGTACAAGTAATTTTGGGAATCTTGTCTTCCAAGTTGTGAAATCTCAAAGGCTGATGGGGACATTTTATCATATGGTGATACTAGGTGCTTAGGGGTTCTGTGTCCCAGGGTGTGAGGTGTCTGAGCTGCTTGAGAGTCTTTGTCTATGTCATGATATCTTTATAGTTTAGTATGTTGAGTCTCTATCCATGGTGTGGGGTATCTGAGTTACTTGGGTCTTTGTTCCACAGAGTGAAATCTCTTAGCTCTTCTGGGTCCCATGGTGTAAGGTCTCTGGGCTTTTGGGAGATCCGTGTCCGAAGTACGAGGTTTCTAAGCTGTCTCATGTCCTATTTTCTATTTTTTTTTCTTGGCCATGCTGTGTGGCACGTGAGATCTTAGTTCCATGACAAGGGATCAAACCCATGCCCCTGCGGTAGAAATATGTGATCTTAACCCCTCTTCCACCAGGTGTCCTGTTTTCTAGGTTGTGAATTCTTTTAAGCTGATTTGCCCACTTTCTACCTGAGTTTGAGGCCTCTGAGCCCTTTGTGGTTTTGCTGTCCAGGGTATGGGGACTGTCAACCTTCGTGAGACTTTTCCCTGATGGTGACGTTTTGATATTCTATGGGTCTGTATCCCTAAGTATGGAGGCTTTGGCATTTTAAGATTTGCATTGCTGATTTTTGTTTGGATGTATGTTTCAGGGCTCTGAGCTGAGGTAATTTAGTTCCCATGTCCAGAATGTGAGGTCACTCAGCTGTCTGGGTTTCTGTTCAAGATGATAGCACCCAGGCAATTTGTGGGTAGATATCCTTGGACATGTAGCATCTACAGTTGTTTGGGGGATTTTTTTGTAGAATGAGCTGTCTCTCCTCTGTTTGGGATCCGTTTGTAGGATGTGCTATTTCTGAACCCTTTCTAGGGCTGTGTCTCTGGGTGTTAAGTTCTCTATGATGCTTTTGTGGAGATGGACCATGTATTGAGGATCTTTGAGCTGATTTAAGTTTTCTGTCTTAGGATCTGATGCTTTCATTCTTTCAGGGTTTCTGTGTCACAAGGTATAAGGTTACAAATCTGTTTGGGATTCTGTGTCCATGGTATGAGATGTGTAGCCTTCTGGGGGTCTGTGCCCACCACATGTGGCCTATGAGCTTTTGGAGGATTTGTAATTAAGGATGTATAGTTTCTAAGGTGTTTGGGATCTGGTGTGGGATACCTCTGAGCTCTTTAAGGGTTTGTGTCTGATGCGTGAGGTGTCAGACATGATTGGGGTCTCTGAGGTTTGAGCAGGTCTGTGTCAGGGTTGTAGGTCTCAGAACTTTTGGGGGGTTATGTGTCTAATGTATGAGGTATCTAAGTTGTTTGCTGGTCTGTTCTGGAGGATGAGGTCTGTGTTATTGGTGGTCTGTGCCTCAGGTTGTAAAATTTCTATACTCTTGGAGGGTCTTTATCCCAGGGTGTAAGGTACCTGGGGGATTACAGGGTTATGAATTTGGGGTTTCAGTCCATGTGGGAGGTAGCTGAGATTTTCATGGATCTTTGCCAGGATTTGAAGTCATAATGATTTTGGGGGGGGGTGGTGTTTTCATGGTGACTTGTCTCTGATATGCTTTGGTGTCTATATTCATGGGTGCAAAGTCTTTAAGATGTTTCAGTGTCTGTTTTTAGGGTATGATGATTGCTGACAGAAGTCTATATAGTCAATCTATGGTTTTTCCAGTAGTCATGTATGGATGTGAGAGTTGGACCAAAGAATTGATGCTTTTGAACTATGGTCTTGGAAAAGACTCTTGAGAGTCCCATTGGACTGCAAGGAGATCAAACCAGTCAATCCTAAATGAAATCAATTCTGAATATTCATTGGAAGGACAGATGCTGAAGATCCAATGCTTTGGCCACATGATGCGAAGAGCCAACTCATTAGAAAAGATCCTGATGCTGGAAAAGATTGAATGCAGGAGGGGAAGGGGATGACAGAGGATGAGACGGTTGGATGGCATCACTGACTCAATGGACATAAGTTTGAGCCATCTCTGGGAGATGGTGAAGGACAGGGAAGCCTGGTATGCTGCAGTCCATGGGGTCACAAAGTCGGACACAACTGAGTGATTGAACAACAACAACAAATGATTGGTTTGGGTACTAGAGAGAATGAGCTGAAGCAATGGGAAGAAATTGTCTGAGAGTGGGATACATGAACTTAATATTGTACATGTTCCACTTTGGGTGATGATGTCAAGGTTATTTCTGTGGGAGTGAGTGAGGAACTGAGTAGATCACTGGAGGAGAGGAGGTCAAGGAAGGGAGGGCAGGTCTCTGTGCAGAGGTCGAAGGGTCATTTAAACAGAAATCAAATCAGCAAGGTTCAAGGTATTGGAGACAGGGATAGCAATCTAGGAACTAAAGTTCTAGAGAAATGAAAGTTGGTAGATGACTTCAACCAAATTGGGACTCTTATAACATTAGCATTAAAACTGAAGGGTTTTAAGGGGGAGCTATGAAATCATGTATCTGAAATTTTGAAAATAGAGTACCTGAAGAACTATGGACAGAGGTTCATGACGTTGTACAGGAAGCGGTAACCAAGACCATACCCAAGAAAAAGAAATGCAAAAAGGCAAAATGGCTCTATGAGGAGGCCTTACAAATGGCTGAAGAAAGAAAAGAAGTGAAAGGCAAAGGAGAAAAGGAAAGATATACCCATCTGAATGCAGAGTTCCAAAGAATAGCAAGGAGAGATAAGAAAGACTTCCTCAGTGATCAATGCAAAGAAATAGAGGAAAACAACTGAATGGGAAAGACTAGAGATCTCCTCAAGAAAATTACAGATTCCAAGCGAACATTTCATGGAAAGATGGGCACAATAAGGGACAAAAATGGTATGCACCTAACAGAAGCAGAAGATATTAAGAAGAGATGGCAAGAATACACAGAAGAACTATACAAAAAAGGTCTTATTAACCCAGATAATCACGATGGTGTGATCACTCACCTAGAGCCAGACATCCTGGAGTGTGAAGTCAAGTGGGCCTTAGGAAGCATCACTACAAATAAAGCTAGTGAAGGTGATGGAATTCCAGCTGAGCTATTTCAAGTCCTAAAAGATGATGCTGTGAAAGTGCTGCACTCAATATGACAGCAAATTTGGAAAACTCAGCAGTGGACCCAGGACTGGAAAAGGTCAGTTTTCATTCCAGTCCCAAAGAAAGGCAATGCCAAAGAATGCTCAAGATCAGATCAGATCAGATCAGTCGCTCAGTCGTGTCTGACTCTTTGCGACCCCATGAATTGCAGCACGCCAGGCCTCCCTGTCCATCACCAACTCCCGGAGTTCACTCAGACTCATGTCCATCGAGTCAGTGATGCCATCCAGCCATCTCATCCTCTGTCGTCCCCTTCTCCTCTTGCCCCCAATCCCTCCCAGCATCAGAGTCTTTTCCAATGAGTCAACCCTTCTCATGAGGTGGCCAAAGTACTGGAGTTTCAGCTTCAGCATCATTCCCTCCAAAGAAATCCCAGGGCTGATCTCCTTCAGAATGGACTGGTTGGATCTCCTTGCAGTCCAAGGGACTCTCAAGAGTCTTCTCCAACACCACAGTTCAAAAGCATCAATTCTTTGGCGTTCAGCCTTCTTCACAGTCCAACTCTCACATCCATACATGACCACAGGAAAAACCATAGCCTTGACTAGACGAACCTTTGTTGGCAAAGTAATGTCTCTGCTTTTGAATATGCTATCTAGGTTGGTCATAACTTTCCTTCCAAGGAGTAAGCATCTTTTAAATTCATGGCTGCAGTCACCATCTGCAGTGATTTTGGAGCCCAGAAAAATAAAGTCTGACACTGTTTCCACTGTTTCCCCATCTATTTGCCATGAAGTGATGGGACCAGATGCCATGATCTTCGTTTTCTGAATGTTGAGCTTTAAGCCAACTTTTTCACTCTCCACTTTCACTTTCATCAAGAGGCTCTTTAGTTCCTCTTCACTTTCTGCCATAAGGGTGGTGTCATCTGCATATCTGAGGTTATTGATATTTCGCCCGGGAATCTTGATTCCAGTTTGTGTTTCTTCCAGTCCAGCGTTTCTCATGATGTACTCTGCATATAAGTTAAATGAGCAGGGTGACAATATACAGCCTTGACGTACTCCTTTTCCTATTTGGAACCAGTCTGTTGTTCCATGTCCAGTTCTAACTGTTGCTTCCTGACCTGCATACAGGTTTCTCAAGAGACAGGTCAGGTGGTCTGGTATTCCCATCTCTTTCAGAATTTTCCACAGTTTATTGTGATCCACACAGTCAAAGGCTTTGGCATAGTCAATAAAGCAGAAATAGATGTTTTTCTGGAACTCTCTTGCTTTTTCCATGATTCAGCAGATGTTGGCAATTTGATCTCTGGTTCCTCTGCCTTTTCTAAAACCAGCTTGAACATCTGGAAGTTCACGGTTCACGTATTGCTGAAGCCTGGCTTGGAGAACTTTGAGCATTACTTTACTAGCGTGTGAGATGAGTGCAATTGTGTGGTAGTTTGAGCATTCTTTGGCATTGCCTTTCTTTGGGATTGGAATGAAAATTGACCTTTTCCAGTCCTGTGGCCACTGCTGAGTTTTCCAAATTTGCTGGCATATTGAGTGCAGCACTTTCACAGCATCATCTTTCAGGATTTGAAATAGCTCAACTGGAATTCCATCACCTCCACTAGCTTTGTTCGTAGTGATGCTTTCTAAGGTCCATTTGACTTCACATTCCAGGATGTCTGGCTCTAGGTCAGTGATCACACCATCGTGATTATCTGGGTCGTAAAGATCTTTTTTGTACAGTTCTTCTGTGTATTCTTGCCACCTCTTCTTAATATCTTCTGCTTCTGTTAGGTCCATACCATTTCTGTCCTTTATTGAGCCCATCTTTGCATGAAATGTTCCTTTGATATCTCTGATTTTCTTGAAGAGATCTCTAGTCTTTCCCATTCTGTTATTTTCCTCTATTTCTTTGCATTGATTACTGAAGAAGGCTTTCTTATCTCTTCTTGCTATTCTCTGGAACTCTGCATTCAGATGTTTGTATCTTTCCTTTTCTCCTTTGCTTTTCACCTCTCTTCTTTTCACCGCCATTTGCAAGGCCTCCCTAGACAGCCATTTTGATTTTTTGGATTTCTTTTCCATGGGGATGGTCTTGATCCCTGTCTCCTGTACAATGTCACGAACCTCCATCCATAGTTCATCAGGCACTCTATCTATCAGATCTAGTCCCTTAAATCTATTTCTCACTTCCACTGTATAATCATAAGGGATTTGGTTTAGGTCATACCTGAATGGTCTAGTGGTTTTCCCTACTTTCTTCAATTTCAGTCTGAATTTGGCAATACGGAGTTCATGGTCTGAGCGACAGTCAGCTCCTGGTCTTGTTTTTGCTGACTGTATAAAGCTTCTCCATTTTTGGCTGCAAAGAATATAGTCAGTCTGATTGCGGTGTTGACCATCTGGTGATGTCCATGTGTAGAGTCTTCCCTTGTGTTGTTGGAAGAGGGTGTTTGTTATGACCAGTGCATTTTTGGCAAAACTCTATTAGTCTTTGCCCTGCTTCATTCCGTATTCCAAGGCCAAATTTGCCTGTTACCACAGGTGTTTCTTGATTTCCTACTTTTGCATTCCAGTCCCCTCTAGTGAAAAGGACATCTTTTTTGGGTGTTAGTTCTAAAAGGTCTTGTAGGTCTTCATAGAACCGTTCAACTTCAGCTTCTTCAGCATTACTGGTTGGGGCATAGACTTGGATTACTGTGGTATTGAATGGTTTGCCTTGGAAACGAACAGAGATCATTCTGTCGTTTTTGAGGTTGCATCCAAGTACTGCATTTCGGACTCTTTTGTTGACCATGATGGCTACTCCATTTCTTCTGAGGGATTCCTGCCTGCAGTAGTAGATATAATGGTCATCTGAGTTAAATTCACCCATTCCAGTCCATTTCAGTTCGCTGATTCCTAGAATGTTGACATTCACTCTTGCCATCTCTTGTTTGACCACTTCCAATTTGCCTTGATTCATGGACCTGACATTCCAGGTTCCTATGCAATATTGCTCTTTACAGCATTGGACCTTGCTTCTATCACCAGTCACATCCTTAGCTGGGTATTCTTTTTGCTTTGGCTCCATCCCTTCATTCTTTCTGGAGTTATTTCTCCACTAATCTCCAGTAGCATATTGGGCACCTACTGACCTGGGGAGTTTCTCTTTCAGTATCCTGTCATTTTGCCTTTTCATACTGTTCATGGGGTTCTCAAGGCAAGAATACTGAAGTGGTTTGCCATTCCCTTCTCCAGTGGACCGCATTCTGTCAGATCTCTCCACCATGACCTGCCCATCTTGGGTCAAACTACCACACAATTGCACTCATCTCACACACTAGCAAAGTAATGCTCAAAATTCTCCAAGCCGGGCTTCAACAGCACATGAATTGTGAACTCCCAGATGTTCAATCTGGATTTAGAAAAGTTAGAGGAACCAGAGATCAAATTGCCAACATCCATTGGATCATAGAAAAAGCAAGAGAATTCCAGAAAAACATCTACTTCTGCTTCATTGACTATGCCAAAGTTTTTGACTGTGTGAATCACAACAAACTGTGGCAAATTCTTCAAGAGATGGGAATACCAGACCACCTTACCTTCTCCTGAGAAATATGTATGCAGATCAAGAAGCAATAGTTAGAACTGGACATGGAACAATGGACTGGTTCCAAATTGAGAAAGGAGTATGTCAAGGCTGCATATTGTCACCCTGCTTATTTAACTTACATGCAGAGTAAAGCATGCAAAATGCCAGGCTAGATGAAGCACAAGCTGTAATCAAGATTGCTGGGAGAAATATAAAAAAACACAGATATGCACTCTTATGGCAGAAAGTGTAGAGGAACTAAAGAGCCTCTTCATGAAAGTGAAAGAGGAGACTAAAAAAGATGGCTTAAAACTGAACACTCAAAAAACAAACATGATAGCATCCGGTCCCATCACTTCATGGCAAATAGATTGGGAAACAATGGAAACAGTGAAGGACTATTTTTTTGGCCTCCAAAATCACTGCAGATGAAATGAAAAGATGTTTGGTCCTTAGAAGGAAAGCTATGAACAACCTAGACTGCATATTAAAAAGCAGAGACATTACTTTGCCGACAAAGGTTCATCTAGTCAAAGCTTTTTTTTTTCCCAGTAGTCATGTATGGACGTGAGAGTTGGACCATAAAAGAAGCTGAATGCTGAAGCATTGACGCTTTTGAGCTGTGGTTTTGGAGAAGACTCTTGAGAGTCCCTGGGACTGCAAGATCAAACCAGTCAATCCTAAAGGAAATCAATCCTGAATATTCATTGGAAAGACTGAGGCTGAAGCTGAAGCTCCAATACTTTGGTCACCTGATGCAAAGAACTGACTCATTGGAAAAGACCCTGATGCTGGGAAAGGTTGAAGACAAGAGGAGAAGGGGATGTCAGAGGATGAGATGGTTGGATGGCATCACTGACTCGATGGACATGAATTTGAGCAGGTTCTGGGAGTTGGTGATGGACAGGGAAGCCTGGCATGCTGCAGTCTATGGGGTCTCAAAGAGTCAGACACAACTGACCAACTGAACTGAACTGATAGAATTTAAGGAATTATTCAATAATGTTTTTCAACTGAGGGACTTTAGGATAAGGGAGGGAGAATTGTTTGAAAGTAATCTCTGTGTAACAAGAATTTTAAAAATAACTCATATTGAACAAGGAATGATGGACTCTTATCACTTGCATACAAGCTGGAATCAAGATTGCCGGGAGAAATATCAACCTCAGATATGCAGATGACACCACCCTTATGGCAGAAAGTGAAGAGGAACTAAAGAGCCTCTTGATGAAAGTGAAAGTGGAGAGTGAAAAAGTTGGCTTAAAGCTCAACATTCAGAAAACGAAGATCATGGCATCTGGTCCCATCACTTCATGGCAAATAGATGGGGAAACAGTGGAAACAGTGTCAGACTTTATTCTTTTGGGCTTCCAGATCACTGCAGATGGTGACTGCAGCCATGAAATTAAAAGATGCTTACTCCTTGGAAAGACAGTTATGACCAACCTAGATAGCATATTCAAAAGCAGAGACATTACTTTTCCAACAAAGGTCCGTCTAGTCAAAGCTATGGTTTTTCCTGTGGTCATGTATGGATGTGAGAGTTGGACTGTGAAGAAAGCTGAACGCCAAAGAATTGATGCTTTTGAACCGTGGTGTTGGAGAAGACTCTTGAGAGTCCCTTGGACTGCAAGGAGATCCAACCAGTCCATTCTAAAGGAGATCGTTCCTGGGTGTTCTTTGGAAGGAATGATGCTAAAGCTGAAACTCCAATACTTTGGCCACCTCATGCGAAGAGTTAACTCATTGGAAAAGACTTTGATGCTGGGAGGGATTGGGGGCAGGAGGAAAAGGGTATGACAGAGGATGAGATGGCTGGATGGCATCACCGACTTGATGGACGTGAGTTTGAGTGAACTCTGGGAGTTGGTGATGGACAAGGAGGCCTGGCGTGCTGCAATTCATGGGGTCGCAAAGAGTCGGACACGACTGAGCGACTGAACTGAACTGAACTGAACTGAATGAAATAGTGGATCCAACCAATGGCTGTCTAGGGCCACAAAGTCACAAGACCTGGATGTACATGCTTCCTGATGGAAGACCTCACAGCACCACGTAAGAAGGATTCTTGCCCCCAAACTGAATGTGTAGCAGGTCAACTTATAGATCCAACTACCAGTTTATAGATATCCAGGCGTCAGAGGAACATGTTAAACAGGTCTGAGGAAGCAATCAGCCTAATAATCCAGGCTTCCTTCAGGTCTCTGGTTGACTGTCACCTCCTCACTGGGGTCTGCCCTGACCATCTCATATAAAATAGCAAGACCTCCTTGTCTCAGTCACCCAACACTCCCTCTCCCATTGCTCTGATTTGCACTCAGTATCATCATCTGAGTTTCTTATTTTTATTCAGTTCAGTTCAGTCACTCAGCCATGTCTGACTCCTTGCAACCCCATGGACTGCAGCGCGCCAGGCTTCCCTATCCATCACCAACTCCCAGAGCTGGAAACTCCCAGGTCTGATTTCCTTGCAGTTAAAAGTATCAAGTCCATTGTTCCATGTCCTAACTGTTGCTTCTTGACCTGCATACAGATTTCTCAGGAGCAGGTAAGGTGGTCTGGTATCCCCATCTCTTTCAGAATTTTCCACAGTTTGTTGTAATCTACACCGTCAAAGGCTTTGGTGTAGTCAATGAAACAGAAGTAGAAGTTCTCTGGAATTCTCTTGCTTTTTCTTATTTTTTAAAAAATTAATTAATTTTAATTGTAGCCTAGTTCAGTTCAGTCACTCGGTCGGGTCCGACTCTTCGTGACCCCATGAATCACAGCACACCAGGCCTCCCTGTCCATCACCAACTCCCAGAGTTCACTCAGACTCATGTCCATCGAGTCAGTGATGCCATCCAGCCATCTCATCCTCTGTCGTCCCCTTCTCCTCCTGCCCCCAATTCCTCCCAGCATCAGAGTCTTTTCCAATGAGTCAACTCATCCCATGAGGTGGCCAAAGTACTGGAGTTTCAGCTTAGGCATCATTCCCTCCAAAGAAATCCCAGGGCTGATCTCCTTCAGAATGGACTGGTTGGATCTCCTTGCAGTGCAAGGGACTCTCAAGAGTCTTCTCCAACACCACAGTTCAAAAGCATCAATTCTTCGGTGCTCAGCCTTCTTCACAGTCCAACTCTTACATCCATACATGACCACAGGAAAAACCATAGCCTTGACTAGACGGACCTTTGTTGGCAAAGTAATGTCTCTACTTTTGAATATGCTATCTAGGTTGATCATAACTTTCCTTCCAAGGAGTAAGCGTCTTTTAAATTCATGGCTGCAGTCACCATCTGCAGTGATTTTGGAGCCCAGAAAAATAAAGTCTGACACTGTTTCCACTGTTTCCCCATCTATTTCCATGAAGTGATGGGACCGGATGCCATGATCTTCATTTTCTGAATGTTGAGCCTTAAGCCAACTTTTTCACTCTCCGCTTTCACTTTCATCAAGAGGCTTTTGAGTTCCTCTTCACTTTCTGCCATAAGGGTGGTGTCATCTGCATATCTGAGGTTATTGATATTTTTCCCGGCAATCTTGATTCCAGTTTCTGTTTCTTCCAGTCCAGCATTTCTCATGATGTACTCTGCAGCATATAAGTTAAATAAGCAGGGTGATAATATACAGCCTTGATGTACTCCTTTTACTATTTGGAGCCAGTCTGTTGTTCCATGTCCAGTACTAACTGTTGCTTCCTGACCTGCATACAGGTTTCTCAAGAGGCAGGTCAGGTGGTCTGGTATTCCCATCTCTTTCAGAATTTTCCACAGTTTATTGTGATCCACACAGTCAAAGGCTTTGGCATAGTCAATAAAGCAGAAATAGATGTTTTTCTGGAACTCTCTTGCTTTTTCCATGATCCAGCGGATGTTGGCAATTTGATCTCTGGTTCCTCTGCCTTTTCTAAAACCAGCTTGAACATCTGGAAGTTCATGGTTCATGTATTGCTGAAGCCTGGCTTGGAGAATTTTGAGCATTACTTTACTAGCGTGTGAGATGAGTGCAATTGTGTGGTAGTTTGAGCATTCTTTGGCATTGCCTTTCTTTGGGATTGGAATGAAAATTGACCTTTTCCAGTCCTGTGGCCACTGCTGAGTTTTCCAAATTTGCTGGCATATTGAGTGCAGCACTTTCACAGCATCATCTTTCAGGATTTGAAATAGCTCAACTGGAATTCCATCACCTCCACTAGCTTTGTTCGTAGTGATGCTCTCTAAGGCCCACTTGACTTCACATTCCAGGATGTCTGGCTCTAGGTCAGTGATCACACCTTCGTGATTATCTTGGTCGTGAAGATCTTTTTTGTACAGTTCTTCTGTGTATTCTTGCCACCTCTTCTTAATATCTTCTGCTTCTGTTAGGTCCATACCATTTCTGTCCTTTATCGAGCCCATCTTTGCATGAAATGTCCCCTTGGTGTCTCTAATTTTCTTGAAGAGATCTCTAGTCTTTCCCATTCTGTTATTTTCCTCTATTCCTTTGCATTGATCACTGAGGAAGGCTTTCTTATCTCTTCTTGCTATTCTTTGGAACTCTGCATTCAGATACTTTTATCTTTCCTTTTCTCCTTTGCTTTTTGCTTCTCTTCTTTCATAGCTATTTGTAAGGCCTCCCCAGACAGCCATTTTGCTTTTTTGCATTTCTTTTCCATGGGGATGGTCTTGATCCCTGTCTCCTGTACAATGTCACAAACCTCATTCCATAGTTTATCAGGCACTCTATCAGATCTAGGCCCTAAAGGTCCGATGCTGTAAAGAGCAATATTGCATAGGAACCTGGAATGTCAGGTCCATGAATCAAGGCAATTTGGAAGTGGTCAAACAAGAGATGGCAAGAGTGAATGTCGACATTCTAGGAATCAGTGAATTCAAATGGACTGGAATGGGTGAATTTAACTCAGATGACCATTATATCTACTACTGCAGGCAGGAATCCCTCAGAAGAAATGGAGTAGCCATCATGGTCAACAAAAGAGTCCGAAATGCAGTACTTGGATGCAACCTCAAAAACGACAGAATGATCTCTGTTTGTTTCCAAGGCAAACCATTCAATACCACAGTAATCCAAGTCTATGCCCCAACCAGTAATGCTGAAGAAGCTGAAGTTGAACGGTTCTATGAAGACCTACAAGACCTTTTAGAACTAACACCCAAAAAAGATGTCCTTTTCACTAGAGGGGACTGGAATGCAAAAGTAGGAAATCAAGAAACACCTGTGGTAACAGGCAAATTTGGCCTTGGAATATGGAATGAAGCAGGGCAAAGACTAATAGAGTTTTGCCAAAAATGCACTGGTCATAACAAACACCCTCTTCCAACAACACAAGGGAAGACTCTACACATGGACATCACCAGATGGTCAACACCGCAATCAGACTGACTATATTCTTTGCAGCCAAAAATGGAGAAGCTTTATACAGTCAGCAAAAACAAGACCAGGAGCTGACTGTCGCTCAGACCATGAACTCCGTATTGCCAAATTCAGACTGAAATTGAAGAAAGTAGGGAAAACCACTAGACCATTCAGGTATGACCTAAATAAAATTGGAGGCTAATTACTTTACAATATTGTAGTGGTTTTTGCCATACATTGACATGAATCAGCCATGGATGTTTAAGTGTGCTCCATCCTGAACCCTCCTCCAACCTCCCTCCCCATCCCATCCCTCAGGGTTGTCCCAGTGCACCGGCTTTGAGTGCCCTGTTTCATGCACTGAACTTGGACTGGTGATCTATTTCACATATGGTAATATACATGTTTCCAGAGAAAACAATGGCACCCCACTCCAGTACTCTTGCCTGGCAAATCCCATGGACGGAGGAGCCTGGTAGGCTGTAATCCATGGGGTCGCTAAGAGTTGGACACGACTGAACAACTTCACTTTCACTTTTCACTTTCATGCATTGGAGAAGGAAATGGCAACCCACTCCAGTGTTCTTGCCTGGACAATCCCAGGGAGGGGGAAGCCTGGTGGGCTGCCATCTATGGGATCGCACAGAGTCGGACACGACTGAAGTGACTTAACAGTAACAATATACATGTTTCAATGGTATTCTCTCAAATCATCCCACCCTCACCTTCTCCCACAGAGTCCAAAAATGTGTTCTTTATATCTGTGTTTCTTTTGCTGTCTTGCATATAGGGTCATTGTTACAATCTTTCTAAATTCCATATATATGCATTAGTATACTGTATTGGTGTTTTTCTCTCTGACTTACTTCACTTTGTATAATAAGCTCCAATTTCATCCACCTCATTAGAACTGATTTAAATGTGTTCTTTTCAATGGCTGAGTAATATTCCATTGTGTATATGTACCACAGCTTTCTTATCCATTCATCTGCCAATGGACATCTAGGTTGCTTCCACATCCTAGATATTGTAAACTGTGCTGCGATGAACATTGGGGTACACGTGTCTCTTTCAATTCTGGTTTTCTTGATGTGTATGCCCAGCAGTGGGACTGCTGGGTCGTATGGCAGTTCTATTGACAGTTTTTTAAGGAATCTCCACACTGTTCTCCAATAGTGGCTTTACTAGTTGCATTCCCACCAACAGTCTAAGAGGGTTCCCTTTTCTCCACACCCTCTCCAGCATTTATTGTTTGTAGACTATTTGATAGCAGCCATTCTGACGGGCATGAGATGGTACCTCATTGTGGTTTTGATTTGCATTTCTCTGATGATGAGTGATGTTGAGCATCTTTTCATGTGTTTGTTAGTCATCTGTATGTCTTCTTTGTAGAAATGTCTGTTTAGTTCTTTTTGATTTGGTCATTTATTTTTCTGGTATTGAGCTGCATGAGCTGTTTGTATATTTTTGAGATTAATTCTTTGTCAGTTGCTTCATTTACTATTATTTTCTCCCCTTCTGAAGGCTATCTTTTCACCTTGCTTATAGTTTCCTTTGTTGTGCAAAAGCTTTTAAGTTTAATTAGGTACGATTTGTTTATTTTTGCTTTATTTCCATTACTGTGGGAGGTGGATCATAGAGGATCCTACTGTGATTTATGTTGGAGAGTGTTTTGCCTATGTTTTCCTCTAGGAGTTTTATAGTTTCTGGTCTTACATTTAGATCTTTAATCCATTTTGAGTTTATTTTTGTGTATGGTGTTAGAAAGTATTCGTTTCATTCTTTTACAGGTGGCTGACCAGTTTTCCCAGCATGATTTGTTAAAGATATTGTCTTTTCTCCATTGTATATTCTTGCCTCCTTTGTCAAAGATAAGGTGTCCATAGGTGTGTGGATTTATCTCTGGGCTTTCTGTTTGGTTCCATTGATCTATATTTCTGTCTTTGTGCCAGTACCATACTGTCTTGATGACTGTAGCTTTGTAGTATAGGCTGAAGTCAGGCAGGTTGATTTCTCCAGTTCTATTCTTCTTTCTCAAGATTGCTTTGGCTATTCAAGTTTTTTTTATTTCTATACAAATTGTGAAATTATTTGTTCTAGTTCTCTGAAAAAATACTGTTGGTAGCTTGTTAGGGATTGCATTGAATCTATAGATTGCTTTGGGTAGTATACTCATTTTCACTATATTGATTTTTCTAATCCATGAACATGGTATATTTCTCCATCTATTTGTGTCCTCTTTGATTTCTTTCATGAGTGTTTTATAGTTTTCTATATATAGGTCTTTTGTGTCTTTAGGTAGATTTATTCCTAAGTATTTTATTGTTTTCATTGCAATGGTGAATGGAATTGTTTCCTTAATTTCTTTGTTTTATCATTGTTAGTGTATAGGAATGCAAGGGATTTCTATGTATTAATTTTATATCCTGAAATTTTACTATATTCATTGATTCTGGACTCTCCAGGCCACAATACTGGAGTGAGTAGCCTTTACCCTTCTCCATGGGATCTTCCCAACCCAGGAATTGCATTGGGGTCTCCTGCATTTCAGGCGGTTTCTTTACCAACTGAGCTATGAGGGAAGCCCTATATTCATTACCAACTGATGCACTGCAGGTGGGTTCATTACCAGTTGAGCTATGAGGGAAGCCTTATATTCATTGATTAGCTCTAGTAATTTTCTGATGCTGTCTTTAAGGTTTTCTATGAAGATGATCATGTCATCTGCAAACAGTGAGAGTTTTACTTCTTCTTTTCCAATCTGGATTCCTTTTATTTTTTTTTCTTCTCTGATTGCTGTGGCTAAAACTTTCGAAACTATGTTGAATGGTAGTGGTGAGGGTGGGCACTGTTGTCTTGTTCCTGACTTTAGGGGAAATGCTTTCAATTTTTAACCATTGAGGATAATGTTTGCTGTGGGTTTATCATATATGAATTTTATTATGTTGAGGTATGTTCCTTCTATGCTTGCTTTCTGGAAGGTTTTTATCATAAATGGATGTTGAATTTTGTCAAAGGCTTTCTTTGCATCTATTGAGGTAATCATATGGTTTTTATCTTTCAGTTTGTTAATTTGGTATATCACATTGATTGATTTGCACATATTGAAGAATCCTTGCATCCTTGGGGTAAAGCCCACTTGGTCATGATGTATGATCTTTTTAATATGTTGTTGGATTCTGTTTGCTAGAATTTTGTTAAGGATTTTTGCATCTATGTTCATCAGTGATATTGGCCTATAGTTTTCTTTTTTGGTGGCACCTTTGTCTGGTTTTGTTATTAGGGTGATGGTGGTCTCATAGAATAAGTTTCGCAGTTTACCTTCCTCTGCAGTTTTCTGGAAGAGTTTGAGTAGGACAGGTGTTAGTTCATCTCTAAATTTTTGGTAGAATTCACCTATGAAGCGGTCTGGTCCTGGGGTTTTGTTTGTTGGAAGATTTCTGATTACAGTTTCAATTTCCGTGCTTGTGATGGGTCTGTTAAGATTTTCTATTTCTTCCTGATTTGGTTTTGGAAGGTTATACTTTTCTAAGAATTTTTCCATTTCTTCCAAGTTGTCCATTTTATTGGCATATAGTTGCTAATAGTAGTCTCTTCTGATTCTTTGTATTTCTGTGTTGTCTGTTGTGATTTCTCCATTTTCATTTCTAAGTTTGTCGATTTGATTCTTCTCCCTTTTTTCTTGATGAGTCTAGCTAATGGTTTGTCTATTTTATTTATCTTCTTAAAGAGCCAGCTTTTAGTTTTTTTATCTTTGCTATGGTCTCCTTTGTTTTTAATTTATTTCTGCCCTAATTTTTATGATTTCTTTCCTTCTACTAACCCTGGGGTTCTTCATTTTTTCTTTTTCTAGTTACTTTAGGTATAAGGTTAGGTTATTTATTTGATTTTTGTCTTGTTTCTTGAGGTAAGCTTGTATTGGTATGAACCTTCCCCTTAGCACTCCTTTTACTGAATCCCATATGTTTTTGGTTGTTGTGTTTTCATTTTCATTTGTTTTTATGCATATTTTGATTTCTTTTTGGATTTCTTCTGGATTTGTTGGTTTTTCAGAAGTTTGTTGTTTAGCCTCCATATGTATGTATTTTTAATAGTTTTTTTTTTCCTGTAGTTGACATCTAATCTTACCACATCGTGATCAGAAAAGATGCTTGAAGTTATTTCAAATTTTTTGAATTTACCAAGGCTAGATTTATGGCCCAGGATGTGATCTATTCTGGAGAATGTTCCATGTGCACTTGTGGAATTCTCTTACTTTTTCTATGATCCAGTGGATGTTGGCAATTTGATCTGGTTCCTCTGCCTTTTCTAAATCCAGATTGAACATCTGGCAGTTCATGATTCATGTGCTGTTGAAGCCTGGCTTGGAGAATTTTGAGCATTACTTTGCTAGTGTGTGAGATGAGTGCAGTTGTGTGGTCTTGCCTGGAAAATCCCATGGACGAAGGAGCCTGGTAGGCTGCAGTCCATGGGGTCGCTAAGAGTTGGACGCGACTGAGCGACTTCACTTTCACTTTTCACTTTCGTGCATTGGAGAAGGAGATGGCAACCCACTCCAGTGTTCTTGCCTGGAGAATCCCAGGGACGGGGGAGCCTGGTGGGCTGCCGCCTATGGGGTCGCACAGAGTTGGACACGACTGAAGCGACTTAGCAGTAGCAGCAGCAGCAGTTGAGCATTCTTTGGCATTGCCTTTCTTTGGGATTGGAATGAAAACTGACCTTTTCCAGTCCTGGGGCCACTGCTGAGTTTTCCAAATTTGCTGGTATATTGACTGCAGCACTTTCACAGCATCATCTTTTAGGACTTGTAATAGCTCAGCTGGAATTCCATCACTTCCACTAGCTTTGTTTGTAGTGATGCTTCCTAAGGCCCACTTGACTTCACACTCCAGGATGTCTGCTGGCTCTAGGTGAGTGATCACACCATCATGGTTATCTGTGTCATGAAGATCTTTTTTGTATAGTTCTGTGTATTTTTGCCACTTCTTAATATCTTCTGCTTCTGTTAGGTCCATACCATTTCTGCCCTTTATTGTGCCCATCTTTGCATAAAATGCTCCCTTGGTATCTCTAATTTTCTTGAAGAGATCTCTAGTTTTTCCCATTCAATTGTTTTCCTCTATTTCTTTGCATTGATCACTGAGGAAGGCCTTCTTATCTCTCCTTGCTATTCTTTGGAACTCTGCATTCAGATGGGTATATCTTTCCTTTTCTCCTTTGCCTTTCACTTCCTTTCTTTTCTCAGCTATTTGTAAGGCCTCCTCAGACAACCATTTTGCCATTTTGCATTTCTTTTTCTTGGGGATGGTCTTGATCACTGCCTCCTGTACAGTGTCACGAACTTCTGTCCATAGTTCTTCAGGCAGTCTGTTTATAAGATCTAATCCCTTGAATCTATTTGTCACTTCCAGTTTATAATTGTAAGGGATTTGATTTAGGTCATACCTGAATGGTCTAGTGGTTTCCCCTATTTTCTTCAATTTAAGTCTGAATTTTATAATAAGGAGTTCATGATCTGAGCCACAATCAGCTCCTGGTCTTTTTTTTTTCTGATTGTATAGACTTCCTCCATCTTTGGCTGCAAAGAATGTAATCAATCTGATTTCAGTATTGACCATCTGAAGGTGTCCATGTGTATGTAGTCTTCTCTTGTGTTGTTGGAAGAGGGTGTTTGCTATGACCAGTGCATTCTCTTGGCAAAACTCTGTGAGCATTTTCCCTTGTTCATTTTGTACTCCAAGGCTAAACTTGCCTGTTATTCCAGGTATCTCTTGGCTTCCTGCTTTTGCATTCCAGTCAGTCCCCTATGATGAAAAGGACATTGTTTTTTGGTGTTAGTTCTAGAAGATCTTGTAGGTCATCATAGAACTGTCAGCTTCTTTGGCATTAGTGGTTGGGGCATGTACTTGGATTACTGTGATACTGAATGGTTTGCCTTAGAAACGAACAGAGATCATTCTGTCATTTTTGAGATTGCACCCAGGTACTGCATTTTAGACTCTTTTGTTGACTATGAGGGTCACTCCCATTTTTTCTAAGGGATTCTTGCCGACAGTAGTAAATATAATGGTCACTGGAGTTAAATTAGCCCATTCCAGTCCATTTTAGTTCACTGATTCCTAAAACGTTATGTTCCCTCTTGCCATCTCCTGTTTGACCATTTCTAATTTACCTTGATTCATGGACCTAACATTCCAGGTTCCTATACAGTATTGTTCTTACAACATCGGACTTTACTTCCAGCACTAGTTACATCCACAGCTGGGCATTGTTTTCGCTTTGGTTCTGTCTCTTCATTCTTTTTGGCGTTATTTTTCCACTCTTCTCCAGTGGCATACTGGGCACCTACTGACCTATCTTTCAGTGTCATATATTTTTGCCTTTTCATTCTGTTCATGGGGTTCTCAAGGCAAGAATGCTGTAGTGTTTTGCAATTCCCTTCTCCAGTGGACCATGTTTTGTCAGAACTTTCCACCATGACCCATCCACCTTGGGTGACCCTACATGGCATGGCTCATAGTTTCATTGAGTTAGACAAGGCCGTGGTCCAGGTGATCAGTTTTTATTCACATAGCATAATGTTTTCAAAATTCATCAACATTGTAATATATATCATATAGCATGATTTCATAACTTTTTATGACTGAGTAATAGTCTGTAGTAGGTATATACTTCATTTTGTTTATCCATTCATCTGCTGATGATTATATGGGCTATTTCCATATTTTGACTACTGTGAATAATAATGTTGTTAACACACATGCATATGTATTTGTTGAGTACCAGTTTTCAGTTCTTTTGGGTGTTTACCTAGGAGTGGAATTGCTGGATTAGGTGGTAATTCTTGTTTTTTGAGGTAGGAGGGGCTGTGCTATGTGGCATGTGGGATCTTAGTTCCCCAGTTAGGGATCAAACCTGTGTTCCCTGCCTTGGGAATGGAATATTAACCACTGGCCTTCTAGGGAAGTCCCTGAATCAGATGATAATTCTATGTTTAGCTTTATATTTGTTTAGGTTTTTGAGGAACTGCCCAACTGTTTCCACTGTGCTGAACCATTTTATAGTTCTGCTAGCTGTGTATGTGAAAGTCGCTCAGTTGTGTCCAACTCATTGCGACCACATGGAGTCAATTGCGATCCCATACAGTTCATGGACTTCTCTGGGCCAGAATACTGGAATGGGTAGCCATTCCCTTCTCCAGGGGATCTTCCCAACCCAGGGATTGAACCCAGGTCTCCCATGTTACAGGTGGATTCTTTACCAGCTGAGCCACCAGGTAAGCCTAGTAGTGTATGAGGGTTCCAATTTCTCCACATCCTCACCAACACTTACTTTCTGTTGTTTGTTGTTTTTTTTTAATTATAGCAGTCCCATTGGGAATGGTACCTCATTGTGGATTTGATTTGCATTTTCCTAATTATGAATGATGTTGAGCATCATTTCATGTGCTTTCTAGTCATTTGAATATCTTCTTCAGAGAAATTTCTGTTCAAGTCCTTTGCCCATTTTAAAAATCATATTTTTTTTTCTTTTTGTTGTTGAGTTGTAAGACTTTTAAAAAATACATTCTGGATGCTAAACCCTTATCAGACACATGATTTGCAAACACTTTCTCCTATTCCATAGGTTCTTTTTGCTTTCCTGATAATGTTCTTTGGTGCATAAAATTTTTTATTATCGATGAAGTCTAATTCATCTATTTTGTCTTTTGTTGTGTGTACTTTTGGTGTTATACCTAAGAATCCATTTTCTGTTTTTAAAAATTTATTCTATTGACGTATAGTTAATTTACAGTGTGATAACTTCTGCTGTATAACAAAATGATTCAGATATACATATATTTGTTTGTTTGTTTTTTGTTTTGGCCACACAGCATGGCTTGCAGTATCTTCCTCAACCAGGGATTGAACCTGAGCCATGGCAGCGAAAGTCATGTCTGATGGTTTGCAACCCCATGGACTGTAGCCCATGAGGCTCCTCTGTCCATGTGATTTTCCCAGCAAGGATACTGTAAGTGGGTTGCCATTTCCCCTTCCAGGGGATCTTCTTGACCCAGGGATCGAACCCATGTCTCCTGCACCACAGGCAGATTCTTTACTGCCGAGCTACCAGGGAAGCCCTAGGCCACTAGGGAGCTCCCTATGCATTCTTTTCATATTCTTTTCCATTATGATTTATCACAGGATATTGGATAGTAGGACCTTGTTGTTTATCCATTCTCTATATAACAGTTTGCATCTGCCAATCCCAAACTTCCAGTCCATCCTTCCCCCATCCCCTCTCCCCAAACCCCTCTCCCCTTTGGAAACCACAAGTCTGTTCTCTGTGAGTCTGTTTCGTGTATATGTTGATTAGTATCATATTTTAGATTCCACATAAGTGATATCATATGGTACTTGTCTTTCTCTTTATGACTTGCTTTACTTACTGTGGTAATCTCTAGGTCCATCCATGTTGTTGCAAATGGCATTATTTCATTCTTTTTTGTGCCCAAGTAGTATTCCACTGTATATATGTACCCCGTTTTCTAAGAATCCATTTTTTAAAATTTTAGTTAAATTAATTTCTTTAGGTTGTGCTGGGTTTTTGTTGCTGCACTGGCTTTTCTCTAGTTGCGGCAAGTAGGAGCTACTCTCTATTGCAGTGTATGGGCTTCTCATTTTGGTGGTTTCTCTTGTAGCAGAGCATGGACTCTAGGGCACGTGGACTCAGTAGTTGTGGTTCGAGGGCGTCAGAGTGCGGGCTCAATAGTTGTGGAGCATGGGCTTAGTTGGGCTTCCCTGGTGGCGCAGATGGTAAAGAATCTGCCCGCAGTGCAGGAGATCAGGGTTTAATCCCTGGCTTGGGAAGATACCCTGGAGGAGGAAATGACTACCCACTCCAGTGTTCTTGCCTGGGAAATCCCATGGACAGAGGAGCCTGACAAGTTACAGTCCATGGGGCCACAAAGCGTCGGACACAATTGAGTGACTAACACACACGCACACACCCGTGCACATGACGCACACACGCGCGCGCGCACACACACACACATATTGGCTTAGTTGCTCCATGGTATGTGGGATCTTCTCAGACCAGGGATCAAACCTGTGCCTCCTGCATTGGCAGGTGGTTTCTTTACCACTGAGCCACCAGGGAAGCCCTAAGAATCCATTTTTAAATCTAAGGTCATGAAGATTTACTAGAGCCTCTTGGGGTGGGGCTCATCTCATGGCTCTTGGTATGTTGCTATTCCTTATGGTCACTTTCTAACCCAACTCTACCCCCTATCCTGAGTCTCAGTGGAAGAGGCTACTTTGCCACCCAGGATCTTCCCCTTGATGCTCAATTGCTAAGTGACCAAGGTAACCCATGCCTAGGGATTCCCCCCTCAAGATTTTGCTTCATTATCATCCATGCTGCTGCCTCTGGCTTTAGAACAACTGCAATGAATTGACCTTGACTTGATTGAAGGTGTTTTTCTGGTACCACCCAGAACTAGTGTGTGTGTGCTAAGTCTCTTCTAAATGCAAATTATTTCTAAATCATCAAGAATTCAACACGTTGATTTTTCAGCAAATTAGCTTTCATCAGTTGAGTTTTAGGAGATTTGATGGTTTGGTGAGTTGGCCAGCTAGTCTATTGCTTTGTGTGTGTGTGTGTGTATAAATATATTTGTTTTGTAAGGAACTGGGTCATGCCATTATGGATGCTGTTCTTCTGAGAACTCTGAAAACCTCTGAGTTTCTGCCACTTTCAGGGCCCAGGGGTGGTGGGAGAGGCAGAGGAACCCTCCCTAGAGGGACTGGGCCTGACTGGGCAGGCAGAGGCTCCTCTTAGCTCAGCAGCGCCTCCTTGCTGCTGAACAGTGCAGGCACACTTAGGGCTACAACCCTATCCAGCTCCTGGGTGTAAGGTCCCTAGGAGCCAAGGGTGGTTGCAGGGAGTATGCCCAGTGTGGGAACTGTTGGGTATAGGGCTAGCTCAACGCCCCTGACCTGGTAGGTACTGTGACTTCACCTTCGACCCAGTCCGCCCTGCCCTCCTTCAGGGCCATGAGCAGTGAGGCTAACAGCCAAGGGTGGGGGAATCTCACATCTCACACTGAGAAATCTTTTAATTCAACAATCAATTCCTTACTGAGCACCTGCACTATCCTAGGTGCTGGGGACACTGTGGTGAACAGAACAGATAGAAATCCCTGCTCCCCAGGATGCTGTCATTCTGGCAGGGACAGCAAACAGTGAACAAAGGAATCAGTACATGATGTCAGAGGGATTAATGCCCTAAAGAAAGTAAAGCAGGGAGGTGAAGTAGAGCAGACTGAGGGAGTGATCACTTACCAGTGGTGATCAGAGAAGGTGTCTCTGAGGTGAAACATGAACTGAAACCAGAACAATGATCTGAAGGAGCTAGCTATGCATTGGCCTGGGGGATGGGTGTTCCAGACAGAGGACAGCAGAAAGGTCCTGGGTTGGGAATAAGCTTGGCTAGTGACAAGGATGCAATAAGGGCAGAGATGCTTCTGGCTTGGGTTTTTCCAGGCACACACTCCATCTTGGCTCAATGTGGTAACACAGGGGAGAAAAAGGAAGGGGACAGGAGGGAGGGGAGAGGCTCTCTTGGAGTGGGGCTGGTGAAGGTGGTAGTGGGAAGATAAGCACAGGAGGTAGGTGTGGATATCTGGCGTTTGGGTGACTCCTCTGGGAGTGGGGCCAGCATAGAGTTTATCCTTGAGGATTTAGTAAGTCAGGATTAGAATGGGGAGGGTGGAGGGGGATTGGAAGTATGGGGCGCTTCTGGACTCTTTGGAGGACCTCTACCTCCCTCCCTCCTTCATTCATTCTCTCCCTTCCTGGGGGAAGTTCTACATCTGGGGAGAGCCCTGGATACAGGTGGCAGGTGCTTCCCAACCAGTGGATCACCTAACTCTTATAGTTCATGCCTGAGC
Organism: Bubalus kerabau; assembly: GCF_029407905.1. NCBI lineage: Eukaryota > Metazoa > Chordata > Mammalia > Artiodactyla > Bovidae > Bubalus > Bubalus kerabau. The sequence continues at coordinate 107,549,958 of NC_073647.1, forward strand.
TGTAACATGGTGGGCTTGGCCTGTGGGAGTGAAGATTCTACATCAGAGTCATCTTGCTGTCTCTCTCTTTCAGTCAGAGGTACAGACACAGCCCCCTAAGTGACCCAGAGACACCCATGTACAATGACCATGGGTTATTCACACAGCCACAGCACGCAAACCCAGACATAGGCACACAGACTCTGACATACACAATAGCAAACTATGCAATAGCAAACAGAGACACCCAGTATTGTGACCATCAGTCACTCACAAAGGAACATAAATCCCATAGATACCCACATGCCACGTGGAGACACACAGCTCATGAGCACAGGTATGAGCAGAGCCTATGTAGGCTAACACAGCAATGCCTAACCAGAGCTATACAGACACAACAACACAGGTACATACACAAGAATAGGTGCTGAGAAGCAAAGGGGCATGCAGACTGGGGTCACATACACCCAGAAACAGCCATAGAAATTCTCCTGAAACACACTGTCAGACATAGGCACACAGAAGGGAATATGTTTGTTACATCCGGTGATGGTGATATCCAGTATGGTCTTTTTTGGATGTGGCAATCATTAGTGATCACTGCCTGGATCTATATTTTCCTTAGGAGGTAGGCTGTAGTGAAAAAAAAAAAAAAAGACGTAAAAAAGGCACAGTCAAACATAATTATGGACCATAGCTTTTAAGCTGGGTAAGGAGGGAAGTGAGGACATGAGAGAGGTCTGGAACAGTGAAAATGTAGTAGGGTCAATAAATTCTGGGTCCTAATAGGGTTGAAGGATGTGATGGTTAATTTTATATGTCAACTTGACTGGGCCGTGGGGTGCTTCCTATTCCCATGACCATGTGCTCTGCTGGCCTAGAGGCCTTAGTTCTAAAAGGAGGAATGCTTCCATCAGGAGATGCCACAATAATTCCACTGAAATGAAAGTTAAGACCTACTGCCCCACTGCTTTGATCTTTTTATGCCTCTGAATCAATGGTAAAGAAGGGAGTTACTGGGGTGACTGATTCTGACTACCAAGGGGAAATTGGACCACTACTCCACAATGGAAGTGAGGAAAACGTCTGGAATACAGGTGATCTCTTAGTAATACAAGTAATATAGGTAATCATCTGATGATTAAGGACAATGGAAAAATTACAACAACCCAATTCAGGCAGGGCTATTAATGACCCATATCCTTCAAGAATAAAGGTAAAGAACCACAACCAGCTGATGTTCTTGCTGAAAGCAAAGGGAATATGGAATGGGTTGTGGAGGAAGGTGGTTATGAATACCAACTACAAGCACGTGACCAGTTACAGAAACAACAACTGTAACTGTGAATACTTACTCCTTATTTTCTGCTATACTGAATTTTTGTGCCCCTCATAATTCATATGTTGCAACCATAATCCCCAATGTGTTGGACTTTGGTGGGTTTTTTTTTAACTTTTATTTTCTTTATTTAAAAAAATTTATTTTATATTGGAGTATATAGCTGATTAACAATATTGCATTAGTTGTTGGAAGAAGAGGTGGTAGTCAAAGAGGGAGAACCTTGAAATTGAGGTTGTAGAGTGGTTGCAGTTAATGTTACTGATACAGGTTAGGGTATAATGATGGGAGTAGGTGGCTAAAGGAGGATAAGCACAATATTAATGGAGAAGAAATGCTCATGGAACAGAGAGACTAGAGGTTTAGAATGTGGTTTTTTTTTTAATTTAAATACTTATTTATCTATTTTGGCTGTACTGGGTCTTAGTTGTGGCATATGGGCTCTTTGTTGAGGCATGTGGGCTCTCTACTTGTGGCATGCGGGCTCCAGAGCCCACAGGCTCAGTAGTTGGGGTTTAGTTTCTCCATGGCATGTGAGGTCTTGCCATGGATTGAACCCACATCCTCCACATTGCAAAGCAGATTCTTAACCACTGGACCCCCAGGGAAGTGCCTGGAATGTGTATTTTTGAATCCACCATCATGCAGATTTTGAAATCACCAAGGTTCTGAACAAGAGAGGAATTGGAGAGGGTGACAGTGAGCCAGGGAAAATAATCCTCAAAACCTAAAGAGGAATGATGAGGGGTGTGGCAGATGACTGTAACAAAGATGCAGAGAAGTCCATGTAGACTGATGCTTGTGCCTCAAAGGAGCTGGAGGGCCTCCTGAGTAGGGAGAGAGCATGATCTGGGGGCTGCACATGAAGTGCAAGGACATCTATGCCTCCTAAATCACTGGTCTGAGAGCTGTGGGAGTAAATTCACTGCTCAAGAGGGCTTCACTATTGTCCAGGAAGATTCGTGTTTCCACTGGAGCAAGAAGGCAAATTCAGCCTTCAGGGAAGAGGTTGAGAATGGAGGGATTCTGCTGATGACTAAGTGTGAGTTCTAGAAGGCAAGTTCTCATAAGATGGGTCAGAAAAGAGAGTTTGGGGACTTCTGTTTCCAGCCATGAAGGAGTAACAGGGACTAGAATTACTTTCTTGCCTTAACTAAAAAACCAGATAAAATACATGGAACAATGGTTTATAGATATTAGACAACAGGAAACATGAGACCCTGTTTCCTCAGAGAAAGCAAACAAATGAATGAACCATATGATTACCTGGAGAGAATTTCCATGTTCAGTGCAAGGATGTGTGTGTGTGTGTATGTAGGGGGGAAGGACTCAAAAATAGCCTGGTTGTCTCCCTGAATTTAGAAGACACAGTTAAGAGTTTGTGGCAGTCACAGCAGCTAGTTCTCAGAACAGGCAGAGTGCTATGGAGGAGAGAGCTGCACACAGAGAAAAAGCTGTGGAGATCTACGGAGGGTTCCCTTCAAGTCTTCAACCAAGTACCAATCAGAATACATATGTGATGAAATTGTCTGAGGCCAGAGAAAGGCCACTGAAAAGGATCAGGAGGAGCAATTATCAGAGACAGGAATAGTTCATCTCCAGACCAGCTTAAGTGGAAGAACCTCCTAGTACATGAGGCATTGAATAGAGAACTCAGGAAGGTATTGCCTCGGTACTAAAGTGGTGGTAGTGGTTTAGTCAGTAAGTTGTGTCTGACTCTTGTGACCCCGTGGACTATAGCCTGCCAGGCTCCTCTGTCCATGGGATTCTCCAGGCAAGAATACTGGAGTGGGTTGCCATTTCCTTCTCCAAGGAATCTTCCCAACTGAGGAATCAAACCTGGGTCTCCTGCATTGCAGGCAGATTCTTTACTGACTGAGCTACGAGGGAAGTAGCTATCAATCAAATTAGCCCTGGACTAAAGGCTCTTCAGGTCCTGCCTAAAAAAACTTAAAAGCAAGCCTCAAAAGGATCAAACTGATTAACTGTATCCTAGAACAAAGCCCAATCCCAGCCCCCCAGTTTTTTAAGTACCAAATAAAAAAAGCTCTCACATTTTACTCATTATAAAATTTACAATGTCTGGCAGCCAGTAAAACAGAGAAGCAGGAAAGTACAACCCATAATAAAGGGGAAAAGAATCCATAGAAAATGACCCAGATGATAGAACCAGTAGACAAAGAACATTAAAACAGCTATTACAAATATAATCCATATGTTCAAGAAGGCAGAGGAGAGCATAAGCAGGGCTGAAATAGAGCACCCAAGGAAGACCCTACCCCACCCCCTGCCCCCCTCCAACTCAGAGCTGAGATCCAGTCCCTATTGGAGAGTATATGGTTGTGGTTCTCTGAGTGGTGGGACTTGCTAGAAATCTGCTTTCTGGAACTTGGCAGAAATCTACCCTCTAGAGTGCCAAAGAAGGCTGTTCATGGGGAAAGTGTGTCATTCGAGGCACTCTGCTACAAAACTACCTGAGGGAGGGTGCGGGGTGGGAGGCGGTGCGGGGAGTTGCTGGCCACTGGGCACTGCTGGTTGTCAAGTGTGTTTGTTGCAAGAACTGGAGATGCTGTGTGAGTGCTTCACAAGCAGAGGCAAACTGCTACAGGACTGGCTGATGTGGGATTCCAGGGAGGAGCAGCTGGCCTCTGTGCTGGTGGTCACCACGCACGGCAGGAGCCAGGCACTGGAGGATGTGTGGGTGCTTCACGCCCCTAGTGCTGGAGAAAGATGTGTGTGCTGCAGGATCCTGCGGAGTGGACACCCCAGGGCCAGTAAGCAAAAACCACTTTCTTCCTTGTAGTGTCTCTCTAGCTCTACTGGCCAAAATTCAGGGCTGGCTGGCAAAGGAAAAAATATTTAAATGGACCAGATCCATTTGTGCAGAGCAGGCAAGTATAGAGAGTGGATTTGAAGCCAAGAGGAAAAAATCAGTATGTGGCACAGTCCACCCCTTTGACTACTCAGCTTCTGTGTGCACCCTTTTGAATCCTTGAATTCTTGCACAGCAAAACAGTTTTATTTCTACCTAACAAGATATAGCTGTCTTGTAAGAGAGGAAGTTATGATTCTCCCCCCCAGATGAGGAGACACACAGTCCCAAAGCCATTGTATCCATTGCTGGCTGTTAACTATTCCTCAAATTTAATCATAGTCGCATTGATACTCCATTATCTAAAGACTAAATTAGAAAATTAACTTCTAACAACTATTTGTACATAAAATAAAAATCAGGAGAAAGAAAAAGAAAATGGCTGGCGCATACAAGTAAACAAATATAACAAGCAAAAAGAAAATAGGCAAAGCTACAGTAGTACTCATTTCTGTATTTGATCATGAGGCTGAAGTCACTGTCAATGACTTCCTTCTTCCACTACCCATTCTGTATTTCCCCTGCCTTCTTCCAGAACCTCAGATGCTGTTTCACCTGATGGAGTGGCTCAAACTTTCATTCCTGAGTCTTCAATCATCCTGCCAGTTTTTGGTTGCTGTAGTTCTCTATTATTTTTTACTATTGGGCATATAAGTACTAAGAGGCACCCCGGATAATCCTCTGGGCTGCAGACATAGTCCTCATTGCCTTTGTTGTATAGCAGCAACCTGATTTCCCCTTGGTAATGAAGATCAACCATTCCAGCCAGTGAATTAACTCTACGTCTCCCCCCTACACTTTTTTTTTTTTTTTTTGCCTATAGTTTCATTGGCATAGAGCCTAAAATGTCTCACTTTCCCATGCAATGGACCCATTGATGTACCCCCTGGTAGGGGCATCTTCCACTGGCAGAGAAGACTCATTAGAATTTAGAGCATCCCCAGGTTCAATAGAGTCTTCCCATATGTACCCATTCCATCTTAGAGGATCCTATTCCTTCCTCATCAATGCCCTTAGTTTCATAGTAGACACCCTGTGAAGCTAGGAGTTCAATTTGCATTGTAATTCAGCCAATCACAGGATGAGATTCTGTGTCTGATTTTTCAGCAGGAAATGACTGATGTCCAAGCTCAAAGATAGTCAGTCAGGCAGTGAGGAATTAATTGTCCATCACTCAGCTTTTTTGTTCTATTCTAGATTTCAGTTGATCAGATGAGGCCCAATCACATTGGGCTTTACTCAGTTTACCAATTCATAAGTTAATCTCATTCAGAAACACTCTCAAAGGCATACCCAGACTAATATTTAACCAAATATCTGGGCACTCCATGGCTCTGTAAAGTTGACACATAAAAATCAGAGGGACTTAGATATCCAAATGATCAGAGCTCAAAGTTGTCAAGATGGGAAACAAAAGTTCTGCAAGTGAGTTATTAGGTGTAATAATTTGAGGGACCACTCCTAATTCTACCCCTTGATTTCAGGACCAATTTATACTGGCTAGTGGGGAGACAGCACCGTATAATGGTCTCTGATTCAGAGTATATACTGCATGCTATGAAACAGAATCCCATCCTTTTAAGGTGTTGTTTCCCACCTAGCATCATAACTGAGTCTTCAAAACCATTTCATCTCTCAATTAGGCCAGCTGCTTCTAGATGATATGGTAAGACCAGTTAATTTCATAGGCATGAACATTTTGCTACATATTCTTTGCTGTGAGATGAGTTTCTGGATCAGATGCAAGGCTGTGCAGAAGAGTCCACAGATGGTGGTGCTGGCACAAACCTTATGGGTGGGGAAGGGAAAACTATATCCAGACCATGAGTCTATTCCTGTAAAGATGAATCTCTGTCCCCCTCCATGATGAAAGAAGTCCAAGATAATTAACCTGCCACCAGGTGGCTGGCTGGTCCCCACACAGAATAGCATCATACTGGGGACTTTTGAGTCCCCAATCTCTCCTTTGCCATCTCCATTGATGGCAGATTAGTCACTCTGCAGTAGCATTAACCACACCACACTCAGTAATGCAAAGACTATATTGTTGAGCCTGGGCAGTTCTATCACTGCCACTTCATTCATGGGCTTCTATGGACTGAATTGTGTTCCTCAAAATTCATGTTGAGGACTTCCCTGGTGGTCCAGTGGTTAAAAATAAGCCTGCCAATGTAGGAGAGACCTAAGAGACCAGGGTTTGATCCTTGAGTTGGGAAGATCCCCTAGAAGAGGGCATGGGAACCCACTCTCATATTTTTGTCTGGAGAATCTCAAGAATAGAGGAGCCTGGTGGGCTACAGTCCATAGGGTCAAAAAAAGTTGGACATGACTGAAGCGACTTAGCATGCACCCACAGGGCCATTAATCTGTGCATTCCCCCAGGGATGAGTTATCACTTCTGGTTTACTAACTTTGAAGGGAGTGGAGATTCACTTCCATTTAGCCCTTCTTACAGTAATGCTCTCATTATTATCAACAAGTTGATGTGGGGATTATGCCAGTTTCTAAGTATGTATATCCCAGGGATAAGCTCCAAAGTCTCATCTAAATATCATCTAACTCAGATATGGATGAGACTCAAGGTACAATTCATCTTGAGAAAAATTGCTCTCCAGCTATGAACCCAACAAGTTATGTGCTTCCAAAATGTGGTGTTAGAACAGGCAGAGAATAGACATTCCCATTCCAAAATGGAGAAATAGGAGAGAAGAAAAGAGTGACAAGGGCCTGAGCAAGTCCAAACTCCAAGGGGCCAATTCCATTAGACCTTAAGGCTTGAGAATAATGCTCTTTGGCCAGATGCTCTAATCTCCAGGCCCACTGGGGTGGAGGTCCATCTTCTAGATACAGTGGGGTGAAGCACAATGGTGTGGCTTTGCTGGGTTAGGCCCTCAAGGCTTTGGGCAGCCAGCTCCCAGGCCATTCTCCACCAGGGCCCCATGGCTCTTGCCTCTGGAGTCCTGAGCCTGCAGCTCTGCCATGAGGCCCAATTCTTTGAAATCTAGGTGGAGGTACCATATCTCCTTCGTTCTTGTGGATATAGCCCATACTACCGCAGGCTGCTAGAGCTGCACCTGGGGGAGACCAATGCCGAGTGAGGTAGCAGAACCCACCACCATATGAGGTAGTGCCCATCAATGTGCTAGTGGCTCCTCCTTTGAAATTACTCTGCCCCCGGGGCCTTTGTGCTCTGGGCCTGTGATCAGAGGGGCAGTCCTGATGATCTCTGGATTGCCTTCAGGGTTATTTTTCCCCTACAGTCATTCCTGGCCCACAGAAGAGAGCAACCACAGAGCTTTCCAAGGGTGCAGGTACACATCTCACTAAAGGGTTTCTCAATGTCTTGGTGAAGTTAGTGTAGTCTGAGTCTTGTCATGGAACATAGTTAGGGATTGCATGCAAGTCTTACATGATAAATCCTGTCCAACATTCCTATTGCCCTAAGCCTTTGGATCCCCTCCTCCATATCATGCCCAGGACACCTCTAACATCTCAGCCTCATTAACGGTAAGCCACAATTGAGTCTCAGTTTCAGTCAACCAACCAAGAAAGCACTTAGAGCATGTGCTGACACATTAAATCCAGAGTCTCTAGTAAGCGTACCCATATCAATGAATTCTGCCTAATCTAGAGTTATGTTTTGCCCTCCTTCATCTAACACCCATAGAATCCTCTTCTGCACATATTCCCCAGGTTTCTGCCATTATATATTAGCAAACTCTTGCAATTATTTTGGTGTATAAGTGATTTCCAACTTGGTCATAGTGTGCACTTGTTCCCCATGCTTAGATTTGACCTCAGTTGTGGGTCTGTCAATGTAGGGGGTGGTTGTGGTGGGTCTTGAGAATGAGCATCTCTTTTCAAGGCACCTGGACCAGTTGAGTTTATCACAGCATTTTCAAAGAGAGAAAGGTTAGTTTCGGACGCTGAAAGGCAAGCTACTTCCATTAGTAAGGAAGGCTCAGAATGACTTGGTAGTTCAAGACTGTGAGTTTCATCTGGGGCCAAACAGATGTTCCCATTCCAAGTTTCAGGATCCCATTCTTTACCAGTCAATACCATAACTTTCACATGAGAAACTTGTCAAGATTGTGAATTCAACTGACATTGTAATTCAGCAATTTATACAATTAAACATGTGTTAGATGTTTAACAATATTAACCCTGTTGCTAGGCATCAGGAAAGCTCTCTGGTTCTTAGGTTGTGACTTGAACTGAGAAATGAATGGACCCAAGCTTGTTATTTTTCTCTTTGTAAGTGCTCAAGTGCATTCAAAATAATCTCTCCCCCATCACGATATTCATAGTCATGGTCATGACTATAATAGTCAAGTGCAGCAGGTGTTTTGGCTTCCAGGACATGTGCTTCATTTGGCACTTCATCACAATCAACCATAGGTTGATTAATTGTGATGCCTCTGTTACTAGCACCCATCTCTCACTGGCAAGGAGTTCATCACTGTGAGTAAGGCTAGAGGAATGAAGAAAACAATCACAAAGTCCCATCTCTGCAAATCTATTTCCTGGCACCACTCCTGGTAACAATTCTGTATCGCCTGAGCTCTATCTGGAGAGAGGGATAACACAGGAATTTGAATATGGAAAGTTAATATAAGGAATTACCTATAATAGGAGATTGGAATAATGAGGGATTGGCTAGTAAGATGTGAGGAGGACTCTAAAGAATATAGAAATGGCAGATATAAGAAGTAGTCACAGGGGAATTCCCTACTGGTCCAGTGGTTAGGACTCAGTGCTTTCATTGCCAAGGGCCAGGTTCAATCACTGGTCAAGGAACTAAGACCCCCAAAGCCTCACACCTCTGCAAAAGAAGTAGTCACTATCCCTAGGTTGACAAATGCCCCCGAGGCTGAGATCCAGATCTTGTTGGAGAGGCGTGATGGTAGTTTTGCTTCAGGGTGAAGTCATTGTGATGCCATACTAGTGGAACTTGCCAGAAATCTCCCTGTTGGGAGGCGGAAGAAAGCTGTTCATTGAGTGCTGCTGGCCTCTCTGCACCGCAGGAACCAGGCTCCGGGGAAGCTGTGAGTGTGGCAAGATCCAGAAGCATTCTGCTTGCTTGCAAACTGCCTGAGGGTGAGCTCTGGAAGGAGGGGAAAGCTGCTGGTCACTGGGTACTACTGGTCACTATGCACTGTAGAAATCAGGCCCTGGAAGAGTTGTGAGTGTTGCAGGAGTCTGATGCTAGAAAAACCCATGCAGAAAGAGCCTGTCAATCGAGCATGCAGGAATCAGGAAGGAAACCTCTTTTCCTCTTGCAATATCTCTCCAGCACCCTCTACTGAGAAAGCTTCAGTGCCAGCTGGCAAAGGGAAAATAGTTAAAATTGTTTCTTTACCACAGAACAGGCAGAAAGGGTGAATTTGAAGTTGAGTGGCAATAAGTTGATAACCAGCACACCATGGGTCAAAGACAAAATCCTAAGAAAAATTAAAAAGTTGAATGAAATTAAAATGAAAATATATCAAAATGTATGGAATGTAGCAAAAGCAGTGCTTAGAGAGAAAATTATAGCATTAAATGCTTATACTAGAAAAGAAGTCTAAAACCAATGACCTCAGCTTCTTAAGAAATTATGATAAAAAGAGTAAATCAAACCTAAAGTAAGCAGAAAGTGAAAGTGAAAGTCACGCAGTCATGTCCGCCCGCCAGACTCTTCTGTCCATGGAATTCTCCAGGCCAGAATACTGGAGTGGGTCCCTTCTCCAGGAGATCTTCCCAACCCAGGAATCAACCCTGATCTCTCTGCATTGAAGGTGGATTCTTTACCAGCTGAGCCACAAGGGAAGCCCAAAGTAAGCAGAAGAAAGAAAATAATAAAGAGCAGAAATCACTGAAGTAGAAAACAGAAAACAATAGAGAAAAGAAGAGAAACCAATAGCTGGCTCTTTGGGAAGATCATTAAAACTGATAAACTTCTAGCCAGATTGATGAAGGAAAAAGGAAAGACGATCCAAATGACTCATAATAGGAATGACTTTTTTTGGCTATACCACATGACATTCAGGAACTTTACTTCACTGAGCAGGGATTCAAACCATGCCTCATGCAGTAGAAGTGTACAGTCTTAACCATTGGACCACCAGGGGTGTCCAGATCCTAGAAATTAAGATAATGATAAAGAGATGCTACTTATTTTTATTTTTTAACTTTATTAAAAGTATAGATGATTTACAGTGTGTTAATTTCTTCTGCATGGCAAAATGACTCAGTTTAACATATATATATATATATATATATATACATATACATATATTTATATTTATATGGCTTCCCCGACGGCTCAGTGGTAAAGAATCTGCCTGCAATGCAGGGGACATGGGTTCAATCCCTGGGTTGGGAAGATCCCTTGGAGGAGGAAATGGCAAACTACTCTAGTATTCTTGCCTGGGAAATCCCATGGACAGTGGAGCCTGGCGGGCTGCAGTCCATGGGATTGCAAAGAGTCAGACACAACTTACCGACTAAACCACCACTATATATATATATATATATATACACACACACACACACACACACACAGTTTTCCATTATGGTTTGTCACAAAATATTGAACATAGTTCCCCTGTGCTATACAGAATTACCTTGTTATTTGTGTGTGTGTGCTAAGTCGGTTCAGTCATGTCCAACTCTTACGACCCTATGGACTGATCCTGCCAAGCTTCTCTGTCTATGGGATTCTCCAGGCAAGAATACTGGAGTGGGTTGCCCTCCTCCAGGGGATCTTCCCAACCCAGGGATCAAACCCACATCTCCTGCAGCTCCTGCATTGCAGGTGGATTCCTTACCGCTGAGCCACCAGGGAAGCCCTACCTTGTTGTTTATCCATCCTATATATAATAGTTTGCCTCTGCTAATCCCAAACTCCCATTCCTTCTCTCCCCCATCCACCTTCCCCTTGGAAGCCACAAATCTGTTCTCTATATCTGTGAGTCTGTCTTTGCTTCATAGGTACATTGATCTGTATTGTATTTTAGATTCCACATATAAGTGATATCATATAGTATTTGTCTTTCTCTTTCTGACCTCACTTAGTATGGTAATCTGTAGGTCCATCCATGTTGCTATAAATGCATGATTTCATTCTTTTGAGGGCTGAGTAATGTTCCACTGTGTGTGTGTGTGTGAGTGTGTGTATGTTGTTGTTGCCCACTTGCTAAGTCGTTTAGCTAAGCAACAGCTAAGTTGCCCACTTGCTGACTCTTTGCGACCCCATGGATTGTAGCATGCCAGTCTCCTCTGCCTCTACTATCTCCCAGAGTTTGCTTGAATTCATGTCCATTGAGTTGACGATGCTATCCAACCATCTCATTCTCTGCTGCCCCTTTCTCCTTTTGCCTTCAGTCTTTCCCAGCATCAGGGTCTTTTCTGATAAATTGGCTCTTTGCATCAGATGGCCAAAGTATTGGAGCTTCAACTTCAGCATCAATCCTTCCAATGAATATTCAGAACTGATTTCCTTTAGGATTGACTGGTTTGATCTTCTTGCGGTCCAGTTCAGTTCAGTTCAGTTCAGTCGCTCAGTCGTGTCCGACTCTTTGCGACCCCATGAATCGCAGCATGCCAGGCCTCCCTGTCCATCACCAACTCCTGGAGTTCAAGGGACTCTCAAGAGTCTTCTCCAACACCACAGTTCAAAAGCATCAATTCTTCAGTGCTCAGCCTTCTTTATGGTCTAACTCTCACATTCATACATGACTACTGGAAAAACCATGGCTTTGACTAGACGGACCTTTGTTGGCAAAGTGATGTCTCTGCTTCTTAATACGCTGTCTAGGTTTGTCATAGCTTTTCTTCCAAGGAGCAAGCGTCTTTTATTTTAATTTCGTGGCTGAAGTCACCATCGGCAGTGATTTTGGAGCCCAAGAAAATAAAGTCTCTCACTGTTTCCACTTTTTCCACATCTATTTGCCATGAAGTGATGGGACTGGATACCATGATCTTAGTTTTTTGAATGTTGAGTTTTCAGCCATCTTTTTCACTCTCCTCTTTCACCTTCATCAAGAGGCTCTTTAGTTTCTCTTCAATTTCTGCCATTAGAGTTGTATCATCTGCATATCTGAGGTTATTGATATTTCTCCTGGCAATCTTGATTCCAGCTTGTGCTTCATCCAGCCTGACATTTCATACGATGTATTCTGCATATAAGTTAAATAAGCAGGGTGACAATATATAGCCTTGACATACTCCTTTCCCAATTTTGAACCAGTTCGTTGTTTCATATCTGGTTCTAATTGTTGCTTTTTGACCTGCATACAGGTTTCTTAGAAGGCAGGTAAGGTGGTATGGTATTCCCATCTCTTGAAGAATTTTCCACAGTTTGTTGTGATCCACACAAAGGCTTTAACTTAGTCAATGAAGCAGAAGTAGATGTTTTTCTGGAATTCTCTTGCTTTTTCTAGTAACTAGATTCATGTTTAATTAAATAACTGAGAGAAAGTATATGTACATCAGGAGCTGGGAATCTTGGAAGCTGTATTAGAATTCTGCCTACTACAAGGAGGGCATACTTCCTGAAATATTCTATGAGTTCAATATTTACCCTGAATGAAAAAAAGTGAAAGTGTTAGGCAGTCTGTTGTGTCTGAGTCTTTGTGACCCCTTGGACTGTAGCACACCAGGCTCTTCTGTTCATTGGAGTTCCCAGGCAAGAATACTGGAGTGGGTTGCCATGCCCTCCTCCAGGGGATCTTCCTGACCCGGGGATCAAACCCAGATCTCCCTCATTGCAGGCAGATTCTTTACCATCTGAACCACCAGAAAAGTCCAATATTACTCTAATCTTATATCAAAACCAGACAAAGAAATCCCTGGAAGTTATTTTATGGATATCAGACAAACTGATTCTAAAATGTAAAATGGAGAGGCAAAAGATCTAGTATAGCCCAGTCAATATTGATAGAGAAGAACAGATTTGGAGTACTGATGTTACCTGATTTTAAGACTTACTATAAAACTTAGTATTTAAGACAGTGTGGTATTGGCCAAAGAATAGACAAATAGATCAGTGGAACAGAGGGGAGAGCCCAGAAATAGACCCACATATATGTGGTCAACTGATCTTTGACAAAGGAGCAAAGGTAATAACAATGAGACAAAGACAGTCTTTTCAACAGGCTGTTGACACCTGTTAGGATGGCTATTTTCAAAAACAACAACAAGGACAACAGAAGTGTTGGTGAGAGTAGGGAGAAATTATAACCTTTGCACACTGTTGGTGGGGATGCAAAATAGTATAACTACTATGGAAAAACAGTATGGCAGGTTCTCAAAAATTAAAAATAGAACTATCATAGGATCCAAGAATCCCACTTTTGGTTATTTATCCAAAAGAATTGAAAACAGTGTCTCAAAGAGATATGAACACTCCTATGTTGATTGCAGCACTATTCACAATAACCAAGATGTCTAAACAACCTAAATGTCCATTGACAGGTGAATGGATGAAGAAAACATGGTATATACATACAGTGGAATACTGTTCAGCCTTTAAAAATATGAAAATTGCAATATGCAACAACAGGGATGAACTCTGAGGACATTATGGTAAGTGAAATATGCCAGTCACAGTAGGAAAAATACTGCATGAATCTACTCATATGAGGTATCTTAAGTAATCAAATTCATAGAGTCAAAGAATGGAATGGTGGTTGTCAAGGGCTGGGGTGAGAGGGAAATGGGGGGTTACTAATCAATGGGCGTAAAGTCTCAGTCAAGCAAGATGAATAATCTTTAGAGAGATACTGTGCAACATTGTATCTATATAGTCAGCAATAATAATTTGTACACTTAAGAATTTGTTAACAGAGTAGATCTTAAGTTAAAGAGTTCTTATCACAATAAAATAAATGGTACTGAAACAACTGGACATCCACATGCCAAAAAAAGCAATCTAGACACAAAACTTACACCCTTCACAAAAATTAACTCAGACCCACATGTAAAATGCAAAACTATAGAACTCCTAGTGTTGCAGAAACCAGTAATCGAGAAACCAAGCATCATACTTGGAGAGTTGGAGATCTCAGGTTTATTACGCCGGCAGGCCCAGAGGAGTTAACACTCCAAGCTCTGAGCCCTGAACAAAGGGGTTACAGAGTTTTTATAGACAGACTATAGTGGGCAACACTAGCTGGTAATAAGCCGGTTTAAACTAAGGGTTTTTTTTTTTTTTTTTCTGACTCTTTTTTTTTTATTTTATTTTTAAACTTTACATAATTGTATTAGTTTTGCCAAATATCAAAATGAATCCGCCACAGGTATACATGTGTTCCCCATCCTGTTTTGCGCGAGCACGGGAACAGCAGTCAAGATGGAGAGGCGGATGCCTGACCTTTACACAGACAGGCCTGATTAAGCAGGTTTGCAGGGGCTGGGCAGATCCAAAAAGCAGAACAAGGGTGAATAAGCTCCAGTTCCTAGTATTGTAAGTCCCCACTTTCTGAGACTACGTGACCTTTGATCCAGACTTTGCAAGGAGCAAGCTGAGTTACAGAGGCAGAAGGAGCAGGAGGTTATGTAAAAGTTTAACTTTTCCTCTATAGGAGAAAAATCTAGACAACCTTGGGTTTGGCAATGACTTTTTAACTACAACACCAAATACATGATCAATGTAAGAAAGAATTGATAAGCTGAACTTCTTTGAGATTAAAAAGTTCTGCTCTGTGAAAGACAGTGAGGAGAATGAGAAGATCAGTCACAAACTGGGAGAAATTATTTGAAAAAGAGCTATTTGGTAAAGGAATATTATACAAAATATACAAAGAATTTATGTCTGTATACAAAGACAACTTATGTCCATACAAAAACCTGCATGTGGATGTCTATAACTGCCTTATTCATAATTACCAAAACTTGGAAGCAACCAATATGTCCTTCAGTGGGTGAAGGGATCTATAAACTCTGGTATATCCAGACAATGAAATACTATTAAGTGCTAAATAGAAATGAGCTATCAAGCCATGAAAAAACAGGGAGGAACCTTAAATGTACATACTAAGTTAAAGAAGCTGATCTGAATAGGTATGATTCCAAATACATGACATTCTGGAAAACGCAAAACTCTGGAGACAATAAAAAGATAGTGGTTGCCAGGGACTAGGGGGAAGGGGTGAGGGATAAATCGGCAGAGCACAGAGAATTTTTAGAGAAGCAAAAATACTTTGTATGATACTGTAATGGATGCATATTACGGAGTGTACAATACCAAGAGCGAACTGTAATGTAATCTATGAACTGAGTGATTATGATGTGCTAATGTAGGTTCATCAGTGGTGCAGGATGTTGTTAACGGGGGAGGCTATGCACGTGTGGGGGCAGGGGGTATACGGAAAATCTCTGTACTTTTCTCTCAGTTTTGCTATGAATATAAAATTGCTCTAAAAATAAAGTCTATTAAAAAAGAAAACTACAGATCAAATATCCGTCATAAACGTAGATACACAAATGAATGAGTAAAAAGATGCTTTCTCTCTCTCTTTATCTATGTCTATATCTATATATATGTATATACACATACACACACACACACAATAAAATACTACTCAACCTTAAAAAAGAATGAAATCTTGCCATTTGCAACAGGATGAATGAGGGCATTATGCTAAGTGAAATAAGTCAGATGGAGAAAGATATTTGTATGATTTCACTCATATGTGGAATATTTTAAAAAACAAACAAGCAAAACAAAAACAAACTAGGTATAGAGTACAGATTGGTGGTTACCAGAGGGGAACAGGTCTGGGGATAGGGAGAAATGGGTAATGGGCATCAGTGCTATGGTGCTGGATAGAAACTAGACTTTTGGTGGTGAGCATGCTCTAGAGTATACAGAAGTTTAATTGTAATGTTGTACACATGAAAATTATATAATGTTGCAAATCAGTGTTACTTCAAAAAAACAGGAGTAGACAGTTATGGGGATCCTTTCACGATGTATATAGATATAAAATCATGTTGTAGGACTTTAAATACATGACAATTTTATTTGTCAATTATACCTCAATAAAGCTGAAAAAAAAACCCCACATATAGATGAGTTTTTAACAAAATTCTACCAAATCAAATCCAACACAATATATGAAAAGGATGATACGTAATGACCAAGTGGGTTTTAATCCCAGGAATGTAAGGTTGGTTTAGCACTTGAAAACCAATCAGTATAATTCATCATATTAATGAATTAATAAAGGAAAACCATGTGATCAGCTCAACTGATGCCAGTGAAGTGTTTGATAAAATCCAACATCCATTTCTGATAAAATAAAAAAGAAACAAAAAGAAATCTCTTAGAAATTTAGGAATTTAGGGGCTTCTTTAACCTGATAAAGGGCACCTACATAAAACTACAACTAATTTCATTCTTTTTTTTTGGCTGTGCCATGTGGCTTGCAGGATCTTAGTTTCCAGACCAAGGATTGAACCTGGAGCTATGCTGAATCCTAACTGCTGGACCACCAGGGAACTCCCTCATCCTTTCTTTTTAAATTGAAATATACTTGATTTACAATGTTGTGTTAATTTCTGCTTATAGCAAAGTGATTCAGTTATATATATATATTTATATATATATTCTTTTAAAATGTGATTTTCCATTATGGTTTATCACAGAATATTGAATATACTTACCTGTGCTATGTAGTAGGAGTGTGTTGTTTGTCCACTCTCTATATACTGGTTTGCATCTGCTAACCCCAAACTCCAACTCCATCCCTCCTTGATCCCCTTTTCCCCTTGGCAACCACAAGTCTGTTCTCTATGTGTGTCAGTCTATTTCTGTTTTGTAGATACATTCATTTGTGTCATATTTTAGTTTCCACATATAAGTGATATCATATGAAGGGGATGTTTTCAATGGTTCCCTCCTTCCTTCCCTTCTTCCCTCCTTCCCTCCCTGATGTCTGCTTACCTGGGGCTGTGTCTCTGGCTGAGTTCATGGGGCCTGGCCCTCAGGCTGCTCTCCTACCAGATGCTAGGCTGTTTATTTTATTTTAATTTTATACTGTATTGGAGTATAGTTGATTAACAATGTTATGTTAGTTTCAGGTGTACAGCAGAGTGAATCAGTTACTCATATACCTATATATGTTCTTTTTCAAATTCTTTTCCCATTTAGGTTATTACAGAATATTGAACAGAGTTCCCTGTGCTCTGCAGTAGGTCCTTGTTGGTTCACTGCGGAATCTTAATTCCCTGACCAAGGACTGAACCCCAGCCCCTGGCAGTGAGAGCACCAAGTTGTAACCACTGGACCACCAGGGAATTCCCTAGGCTGTTTATTTTTAATTATAAAAATACACGCTCACAATGAAAAACAGACAGTGAAAATGCTGCCGCTGCCCCACCGATACCACCATCACCACCACATTAATAAAGATACAGATAGGGAATTTCCTGGCGGTCCATTGGTTAGGACCCCGAGCTTTCACTGCCAAGGACCCAGGTTCAATCCCCGGTCAAGAACTAAGAGCCTACAAGCTGCAAGCCGCACAGCCAAAAAAAAAAAAAATTAGTTACAATACAGATAAAAACTTCAAGCATCAATGTGACACTCTGGCTCCCCCTCAGGCCCCCAGTTACCTATACCCTCCCTTAACAACACCTTATATCTTGCCCCCATGCATACATAAGCCTATTAAGGACTCTTTCCAGTGTCCTACCTGGAAGAAGGCAGCAGCAGCCTTTTGGGGCTTTCCTGGCCTCCACGCTGGCCCCTCTCACCCACTCTCCAAGGAGCCACTGAAGAGGTCTCACATCACATCTTCTCTGCATAGTACCCTTTGGTAGTTCCAACTTTACTCAGAGTAAAAGATCCAGATCTGGCCCCT
The DNA here is from genome assembly GCF_029407905.1 of Bubalus kerabau. Classification (NCBI taxonomy): domain Eukaryota; kingdom Metazoa; phylum Chordata; class Mammalia; order Artiodactyla; family Bovidae; genus Bubalus; species Bubalus kerabau. The sequence continues at coordinate 107,567,995 of NC_073647.1, forward strand.
GTCTGCCTTCCTGATCTCAACTCCTACCATGCTTGCCATCACTCACCTCCCTAGAGTCACACTGGCTGTTCCCTCAGCCTGGAACACTTTCTTTTCCTTTTTTATTAAATTATATTGACATACAATATTAGTTTCAGGCATACAACATGATGCAATATTTTTATACATTACAAAATGACCACCACATTAAGTCTAGTTACCATCTGTCACTGTACAGTATTATTGAGTATATTTCCCATGTTGTACATTAGTTCCCTGTGACTTATTTTGTAGCTTGAAATTTGTACCTCTTAAACACCTTTAGCTATTTTGCCTAAGCCCCCCATCCTACTTCCCTCTGGCAATCACCAGTTTGCTCCCTGTATCTTTTTTTTTTCGGTTGTTGTTTTTTGGCTGTATCACATGGTATGTTGGATCTTAGTTGCCCCACCAGGGGAACCTGTGCCCCCTGCAGTGGAAGTGTGGTGTCTTAACCCCTGGACTGCCAGGGAAGTCTCTGTTTCTGTTTTTTGTTTGCTTGTCTGTTTTGTGTTTGAGATTCTACATATAAGTAAAATCACATGATGTTCACCTTTCTTTTTCATTTATTTCACTTAGCATTATACCCTCTAGGTCTAGCCATGTTGCTGAAAATGGCACTATTTTGTTCTTTTTTATGACTGAGTAACATTCCATTGTATATATGTACCATATCTTCTTTATTCATTCATCTGTTAATGGACACTTAGGTTGCTTCCGTGTCCTGGCTATTGTAAATAGTGCTTCTATGAACATTGTGACATATGTATCTTTTTTTTTTTTTAAAAAAGATTATTTATTTGACTTTGGTGGGTCATCATTGCTGTGCATGGGCTTTCTCTGGTTGTGGTGAGTGGGGGATAACTCTTCATTGCAGTGCATGGCTTCTTATTGTGGTGCTTTTCTTGTTGAGGAACACAGGCTCTAGGCATGCACGCTTCACTAGTTGTGGTGCAAGGACTTAGTTGCTGTGTGGCATGTAGGATCTTCCTGGACCAGGGGTTGAACCAGTGTCCTTTGCATTGCAAGGATGATTCTTAACCACTGGACCACCAGGGAATGTATCTTTTTGAATTAGTGTTTCCGTTTTCTTTGGATGAATACTCAGAAGTAGAGTTGCTGAATCATATGGTAGTTCTATTTGTAGTTTTTCTGAGGAACTTCTGTTCTATTGGGAATACTCTTCCTTGAGCTCCCTTAATGGCTTATACCTTCGCTTCTTCCAAGCAGATCTTTCAAGGTCAAATATCACCACTTCAGAGAGGCCTTCCTCTGACCACCCTGGCTAAATTATGTGACCTTTCAACTCTATTCTTTTATTTTGGTTTATATTTCTTTGTTGTTGTTCAGTTACTAAGTCCTGTCTGACTCTTTGCAACCCCATGGACTGCAGCATGCCAGGCTTCCCTGTCCTTCACTATCGTCTGGAGTCTGGTCAAACTCATGTCCATTGAGTCAGTGATACCATCCAACCATCTCATCCTCTGTTCCCGCCTTCTCCTTCTGCCCTCAATCTTTCCCAGGATCAGGGTCTTTTCCAATGAGTCGGCTCTTCACATCAGGTGGCCAAAGTATTGGAGCTTCAGCTTCAGCATAAGTCCTTCCAATGAATATTCAGGGGTTGATTTCCTTTAGGATGGACTGATTTGATCTCCTTGCTGTCCAAGGGACTCTCAAGAGTCTTCTCCAACACCACAATTCAAAAGCATCTATTCTTTGGTGCTCAGCCTTCTTTATGGTCCAACTCTCACATCCATACATGACTACTGGGAAAACCATGGCTTTGACTATACAGACATTTGTCAGCAAAGTGATGTCTCTACTTTTTAATATGCTGTCTAGGTTTGTCATAGCTTTTCTTCCAAGGAGCAAGTGTCTTTTAATTTCATGGCTGCAGTCACCATCGGCAGTGATTTTGGAGCCCAAGAAAATAAAATCTGTCACTGTTTCCACTTTTTCTCCATCTATTTGCCATGAAGTGAAGGGACCAGATGCCATGATCTTAGTTTTTTGAATGTTGAGTTTTAAGTCAGCTTTTTCACTCGCTTCTTTCACCTTCATCAAGAGGCTCTTTAGTTCCTCTTTGCTTTCTGCCATTACAGTGGTATCATCTTTGTATCTGTTATTGATATTTCTCCTGGAAATCTTGATTCCAGCTTGTGATTCATCCAGCCTGACATTTTGTATGATGTTCTCTGCATATAAAGTAAATAAGCAGGGTCTCAAAAATGACAGAATGATCTCAGTTTGTTTCCAAGGCAAACCATTCAACATCACAGTAATCCAAGACTATGCCCCAACCACTAATGCTGAAGAAGCTGAAGTCAAATGGTTCTGTGACGACCTACAAGACCTTCTAGAACTAACAGCAAGAAAAGATGTCCTTTTTCATCATAGGGGATTGGAATGCAAAAGTAGGAAGCCAAGAGATACCTGGAGTAACAGGCAAGTTTGGCCTTGGAGTACAAAATGAAGCAGGGCAAAGGCTAACAGAGTTTTGCCAAGAGAACACATTGGTCATAGCAAACATCCTCTTCTAGTAACACAAGAGAAGACTCTACACATGGACATCACCAGATGGTCAATGTCAAAATCAGACTGATTATATTCTTTGTAGCCAAAGATGGAGAAGATCTATTCAGCCAGCAAAAATGAGACCTGGAGCTGACTGTGGCTAATTGAAGAAAGTAGGGAAAACTACTTGGCCATTCAGGTATGACCTAAATCAAATCCCTTACGATTATACAGTGGAAGTGACAAATAGATTCAAAGGATTAGATCTGATAGACAGATTGCCTGAAGATCTATGGATGGAGGTTCATAACATTGTACAGGAGGCGGTGACCAAAACTATCCCCAAGAAAAAGAAGTGCAAGAAGGCAAAGTGGCTGTCTGAGGAGACTTTACAAAGAGCTGAGAAAAGAAGAGAAGCAAAAGGCAATGGAGAAAAGGAAAGATATACCCATCTGAATGCAGAGTTCCAGAGAATAACAAGGAGAGATAAGAAAGCCTTCTTAACAATGCTAAGAAATAGAGGAAAACAACAGAATGGGAAAGACTAGAGATCTCTTCAAGAAAATTAGAGATACCAAGGGAACATTTCATGCAAAGATGGGCACAATAAAGGACAGAAACAGTAAGTACCTAGCAGAAGCAGAAAATATTAAGAAGAGGTGGCAAGAATACACAGAAGAACTGTACAAAAAAGGTCTTAATGACCTGGATAACCACAATGGTGTGGTAACTCACTTAGAGCCAACATCCTGGAGTGTGAAGTCAAATGGACCTTAGGAAGCATTACTATGAACAAAGCTGATAGAGGTGATGGAATTCCAACTGAGCTATTTAAAATCCTAAAAGATGATGCTGTTTAAGTGCTGCATGCAATATGTCAGCAAATTTGGAAAGCTCAGCAGTGGCCACAGGACTGGAAAAGGTCAGTTTTCATTCCAATCCCAAAGAAGGGCATTGCCAAAGAATGGTGAAACTACCACACAATTGTGCTCATTTCACATGCTAGCAAGGTAATGCTCAAAATCCTTCAACCTAGGCTTCAACAGTACATGAACTGAGAACTTCCAGATGTACAAGCTGGAAAAGGCAGAGGAACCAGAGATCAAATTGCCAACATCTGTTGGATCACAGAAAAAGCAAGAGAATTCCAGAAAAACATCTATTTCTGCTTCATTGACTACTTGAAAGCCTTTGACTGTGTGGCTCACAACAAACTGAAAAAAAATTTTTTTTTACAAATAAATAATACAAATATATATTAGAGAATTATCTAGCTACTTTCAATATACTAACATTAGAAGAAAAGAGAAATAGAAAGAGCAGAGACTACATCACCAAGTTGTTTTTTGACCAATATCCAGACTTAAACAGTGCTGGGAAGTCCCAAGTCACAGCACATCTGGATTCCCAATTGGGAAAGTTTCCCAAGGCAGCTTAGTGGGTGAGACTTCAAAGACTGGGTCCCTGCTTATAATCCCAGGATGGAGGCAAACTGATATCATCATCAATCTGTGACTGAATTGCAAACCTGGTTTTATGTCTGGGTCCCTGCTTATAATCCCAGGATGGAGGCAAACTGATATCATCATCAATCTGTGACTGAATTGCAAGCCTGGTTTTATGTTTATGCTGTTTGTTTTATCTTGTAAAACTTGGAATGTTGCTACACCTGGGGCTTGGTTGGCCAGGCCCCATCCAGGGGCTCAACAATCTCAAGATTCCTCCCCCATCTTACCTATGGTGCTACAAGTCTTACACTCACAGCAGTCAGTCCCTCACAGTCACTCCTAGTCAGAGCAATATCCAGGCAGATTAGAAGCAAGGTCAGAGGCCTGCTCTACTTTGTTTCTGAAGCCTAAACAAGACTATTTATTTAATTTCCCTGTCAGTCCCAGGGTTGTTTAGACTGAAGAACATAGGAACAAGGCAAAAGAACACAAGCAGTCTTATTAATTCTGTAAGTAACAATGTAGAACATATTGTAGGTTTTAGTAAAACAATCCACTCATTGAAATTGAATGGGCTTCTCTAGTGACTCAGACAGTAAAGAATCTGCCTGCATTGTAGGAGATCTGGGTTCGATCCCTGGGTCAAGAAGATCCCCTGGAGAAGGGAATGGCAACCCACTCCAGTATGCTTGCCTGGAGAATTCCATGGACAGAGGCACCTGGCAGGCTATGGTCCTTGGGGTTGCAAAGAATCAGACACAACTGAGCAACTATCAGTCAGTCACTCACTCACAGTAATTGATGGAGTGTTCCAATAACCACAGTTCTCAAACTTGAGAAGGTGGTCCATACAGCAGTCCTTCCATAGCCTTGTCACAGTCTGTCAGTAAATGGGTGTAGTTATCAAAGTCTAGATAATTTAACCACCTTTGCAAGAGTCTATGATAGAAGTTTATGCTTCTGTTGGCCAACAGTAGGGCAGGTGAAATTGTCTTCCGTGTTAGCTAGGTGATATTCTTGTATTACCATTTGGAGATACATTTGCTGCATTCTCAAAGAAAGAAACTTAACAAGAGGGTTAAAGATGCATAAAAGTAGAAGAGTTGTCAAGGTGTCTAGAAGAAAGGTTAGTTAGGAGAACCAGGGCCAGACATTGGCCTATGATGTCAGTATTTCTCTAGGTATGAGAAGATGCAAGAATTTGGGCTCATTAAAAAAAAAATCTTTACCTGAAAACATCTGACTATCTGAAGGCCTGTTTTGTCCATTTTTCCAGAGTACAGTGTGAGTGCCTGATTTCTGACATCCCCTGAATTCCTTTCAGGGAGTATTGAAGTTCAGCAGCTCTACAGCTGGCCAGATTTAATCTTAGCAGAGGCAGTCTGCAAGTGCCAGTTTCCAGTCAGCAGGCCCCTTCACAGCCACAGATTTGACGATGCTTTGGGGGCATTTCATGGCCATTGTGTCCCATGGGGCTGGAAAGGCTCATTTCCAGGTCTAGCGAAGATTCCATTGATGGGCCATTCAGTGTGTTGTTACTGGACTAGGCCCTGTGAATAGCAAAAGTCTCTGGACCATTCCTGTCTTACTAACCTCTTGGTCCAGGAAAATATACCCTCTTGTTGCTTCTTCCCATATCTAGAGTTACATTATTAGAATCATTGATCTCATATGGAGCTATATATATCATTTTATCAGTGGCTCAGTCACATATTTGGTAATGTAAGAGACAACAATTTTCTGAAACAGGCAACATAGAAAATAATATAGCTAGCAGTTGTTAGTAAGGTCATAAGCTAGAATTTAAGTCAAGAACTTTCATCAGGTATAGCCCAATATACCCCAGGTCATCTGACTTAGTTAAATGATTATATCCAGGTATTAATCTCCTGGTTGTACATAATGAAGCATTTGATATTTATGCAAAGACTGACTACTAATACAAGCTTTAGAAACAAAGTGTCCTTTTAACAACTTAATTAAAATCTTAACAATACAACATAACAACAATGAACTATTTCAGAAGTGAATAACAAAACTAGAATGTAATGTTCAGTGAAACATAAACATTTTTCATTGTAAGGGCTTTAACCCATCAAATAAAAATGAGGTTTGTCAGGGAGCCAGGAAAAGTCAGGTGGCCATCTTGGATTTCCCATAGCCCAGACTGATTTACAGCTATAGCTTACCCATTTTAAATTCCCCAATTTAGGAGTAGACTATTGCCATGTTTTTAAGGACATCAGGATAGCAGTAGTTTGACAGTGAGGGGTCAATTTTGTAGAACAGAAGGAGATTTATCTACATGTACCATAATCTTTATACATCATTATGAAATAATACTTATTTACTTTACCAAAGTAACAAAAGATTTTTAAAACAAATATAAATCACTTAAAGGCAAAGAAATTCACAGTCTGTTAGCAGAAGTTGCATTCTAAGAAAACTTTGTTCTCTTAACAGAGAGAGAAAACCAAATTCCAGTCTGGTACCACCTTACTGTTAATAGCAAAATTTGTTTATCTGGTTAATCTTAGAAAGTCTTTTCCATAAATCTTGATGACCTAGCAGTATTCTTCTAAAGGCATGAGAGTGAAACCATAGAAGGCATGTTTAAAATCTGATTATATTGCAGTTGACAAAGCAACCTGGTCATTGCTGTGACATGTAACACTTTAATATAATAATTAGAATTATAATTAACAACATTTAATCAGGACATATCAGATCTTTATGAATTCCACATAATTTTTAGGATACCTATATTAGTAACATCAACCATACATATAACCTGAGAAGATTTATCACTCCTCCGACAATACTTCCCATGTAATTTAACATGTCAAATGAACCCATGTAGTTTAATACCTCTCTTAGGGATGTTTTGGGGTCCTCTGAAACATCCCAAAGTTGGCTAGAGGTCAAAAGAACTTCATTAGAATTTAATTTTAGGATGTTTTGCCAAAAATATCAACAGGGTTTATAACAGTCAGATAGGATCATATAGGTCATTGTGAAAAAACAGTTACTCTCTTAGCCAAAGTTAACAAAAAGATTTCAAAGATAAACATAGAACAGATCACTTCACAGGTAAAGAAACTTAAAATCCATTATCAAAGGCAGTTCAACATCTCAAGATAACTTGTATTATGTACAAAACTATTTTCGTGGGGTCCACTTTCCATAAAACCTGTCTCTCTCTTTTTTTAAATAACTTTGTTTATTTAGAAACAGCCACCTGTAAGTCAGATCTACTCTCTTTTTTTCTTAATAAACTGCAATTTCATTTCTCATACTTTTTTTTTTTTTTACTTAAAACACATCTTGTTTTCCTTAAGCAACTATGAACTGTCCTTTATATTAGCATTCTGTAGATTGGTGAACATATATACCAATGATAATTTCTAAAAACATTTGCTTTCTTATAGAGAACATCTCAGAGTGGCACCAAGCATATTTATTAATAGTCCAAAATCTCTTTAGTTTCTCTCTAAGAGGAAGTTAGCATTTAGTAATTAATGTTTCAAAATCTTATTTTATTGGGAAATGACCTAGCTATTCAATAAACTTTCATCACTTAGTTTAGCACAACCCTAGAAATTCAAGTTACCCCAATCTGGAGAGACTATTTTAGACAGACATTCCTAAAGTATAATTATTAGTATAATTATTCTTAATTATCTAAAAGTTCTTGTCCCGTTTATATTTTTCTTTTTTTAAAAAGTTTCTTCACTTGAGTTACTCTCCTTATTGACAAATTTAGCTTACATTAAACCTAGGCATAATAAAAGTATTATACAATGTTGATGACTCAAGACATGTCTT